>NW_027223764.1:58349872-58973299 GCF_028538775.1 Myotis yumanensis
TTGTTGTTAATCCTCACCCAAAGATATTTTTCCATTGATTTTTAGAGAGAGTGGAAGGGAGAGGAAGAGACAGAGAGAAACATTGATGTGAGAGAGACACATCGATTGGTTGCCTCCTGACCAGGGTCAGGGAACCCACAACCAAGGTACATGCCCTTGACTAGAATCGAACATGGGACCCTTCAGTCCAAAGGCCTACGCTCTATCCACTGAGCCTAACTGGCTAGGGCTTAGGTTGTCAAATTTAAAAATGACAACAGCCAACACAACAATAGTCATCCAGTGTGAATGAATCAAAATTATACCTATTATACCTATTTTTTTTCAGATAGGCAAAAGACATAATATATTTTTGGTTTGCCACAGAATTTTAGTACTTAGTTTATGTGTGCCATGAGATGAAAAAGGTTGGAAATTACTGTCTTTTTATTTTTACGCATATAAATGTTTATTGTTGAGAGTATTGCACATGTCCCCTTTTTCCCCCCATTGACCCCTTCTAGCCCACCCTCGTCCCCCCCTACTTCCCAGCCATCACCACCCTATTGTCTGTGTCCAGGGGTTATGCATATATGCATACTGTGGGAGTGGCTACAGGGTCAAGCCTCAGGCTGACCTGTGGCAGGGCCACAAACAAGTCCCAGCTTGGAGGGCTGAGCCCTCCTAGCATAATTAAGCTTGACCTTACAGTCCTCCCTTGTTCCTTCCTGGGTAGCTAATGGGCTGTGGAAGGTGCAGCAAGTGCTGCTAAAACAAGATGAAACTAGCAAGAACATTGTAAACAGGTTGACCACTTCCCTTGTTTTGCTTTGTGTGCTCTGACTATAAAATAAAGCTTCAGCTCAGGCTGGGTCTCTCTGTTTCCTCATCCAGGCATAAGTGATCCACCTAGCCCCAACTGTATTCTCTTGTCTGTCTTCTTTAATTCTTCATCACCTCACCTCAGGCTCACCCCAGGCCATGCTGATGTGGTTCAGCATACAAGTTCTCTTCCTGCCCACCAACTCCCTGACCTTACCTCTGAGATTCCACAATCTGTTCTATGCTTGTGTCTCTGGATCTATTTTGTTCATCAATTTATTTTGCTTGTTAGATTCCACATATGAGTGAGATCATGTGATACTTGTCTTTCTCTGACTTGCTTATTTCACTTAGGATGATACTCTCCAGGTCCCTCCATGCTGTCTCAAAGGGTAAGAGATCCTTCTTTTTTAAGGCTACATAGTATTCCATGGTGTAAATGTACCACAGTTGTTGTTTTAATCTTTATTATTGAAAGTATTACATAGGTCCTCCTCCTCCTCCCCCACCCCCATTAACCTCTTCCAGCCTGCTCCTGTCCTCTCCCACCCACCCCCAGGCCTTTACCACCCCATTGTCGGTGTCCATGAGTTATGCATAAATGCATATAAGCTTATTGGTTGATCTCTTCCCACCTACCCTCCTCTGCTTTCCTTCTGAGGCTAAATGGTCTGTTCATGCTTCTATGACTCTGGGTCTATTTTTGATCATCAGTTTATTTGGTTCATTAGATTCCACATATGAGTGAGATCATGTGATGCTTATCTTTCTCTGACTGGCTTATTTCACTTAGCATAATACTCTCCAGGTTCCTCCATGATGTCTCAAAGGGTAAGAGATTCATGGATGTGAGGGTGATCTGGCTGCGACATCTGTCACCCCATTGATCACCAGGGTTGATTCGGCTGATCTGGCTGTCTAGACGGGTGTGCCCCTCTTCCCTCACCGATTCATGTGCGTCCCTCCCAAAGCTGTGCACTTGGTAGAAGAGGACGACCTTCCCCCAAGAGGAGAGGACCAGTCTTCGGTCAAGGGTATACGAGTAGCTGCGCTCCCCTGCTAGAACCTCCAAACAAGCTCTCAAAGGGTAAGAGATTCTTCTTTTTTTACTGCTGCATAGTATTCCATAGTATAAGTGTACCACAGCTTTTTTATCCACTCATCTACTGATGGGCACCTGGGCTGTTTCCAGATCTTTGCTATTGTAAATTGTGCTGCTATGAACATAAGGGTGCATACATTCTTTCTGGTTGGTGTTTCAGCTTTCTTAAGATATATTCCTTGAAGTGGGTTCACTAGGTCAAATGGCAGATCCATATTTAATTTTTTGAGGAAGCTCCATACTGTTTTCCATAGTGGCTGCACCAGTCTGCATTCCCACCAGCAGTGCACTAGGGTTCCCTTTTCTCCACATCCTCACCAGCACTTGTCATTTGTTGATTTGTTGATGGTAGCCATTCTGATGGGTGTGAGATGTTAGCTTATTATCATTTTAATTTGCATCTCTCTGATGATCAGTGACTTTGAGCATTTTTTCATATGTCTCTTGGTCATCTATATGTCCACTTTGGAGAAGTATCTATTTAGGTCCTTTGTCCATTTTTTGATTGGATTGTTTGTCTTCCTTCTGTTAAGTTGTATGAATTCCTTATATATTTTGGATATTAAACCTTTGTCAGATATATCATTGCCAAATATGTTCTTCTATACAGTGGGCTCCCTTTTTGTTTTGTTGATGGTTTCTTTTGCTGTGCAGAAGCTTTTTATTTTGATGTAGTTCCATTTGTTTATTTTCTCCTTAGTTTTCTTTGCCATAGGAGATGTATCTGTAAACATGTTGCTATGAGAGATGTCTGAGATTTTGCTGCCTATGGTTTCTTTTAGGATTTTTATGGTTTCACAACTTACATTTAAGTCCTTTATCCATTTTTAGTTTATTTTTGTGTATGGTGTAAGTTGGTGGTCTAATTTCATTTTTTTTGGATGTATCTGTCCAATTTTCCCAACACCATTTATTGAAGAGACTCTCTTGACTCCATTGTATGTTCTTCCCTCCTTTGTCAAATATTAATTGAGTGTAATGGCTTGGATGGATTTCTGGGGTCTGTGTTCTGTTCCATTGATCTACATGCCTATTCTTGTGCTAGTACCAGACTGTTTTGATTACAGTGGTTTTGTAGTTTAACTTATCTGGTATTGTGACTCCTCCAACTTTGTTTTTATTTTTCAAGATTGCTGCAACTATTTAGGGTCTTTTTTGGTTCCATATACATTTTTGGAGTATTTTTTCTAGATATTTGAAATATGCCATTGGTATTTTAATAGGGGTTGCACTGAAACTGTAAATTGCCTTGGGTAGTATGAACATTTTAATGATGTTAATTCTTCCAATCCATGAATAAGGTATGTTCTTCTACTTGTTTATATCATCTTCTATCTCTTTTTTTCAACATCCTGTAGTTTTCTGAATATAGGTCTTTTACCTTCTTGGTTAAGTTTATTCCTAAGCATCTTAATTTTTTTGTTGCAATGGTGAATGGGATTGTTTGTTTAGTTTCTCTTTCTGAGAATTCATTATTGGTGTATAAAAATGCCATCGATTTCTGGATGTTAATTTTGTATCCTCCTACCTTGTCAAATTCATTTATTAAATCTAGTAGTTTTTTGGTGGAACCTTTAGGGTTTTCTATGTACAATATCATGTCATCTGTGAATACTGAGAGTTTCACTTCCTCCTTTCCAATTTGGATGCCTTTAATTTCTTCTTCCTGTGGCTATTATTTCCAGTAATATGTTAAATAAGAGTGGTGAAAGTGGCCCAGCCGGCATGGCTCAGTGGTTAAACATCGGCCTATGAACCAGGAGGTCACGGTTCAATTCCTGGTCAGGGCATATGCCCAGGTTGTGGGCTCGATCCCCAGTGTAGGGCATGCAGAAGGCAGCTGATCAATGATTCTCTCTCATCATTGATGTTTCTATCTCTCTCTCCCTCTCCCTTACTCTCTGAAACAATAAAAATATATTTTAAATATATATATATATATATATATATATATATATATATATATATATATATAAAGGGGACATCCCTGTCTTGTTCCTGTTCTTAGGGAAAATGGCTTTAGCTTTTGCTCATTGAGTATGATATTCACTGTAGATTTTTCACATATGGCTTTTATTATGTTGAGATATGCTCCCTCTATTCCCACTTTGCAAAGAGTTTTTATAAAAAAATGGGTGTTGGAGACAAGTGTTGGTGAGGTTGTGGGGAAAAGAAAACTCTAGTACACTGCTGGTGGGAATGCAGACTGGTGCAGCCATTATGGAAAACAGTATGGAGTTTCCTCAAAAAATTGAAAATGGAACTCCCATTTGACCCAGTGATCCCACTTCTAGGAATATGTCCTTAAAAACCCAAAACACCAATCAGAAAAAATATATGCACCCCTATGTTCTTACCAGCGCAATTTACAATAGCTAAGATTTGAAAATAGGCCCTAAGTCAGTGATGGTGAATCTTTTGAGCTCAGCGTGTCAGCATTTTGAAAAACCCTAACTTAACTCTGGTGCCGTGTCACATATAGAAATTTTTTGATATTTGCAACCATAGTAGAACAAAGATTTATATTTTTGATATTTATTTTATATATTTAAATGCCATTTAACAAAGAAAAATCAACCAAAAAAATGAGTTCGCGTGTCACCTCTGACACGCGTGTCATAGGTTCGCCATCACTGCCCTAAGTGCTCATCAGCAGATGAGTGGCTAAAAAAACAACAACTGTGGTACATTTACACAATGGAAAACTACTTGACAATAAAAAAGAAAGAACTCTTACCATTTGCAACAGCATGGGTGGACCTGGAGAGTATTATGCTGAGTGAAATAAGCCAGTCAGAGAAAGGTAAGTATCACATGATCTCACTCATATGTGGAATCTAATGAAAATAAACTGATGAACAAAATAGACCCAGAGACCTAGACGCATGAACAGACTGTCGAACCTCAGAGGGAAGGCAGGGGAGGGTGGGTGGGAAGAGATCAACCAATGAACTTGTATGCATTATGTATAACCCGTGGACACAGACAATGGGGTAGTGAAGGATTGAGGGGGACGGGAGTGGGCTGGAAGAGGTCACTGTGGGGAAAAAAGGGGACCTATGTAATACTTTCAACAATAAATATTTTAAAAATGAGTGTTGTATTTTGTCGAATGCTTTTTCTGTGTCTATTGATATGAACATGTGATTTTTGTCTTTTAATCTGTTTGTGTGATGCATTATGTTTGTTAATCTGCAAATATTGTACCAGCCTTGCATCCCCAGAATAAATCCCACTTGGTTATGGTGTATGATCTTTCTAATGTAATGCTGGATCCGATTTGCTAGTATTTTGTTGAGGATTTTAGCATCTATGTTCATCAGGGATATTGGCCCGTAATTCTCTTTGTAGTGTCTTTATCGGGTTTTGGAATTAGGATAATGCTGGCCTCCTGAAAAAAGCTTGGAAGTGTTCCTTTCTCTTGAATTTTTTGGAATAGCTTGAGGAGTATAGGTGTTAGTTCTTCTTTGAATATTTGGTAAAACTCCTCTGTGAAGCCATCTAGACCAGGGCTTTTGTTTGCTGGGAGTTTTTTTTATTGCTGCTTCTGTTTCATCAGTTGTTATTGGCCTATTCAGGTTTTCTGATTCTTCCTGATTCAGTCTTGGGGGATTGTATTTTTCTAGGAATTTGTTTATTTCATCCACATTGTCTAGCTTGTTGGCATATAGTTGTTCACAGTATTTTCTTACAGTCCTTTGTATTCCTTGGTGTCAGTGGTTACTCCTCCACTTTGGTTTCTGACTTTATTCATGGAAATTACTGTCTTAATGCATCCTTCTCCCTTCCCCTGCAGCTAGCTGCCTCACTTCTGCCATTTTTCCAACTCATAGCTCAGACATGAGGAATCTGACAGGCACGGGTCATCTTTGATGCCAGAGGAAAACACACAAGTCCAGGTTCTGGTGCCATCTCCCATACAATGGTCACCTGGTCCAAAACATGGCCACCTACTGGCTGTCCCCTCTGGGCTATGAGCATGGCAGGTACCACTACTGATGAGTCTTTTACATCTACACAGAAATATGTCATCCAGTAACATATAGAAATATATGACTTCAAGAGGCAGAAACTCAACTCAAATTGACTGAAGCACCAAAATTACTTTTCTTTGGCTCTTGTAACTCAAGAGTTTGAGGCAGTCAGGCTTGGCTGGATCCATGCGCTTAGGTGGTCCCATCAGAACGTGGTGCCTCTTCATCTCCTTTACACGGATTTTCCAGGCATAGTTGGCTCTCAGTAGTTCCTGGATATCCTCACAGCTCTAAGTCCATGGGAAAGAGTTTAAGGAATTGAGAACAATGCCAAGTTATTGCATGAGCTAGTATTATTATAATCACTCTCAACTGTCCCCACCCCCCCAAATTCTAGGTTTAAGTCATAGCAAACTAATGTGAGTCACTGCCCAGGTCTTATCCCATCACCTAAGCCTAAGGAATGTGATGCTCTGACTGGCCAGCTCTGGATCAAGCCTACCTCTGGAATTAAGGATAAGTCAGCCCACCTATGACGTCATCTGAGAATAGAGGAAGAGCCCAGCCAAAGTGGCTCAGTGGTTGAGCGTCGACCTATGAACCAGGAGGTCATGGTTCGATTCCAGGTCAGGGTACATACCCGGGTTGTGGCTCGATCCCCAGTGTGGGGCGTGCAGGAGGCAGCCAATCAATGATTCTCTCTCACTGATGTTTCTATCTCTCTCTCCTCTCCTTTCCTCTCTGATTTCAATAAAAATATTTAAAAAATAAATAAACACTTGGACTTCCTGGACCCTCCTTGGCAACACTTTGCCAGTGAAAATATGACTTCCCTTGACCATGGAAAAAAACCTGTCGACTGCTGTTCCCAGAATTCCCAGCTCCCAGGGGCCCAGGAAGAACTAGATGGGAAACGGGAAGCAGCACACCAGGAAGCCATTCTGCTCCGTGGTGTTGGCTCCAGGCCAGCCTTGTCTCAGAGACCCTTGTTTCAGGGGACAGTGGACAGAGGGGAGACCGACCACAGTGACTGTAGCTCTTGGCCCAGTTCATGGTCATCTCCACAGCAAATGGCCTCCTGGGCCCTTGCATGGGTCCCTCGCTGGTCAGTGGGGAAGAAAGAAGAGGGACCAGCTGACAGGTCCCGTTCCACCACTTACTGGGTGGGCCATGGAACCTCTCTGGTTCAGTTTCCTCATCTGGGAGGTGGTCCTACCCTGCAGGGCCAACAGGAAGTGGGGACCGATGGGGTCTGGTACGTGGAGCCTGCATCACGATGCCCAGAACATAAGAAGCAGCAAGAAAGGTGAATTCCTTCCTGCCACCTGCTCTCATCTCCCAATGGAGGAAAAAAGACTCGAAGCTCAGCAGGCTGGCTGGTGGAAGGTGTTTGCAGACAGAGCAAGGCCCAGCAGCTGGTCTCCAGAGCCAGGCCGAGGAGCTCCTATCAGACCTGAAAGCCTGGCCCAGGATGTGTGGGATGCATGGGTGGTGGTGGCAGAAGCCAGAGGGAAGCTCCTCTGAGGCACCAGCCCTTCATCCACCATCAGCACAGCCTTGGCCCAGAGGCGGACACGGGAATGCTGAGCTGAATAAGACGGGCCCTGCCTCCACGGAGGTCCTGGTGAGAGAGAGAAAGAGAGAGAGAGAGAGAGAGAGAGAGAGAGAGAGAGAGAGAGAGAGAGAGAGAGGCGGTGACAGTCACGGCACTAAGCATTGCACAGGGATGGAGGGGGGCCTGGGGAGGGGAGCCCAGAAGGCATAAGCTGGGGAAGGGGTTGAAGATGGATGTGAAGAGCAGAGAGGAGGCTCGGTGCTCCAGGAAAGAGATGACGGAGACCTGGGGAAGGTCATGCTGGTGATGGGGGAGGAAGAGCTGCAGGACTTGGCCACTGCTTGGATGTGGGTAGTGAGGGGAAAGGCCAGGGAGGTGGATTCCGGGAGCCCTGGAAAGGCTCCAGGGTCACCCCTCTAGGTCTGGCACATTCACTGGCCACAAGTCTCCATTTTCCGGGACACCCACCCCCACCCCACACCCAAAGGAGGTGAGCACAGTGCAGGCCCCACCATGGAGGCGCTGGCTGTGGATGGGGCCAGGCCACCTCCAGGGAGTCAGTCCCGTAGGGCAGCTGGGGGTCACTATGCCAGGGGCCTGCGGACCCTGCAGGCTGCCTGGTCCCAGCCTTTTCACTGGGGCTGCAGGCAGCAGGAGGCAGGGGCTGTGAGCCTCCCTCCGGGACTGGGAGCACTGTGGTCCGTGCCCCAGTGGCTCCAGGCATCCATGTCCGAGTTCCTGGGACCGGAAACAGGTCACCGCAGGGGCAGACGGGACTCTGCAGCGTGGGAGGTGAGGATCCTGAGGAGGGAGGCTATCCTGGACCATCGGGGCGTGTCATCCCAAAGGCCCTTAGAAGGGGAGGCCGAGAAGGTTGTTGTGAAGAGGAAGGCGAGTCGGAGACTAGCCACCTGCTGCTGCGTGGAGCACCCGCAAGGGGCCTGCAGGCAGCTCGGGGCGGAGCGGGGGGGGGGGGGGGGGGGGGGGCGGGAAAGGCACGCAGCCCTGCCCCCCTGTAGGGTCACACACGTGGTTCCACCGCATGGTCTGGGGTAATTTGTTGCAGCAGCAGGAACTAGCGCAGACCTCCAGCTCAGACCTGAGGGAACGTGGGGAGGCTTCAGGGGGACCCAGGCCCCCAGCGCAGCCCGGCAGGGCGGAGGCCCCTGCGACCCCACCCGAGGGCAGGTTTGCAGGAGGAGGACGCGGGTGGGGGCGCCCTGCCCACAGCAGGCCCCCAGCAGGGTGCGGGCCGGGGCAGAGCGAGGCCCCACCCTCTGGGCAATGTCGGGGTGCGGGGTCACCCCTCCTCACCTCACTCCAGTCCAGACCCCAAAAACAGAGCGCCAGGCACCCAAGAGCTCCCAGACCCTCCTGTGGGCCCTCAGCTCTCCACCCGCCCGCCCAGGCCTCCGCGGGACCTGCGCCTCCTCCCGCCCGCGGGCCGGCTGGGTGTGTGGGCGCCGCCCTCCCGGCTGTGAGCCCCCTGCCGCCCTCCCGCTCCCCGCACACGTTCGTGTCCCGCTCTCCGCCGCCTCGCGGCCCGGCGGGTGCGGGTGCGGGTGCGTGGGGAGCGGGCCGTGTCGGGCAGTCGCGGGCCTGGGGTGCGGGGTCTGGCCTCTCACCCCCCGCGCGGCCCGGAGCTGAGACCCAGAAGGAAACGGCTCCCCGCAGCCCCTCCCGGCCCCTCCCGGTCGGCGCTCTCGGCGGCCCCGCAAGGCGGTGGGTGCCGGCAGCAGAGGACGCTCCGCGGGGCTCCTTCCTCCGCTGGGCCCACCTCGTCCACACCCTCCAGCGCCGACTGCGGACCCACGCCCGGGTGTGGGCAGCTGCCAGAGAGCAAGGGGAGGAGCGGGTCTTCGAGAAAGTGACGGAGTTCAAACCCGAGACCCGCCGTCAGCAGGTTCGGGACCCCAAGGCCAGGCTCCGAATGCGCCCCAGCGCCCCGCCCTGCGGGCTGCCCTCAGTGCCTGGTGCCACCCGCTCCCCCTGGGGCCTGGACAGGATCCCGGGGGACCTGGAGGTTCTGGTAAAAGAAGGTTTAGTTTCTACTCAGAAGCACAAGGAAATGGCGCATTTCTGCGAGAATCCCACTGCTTTCCCAGGGGAACCAGAGGTGCTGCCCAGGGAGCTGAGACCCAGAAGGAAACGGCTTTCCCGCAGCCCCTCCCAGCAGACCGCCCCCCTCCCCAAAGCCTGCTCGGTGCCGCTCCTGGGCCCAGCTCAGGGGCTGGGTTGCTGTCCACTCTACTGGGGAGGGCTGTGGTGTGAAGGGCTGGCTTTCCCCAAGCATCACAGTCCTGGTGGTCTCCACCGCAGAGCAGGGGCCCTGCTGATCGGGGGCGTGGGTAGGGGCTGGGGCTACAGTTGTTGGTGAGATGAGCTGCTGCGTCTGCAGGAGGTTTGCGCCACCTGCACCTCTGGGGAGCTGCCAGGGACGGGGCTGCCGCCAGCCTACCGGGGGACAAGCTCTGCTCCTGCTCGCGGGACCCAGGCAAGCAGGTGAGGCAGAACGTGGGCCCAGCGTGCTCTGGGCCTTGCTCAGTGCCCCGGGCCTTTCCCTTGAAGGGGGCGGGGCGGGAAGGAAAGCTCTGTTGTGAAGCACAGTGGGGGTACTGCTGCCAAGCTGGGAGCTATCTCCAAGAAACCCCAGAATCCTCACTCAGCACAGCCATGAGCCAGGCATTCGGAAGCCCAGCTGAGAAAGCTGAGGCTCAGAGGACATCAGCAGTGAGTGGGAGGACAAGCATGCAGACGCAGGCCCGCTCCAGAGGCTGCGCTCCTCCTGGGCTCACACTGCTGTGGGCAGACAGGTGTGTGTGTGTGTGTGTGTGTGTGTGTGTGTGTGTGTGTGTGAATGAGTGCTGGGGGTAGCCCAGTGTGGGCCCAGAAAGGGTGCGCTTGCCTCTTACTTGCTCCCACTGGTTTCTCTTCCTCCAGTCCCTGGCACTCAACCCCTCTGGGTGGACACTTTGAGGCCACACCTTACCACCTCCCTGTCATCTCTCTGCCTCTGGACAGGCCACCAGGTGTGCCATTTGTGGTGTCTCCTTCCCTCCAAAGCCAAGAATGGTTGCCCCTGCACAGCAGAGAGTGGGCCCTGGTGCAGCAGGACCCCTGCCCAGGCCCGAGCTCCTGCCCCACGGCAGGCAGCAACTGTGGTGAGTGCTCCCACCAGGGCCTGCCCAGAGATCAGAATCTCAGGCCAGGGCAGACCCATCTGCTGTCCTGGGCCTGGCTCTGAAACGTGGCCTGGATGGGCCCAGGGAAGCCAGGGTTGGCCATTCTTCCCAGTGTTGGGTTCCCAGGTGCCTGCTGCAGCCCAGCCTCATGTGCTGGGGGTTTTTTTTGTTTGTTTGTTTGTTTTTCAATATATTTTTTTATTGATTAAGATAATACATATGTGTCCTTATACCCACATTACCCCCTACCCCCCCCCCTCATGCCCTCACCTCCCCCCCCCCCCCCCCCCGTTGTCCGTGTCCATTGGTTAGACCTATATGCTTGCATGTAAGTCCTTTGGTTGATCTTTCCCCCTTACCCACTCCCTCCCCTACCTTCCCTCCAAGGCCCGACAGTCCAATCAATGCCTCTCCGTCTCTGGGTCAGTCCTTGTTCATCAGTTTATGATGTTCATTATATTCCACAAATGAGTGAGATCATGTGGTATTTATCCTTCTCTGACTGGCTTATTTCACTTAGCATAATGCTCTCTAGTTCCATCCATGCTGTGGCAAATGGTAAGAGTTCCTTTTTCTTCTTCCTCTTCTTAAAGAATACCTTTCAGCATTTCATATAATGCTGGTTTGGTGGTGATGAACTCCTTTAGCTTTTTCTTATCTGTGAAGCTCTTTATCTGACCTTCAATTCTGAATGATAGCTTTGCTGGATAAAGTAATCTTGGTTGTAGGTTCTTGCTATTCATCACTTTGAATATTTCTTGCCACTCTCTTCTGGCCTGCATGGTTTCTGTTGAGAAATCAGCTGACAGTCATATGGGTACTCCCTTGTAGGTAACTGACTTTTTTTCTCTTGCTGCTTTTAAGATTCTCTCTTTGTCTTTTGCTCTTGGCATTTTAATTATGATGTGTCTTGGTGTGGTCCTCTTTGGATTCCTTTTGTTCGGGGTTCTCTGCGCTTCCTGGACTTGGAAGTCTATTTCTTTCACCAGGTAGGGGAAGTTTTCTGTCATTATTTCTTCAAATAGGTTTTCAATATCTTGCTCTCTCTCTTCTTCTGGTACCCCTATAATTCTGATGTTGGTACGCTTGAAGTTGTCCCAGAGGCTCCTTACACAATTTTCGTATTTTTGGATTCTTTTTTCATTTTGCTTTTCTGGTTGGGTGTTTTTTGCTTCTTAGCATTTCAAATCTTTGACTTGATTCTTGCGCTCCTCTGGTCTGCTGTTGGGAGTCTGTATAATATTCTTTATTTCAGTCAGTGTATGCTTAATTTCTATTTGGTCCTTTATCACAACATCGAGGGTCTCACTAGATTTCTTGAGGATCTCACTACATTTATCGGCGGTTTCCATAAAATTCTTGAAAAATCTTAGAAACATGGTTTTGAACTCTATATCCAGTCGTTTGCTGTCCTCCATTTCTGTCATTTGTGACCTGTTTCTTTGTCTTCGCATTTTGTCTGCTTCCCTGTGTTGGTAGAGTGGTTTTGTGTGCTAGGTGTCCTACCGGGCCCAGTGGCTCAGCCTCCCCAGTTACCTTACGTGGACACTCTTGGTGCACCCCCTTGTGGGCTTTGTGCACAGTCTTGTTGTAGTTATGCCTTGATTGTTTTAGGTATCACTGGGAGGAATTGACCTCCAGGCCAATTGGCAGTGAGAATCAGCTGTGTCTGCAGTGGGAGAACTTCTGTGCTGAAGACACCCTTCTGGGGCAAGACTTGCTTCAGTGGGGCTTTGGTGCTCACTGAGTCTGCCCCCTGAGTGTGTTCCTTATGAATCTGAGGAGTTGTAATCTGGATGGTCCCACTCTGACCACTGGGTACACTGGCTCTTGGATCTAAGGAGGTGCTAATTAAGCCTCTTCCTGAGGTTACCCAGCAGGAGCTACGAAGAGATATGCAGATTCCCCTTCCTTTTTGGGGGGCTTGGGGGTGCCCAGATGAGGCCCAGCTGTGAAGCAATGCAAGCTGCTGTGGGGCCTTGGGCCTTCTCTTGGAAGTTCTGGGTCTGTCTGGCCCAGCTGCAATTTGTTAGGTAATTTTCAGGTTGCAAAGGACCCGGGCATTCATATACAAAAGCCTTTGCAGCAGCCTGGATGGGGCAGGGTCTCAGAATCAACAGGGCGGAGCAAGCAGCTATGGCTGATTCTCAGCCCTGCCCTAGGGGCCAAGTGTCTCAGTGTCCTGGTAATTGCTGCCAGCACCTCTGAGGGAAAGCCGCCCTCAAGTTGCGAGTTCTGCCTGCTGCCAGACCGTCCAGTTTCTCCCCGTATGAGCCCTGGGACCCCAGAGATTTCCCGGAACCGGAGTTCAGAGCAGTCGGGAGCTTGTGACTCCCCCTCCCCCCGCCCCATTTAAAAAGACAGCCGTGTCCTCAGGTGCCAGCCCCTGCCCCCGCGCGCCGGAGCCTCCGTACCTCTGCACTTTACTTTCGTAGCTCCTCTGAGTCTGTGTGCTCTTCTCTTTCCTTCTAGTTGTAGAATTTCCACTCAGCCAGCCTTCCTGTGGTTCTGGATGATGACCATTCTGTCTTTTAGTTGTATTTTTGAAGTGGTTGTGGGAGGCAGCAATTTCGGGTGTTTACCTATGCCGCCATCTTGGTTTCTCTCATGTGCTGGTTTTGAGTTAGACTTCACCACACCTCTGGAGGGAGAGGGCCGATCACCCCCTCTTACATGTTCTTCTACGTGGAGGGGTGAAGAATTGAGGTGCTAATTCAATGTACCATATTGATGTTCCCTAGAGATGGGAATTCCAGGGGCCTGAGCCTGGCTGTGCAGTCTCCAAAGAGACCTCATGCTATGTAGCTGCTGTGGTGCCTCAGAGCTACTGCATGCTGCAAATTTGTTATCCCACAGTGATGAAACCCCGGGCTTTGCACAGCCATTCACCAACTAGGTGTGGGGTTTTTTCTGATTTTTTTCATTGTGAAATTCTTTGCCCAAATTACTGTAAGAACCTCAAGCGTCCTGCTATCATAAATGTCAAAGGAAGAAAAGGATAATTTTTACCTTCTTCCTGCTTTCTAGTTTCACATGTGTCAGACTCCATCTGGAACCCTCTTTGTAAAAGTGTCTGGAAAATATGTGCCAGACTTCCATTTTCAGAAAATCAATAAAGACCTTTAAAGAGGACGGGGCAGTGCTGTGTGCCAACCCACACTCTGGGGCCAACCTGAGTCCTGGGATCCTGAGGTAAGGGGTCCACACAGAACCGAGGTCCTGAAGAACCTACATGAGTACTCCACTCATCACTAGTCCGAGTCACGCAGAACCTCTCCCTCCCTCGGGCTGCTTCCTTCCCATCCCCCTCCCTGCCCTGCCAGGGTGATCAGAAACCCCGTTAGCAAGTCAGGGAAGGAGGATGGAGGAAGCACAAATCAGAGCGGTGGGAAAGCAGCTGCTTTCCCCTCTCCTGCTGAGCCTCAAGCCAGGGGGCAGGGGGAGGGAGGAGCAAGGGGGAACTTAAACTTTAAAGGAAGCTGGAAATTTAGACTACTACATGAGACTGGGCTTTTTTTTTTTTTTTTTAATTGGTTTCACAGGGGAAGGGAGAGAGATAGAAACATCAAAGATGAGAGAGAACCATTAACCAGCTGCCTCCAGCACGCCCCCCACTGGGGATTGAGCCTGCAACCCGGGCATGTGCCCTTGACTGGGATGGAACCTGAGACCCTTCAATCGCAGGCTGACCTTCTATCTACTGAGCCAAACCAGCCAGGGCAAGAGACTGGGCATTTTAAGTGCTAGATATACAGCCTATAAGTTACAGGGGAAATTTATTGTTATCTAAGAGTGATCAAAGGAGCCAGGGCTTGCCCTGGACTTTGTGTAAAGAGCAGGGATAAGCTACCTGCCAAGCAGGTTTGAATGGGTCACTGGACACAAAGGATGAAGTAGTTTGCTGATTACATCCCATAAACCTGACCCTTCAACATAATGGACATATTTCTTTATTGGATTTAATGTGATGAAGGCAGATTATACTATTAACCTGTTATGTTTTCCCCTAATTTTAAATATGGAATTATTTGCCCAAATCACTCTCCTACTCCTCATTTTTACGTATTTCAAGAGCTATGTCTCTCAAAGTGACATGGCCGTCGGATTGGGGAGAAAGAAACTGGGAACTATGCCAGGTCCTTTAAGGCAGTGGGGTGAACCGGCACAGCTCCCCGCATTTAGAAAGGAAGGAAAGGCGTTCTGGGAAGGGCTGTCCTGTGCAGGGCCCGGAGCGAGGAAGCGGTGAGGCTGCAACTGGTGCCAGGTTCCAGGTGTCCAGAAAGGTGTCAGCATCACATACTGCCAGACACATGCCAGCAAAGGCAGCCACCCCACCGGGCCTGTGTCCCGCCTCTGGGGAAGCCTCTGTGCTCTTCCCACTTCCTCCCGCCACGCCTTTCACCTTCCCTTCCCCCCTTTCTCCCTCTCTTCCCCCTTCCCTCTCTCCCTCCTCCGGCCAGTCTCCCTCCTTTCGTGGCCCTCACCCTTTCTTCTGTCTGTGTAAATTATCTGTTTATCTCCACTAATGAGAAAGTATAATCCCGCAAGTGACCAGATTTGGTTCCTTTTGGCCTTTTGATTTTGAAAACATGTTTTTATCAGTTTGTTGATTGACAAACTTGATAAGACAAACCTCCAACACGTGGATGGTCTGAGGGCATGGGAGCACCTGTGCACACCTGCCCCAGCAGCGAGTGCTGTCCAGTCAGGAGGGCCACTGGGATATGATTGACAGGCCGGGCCCAGAAGCCATCGTGTCCTCACACCCGCAGCGTGACTTATGTGCAGCTAATGTGTCTCTCGCGCCCTCTACTGTTTAGCATCCTACTCGGCGAAGGAGACGGGGAAGGGTAGATTTGGAGCTGCGGTGACTAATAACTGGTAAACAATCCTTCCCAGAATCGCCCTTGTGCCCCTCCCAAACACTACCTCTCCCTCCCCATCAAAATAACCACTAGCCTGGTTTTATGGCAATAACTTCTTTGCTTTTACCGCCTAACCATTCAGCTTAAACGCTGTAGGTTTTTTGGTTTGGTTTGGTTTGGTTTGGTTTGGTTTAAAGTTTATGAAGGGAATCAGAAAGCAAGCATTTTTGTGTGTGTGGCTTCCTTCACATGATGTTTTGAGATTCATCATACACTTGGGTGTGTGTGTGGGGGGGGGGGGGTAATAAAACTGGAAATGGAGTTGTTGGGTCATAGGGTTTTGTATATCTTCCCAAAGTTGATGTACTAATTCTCATTCTCACCAGCAGTGTATGAGAGAGACTTGATGTGTACTGCCCTGATGGCTAATGAGGTCCAACACTGTTCTCTGTTACTGGGCATTCCTCCTTTGTGAAGTGCTTGTTCCTGGATCTGACCTGTTTCTCTATTGGGTTACTGGTGCATTTCTTGTTGATTTGTAGGAATTCCTTTCAACTTGATGTATTGCAAATGTTTCCTACTCTTCTCTATTTTAAAATTATGAATATATTTTTAATATATGTTTTTATTGATTTCCTCCCATTTTATGGTTTTCTTTTGATAAACAGAAGTTTTTATTTTAATTAGTCAAATGAAGCAATCTTTTATATTAGTGCTGTATGTAAGTTTTCCGTACCTTGAGATCATGAAGATGTTCCCCTATACTATTTTTAAGAAACATCAGTGATGTTTCTATCTCTCTCCCTTCCTCTCTGAAATCAATAACAATATATTTTTTTTTTAAAAGAAAAGAAACATAAAGGAGAGAGAGTAACACCAGTTGGCTGCCTCCTTCATGTCCCCTCCTGGGGATCGAGCCCGTAACCCAGGCATGTGCCCTGACTGGAAATCAAATCCATGACCTCTTGGTACAGGAGATGACACTCAACCACTGAGCCACAACAGTGGGGCTAATTTTTTTATTTCTTAACTCTAGTTGATATACATAGTTTTCCTATATTGACCTTATATACACCATCATACTAACCTAATTCTAATAATTCATCTCTATATTTTTTTGAGTTTTCAATATACACAATCACTGTTTTAATTTTAGCTCCAATCCTTATATTTTTTATTTCAATTTTTGCTTTGTTATTTTATTACTCTGGCTAGGAACATCAGAAAAATACTGGATATAAGTGATAACAGTGGATATCCTTGTCTGATTTCTGTTCTCAGAAATTTTCCCCCATTTCATCATTAAAAATAAAAGCCTATGTGGTCATGACCCCCTCACGCCGTAACAAGCGATCACCAGGAGGATGCATGCACAGTGGGCGCGCATGGTTGGGCGGGGGCTTGACACTGCGTGTGCTGCACGGAGGTGGGTCCTGTGGCTCCAGCCTATCTTTTTGGGGCAATCCATCGAGGAGCCCTGGATGGGTGGGCGGGGCCTACCTCTTTGGGGTGATCGATTGCGGGGCTCCCGCACTGTGAGAGGGCACAGGCCAGGCTGGGGGAACCCCCCCCTAGTGCACAAATTTTGTGCACCAGGCCTCTGGTCATTAAATAAAGTGTATTGCGGTTGTTGGCTCCTTAGGATAAACATTGTTAAAATTTGTTGAGCATTCTCCATTGATTTAACATTTATCTTTACAAAAAGGAAATACTTTACATGGTTTCCTAATATGATTTTTCACTTAATATACTATCAAAACAAAACCATGTGTTTTATTTTCCAGTTTTGCTTACCTTATTTTTAAAAATTTAACTGTAAAAACATTTTCTGTTTATTCTTTTTTAACAGTATCACTGAGCTATAATTCACATACCATACAATTTGCCCACATAAAGTGTACAATTCAATGGTTTTTAGGATATTTGTGTTCCTTTTTATGATTCTCAATTAATTTTTAAATCAGTTTATCTACTTCTATATGACATCCTTCAGGAACTTTGGTTAACATTGAACTAACTCTGCATATCAAATCTTTGCAATTGGTAAAAACACACATAATGTTTCATTGATTCCTAGCTCATTTTATTTTCTTCACAGTTTAAAATTATATGAGTAAATAAAGCTTTTTAAAAAATGTTTTCATTGATTTTTAGAGAGAGAGGAAGGGGAGGGATAGAGAGATAGAAAAATCAATGAGAAAGAAACATCATTGATCAGCATGCCCCTTATTGGGGATCAAGCCTGCAACCTGGGCGCGTGCCCTGTTGGTTTATAGGTCAACGCTCACTCACTGAGCAACACCAGCCAAGAAGTAAATAAAGCTTTTAATGTTTTTTGTTTGTCTGCAAGCAGGATTATTTATTAAATTTAGAACTGTATATATTATTGGTATCCTATCTAATAATAGACAAACATGGTAATTGACCGTACCTTCACTACGCCTCCCATCGGCTAATCAGCGAGATATGCAAATTAACCACCAACAAAGATGGCAGCTAATTTGCATACTGCAGGCAGGGCAGAACAGTGTGAGCCGCCAGTGCGAGCCGCCATCCAGGCCTCCGTGGGCGACCCCAGAAGCCGCCTGCCTGCCCCGCAAGCCCCAGAAGCCGCCAGAGATGGCAGTAACTTTATCAGTAAGCACTCTGAAAGTCAGTGCATAAATGCACCAATTAAAAGACAGATTATGAGGGTGAATCAAAAACAAAACCCACTTTAAATATAAAGACACATATAGATTAAAAGTAAATGAATTGAGCTGCAGCTTATTTTGCTCAGTGGATAGAGCATTAGCCCGTGGACTGAAGGGTCCCAGGTTAGATTCCAGTCAAGGGCATGTACCTCAGTTGCTGGCTTGATCCCCAGTCCCTATCAGAGCATGTGCAGGAGGCAAACAATCAATGTGCCTCTCCCTTTCCCTTCACTCTCTCTAAAATTCAATGGAAAAATATCCTTGGGTGAAGATTAACAAAAACAAAGTAAATGGATTAAGTAACATTAAAGAGATTATTAAGAAAAATATATTCCAAATTTTGTTAGTTGTATAATGGTTATGTTTAAATTATTAACACCTAAGAAATTGGGTGAAGGGTACATATAATATGCTGTAGTATTTTATAGTTTTTTTTACATGTATGAGATTATTTCAAATTAAAATATTAAAAATTAAAAATTAATAAAATATTAATTGAAATGTATCTGCATTACATGAAAAATCTCCTAATTGCTTCTAGCATAATTTATTAAATTGTGCTAAAATTTACAAGGGTTCAATTAAAAAAATATCTTAATTCTAAATGATATAATAGAAAATATATAATAGTGCAGTTATAAGCACTTATCTGAAAATAAAAATTAAAATAAGTGAATTTAAAGAAGGGATTAGCCAAAGAAAATATATGCACAACCCATGGACACAGACAACAGTATGGTGATGGCCAGAGAGAGGTGGGGGGCAAGAGCTGGGTAGAGGGAGCAAAAGGGGGAAAATAGGGACATCCTATCTACACTAATAAAAGAGAAACATGGTAATTAGCGTACGACTGCTACCCTTCCCATTGGCTAATCAGCATATCCTTATGCAAATTAACTGTCAGCCAAGATGGCAGCCAGCAGCCATGCACTGAAGCAAGCAGGGAGGCTTGCTTGCTCCAGTGATGGCGGACTCCAACGTTCCCCGCCTGCCGCTGCCGGCCTCTCAGCTGCAACTCTAAGCAACTATGTACTATGTTGCAAATAAGAAGCTAAACAAAACCCCAGAAACCAGCCGGACTGAAAGCCAGCCGGACCGCAACATTGTATCGATGTTTTCAGCAGCAAGGCCTCAGAGCTAAAGCTGGCCCAGAATAAAAAGAAAAAAAAAAAGAAAACAAGGAGCGGTTGGGAGCTTCAGTCACTTGCCAGCTGGAAAACAGCCCTCAGCCCCTCAGCCAGACTGGCCAGGCACCCCAGTGGGGACCCCCACCCTGATCCAGGACACCCTTCAGGGCAAACCAGCCGGCCCCCATCCATGCACCAGGCCTCTATTCTATATAGTATAAGGGTAATATGCCTCCCGGCACCGGGATCAGCAGAACAGCGAGGCTCCCGGCACTGGGATCAGCGTGACAGGGGGCAGCGCCCAAACCCCCTGATCGCCCTGCAGCTCTGTGTGTGACAGGAGGTGGGGCCACAACCTCCTTATCTGCCCTGCTCTGTTCGTGACAGGGGAAGGCGCCCCAACCCCCTGATCAGCCCTGCTCTGTGCTTGATGGGGTGAGCTCCCCAACCCCCTGATTGGCCCTGCTCTGTGTGTGACAGGGTGTGGCGCCCCCACCCCCCCCCTCCCCACCACGGGCCCTGCTCTGTGTGTGACAGGATAGAGCCATAACCTCCCCATCGGCCCTGCCCTGAGTGTGACAGGGTGCAGCGCCCCAACCCCCTGATCCACCCTGTTCTGTGTGTGACAGGGGGTGGTGCCCCTACTCCCCTATCGGCCCTACTCTGTGAGTGACAGGGGGGAGGTCCTCAACCCCCTGATCGGCCCTGCTCTGTGCGTGACAGGGGGGAGCTCCCCAACCCCCTGATCGACCCTGCTCTGTGTGTGACAGGGTACGGAGCCCCAACCCCCCTGATGGGCCCTGCTCTGTGCGTGACTGGGGGTGGCGCCGCAACCTCCCCATCGACCCTGCCTTGAGTGTGACAGGGGGCAGTGCCCCAACCCCCCAATTGGCCCTACCCTGAGCATGACTGAGGGTGGCATCGCAACCTTCCGATCCTCCCTGCTCTGTGCATGACGGGGCGGCGCCCCAACTCCCCAATCGGCCCTGCTCTGAGCCTGACCAGGGGCTGCACCTAGGGATTGGACGTGCCCTCTGCCACCTGGGAGCAGGCCTAAGCCAGCAGGTCGTTATCTCCCGAGGGGTCCCAGACTGCGAGAGGGCACAGGCCGGGGTGGGGGACCCCCCTCCCCACCCCACCCCTCGAGTGCACAAATTTTTGTGCACCGGGCCTCTAGTATAATAATAATAAAAGGCTAATATGCACATTGACTGAATGGCAGAATGGCCGGTTGCTATGATGCACACTGGCCACCAGGGGGCAGACGCTCAATGCAGGAGCTGCCCCCTGGTTGTTAGTGCCCTTCCATATGGGGAGTGCCACTCAGCCAGAAGCTGGCTCATGGCTGGCCAGCGCAGAGGTGGTGCCAGGAGCCTCTCCCACCTCTGTGGCAGCACTAAGAATGTCCAACTAATGGTTTAGACCTGATCCTTTGGGGGCCTAAGCCTTTAGTTGGACATCCCCCGAGGGCTCCCTGGCTGCCAGAAGGATGTCTGACTGCAAGCTTAGGCCTGATCCCCCGGGGAGTGGGCCTAAGTCAACAGGTGGACATCCCCCAAGTGGTCCTGGACTGCAAATGGGCGCAGGCCGGGCTGAGGGACCACCCCCCGCCACCCAAGTGCACAAATTTTTGTGCACTGGGCCTCTAGTATAGTAATATTGTCATATTACTAATTTTAAATTTGTAAATTTGTCATTAATTTATGTTATATGTGATTAATGTATTACCAATATATTTTTGGTTGGTTTCCTGGGATTATTTTTCTGGGTACATATTCTAGTCATTCAAAATAGTCACATTTTAATTTATTTAAGACTATGTTACAATTACATATTTCTTTTTTTCTCAAAGTATTTCTAATGCTGAACAGACAATTCAAAAATATTATTGGTACACACATCTGACTTTAACTAGAACATAGTTCTGACCAGTAAAAAAAAGACAAACAACCTGATAAAATAAATGTGCGAATGACTGGCAGGCACTTCCCAGGTGAGGATGTGCAGCTGCTGAATAAGCACATGAAGGGCTCAAAGTCATTCGTTGTCAGGGAAACGCAAGCTAAAACCACGTCACACCCAGGACAATGGCTACAGCGAAGCAATGGCACCTCCAAATGCTGGCCAGGGTGTGGAACACCTGCCACCTCACACATGTGAGCGTGTGAAACTGTGCAAGTTTGGAGCACTGTTTGCCATTTTCCTACCTTAGCAACCAGCAATCTCAGTCCTAGGTATTTGCCCTCCAAAATGAAAACATATGTCCATGAGACTTGGAAAGTAGGTGTTCATAATAGCCAAAAACTGGAAACAACCTAAATGACCTTCAGTAGGAAAACAGATAATGTAATATATTCATACACTGATATGTTAACCAGCAATAGAAAAAATGAACTACTGAGTCACGTAAAATTTTTGGATGAATTTCAAAAACATTATGTGAAAACAGCAAGTAAGAAATAGAACCTGTATGATTTCATTTATATCAAGTTCATGGACAATTAAAACTAATCTATGATGATATAAATCAGAACAGTGGCTGCCTAACATGGTGGGAATTAACTGGAAGTGCAGATGAGGGAAATTTTTCAAATGATGAAAATGTTCCAATCTTGATTGGGATAGTGGTTACATACTAGTAAATGTATATACATTTGCCAAAACTCAGCAAATTGTACACTTAAGATATGTGTGTTCCACTGTATATAAATCTTAATTTTTTTAGTTCCAGAAAGAAAAAGTCTGATTGGCCCAGCGTAAGCCAGGCATCCTACTCTCTGGAGAATCAATTTTGCCTACAGTAATGCAAGACTGGTCCTAAACAGCCCAGGGCTTGGATCACAGCATGGAGGCGAGTTCTGGGGAGGGTGACAAGTTAGAAGCACTGTGAAAAGGCCATCCTATCCCAAGTTTGTAGGACTTTTATCCACTCTTACAGGACAGCAGAAGGAATAAAAGCTCTCTTCTGATTGGCTTCAAACCCCATGAATATGAATATGAGAATAGGAAGTGTAATGTAAACATATCACTGATGTCTTTAGATTCAATGTCCAGATTCACGTTAATAGCAGCCCTTATTTCAGAGCCTGCACTGCAGTGGTGATGCTATTCAGGATCTGGTAGACCCTGCTGGGGATCCCAGCAGCAGCGTTCTGTTTATGGCTGAGGAATTGGCATGGCTAAAAACTGTCATTCAATGCTTTGCACAAATCAGTGTGTTTTCACACACTAAATTGAACCTGTAATAAAACCTCCATTGCTTTGGGAGTTAAGGTTTCTTCAGAAATGTATTGTCTTTGTTGCAGTGTCTTATGTCTCCCCTGATCATTTGTGGGGGAGGGTTATTCATTTTTTTCAGCCCTGTTAGGTCTGATCAAATAATTAAATCAACACCCCCTCCCTTGGGAACTGACCTTTGGACCCCTTCACAACCGACATTCCCTCTTGCTTCAAACATTCCACTTGCTAAGACCACATTCCACTTGCTAAGGCCATTATCTTTCCCCTCAGGACTCACCTAGAGAATTCTCCACCCAGAAAAAGCCAGCCTAGAGTCCTTTAAAATCTCAGACTCCCTGTCCCTGGGTGCTGGTGCCATTTGGGAGCTCAGCCCATCTGGTTTCCCAGATGACCTAATAAATTCATAATTCTTTACCCCTTTTGGCCTCATGCATTCCTCCTGCAGTGACCCTAACATTTGGTGCTGAAACCCGGGAGGGTTCCACGGGATGGGGAGCCATTGCCCCGGCTTCAGTCACCCCTAGTTTACTACTCGGAGAGCAGGAGGCAGCAGCAGCTCAAATGGGCTTACCCCCCCCCAAATCCTACTCGGGTGACATGATTGCCGGCCTTGATTAGGCCTCCCTCCCTTACGGGCCCTCCCGAACCAGCCAAGGAGGATGCCAGATCGGGGACCTCTCCTTCCCATCGCTGACCTGCACTCAACACCGGCTCATTTCATCTCTGGCAAGTGACAGTTGGATCACCCCTCCCCGCAACCCTGATCTCAGACAAAGGACCTAGCACTAGGCCAGAAATCCTCTCCAGTCTGGCTGCAGTCCCGGGACCAGGTCTCACAGTCTTCCATGTCGCAGGGGATGCCTGCCACGTGGGTTAGGCTGCCCTCCTCTCTCCAGAGCCCGACTAGATGGCGGGGACACCCTCCCTCTATCTTGCTCCCCAGGTCTTCCTTTGTTGCTTACCTCCTCTTCCCAATTTACACCACGGAGAATTTTTTTCCGTTCCCACCCCCCAAAAACCACTCCTCTGGGATGTCTCCTCCAAAATCGTCACACACTCAGCCTTTCCACAGGTCCGGCCAACGCACCCTATCCACAATATAAATTAGTCACACTGGCCCGAGATTTTAACACTCCTGGCACTTAGACAATTTCTGTCACCACAATGGGAAGTGGTCAAAGATCCCCTACATCCAGGCCTTCTTTACACTCTGCAATTATCCTTCTCTCTGCCAAACTTGCTCTACTTGTCAAATCCTACTTCTCCACTCAAAGCCCTTCTGCCAACCCTGAACTTTTCCACCCGAGGCTTCTGATCTGTCCTTTCCCAACCCATCAGGTCCTCAGACCCCCTCTTCGACCCTTCCTATCACTCGATTCTCCGTTCCCCTCTGGGTCCCGAGAACCCACCTCCTTATGTCCCTCCTCTGACTGTCTCTCCCCTCCCCCCCCCCCCATCTTCAGTATCCACCTCTTTGTCCACCCCCTCAGTCTCCTTACCAAGATTCCTTCTTACTTGTTCCCAGATAGCCCAGCCTCCAGCCCCCATCCTTCCCCTCCAAGAAGTGGCCAGGACCAAGGGTATTGTCCAAGTACACATCCCATTTTTCATGTCCGACCTCACAGATTGAGAAGTGTCTCTGGTCTTTTCCCACCAACCCCACCACCTTTACTAAGGAATTTGAATACCTGACCCAGTCCTATGACCTGATCTGGCATGACATCTATGTCCTCCTGTCCTTCTTTCTAACCCTAGAGGAGAAGGAGCACATCTGGCTAGCAACTCAGTACCATGCCGATGCCCTCCATAGACAGGACGTGAGGGCCAACTCAATTGGCACTGACATGGTCCCCCAAACTGACCTGAGATGGGACTATCAGGTTAATTCTCCAGGGCACCAGCTCCGTAGCCATATAATCACCTGCCTCATTGTTGGACTCAAAAAGAACCCAATATCCCCAGAGATAACCCTTCTTCTGAACACCCATTTCATATTCCAGTCAGCCCCCAACATACACCATAAACTTCAAAAAATAGACACAGGTCCACAAACCCCTCAAAAATCCCTTGTTAACCTGGCCTTTAAGGTCTTTAATAATAGAGACGTGGAGATCAAAGTCCAAAAACAAAAGCAAGATCAGGCCAAGGCTGAGGCCCAGGTGGCCTTTCTGCTCCTAGCCACCGCTCTCACGAACCCCAATCGAAGTGCGGGTCCTCTAACTAAGGGTAAGTCAAGGGCTAAGCCTCCTCTGGGCCCTGCTTCAAATGCAGCAAGCAAGGACACTGGGCCAAGTTCTTCCCAAACCCAAGACCCCCACCTGGGCCCTGCCCAAGGTGTAGGAGGAAAGGCCACTGGAAATCAGACTGTAGTCTGGCCCTTCTGGGTCAGACCTCAGCCAGTCCAGCAAGGCCGCCCTCTGGTTTCGGTTTGTAGCTCCCAGACCTCCTGGGACTGGCCACTGAAGAAGCTTCCCAGGCCCTGACAGTGTCCCATCGACTTACATCACCAGGACAGAGCCTCGGGGAACGATTGTGGCGGCAAGCCGATCTCCTTTTTAATTGACACTGGGGCCACTTACTCTGCCCTCCCTGAATTCTCTGGAACCCTTGTCTCCTCCTCAGTCTCTATTATGGGGGTTGATGGACTAATCTCACAGCCATTAGCCACCTCACCTCTACACTGCATCTCACTAGACGCCCCCTTTATCCACTCTTTTCTCATTCTACCTCAGTGCCTGACCAGGACTACTGCACATCCCCTCATAAAGCCCAGTTGTCCCGAACCACAGTCACCTACCGCGGTTTCACTCACCCCACAGAACCAAGTCATTCCTTAGACTATAAATGTCTTATCTCCTCCATGACTGTCCCCTCCTCTAAACAACAAATACTCTCCTTTCTCAGGCTCACTGTGTACTTTGGCCTCTGGGTCCCCAACTTTAGTCTTCTCGCAAAGCCCCTCTATGACTCACTGAGCCTTTAGATCCCAAAGCCAGCATTCTCACCCCCTTAATGCTCTAAAAACTCCTCTCACCTCAGCGCCTTTTCACGCCTCCCCTACTTCCAAAAGAACAACTTTCTTTACTGCAAAACTGCACTTTCTTAACAGTTCTGCTACTATCAGAAGCTGAACTCATTATCACCCAAACCTTAGCTGTTATCACTAAGGAAAACATGGCCGTTTTAAATCCAAGCAGCTGGAGGCCTAGAAACCAGTCCTAGAACAGGCTGTAGAGCCTGCTCCCCGTGACCCTCTGCCTTTTCTCCAGCCTCATATGCCTATACATAATTTTCCAAAGTCTTCTTTGGCAACTTACAAGCTTTGGAGCATTGCTGGGTTAAATGATAAACATCTAAATATTTCAACAAATTTTAAGTTCACCTGATTTTAGCTTTTGTTATAAAAAATCTATAAAGTAGATTTGGAACTGTTAATGTAATGTCTTGTACTTGGTTAAAGGTATATTTTCTTAAAAGTAAGATTGTGTTTAAAGTGTGTTCATAAATGTCAATCTAAGAAATGCTGGCTGTTTATTTTTTGGTTATCATTGGAAAATTAAGGTTTCTAAGAGTTGATAATAGAAGTCATGAGGCATGGACATGCATTTTGAAGGAAAAAGAAAGTGAGTTAAAGTTGTAAGAATGTTTGTGAGGAGAAACCAAGATGACGGCATAGGTTAACGCCGGAGTTTGCTGCCTCGAACAACCACTTCAAAAATACAACTAAAAGACGGAACGGACATCATCCAGAACCACAGGAAGGCTGGCTGAATGTAAGTTCTACAACTAGAAGGAACCGAGAATCAGAGGAGGCGCAGTGCTGAAGTAAAATACTAAGGTGCGGAGTGCGAGCGGTGCGGGCTGGTGGCTGAGGGCGTGGTTGTCTGTTTCAATCCGGAGGGAGCCTCAGACTCAGAGCTCCAGATCAGGGCGAGTCTCTAGGGACCCAGACTCAAACGGGAGAAGCAGGACTGTCTGGCTACGGTCCCTCCGAGGTTTGCAGCTGTTGCTGGGACAGAGAGGCAGAGCCCCTGGGGACGGACTGAGAGCGGCCATAACTGCTCCCTCCTCCGCCCTGTTGATCCCGTGGGACCCGCCCCGCCCAAGCCTTGCACAGAGGCATTTGCCGGATAGCCTCAGGCAAAGGCTAGATTAGCACCTCCCTAGAGGTCACAGGTTCTTCCACTGCAGACACAGCTGATTATCACAGCCAGTCGGCCTGGAGGTCAAATCCCTCTAGTATTAACTACAACAATCAAGGCTTATCTACAACAAGACTGCGCACAAAGACCACTAGGGGGTGTACCAAGAAAGTGTAAAAAAATGCGGAGACAAAGAAACAGGACAAAACTATCAAGGGAGGATATTGAGTTCAGAACCACACTTTTGAGGTCTCTCAAGAGACTTCTAGAGTCTCGATAAACTTGATGAGATGTACAGGAAATCTAATGAGACCCTCGATGGTGTGATAAAGGACCATCTAGAAAGTAAGCATACACTGACTGAAATAAAGAATATTATACAGACTCCCAACAGCAGACCAGAGGAGCACAAGAATCAAGTCAAAGATTTGAAATGCTAAGAAGCGAGAAACACCCAACTGGAAAAGCAAAATGAAAAAAGAACCCGAAAATACGAAGATAGTGTAAGGAGCCTCTGGGACAGCTTCAAACGTACCAACATCAGAATTATAGGGGTACCAGAAGATGAGAGAGAGCAAGATATTGAAAACCTATTTGAAGAAATAATGACAGAAAACTTCCCCCACCTGGTGAAAGAAATAGACTTACAGGTCCAGGAAGCGCAGAGAACCCCAAACAAAAGGAATCCAAAGAGGACCACACCAAGACACATCATAATTAAAATGCCAAGAGCAAAAGACAAAGAGAGAATCTTAAAAGCAGCAAGAGAAAGAAACTCAGTTACCTACAAGGGAATACCCATACGACTGTCAGCTGATTTCTCAATAGAAACTTTGCAGGCCAGAAGGGAGTGGCAAGAAATATTCAAAGTGATGAATGCCAAGAACCTACAACCAAGATTACTTTATCCAGCAAAGCTATCATTCAGAATTGAAGGTCAGATAAAGAGCTTCACAGATAAGGAAAAGCTAAAGGAGTTCATCACCACCAAACCAGTATTATATGAAATGCTGAAAGGTATCCTTTAAGAAGAGGAAGAAGAAGAAAAAGGTAAAGATACAAATTATGAACAACAAATATGCATCTATCAACAAATGAATCTAAGAATCAAGTGAATAAATAACCTGATGTACAGAATGAACTGGTGATTATAATAGAATCAGGGACATAGAAAGGGAATGGACTGACTATTCTTGGGGGGGAAAGGGGTGTGGGAGATGGGGGAAGAGACTGGACAAAAATCGTGCACCTATGGATGAGGACAGTGGGTGGGGAGTGAGGGCGGAGGGTGGGGTGGGAGCTGGAAGGAGGGGAGTTATGGGGGGAAAAAAGAGGAACAAATGTAATAATCTGAACAATAAAGATTTAATAAAAAAAAAAAGAATGTTTGTGAAAGTTGTAAGAAGGTTTGTGAAAGTTATGGGTCTATAGGGAGAAATGTTAAAAGGAAGTTATATAAATGACACAGGCCAGCAAGCCAGGACAAGCAGAATAGGGAAACTGAGATGGTAAAACAGCAGTTTTCAGCCATCTAGTAAATCCCATCTTCCTAAGACAAGGACAAATGGAACTAAGAGAATAAGCCTCATTTTGGTATATTGGACTACAACCCTCCAAACTCATGTCTCTTTCCTTTCACCAGACCATTTGTCATAATTCTTATTGTTCTAGCCTTTGCCCAGTGATACTAAAATTTATAAAACAGTTTATCTCCACCAGGTTAGGCAGCTCAGACCTCTGACCATTTCCTCCCTAAAGATAACATCTAGGCCTCAGTTGTATTTCAGCCCCAGGCCCAGAAAAGCAGCAAAACAAGACAAGTGACGCTGTGGCAGCCTCAGGACCAGCTTTTACCTCCCAAGTCACTCAACAGGACCGCTTTCAAGCCTTCACCAACAAGTCTCTTGGGCAAATCATGCTGCTGTGACCCCTCGCTCCAACCAGGAGGAATCTATGCAGTGTTCCAGCCCACTACAATCAAAGTCCATCCCCCTATGATCACGACACTCCCCTCGGGAAGTAACTTTGGAAGATATGGCCTTTGTCGCTATTCCATAAAACAAAAAAGCTGGAATGTTAAGTCTGATCAAATAATTGAATGGATACTCCCTCCCCTGGGAACTGACCTTTAGACCCCTTCACAACCGACATTCCCTTTTGCTTAGACCACATTCCACTTGCTAAGACCATTATCTTTCCCCTCAGGACTCACCTAGAGAATTCACCATCCAGAAAAAGCCAGCCTAGAGTCCTTTAAAATCTCTGATGCCCTGTCCCTGGGTGCTGGCACTATTTTAGAGCTCAGCATCTGATTTCCCAGATGACCTAATAAATTCATAATTCTTTACCCCTTTGGCCTGGTACATTCCTCTTGCAGCAACCCTAACAAGCCCTATTTGAGATATTCCATTTTCCCAGATATGCTATGCTATAGTATGCTGATCACTCTGCTTTTGTGGTGACAATATTTTTTATTGCAGGTTAAATATTTCCTCTATGAAGCCTTCCTGCATCTTCCATTGCCATAGACATGTGCCTAACTCGGGCTCAGGCTCCCCTTTCATCAATGATAGGCTCCTTGCATCCTATATGGTTTTAGCCCTTTCAGTACCAGGGCCCCACCCATGCCTGGTCACAAGGGGAGGGCAGGTAAACTAAGCAGATGCCATAAGAGTCCTCCCATGAAATTTGCTATGTGATACTAGCAAAGAGTCTCTCTTTCTGAACAGAGGAAGGTTTGGGCCTTCCTACAGTCATCTTTTATCTATGCGCATAGGTAGGAAAGATAGAGAAAAGAGGGAAAGATGGAGAGAAAGGGCAGGAAAGGAGGAAAAGGAAACATAGGAGGGGGAGAGAACAGGGCAAGGAAAGAAACGGGGAGAAATAGAGGGAAGGAAAGAATTAAGGGTTGGAGTAGCCAGATGACATAATTTAAGCCAATGGAGTCAACTGTGCTTTAAGCTAGTACTACACTCAGTTATGTGAAACAGTATCTCCCATTTTTTGCTCAAGCTAGTGTGAGTTGGTTTTTTATCACTTGCAATAAAGAGTTCTACTAAATCTATTTTACTACCTCTTTTGCCTTTTCACACAGATTGAATCCCAGCACTATTATTATTATTTTGTTTAAATGTTTCTCCGCCAGCCTGTCTATGAACTCACTGAAAGCAGCCTTCTTATCTGCTCTAGTAGGACCCGTGCCTAACACATGTATACTCTCAGCAAATGTCTGCAGGGGGATCATGTGTTCAATTTTGTCATCCCACTTGAAGATCAGAACCACCCCCCAAAAAAATCCAAGATGCAAAAGGAAATTTAGCACAGATCTCACTAGTGGGGAGAAAGATGAATGCTTCTGGGGGGGAGAGCTGTCCCTCTCAGCTGAACTATCAAGAGATAAAGAATGAGGTTTACCTAAAATGCCTCCCATGGAATTGCCAGATGTAGAACCACGAACTTCACAGACACTCTTAGGCTACCCAATTGAGTTTATGAAAATGTATGAAATAAGTTAAGTATACTCTCTTGTTCATCTCAGGTAAGGAATACAGCAAAGAGCTGAAGCTCCGCTGATCCCAATGAAATATTAGATGATAGTCTCTGGTGTTCTTTGTCTCACTTGAAATGGTTTAAAGGCTTCTTCCCAATAGCATGTGAAGAGCCATCAATTGCAGGAGTTCATGTTTTGGTAGATGTAGGGATTAGGACATGTCTTGGGGAACGAAGTAGAGAAGGGAAAACCTAAAAGAACAGCTCTCTTGGTGGGCTTATACAATTGGACAGATTCTACATCAAAACTCATTTGCTTCTGCTGTGGTTATGGTTGAAAGAGCATGGATTAGAGGACATCAGTTCTGGGCTCGAGTTTAACCATCTGTTAGATGAATTACCCAGAGGAGCCAAGTATTTTGTTTGAATTCTAGTATCTCTAGATAAAAAATAGGACAGCTTTTGGCGGGGGGGAGGATCCTCACTAGAGGAGGATATTTTTTTCCATTGATTTTCAGAGTGGAAGGGAAGGGAAGAGACAGAAAGAAGCATTGATGTGAGAGAGACACATCCTTACGTACTCCAACCAAGCCTGGGGATTGAGCCTGCAACCAAGGTGCATACCCTTGATCAGAATCAAACCTGTGACCCTTCAGTCTGCAGGCCGACACTCACCACTGAGTCAAACCGGCCAGGGCAGGACAGCTCTCTACCCACCTTATAGGTGCTAGATAAAACCTCAGAAATCCTTTGGTCTATTCTTTTTGTCTTTCCCCCAAATTAACTTAGAAAGTTTCTACCTTTTTTTTTTTCTTTTGTCAAAGATGCCTCTGAGGATTTATTGAAAGGCATGGACCCCTCTCCACTGAAAAATGGACTTTTGTCTGCACTCTCCCATACACATTGTTGCATATTATTTTGGGGAGAATCAAAGTTTTTTTAAAAAGGGAAAAAACCTGAATTAGAAAAAATAATTTCAATGAACTATAGGCATTTAACAAAACACAGACATAGTAAAATAAACTTGTTAATTTCATCAAGTTGTTTTTAGTTGTTTTCAAGCAATATTATTAAGTCACAACATACTCCATCCATATTTACAAGTTAAGTGCCACTCCGTATTTCCTCATTTTACCATTTTATATGAGCTTCTTTGACAAACACAATGAGAACATAAGTTGCTAAATGTTTGTTGGTAAGTCAGTTCAGTAAGGCACTCAATCCCAACTCACAATGTGGCGCTTCCTCCCCTGTAAAATGAAGCATGACCTTGTCTCCACCATTTTCAATTCTTCATAAAAAGACATGTTCATCCTGAACTTGTCTAAACATGGGCTTATTCAAACTAGCCCTTATTACGTGTAGTTATGATTAAGGAAATCATCTCATGGCGATAGTTTACGAAAGAGGAATAAGGAAAACTAGAGTTTGAGAGTAGAGCAGAAAGGAGTTCCTGAGGAAGTGTTAACCTGCATCCGCAGTACTTAGCCCAACACCTAGACTCTGGCAAGGACAGCAGAAAGTGAACCTTCAATTCCCAGGAATACATTGCCGTTATTGCTAGATAATTTCTCAAGAACAGCAACTTTCACCCAGTATGCTGCAAGAATTTTTAAAACATGCAGCACCTGACTATTTAGTCAGGGGCACTGCTCTCTTTTCCCTTAGACCAGGGGTGGGCAAACTTTTTGACTCGAGGGCCACAATGGGTTCTTAAACTGGACCGGAGGGCCGGAACAAAAGCATGGATGGAGTGTTTGTGTGAACTAATAGAAATTCAAAGTAAACATCATTACATAAAAGGGTACGGTCTTTTTTTTCTTTTTAGTTTTATTCATTTCAAACGGGCCAGATCCGGCCTGCAGACCATAGTTTGCCCACGGCTGCCTTAGACTGTCAAATAAAAATGACAACTGCCAACACAATAGTTGTCCAGTGTGAATGAATCAAAATATACCTATTTTTTGTCAGATCAGCAAAATTTTAGTAATTAGTATTTATGTGTGCCATGAGATGAAAAAGGTTGAAAATCACTGCCCTAGAAGCAAGAGAGGAAAACATAAAAACAAATATCCCAACAAAATTTTCTTAGAAAAAAATGTTTTATTTTACATATTTAGCTCTTTATTAACTATCTTTATTTAGCTCTTTATAAAATACAAGGGTGAGCAAAAATAGGGTTACAGTTGCATGTGAAAGTGTGTTCTTATATTACTAGAGGCCCGGTGCACAAAATTCGTGCACTTGGAGAGATCCCTCAGGCTGACCTGCATCCTCTCACAGTCTGGGACCCCTCAGGGGAAGTCCACCTGCCAGCTTGGGCCCGACCCCCCCAGGAAATAGTTTTATTATATAGGATTTGTTAATTATTGTATTATTTTCCATATGAACAACTATAAACCTACTTTTGCCTACACCTGTGTATTTAAAAACCCCAAGCAAAAGCCCTGTCATTCATTAGGCTGGAAACAAATCCTTTTCTGTGATCTCCTTGAAGTGCCGTGGTCTCCACTGGACCTCAGGGAGGGCTAGGAGCATGCTCCCCAGGCAGGCGAGAAGTCCAGCAAGGAGAGGTCCTGTTGCAGCGGGTAGCTGTTTTCCTCCAACGCAAAGAGGCTCTGCACCTTCAGGACGCAAGGTGCTCCACAGGCTGCCAACAAGGAGTGGAGCACGTCTGCTGCAACCAAGCCATAGGTGACCTCCGAGGGCGGGGCTGCAGAGAACGGAAACATGCACACTCTCAGTGTCCTGTCCCGCAGGCAGAAACACGCACTGCAGGCTCACTCTTCCCTCTGGCTCAGTGGGTTAGCGTAGACATATGAACCAGGAGGTTGAGGGTTGATTCCTTCTCAGGGCACAAGCCCGGTTGTGGGTTTGATCCTTGTTGGTGGGTGTGCAGGAGGCAGCCAGTAAATGATTCTTTCTCATCACTGATATTGCTGTCTCTCCCTCCTTTTCCCTTCCTCTCTGAAATTGTTAAAGAAATATTAAAAAATAATAATAATTTACAGGGATCCTGGCTGGTTTTGCTCAGGATCAACAGTAGTTAGAGCATCAACTGAAGGACCATGGGTTCAATTACCAGTCAAGGGCATATACCTTGGTTGTGGGTTTGCTCCCCACTTCTGGCCAGGGGGAATGCAGGAGGCAACCAGTCAATGTGTCTCTCTCAAATCAATGTCTCTCTCTCTGTTTCTCTCTATCTATTTCTCTCTCCTTCCCTAGTTCAGTTCCACTCTCTCTGAAGAACAATGGGGGGAAATTTCCTCAGGTAAAGATTAACAAAACAAAATAAAATAAAAATATATCCTCGGGTAAGAATTTTTTTAAAATGTCCATACTGCCCAAAGCAATCTATAGATTCATTGCAATTCCTATTACAATACCAATGACATATTGCACAGATCTAGAACAAATATTCCAAAAATTTATACAGAACCACCAAAGACTCCAAATAGCCCCAACAATTTTGAGAAAGAAGAACAAAGTTGGAGGTATCACACTACCTGATATCCAACTGTTCTACAAGGCCATGGTAATCAAAACAGGCTGGCCCTGGCTGGTGTGGCTCAGGTGGTTAGGCATCGTCTCAAGTACTTAAGAGTTGCCAGCTCGATTCCCAGTCAGGGAATGTGCCCTGGTTGCAGGCTTGATCCCTGGTGGTAAGGCATGAGGGAAGCAGCCAAATCAATGTTTCACTCTCTCTTGCTCCCTGTCCCTTCCTCTCTCTAAAAATCAACAAAAACATATATATTTTTAAAAACAGCCTGGTACTAGCATAAGAACAGGCATACAGATCAATGGAACAGAGTCAGGAAATAAACCCATGCCTTTATGGTTAATTAATATTTGACAAAGGAGGAAAGAACACACAGTGGAGTCAAGACAGTCTCTTCAATAAATGGCAGTAGGGAAATTTGACTGGTACATGCAAAAAAAGGAAACTAGACCACCAACTTAGACCATACACAAGAATAAACACAAAATGTATAAAAGACATAAATGTAAGTCATAAAACCATAAAAATCCTAGAAGAAAACATAAGCAGTAAAATTTCAGGCATTAATCGTAGCAATATTTTTGCCAATATATCTCCTTGGGCAAGAGAAAAAAAGCAAAAAATAAAGAAATGGGATTACAAACTAAAAACCTTTTGCACAGAAAAAATAAAATCAACAAAATGAAAAGGCACTGAGTCAAATGGAAGAACATATTTGTCGATACATCTGATAGGGGGTTAATTTCCAAAATATATAAAAAAACTTATACAACTCAATACCAAAAAGAAAAAACAACACAATCAAAAAATGAACAAAGAAATAGACACTTCTCCAAAGAGGACATTCAGATGGCCAATAGTCATATGAAAAGGTGCTCAACATCACTAATCATCAGACAGATGCAAATTAAAACCACAATGAGATATTACCTCACGCCTGTCAAAATGACTAGCATCAATAAACCAACAAAAAAGTGTTGGTGAGGATGTGCAGAAAAGGAAACCCTCATGGTGCACTGCTGGTGGGAATGCAGACTGGTACAGCCACTATGGAAAGCAGTATGGAGTTTCCTCAAAAATATTAAAAATGGAACTTCCTTTTTATCCAGTGATCCCACTTTGGGGAATATATCTGAAGAAACCCGATCTACTCATTTGAAAGAATATATGCATCCTATAACTTGATATGTGGTATTGTAATTCCTCCAAATTTGTTCTTCTTTCACAAGATTGCTGCAGTTATTCGAGGTCTTTTTTAGTTCCATATAATTTTTTGGAGTATTTGTTCTAGATCTGTGAAATATGCTGTTGGTATTTTAATAGGGATTGGATTGAATCTATAGATTGCCTGGGGTAGTATGGACATTTTAATGATGTTGATTCTACCAATCTATGAACACGGTATATTCTTCCACTTGTTTATATCTTCTTCTATCTCTTTTTTCAACGTCTATACTTTTCTGAGTACAGGTGTTTTGCCACCTTGGTTAAGTTTATTCCTAAGTATCTTAATTTTTGTTGCAATGGTAATGGGATAGCTTGCTTAGTTTTTCTTTCTGAAAATTCATTATTGGTGTATGAAAAAGCCATCGATTTTGGGGTGTTCATTTTGTATTCTGCTACATTGCCAAATTCATTTATTAAATTTAGTAATGTTTTGGTGGAGTCTTCAGGGATTTCTATGTACAATATCATGTCATCTGCGAATAATGAGTGTTTTACTTTCTCCTTACAATTTGGATGCCTTTTATTTCTTCTTCTTATCTGATCACTGTGGCTAGGACTTCCAGTATTATGTTGAATAAGAGTAGTGAAGATGGACATCTCAGTCTTATTCCTGTTCTTGAGGGAAACGGTTTTAGTTTTTCCCCATTTAGTATGATGCTTGCTATAGGTTTGTCAATATGGCCTTTATCATGTTAAGATATGCTCCTCTATTCTCACTTTGCTAAGAGTGTTTATCAAAAATGGGTGTTGGATTTTGTCGAATGCTTTTTCTGGTTTATTGATAATGATCATGTGATTTTTGTCTTTCAATTTGTTTTGTGATGTATCAAGTTTACTGATTTGCGAATATTGTACCAGCCTTGCATTCCTGGAATAAATCCCACTTGGTCATGCTGTATGATCTTTTTAATATATTGCTGGATCCGATTTGCTAATATTTTTGATGAAGGATTTTAGCATCTATGTTCATCAGGGATATTGGCCTGTAATTATTTCTTTGTAGTGTCTTTATCTGGTTTTGGAATTAGGATAATTCTTGGCCTCATAAAAAGAGTTTGGAAGTGTTCCTTCCTTTTGGAATTTTTGGAATAGTTTGAGGAGTATAGGTGTTCTTGAATGTTTGGTAAAATTCCCCTGTGAAGCTGTCTGGACCTGGGCTTTTGTTTGCTGGGAGTTTGTTTTTTTTTAATGCTGCTTCTATTTCATCAGCTGTTTTATTGATCTAATCAGGTTTTCTGATTCTTCCTGAATCAGTTTTGGGAGATTGTATTTTTCTAGCAATTTGTCTATTGCATCCATATTGTCCAGGTAGTTGGCATATAGTTGTTCATAGTATTTTCCTACAATCCTTTGTATTTCTGTGGCATCAGTGGTTACTTCTCCACTTTCATTTATGATTTTATTTATTTGGGTCCTCTCTCTTTGTTTCTTGAAGAGTCTGGCTAACGGTTCATCAATTTTGTTTATTCTTTCAAAGAAACAGCTCTTGGTTACATTGATTTTTCCTATCTTTTTTAGTCTCTGTGTTATTTATTTCTGCTCTAAACTTTATTATTTCCTTCCTTCTACTTACTCTGGGCTTTTGTTACTGTTTTCTTTCTAGTTCTTTAAGTTGTAGCACTAAATAGTTTATTATTGATTTTTCTTATTTTTTGAGGTATGCCTGTAGTGCTATGAACTTCCCTCTCAGGACTGCTTTTGCTGTGTCACAGAGATTTGGGGTTGCTGTGTGTTCATTTTCATTTGTTTCCAGGAAGTTTTTTGTTTGTTTCTTGATTTCATTGGCAACCCATTCATCCCATATAATAAAAGGGTAATATGCAAATAGACTGAATGACAGAAAAACCAGAATGCCTGTGGCCCCTTGCCCTGGCCGGTCCCGCCACCCAGTGAGCCCCCACACACACACACACCCTGATCAGGGGTGGGTGCAGACAGCAAATCGCCCACGACCCTACACCTGGCTGGCCCCACCCCCCAGCAGGCACCCTCACCCCGATCAGGGGTGGGTCCGGCTGGCAAACTGCCTGCAGCCCCTTGCCCTGGACAACCCCAACCCCGACTGGCCCTCAGCCCCAGCCAACCCACCCACGATGGCCCCGACCGGCTGGGCCCTACCAGCACATGAATTCGTGCACCAGGTCACTAGTTGTTTAATAACATGCTATTTAGCCTCCATGTGTTTGAATGTTTTGGGGTGTTTTTACATACTTGATTTCTAATTTCATTCCACTGTGATCTGAGAAGATGCTTCATATGATTTCAATCTTGTTGAACTTGTAGAGACTTGTTTTGTGTCCTAACATGTGGTCTATCTTTGTGAATGACCATGTGTATTGAGAAGAATGTATATTCTGCTGCTGTGGGGTGAAATGTTCTATAAATGTCCATTAAATCCATCTGATCCAGTGTGTCCTTTAGAGTCACTCTTTCCCTATTAAGTTTTTGTCTGGAAGATCTATCCAGTGAATTCAGCGGGGTGTTAAAGTTCCCTACTATGACTGTATTGCTGTCGATCTCTCCATTAAAGTCCTCTAGAAGTTTTTTATATATTTAGGTGCTCTTATATAGTTTGCATATATGTTTACCAGTGTTATATCCTCTTGTTGGATTGATCCCTTTAGTATTATGTAGTGACTTCTATTGTCTCTTGTGATGGCCTTCATTTTGAAGTCTATTTTGTCGGATATGAGTATTGCTACGCCAGCTTTTTTTTTTCTTTTCCATTTGCATGTAAACAATTTTTTTCTATTCCTTCACTCTCATCCTGTGAGTGTTTTTGTTCTGAGGTCGGTCTTTTGTAGACAGAATATAGTTGGGTCATTTTTTTTTATCCATTCAGCATCCATTCAGCTACCCTATGCCTTTTGATTGGAGCATTTAATCCAATTACATTTAGGGTTATTATTGATAGATACTTATTTCTTGCCATTTTAATTATGTATGCCTAGGTTTCTCTCTGTGTTTCTTCTTCTCATTAAAGCAGTCCCTTTAGCATTTCTTATAATGCTAAATTGGTGGTGATGTACTCCTTTAGCATTTTTTTTGTCTAGGAAGCTCTTTATTTGACTGTCTATTTTGAATGATAGCCTTGCTGGATATACTAACCTGGTTTTAAATCCTTGCTTTCCATTACCTTGAGAACTTCATGCCATTCCCTTTGGCATATAGAGTTTCTGATGAGAAATCAGGTGTCAGCCTTATGGTAACTTCTTTGTAGGTAACAGTTTGCTTTTCTCTTGTGGCCTTTAAGATTCTATCTTTGCCTTTAAATTTTGGCAATATAAGTGTCTGGGCGTGGGTCTGTTTGGGTTCTTCTTGCTTGGGGTTCTCTGTGCCTCCTGAACTTATTCCTTTACCAGGTTAGGGAAGTTTTCTGCCATTATTTCTTCAAACATGTTCTCTATCCTTTTCTCCCTTTCTGCCTCTTCTGGCATACCTGCTATTTGAATATTGTTATGTTTCACATTAGCCCACAGCTCCCTTAAGCTGTCCTCCTGTTTTTTAATTGTTTTTTCTTTTTGGTTCTCTGAATGATTTTTTCAACCCTGTCTTCTAATTCACTGATTTGATCCTTAGCTTTCCCTAATCTGCTGTGTATTCCTTCCAGTGTGTTCTTTATTTGTACTATGTCATTATTTCTGTTTTCATAGTTACTATATCTTTTTTTATGCTGTTGAGCATCTTTACCATCATTACTCTGAACTCTGTATCAGATAAATTTCTTATCTCCATTTCATTTATCCTTCTTCTGGAGAATTCTCTTGTTCTTTCATTTTGGGGTTCTTTTTCTCCTCATTTTGGCTGCCTGTTTGGGTTTGTGACTATGTATTAGGTAGATCTGCTATGCCTCTCAATCTCTAGTGCAGAACAATGTAAAATGCTGTCTGACTAATTAGATCAGGCAAAGACTCAAAGCCTCCAGAGATCACCTCTGCCTACAGATTGATAGAATTACAACTTGAATTGCCCTCTGGCAATTGTCCTCACATGTGGCGAGAGTTTTTCAACAGGGTGGAGGCAGTTGCTTCTGTCTGGAGGCTAATTATTATTTTCAGTCCCTCAAGTGGCCTCAAGAACTCAGCACTGTGGGGCAAGGTGTTTTCCAATAGGGTGGGTTACCTGTCTTCCCCTCAGGAAAGGCCTCCTGTATAGCAAATGTCTGTGTGGGAATGATTGTCCTCCACTGTATTAGGGAATGACTCAGCAAAGGAAACCTGGGTGTCTGCCTTCAGAGCTCTAACCCCAGAGACCCCTATCCTGGCTTCTGCTCACACAGCTCTAGTCCACTCTGCTCTCCCTTTTCTGGAGCACAAGGTGGGTGGCTCCACAGGGAATTTTGTGCCTTGCCCCTTTAATAGGGTGCCTGAATTTTCAGCTGTCTCTCCCTGGCCAACAGCAACTCTGCTGCTTTTCACAGCTATAGCTATGCGGGTACCCTTTTCAGTTCTGGTGCTCTCTGCTGGGGGGCCCATCTTGGGGATTAGACCCCAGAGTTCTCAGGTTCTCAGTGGGAACCCTCCACAGCTAAGATAACTCTCCAGAACTTTAGTTGCTGTGTGTGGGATGAGAGTTCTTCCAACAGGGAGTGATAACTGCCTTTCCCCTAGGCAAAAACCACCTGGACAGCAAAGACCCATAGGAGAAAGATGTCTTTTGCAGCCTGAGGGAATAACTCAGCACAGGAAACCGGGGTGGCTGCCCTCTGAGCGCCAATCCCAGACCCCCAACTCTGGACTCTGCTCACACAGCTCCAGTCCATTCTTCCCTCCCTCTGCCAGAGCCCAAGGTGAGTGGCTGCACACAAAATTTTGTGGGTTGGCCCTTTAAGAGGGTCCCTGCCTTTTCCACTGTCTCTGGCTAGCAGACAGCAATCCTGCTGCTTTTCACAGCCAGGTGCTATGTGGGCACCTTTCTCAGTTCTGGTGATCTGGATTGGGGAGCCAAGCTTGGGGTTTAGACCTCAGTGTTCTCAGGTAAACCCCCTTCAGCTGAGATATCCCTCCAGACATTCAGCTGCTGTCTGTGGGAGCCTGGCCAGCCCTTTTGCACCTCCACACTTCCTACCAGGCTCTATGCAGTCTCCACTTTCTGTCCTTGGTTATCAGGATTCTCTCCAGCTAGTCCTCAGTTGATATTTTAGGGCGATTTTTCTGTATTTTAGTTGTATTTCCAGTTTGGTCCTAGAAGAGTATCAGTGTAGCTTCCATTACTCCGCCGCCATTTTTAATTCCCCAGAGCAGCGTTTTTTTTACAATAGCCAAGATGTGGAAACAGCCGAAGTGCCCATCAGTAGGTAAGTGGATACAAAGCTGTGGTACATTTACACAATGAATACTACTTGGCTGTAAAAAAGAAGGATATTTTACCTTTTGCAAAAGCATGAATGGACCTAGAGATTATTATGCTAAGTGAAAAAAGCCAGTTAGAGAAAGACAAATGTTGTATGATCTTACTTATATGTGGAATCAAATGAACAAAATAAATTAGCAAACCAAATAGAAACAGCCCATACATACAGAAAGCAGACTGACAGCTGTCAGAGGGTAGGGGGTTGAGGGACTGGGTTAAAAAAAGGTGAAGGGATAAAGCAAAAAATATGTACATACACAATATAGATATGTACAAGAGTATGGTGACAGCCAGACAGAAAGTGGGGTGGGAGAGGTGGAAGTGGGCAAAGGGAGGATAAATGGGGAAGGAAAGATACTTTACTTTGGGCAATGAGCACACAATGCAGTATGCACATGATGTTTGATTGACTTGTACACTTGAAACCGGTGTGGTGTTTTTTTTGTTTGTTTGTTTGTTTTATATTTTATTTTATTTTTTAATCCTTACCCAAGGACATATGGAGAGGGAGAGGGAGAGGGAGAGGGAGAGGGAGAGGGAGAGGGAGAGGGAGAGGGGGAGAGAGGGAGAGAGGGAGAGAGAGAGAGAGAGAGAGAGAGAGAGAGAGAGAAAGTAAGAAAGAAAGGAAGGAAGGAAGGAAGGAAGGAAGGAAGGAAGGAAGGAAGGGAGGGAGGGAGGGAGGGAGGGAGGGAGGGAGGGAGGGAGGGAGGGAGGAAGGAAGGGAGAAATATCGATGTGAGAAACATCAATTGGCTGCCTTCCATATGCTTCCCAACTGGGAATCAAACCTGCAACCCAGGCATGTGCCCTGACTGGGAATCAAACCAGCAACCTTTTGGTGCACAAGATGACACTTAACCAACTGAGCCACTCCAGCCAGGTGAAACCTGTATGGTTTTATTAACCAATGTCACCCCAATAAATTCAATAAATAAATAAATGAAAGAAATTAACTTCTGCCACTACCACCAGACTGGGATGTACCAAATAACAACCAACAGAGTGCATACAAACAGGGCAGGTGCAAGAACATGAAGATAAACTCTCTCTGAGGTCCAGGTGCAGAGAGATGGGTTAAAGTGGATGGTAGAGCAGCAATACTGGGGAAAACCAGAAAACCACACTCCCCACCATAAGCACAAGATCGTGCTAGAAGAATCTGAAGCCAGTGGTGACCTGAAGGCAATGACAGCAATAACAAACCTGAACACAACTCAATGTCTGACCAGAGTGACTCGACTCTGCGCACCCTTTGCCCCAGTAAAGGTTTAGGAAACAGGTGTGCCCATTTCCAGGTTAAAAAAAACAACTGTTTATCTCAGCTATATTTTTCTATATGTAATGTTCAGCATTCAAGTAAAAATTACTAGCTCGGCCGGCGTGGCTCTGTGGTTGAGCATCTACCTATGAACCAGGAGGTCATGGTTCGATTCCCAGTCAGAGCACATGCCAAGGGTTTTGGGCTCAATCCCCAGTGTGGGGAGTGTAGGAGGCAGCCGAATCAATGATGATTCTATCTCATCATTGATGTTTCTATCTCTCTCTCCCTCTCCCGTCCTCTCTGAAATAAAAAAATAAATTATTTTTAAAAAAAGAGGGAGCAATCAATAGAACCAGATTACCTCATTTGCTTGAGACTAATGAGGAAAGGTATCAAGTTGGATCGCCTGCCAAATGGGTTATTTTCACTTTGTTGTTAGCCACTGACTATACCTACCATCGTAACTAAAGAGAGTAGACTTTAGGTGGTGAGCACACAGTGAAATATACAGATGATGTACTAGAAAATTGTACACTTGAAATATATATAATATTATTAAACAATGTCACCTCAATAAAGTTAATTTTTAATAAACTAAGATCCTAGTGATTTTGCTTACCAAATGACACTTAGAGTAAGAAGTGATTAGGTGCTGGCTTCCCTCTATTCATGTGCTGAGACCTGTGTAGAGAAAGTTTTGCCTTACACTGTCTTGTGTTTCACTCACGCTAAATTATCCTTCTGCTTTTATACTGACAGAATTCAGCCTTAATTTAAAGTCTAGTGTTCTTTCTGTTCCAATACACACTCTACACTCCTGACATGAATGAATCTCTCCATGGCTTGGGGACACCTTACCTATAACTCTGCTGAGCCAGTCAGGAGAAATGTTGAGAAGAATCTTCTCCATCACCTTTGATCCTACATGAACGCAGACCTTAGATAGTCCATCAGCTATGGTCATTAAAGCTGGCCTACAAAAGAGTAAATAGCATATGACCTTCAAAAGATTTTCATTTTTAAAAAATGTATAAATGCAATATAATTTCAAAAAGCCCTAGGTTTTTATGCAGGGTTAATTTTAATTTCGAAAGCAACTCTAGGATGTTCTGAAACATCCTGAAAATAAGAGAAGGGCGTTTTATTATTTTTATTTTTAAAATATATTTTATTGATTTCAGAGAGGAAGTAAGAGGGAGAGAGAGATAGGAACATCAATGACAAGAGAGAATCATTGATCCACTGCCTCCTGTATGTCCCACACTAGGATTGCGCCCGCAACCCCGGCATGTGCCCTAACCAGGAATCAAACCCTGACCTCCTGGTTGATGCTCAACCCCTGAGCTATGCGGGCCAGGCAAAAGAAGGGCTTTTAAAAAAGAGTTTCAAATGATAAAATAATCAATTAGATTTATTCCATATTCATTTTAAAACTTCAAATACTAATATAAGAAAACAATTTTACACTGCTGTATAAATTATTTTTTGAAATAAAAATAAAGGTGATAACCACATATTTCACAATCACAATTTCAAGGTATTTTTTTCCATTGGATTTTTTCCTATCAGAAACAAAGTCTTTGGCGTGTCACTAAATAGGGAAGTAGATAAATAATTTTCAGTACATGATGCAATGGTATACTACATGGCATTAAAAAGAATGAGGGAGCCCTGGTCAGTTGCTCAGTGGTTAGAGCGCTGGCCCACGGACCAAAGGGTCTCAGGTACTATTCCCCATTCAAGGGCACATAACTTGGTTGCAGGTTCCCCAGACCCAGCAGGGGCAAGTACGAGAAGCTTGTATCTCTCTCATGTGGATGTTACTCTCTCTCTGTCTCTCCCCCACCCTTCCACTCTCTCAAAAAATCAATGGAAAAATACCCTTGAGCCCTAGCCGGTTTGGCTCACTGGATAAAGTGACGGCCCATGGACTAAAGGGTCCTGGGTTTGATTCCAGTCAAGGGCACGTACCTTGGTTGCACGCTCTATCCTGGGCCCCAGTCAGGGTTTGTGCAGGAGACACCAAGTGATGTGTCTCTCTCACATCGATGTTTCTCTCTCTCTGTCTCTCCCCCTACCTTCCACTTTCTCGAAAACTCAGTGGAAAAATATCCTCTGGTAAGGATTACAAAAAAAAGAAGAAAAATAAAAAATATTCTTAGTAAGGATTAAAAAACACACAAAAAGAATGAGGAAGATTTATAAGTGCTATCAGAGAAGGCAAGCCATGATATACTTTCTCTAAGGAACAAATGACATGAACAAACAATATGAATCATATCATTCTATGTACTTTTAAAGAAAGGGATATACATACATAGTACTGGCAAGGATGCGGAGAAACTGTAACCCTCATACATTGCTGGTGAAAATGTAAAATTGTGCAGTAAATAGTTTGGCAGTTCCTCAAAAGGTTAAACAAAGAGTTACCATATAATCCCGCAATTCTATTCCTGAGTATATCCCAAAAGAAATGAAAACATATATCCACACAATAATTTGTACATGAACGTCCATACCAGTGTTATTTATAACAGACAAAAAGTGGGAACAATCCAAAAGCTGAGTTGTGTGGAAGGGGAATGAGAAGCAACTGCTAATGGGCATAGGGCTTTGGGGGAGGTGGAATGAAAAGGTTCTGAAATAAACACTGCTATTTTGTAAAGGCATGGAATCTATAAGGCAAAAATAAAAAGATTTTGCAAGAATTTGAACTTTTATTATTTGAAAAACAATGTGTTTTTCACTGAGTTGGTTAGTCATTTTACCATAGAGCATTTGGGATCCATATTTTCTAATGTGAAGTTGTGAAAACTGAAGTACAGAAAGGTTAAACGCCTTACTAGATTCACAACTCAAAGATTAGATCACATAATACCTTTAAATTTTGATTATTTGTTAAGGTGGGTGACTGAGCTTCTACATTTAGATCTTGGTTAAAAGTGTAAACCAAGTAAAAAATTGGAATAGTTTCTTCAAGACAATAAAATTTCCCAATTACTGCTTTTAGAAATCCTGTTATGATTACTGGGCAATATTTGCTTTCATAAATAGCTATTTATCACTTGGGAAATTCTGTACTCTTGTATTAGCTCTAACTAGTTCTCATTAGAAAGTAAGAGTTGAAATATGTCATTTATTGCTCATTTCCATGCCTATAAAAATAAATGTCTTCTATCTGATTGACTTACTTAATTGCCTTACCTGTAGTATATTTTCTTTGTAGTACATGGCAAACAGCTAAAACACTGTTTGTAGATCTTGTTCTCATCTGTTTCTAGTTCCAATCCACACTTTGCACAGCCAGTATACGTGATGTTGGGAAGAGAAGAGAAAATGCTCTTCAGAGAACTGTGAGCATTTATGACTATTTGCTGGGCTGTTGGAGCATGAAACACTAGCTCTAAAATCTGAACTTTGACTAGAATCACTCCTACAAAAAAAAAAAAGGTGATAAATTATAGGACAAAATTATCATTTACAAACATGGTTAATTATGTCGTTGATTTATAGTTACTTGTAAAGTTATACCCAAGATCTGGTTCTTGGTCTTTCTTCTATTTTTCACTCTTTCCCTAAATAATCTCACTCACTTATGGCTTCATTACTTTTTTTAATTTATCTTTATTGTTGAAATTATTACAGAAGTCCCCTGCCCTCCCCCCTAATGAAGCTCCTTTCCCCCACTCCTGCTCCCTCCCCACTATTGTCTGTGTCCATTTATGTATATAAGTTCTTTGGTTGATCTCTTCCCTCCCACCCCCTTCCCTCTGAGAATTCTCAACCTGTTGCATGCCTCCATGTCTCTGGCTCTATTTTATTCATCTGTTTGTTTGGCTACTTAGATTCCAGATATGTGAGATCATGTGATGTTTGTCTTTCTCTGATTGGCTTTATTTCACTTAGCATAATACTCTCCAGGTCCCTCCAGGCTACCTCAAAGGGTAAGAGATCCTTCCTTTTTACAACTGTACAGTGTAAAGGTACCACAGCATTTTTTATTCGCTCTCTGCTGATGGGCACTTGGGCTGTTTACAGATCTTAGCTATTGTAAATTGTGCTGCTATAGAAATAGGGGTGCATATATTCTTTCTGAATGGTGTTTCAGGCTTCTTAGGATATTCCTACAAGTGGTATCACTGGGTCAAATGGAGTTCTATTTTTAATTTTTTTGAGGAAACTCCATACTGTGTTCCACAGTGGCTGCACCAGTCTGCATTCCCACCAGCAGTGCACTAGGGTTCTGTTTTCTCCACATCCTCACCAGCACTTGTCATTTGTTGATTTATTGATGGTAGCCATTTGGCAGGTGTCATTTTAATTTGCATGTCTCTGATGATTAGTGGCATTGAGTATTTTTATACATTTCTAGGCCATTTGTATATCCTCTTTGGAGAAGTTTCTATTTATTGTGTCTGCATATTTTTTAATTGGATTGTTTCTCTTTCTTTTGTTGCGTTATATGAGTGCTTTATATATTTTGGAAATTAGCCCCTTATCAGATATATCATTGGCAAATATGTTGCCCCATACAATGAGTTCCCTTTCATTTTGATGCTGGTTTCTTTTGCTGTCAGAAGCTTTTTATTTTGATGTCGTCCCATTTGTATATTTTTTTCCCTTTGTTGCACTAGGCCTTATATCAGTGAAAATTATGCTTTGTGAAATATCTAAGATTTTACTGCCTACGTTTCTTCTAGGATTTTTATGGTTTCATGACTTACATTTAAGTCTTTTATCCATTTTGAGTTTATTCTTGTGTATGGTGTAAGTTGGTGGTATAGTTTCTTTTCTTTTTCTTTTTCTTGACTGTCCAATTCTCCCAACACCATTTATTGAAGAGACTGTCTTTGCTCCACTGTATGATCTTGCCTCTTTTGTCAAATATTATTTGAGCATAATGGCTTGAGTCGATTTCTGGGTTCTCTGTTCTGTTCCACGGGTCTATATGCCTGTTCTTGTGCCAATACCAGGCTGTTATGAGTACAGTGGCTTTGTAGTGTAGCTTGATATCCGATGTTGTGATCCCTCCAACTTTGTTCTTTCTCAAGATTGCTGTGGCTATTTGAGGTCTTTCTTGGTTCCATATAAATTTTTGGAGTGTTTATTCTAGATCTGTGAAATATGCCATTGGTATTTTAATAGGAATTGCATTGAATCTATAGATTGCTTTGGGTAGCATGGACATTTTATTGATGTTGATTCTAGCAATCCATGATCATCGTATATTCTTCTGCTTGTGTATATCTTCTTCTAGCTCTTTTCTAAACATTCTATAGTTTTCCAAGTACAGGTCTTTTACCTCCTTGATTATGTTTATTCCTAAGTATCTTAATTTTGTTGTTGTTGTTGCAATGGTAAATGGGATTGTTTAATTTAGTTTCTTTTTTTGAGAGTTCATTATTGGTGTATAAAAATGCCAACAATTTCTGGGTGTTCATTTTGTATCCTGTTACATTGCCAAAATAATTTATTAAATCTAGTAGTTTCTTGGTGGATCCTTTAGGGTTTTCTATGTACAATGTCATGTCATCTGAGAATAATGACAGTTTTACATCCTCCTTTCCAGTTTGGATGCCTTTCATTTTTTCTTATTGTCTGATCAATGTGGTTAAGACTTCTAGTACTATGTTGAATAAGAGTGGTGAAAGCAGACAACCCCATCTTGTTCCTGTATGGCTTCAGTATTGACCCTAGAATGTAAGGGGTGATCTGCCTGCAACTTAGAGTGAAGATTTATTTGGCTAATTTGGCTGAAGAGGTGGATGTTTTTTTTCTCCCTGACTTCTGGAATCATGCAAAATAAGTTTAATCTCTCTTAGAAGAAATCCCTTCAAACACTTGAAACTAGCTAACATACCTTCTCTCCCTACCCACTCTCTGTCTTTTTAATTGATCATCATCAAAAGCCGAATAGGAGGTAAGTTATTTGTCTATTCTATATTTTATCCAAAAATAATACACCGCTAGCTTATCCTCTGTTTAATTTTCTTTTTCAATTTCCTTCCCATCATCACCCACACTCTGGGAGTTGGTTATTTATCCACATGAGCACTGAGAGTCCTCATTTCTAACTGTGTGACTCACCAGGAACTTCAAGCATGCTCGTTCACTACTCACTGGCTCATGCATTCACCTGTTTAAAAAAACTAAAAATCAAAACAACAAAAAGAAGCCTGAGTATCTATTATCTGCCAGACATTCTTTTATCTCATTTATCTTTGCCTTATATATTAGTGAGGCCTGTGAGTTTATATGAGCATTCTTCTCCCTTCCTCTCCATATTCTATTTAAATCCTTTTTAAAGCATTTGTTCTTCTTCATCCTTTTATCAGGTAGTACATGCTATGAACTCATCATTCTACTATTCTATCTCTTTTCTGGTTAAGTCTTTAAAAAATGAAAGTTTTTATAAAAAAAAGTTTTCTTGATTAAAAAATTGGTTTTTAAAAGGCGTTTTTTTCTTCATATCTTTAAAGAGAGGAAGAGAGATAGTAACATCAATGATGAAAGCGAATCATTGATCAGCTGCCTCCTGCACATCCCACACTGGGGATCGAGACCACAATGCAGGCATGTGCCCTGACCTGGAATCAAACTGTGACCTCCTGGTTCATAGTTCAATGCTCAAACACTGAGCCACACCAGCCAGGTTGGTTAACTCTTTGAGAGTCCCATTAATGATTACTTTCCTATTCCTAAGTCTTTCAATTTGCTTTAGTCTTTTAGCACCTAATGATTATTTCACCATCTCTTCCAATAAAGTCATATCCTCCTATATAGTAAGAGAGAAACATGCAAATTAACCATCCCTCCACTACGCTCAAGCTACGCCCACAAGCCACACCCTCCAGCCAATCCGAATGACTACGCAAATTATCTGACAAAGATGGCGATTAATTTGCATACACAGGTGTCAAGTGCCCCAGGAGGCGATGGAGGCCTCGGCCACGGGCTCCTGGGACTTTCACTGGCCGGGAGGCGAGGCCGTAGCTACACCCGCAGGCTCCCGGGTCTTTCGCCAGTCGGGGAGGCACGGCTGCTCCCGCCTAGCCATGCCCACAGACTCCCAGGACTTTCACTGGCCCTGGGAGGCGAGGCCGTAGCCACGCCCGTGGGCTCCCAGGATTTTCACCGGTCAGGGAGCCAAGGCCGCCCGCGCCTAGCCACACCCACAGCTCCTGGGACCTTGCCGGCAGAGAGCAGGAGGTTTGGAGGACTTGGCAGAGCAGGAGACCGCTGGACATAGAGCAGAGCAAGAAAGAGGGCGGCTTGGAGGGCGCAGCTCCCTCTGTCACCCCAGCTTCCTCATCACAGTTATGGAAACTGATAGCAGGGAGGAGGAAGTCCCACCCCCACAGAATCAGCCTGAATCAGCCATTGGTCAGACAGCTCTCAGCGGCCTGACTCTCATTCACCTGCATCTCAGACCTGACAGTAGAGAGGTGGGATATTGTCTAAAGAACAGCTGTTGATACAACGTAGCTCTATAGCCGAAAGATGCCGGCGTTATCAACAGAAAATGTCTGCAGAGCAGCGTGCGTCTGATCTTGAAAGAAGGAGCCTGTGGCAGAATGTATCTGAACACCAGCTACTGGACAAACGTCGCTCTGATGCCAAAAAACACCGGCATTATCCCCAGAAAATGTCTAAAGACCAACGTGCCTTTGAAGTTGAAAGAAGGCAGTGGCGACGACAGAATATGTCTAGAGAACAGTCATCAACAAGTACTACCAATACCGGTAGTTACTGCCTTCTTAGCGAAAATGGAGTACATGAGGATGCAATCCTCGAACATAGTTGTGGTGAAATGACTGTTCGATGTGAATTTTGCCTATCACTAAATTTCTCTGATGAAAAACCATCCGATGGGAAATTTACTCGATGTTGTAGCAAAGGGAAAGTCTGTCCAAATGATATACATTTTCCAGATTACCCGGCATATTTAAAAAGAGTAATTACAAACGAAGATTCTGACAGTAAAAATTTCATGGGAAATATTCGTTCCATAAATAGTTCTTTTGCTTTTGTTTCCATGGGTGCAAATATTGCATCGGCATCAGGATATGGGCCATACTGTTTTAGAATACACGGACAAGTTTATCACCGTACTGGAACTTTACACCCTTCTCGGGAGTTTACTCAACTCTATATTTTGGATACAGCCGAAGCTACAAGTAAAAGATTAGCAATGCCAGAAAACCAGGTCTGCTCAGAAAGACTCATGATCAACATCAACAACCTCATGCATGAAATAAATGAATTAACAAAATCGTACAAGATGCTACATGAGGTAGAAAAAGCCCAATCTGAAGCAGCAGCAAAAGGTATTGCTCCCACAGAGGTAACAATGGCGATTAAATACGAGCGTAACAGTGACCCAGGTAGATATAATTCTCCCCGTGTAACTGAGGTTGCTGTCATATTCAGAAACGAAGATGGAGAACCTCCTTTTGAAAGGGAGTTGCTCATTCATTGTAAACCAGATCCCAATAATCCAAATGCCACTAAAATGAAACAAATCAATATCCTGTTTCCTACATTAGATGCAATGATATATCCTATTCTTTTTCCACATTGGTGAATAAGGCTGGGGAACAGATATTGCATTAAGACTCAGAGACAACAGTGTAATCGACAATAATACTAGACAAAATGTAAGGACACGAGTCACACAAATGCAGTATTATGGATTTCATCTCTCTGTGCGGGACACGTTCAATCCTATTTTAAATGCAGAAGTGGGATTGCTAGGTCAAACGGAAGTTCCATTTTTAATTTTTTGAGGAAACTCCATACTGTTTTCCATAGTGGCTGCACCAATCTGCATTCCCACCAGCAGTGAACTAGTGTTCCCTTTTCTCCACATCCTCACCAGCACTTGTTGTTTGTTGATTTTTTTTATGATAGCCATTCTAGCAGGTGTGAGGTAATATATCATTTGGTTTTATTTTGCATTTATCTGATGATTAGTGACTTTGAGCATTTTTCATGTGCCTCTTACCATCTGTCCTTTTTGGAGAGATGTCTATTCAGGTCTTCTGCCCACTTTTTAATTGGATTGTTTGTCTTCCTTTTGTTGAGTTGTATGAATACCTTATATATTTTGGACATTAACCCCTTATCAGATGTATCATTGGCATATATGTTCTCCCATTCAGTGAGTTCCGGTTTCAATTTTATGGTGGTTTCTTTTGCTGTGAAGAAGCTTATTTTATGTAGTCCCATTTGTTTATTTCCTCCTTAGTTTCCTTTGCCCTAGATCAGTGGTCGGCAAACTCATTAGTCAACAGAATTTAACTAATATCAACAGTACAACGATTGAAATTTCTTTTGAGAGCCAAATTTTTTAAACTTAAACTATATAGGTAGGTACATTGTTATTAACTTAATTAGGATACTCCTAAGGCTTAGGAAGAGCCACACTTAAGGGGCCAAAGAGCCGCATGTGGCTCGCGAGCCGCAGTTTGCCAACCACGGCCCTAGATGTATCTGCAAACATATTGCTACTATAGTAATATGTTTGTAGCTGTGGTACATTTACGCCATGGAATACTATGAAGCTATTAAATTTCATGTCTGAGATTTTACTGCCTATGTTTTCTTCTAAGATTTTTATGGTTTCATGCCTTACATTTAAGTCTCTTATCCATTCTTGTGTACAGTGTAAGTTGGTGGTCTAGTTTCATTTTTTTTCACATGTGTCTGTCCAGTTTTCCCAGCACCATTTGTTGAAGAGTCTGTCTTTATACCATTGTATGCTCTTGCCTCCTCTGTCAAATATTAGTTGACCATAATGGTGTGGGTCAATTTCTGGGATCTCTGTTCTGATCCATTGGTCTATATGCCTGTTCTTGTGCCAATAGCAGGCTGTTTTCGTTATAATGGCTTTGGAGTATAGCTTGATATCGGATATTGTGATCCCTCCAACTTTGTTCTTCTTTTTCAAGATTGCTGCAGCTATTTCGGGGTTTTTTACGGTTCCATATAAATTTTTGGCGTATTTGTTCTAGCTTTATGAAGTATGCCATTGGTATTTTAATAGGGATTGCATTGAATCTGTAGATTGCTTTGGGTAGTACAGACATTTCAATGATGTTTATTCTTCCAATCCATGAACATGATATATGCTTCCATTTGTTTGTATCTTCCTCTATTTCTTTTTTCAATGTCCTACAGTTTTCCAAGTACAGGTCTTTCACCTCCTTGGTTAAGTTTATTCCTAAGTATCTTTTATTGTTGTTGCAATGGTAAATGGGATTGCTTTTTTTGTTTCTCTTTCTTAGAGTTCATTATTGGTGTATAAAAATGCCATCAATTTTTAGGTGTTGATTTTGTATCCTGCTACCTTGCCAAATTCATTTGTTAAGACTAGTAGTTTCCTGGTGGACTCTTTAGGGTTTTCTATGTACAGTATCATGTCATCGTCATCTGTGAATAATGACAGTTTTACTTCCTCCTTTACAATTTTTATGCCTTTTATTTCTTCTTCTTGTCTGATTGCTGTGGCTAGGACTTCCAGTACTATGTGAATGAGAGTGGTAAAAGTGGTCATCCTTGTCTTGTTCCTGTTCTTAAGGGAAATGGTTTTAGTTTTTTGTCCATTGAGTTTTATGTTGGCTACAGGTTTGTCATAAATGGCCTTTATTATATTGCAGTATGATCCCTCTATTCCTACTTTATTGAGATTTTTATCAAAAAAAGGGTGCTGGATTTTGTCAAATGCTTTTTCTGCATCTATTAGTGTGATCATGTGGGTTTTATCTTTCACTTTGTTTATGTAATGTTTCACATTTATTTATTTGTGGATATTGTACCAGCCTTTCATCCCTGGAATAAATCCCACTTGGTTATGGTACTGTATGAGCTTTTTAATACTTTGCTGGATCCGATTTGCTAATATTTTGTTGAGGATATTAGCATCTGTGTTCATTAGGGATATTGGCCTGTAGTTTTCTTTCTTCGTAGTGTATTTTTTTCTTTCTAAAACTTTGTTCTCTCACCCCCCCCCCCCTTTTTTTACATTTTATTGATTTTTGTTTGTTTTTTGAGAGAGATCTTTGTAAGTGTCTTTATCTGGTTTTGGAATTGGGATAATGCTAGCTACGTAAAAAGAGCTTAAAAGTGTTCTGTCCTCTTGAATTTTTTGGAATAGTCTGAGGAGGTTAAGTGTTAGTTCTTCTTTGAATGTTTGGTAAAATTGACCTATAATCCATCCAGTCCAGGACTTTTGTTTGCTGGAAGTTTTTAAATAACTGCTTCAATTTCATTGGTTGTTATTGGCCTACTCATGTTTTCTGATTCTTCCTGATTGAGTTTTGGAAGATTGTATGTTTCTAGGAATTTGTCCATTTTGCCCAGTTTGTCCAATTTGTTGGCATATAGTCATGCATAGTATTTGCTTACAATCCTTTGTATTTCTGTGGTGTCCATTATTGTATTGCCTCTTGCATTTCTGATTTTATTTACAGACAGTCCTTGGATTACGTCAGACTCAACGTACGTCGTTTCGTGGTTACGTAGCCATCTCCCATTTATTTATAAAAAAAAAAATTCCGTCATTTCGACATATGTACATATGTGCTTTATGTTTTTTATTATTTATTTTCCACAAGTAAAGGTCAGGAATTGTTATCTTTCTTTTAAATTGTTTTTTTACTGTTTCACTTCATTACTGCTATGTATGTGCTCCATGTGAGTGACACAGGTGCTTATGTAGGTGGATTCCGACTTATAGCGAAAATCACATTACGTTGTGCCGTAGGAACAGATCTCCAATGTAACCCGAGGACCTACTGTATTTGGGTCCTCTCTCTTTGTTTCTTGAAAAGTCTGGCTAAGGGTTCATCTATCTTATTTATCTTTTCAAAGAACCAGTTATTGGATTTATTGATCTTTTGTACTGTTTTCTTAGTCTCAGTCATTTATATCTGCTCTGATCTTTATTATTTCTTCCTACTACTTCCTCTGGGCTTTTCTTGGTATTTTCTTTCTAATTCATTTATTTGTAAGGTTAGATAGTTTATTAGCAATTTTTTCTTGTTTCTTGAGGTAGGCCTGTAATGCTATGAACTTCACTCCCAGTACTGCTTTAGCCATGTCCCATAGGCTATGGGTGGTTATGTGTTCATTTTCATTTGTTTCCAGGAAGATTTTAATTTCTTGCTTGATCTCATTGGTAACCCATTCATTGTTTAATAGCATGCTATTTAGCCTCCATATATTTGAGTGTTTTTGTGTGTGTTTTTTTTATTGTAGTTGATTTCTAACTTCATGCTATTGTGATCCGAGAAGATGCTTGGTATTATATCAATCTTCTTGAATTTGTATAAACTTGTTTTGTGACCTAACATGTAGTCTACCTTTGAGAATATTCCATGCATGATTGAAAACAATGCATATTCTGTTGTTTTGGGGTGAAATGATCTGTGAATATCAGTTAAATCCATCTTATCTGGGGTGTCACTTAAGGCCTCTGTTTCTCTTAATTTTTTGTCTGGAAGATCTATACAGTGATGTCAGTGAGGTGTTAAAGTCTCCTACTATGACTGCATTGCTATCAATCTCCCCCTTAAAGTCTGTCAAGAGTTTTTTATGTACATTTGTGCCTCTATATTGGGTGCATATATGTTTATAAGGGTTATATTTTCTTGTTGAATCATTCCCTTTAGTATTATGAAGTAGCCTTCTTTGTCTCTTCTTATGGCCTTTGTTTTGAAGTCTATTTTGTCTTACATGAGTATTGCTACCCCAGCTTTTTTTCCTTTTCTGTTTGCATGGAATATATTTTCCTATCCCTTCACTCTCAGTCTGTGTGTATCTTTTGTTCTAAGGTGGGTCTCTTGTTGATAGTATATATATGGGTCATGTTTTGTTATCCATTCAGTCACCCTAATGTCTTTTGACTAGAGCATTTAATCCATTTACATTTACAGTTATTATTGGTTGCCATTTTTATTTTCTTTGTACCTATAATTCTCTCTCTCTCTTCTTTTCTTCTTCTTCTTAAAGCAGTCTCTTTAACATTTCTTGCATTGTTGGTTTGGTGGTAATGTACTTCTTTAACCTTTTTTTTTTTTTTTTTTTTTTTTGTCTGGAAAGCTTTTTTATTTCACTTTCAATTTTAAATGATAGCATCACTGGATACAGTAGTCTTGCATTTAGGCCCTTGCTTTTCATTACTTCAAGTACTTCGTGCCACTCCCTTCTGGCCTAAAGTGTTTCTATTGAGAAGTCAGTTGATATTTTAATGGGAACTCCTTTGTAGATAATTTTCTGTCTCTTGCTGCCTTTAACTTTCTTTCTTTGTCTTTAACACTTGCCACTTTAATTATAATGTGTCTAGGTATAGGTTTCTTTGGGTTCCTCTTGATTGGGACTCTCTGTATCTCCTGAACTTGTATAACATTTTCCTTCACCAGGTTGGGGAAGTTTTCTGTCATTATTTCTTTAAACAGGTTCTCTGTTCCTTGCTCACCATCTTCCCCTTCTGGTATTCCAATAATGTGGATGATTTTACGTTTCATGTTTTCCCAGAGCTCCTTAAGCAATCGTTTTTGCTTTTTAATTCCTTTTTTCCATTTGTTTCTCTAATTGGGTATTTATTTCTACCTTGTCTTTCAAAACACTGATTCAATGCTCTGCTTCATCCAATCTACTTTTAATACCTTCCAATGTGTTCTTGATGTCAGATATATCATTCTTCATTTCTATCTACTTTCCTTTTCATGCTGTTGTAATTTGCACTAAGTTCCTTATGCATCTTTATAACCATTGCTTTGAACTCTATGTCCAAAGGGTTGCTTGCCTCCATTTCATTTAGTTCTTTTTCTGGAGATTCCTCCTTTTCTCTCATTTGGGGATAGCTTCTTTCTCTCTCCATTTTAGCTGTCTCTTTGTATTTTCTTCTATGTATTAAATAGTACTGTTGTACCCCCTAGTGTTTTGTGGGCAGGAATAATGTAGAAAGTGTCTTGAGGGGTCCAGTGGTGCACTCTCTTTGTTCACTTGAGCTGGATGCTCTAGTAGTGCCCCTTCTGTGCGTTATTTGGGTTCTCCTGTTGTAAGTGGGCCTTGGTTATTGATGCCCTGTTTGTGGGAAGGATTTCCCCTCTGACTTGCTGCCAGTGAGGCTGGGGCTTGCTGGATTTTGCTCTGTTGTTGAATCTGGTCCCTTGGTGTATCTATCCTGGGTCTCCTGGAAGCTTCTCTAGTGCAGGTGAATGTGAATCACTGTCCCTGGGCAACCTGATTGAGGTCTGAGAGACTGAAGCCCTTAGTGGTCCAGTGGCCAGAGGCTGGATCTGGCTTTAGCCTCACACCTTGCTTGTCTCTATTCTGAGTTGTACTCCCTTCCCCATGGATCTGGTCCCGCAGATGTCAGCTGCAGGTGCTCAGGGTCGGCAGGAGCATGTGCACAGTCCTTGTGGCATGTGACTCCCTGAAGTCCCAGAGCCCACTGGCGTGCAACTCACAGTGTGGTCCCAGAGCCATGGCAGGGTCACTTGCAAGGTACTGCTGGTGTGAGACTCACGTCGGGGTCCCATCTCCTGTGGCAAGGGTCACCTGCAAGGCGCCTCTGGCATGAGACTCCCTGTGAGGTCCCAGAGCCCATGGCAGGGGTCACTTGCATGGTCTCTCTGGTATGAGATTCTGATTTTCTATTTTAAATCTAAGTCTTCAATCCCAGCAGGTAACTGTTTTATGTAAGCAGTAAAAAAGAGAGTTGACTTCTTCATGACACCAAATTAAATGTAGTTCCTCTACTGCCTATGGCAGTGATGGCGAACCTATGACACGCGTGTGAGAGGTGACACGCGAACTCATTTTTTTGGTTGATTTTTCTTTGTTAAATGGCATTTAAGTATATAAAATAAATATCAAAAATATACATCTTTGTTTTACTAAGGTTGCAAATATCAAAAAAAATTCTATATGTGACACAGCACCAGAGTTAAGTTAGGGTTTTTCAAAATGCTGACACTCCGAGCTCAAAAGGTTCACTATCATTGGCCTATGGCATCCTTTCTTGCAGTGATCAGCTCCATAAGCTTATGGGGATTGGGGGAATGGGAAGGGAGAAGAGGGTCACACAAACATGAAACTGCTTTAGGAAGTTATGTGACACTACAACATTACCCAAGATTTCACTAGTTAGTATAAATCTAGAGTCTTTTGTGGCCCAAGCAACTTACTTCCTATTTTGAAAGTTGTATAAAAGTTAAACAGTATAAAAATTTGTACATTTTCTATCACTTGTATTTATCTTCCAAAAATATTAATTTTAAATTAACTATTAGTATTATTAAATGTTTCAGTGCAGAACAGAGGATATAGGGTTCTCCGAGAATAAATCTCTATATTCCATACATGTTGGGTTTTTTGAGAGGTGTTGTTATTTTCGTTTTCCACTTGTATGCTCCTTAGCTTAGTTTTGCAATATGATAATACTAATGTCCATAATCATATATTGTAAAACATATATCCATACCTATGTGAATTAACACAACTTGTAAAATTCTAATCTGGCATTCAGTCAATATAGAGTAAGAAACTAGATTCATGTTCCCACTTTGTGGCACAATAAAAAAAACAAATATTTGGTCTCTGTCCCTAGTCCTGGCACACAAGTCCAAAATCCTTGGAATCTCCAGAGTGATAACAGTATCTTTTGTATGCTAATGAAATGACTGGTATCTGGGGCCCATAGGTGGCTTCAGGATGGGGACTGGTCACCAGAAAGGCCCAGGCATGATTAGAGGGTTGGAACTTTCAGCTCTACCCCACAACCTTTGAAAGTTTGAGCTAATCACCAATGGCCAATGATTAAATCAATCATGCTTACTGAACCCTTGATTAAAAACCTAAAATAACAGGGTCCAGGGAGCTTCTGAGTTGGTGAACACACGGAGGTGCTGGGAGAGTGATGCACTTGAAGAGGACATAGGAGCTCTATGTCCCTTCAATCACACCTTGCCTTATGCACATCTTCCATTTGGTGGTTTCCAAGTTTTATCCTTTATAATAAACGAGTAAATGTAAAGAAATAGTGTTCCTGAGTTCTAGAAGTAGTTCTAGCAAATTACTGAATCTGAAAGGAGGATGGATTGTGGAAACTCCAAACTTTGTAGCTGAGTCAGTATATGGGTAACATCTGGACTACATCTTGACTGAAGGAACCCATTATAGAGGCCTGACTATGACTCCTTACTTTTGGTAAAATTCCGTAGTTGAAATGAACCTAACCACATCCTTAAAGGAAAGAATGTAGGATGATAACATCCTTTCTTAACATCATGTTCTGTAAAATAGTTTTGTCAATTAAACGGTAACTAGAATGTCTGCATAAACATTATTTCACAGGCCCTTAGAATGGTCCACTGACTACAGAAAACATCTTTTGACCACCTGGGATCAACTGCTACCAATGATGATCGTGGGACAACTGACCTCATTCTCATTCCCAAGCCCTATACCCACCCCACAACCCCTATATAAGCAATCCACAAGAAACCGTCTAGGACAGTGATGGCGAACCTATGACACACGTGTGAGAGGTGACACGCGAACTCATTTTTTTGGTTGATTTTTCTTTGTTAAATGGCATTTAAATATACAAAATAAATATCAAAGATATAAATCTTTGTTTTACTATGGTTGCAAATATCAAAAAATTTCTATATGTGACACGGCACCAGAGTTAAGTTAGGGTTTTTCAAAATGCTGACACACCGAGCTCAAAAGATTCACCATCACTGGTCTAGGAGCTTGACTTCTCTCTTCTGGTGAACTCTCTTGTACACAAGCTCTTTTCAATAAACTCTACCTGCTTGATCTTGTACTGAGTTCAGTACTCATTTCTATGACATTGATATTCAAGAACATGGCATTCAAGGTCCAGTAACATAGCCAAGTCAGAATATGCCCAGGATATAACACAGAAGATTGGGTATCCTGGTACCTACTACTTGCAAGTGGCATCTGAAGAGAGTATAGTCTTGCAGAGATGAGCTCTTAAAACTGTGGAGTCGGACACTAATTCCAGGTAGGTAGTGTCATAATTGAACTGTGTAGGACATCCATTTGGTGTCCAGAGAGTTGGAGAACTGGTTGTTGGTATGGAAAAATAAAATACATACATTTGGTGTCAGAAGTATTGTGTATAAAAATAGTTTGGACACTTGAAACAACTAAAAACCAAACAAAATGTATGAAACAACAATTCTCAAGACCTTGGGTATCAAGCAGCAAAGGACGGTGATCCTTAAGAGATGAGAAGCAAAAGAAGTGTGCCCAGTGACTGCTCCAGTTTACAGACAAAAGAGTTTCCTGGCTGTGGTACAGGTAAGGGGAACTCAGACAGAGCCTGATGGTTTCCTGGAGTTGAGAGGAGACCGAACTCTGAGTCTGGATGGCTAATACAGCTGGAGTTCTTGGGACAGGGTACTAGACAGATGAGAGCTACAAAAAGAGAGAGTTCTAGAGTACTACAGAAGGTCCCCCCAGAAGGATTCAACTGAGTATTTACCAGTACATGTGACCAGAGGCCAAGGAAAGAACCATCAGAGAGGATGTTAGGAGCAATCCCTGAATCTTGGACAAAGCTGGGGAAAATGCATTTTCCCATCAGTTAGAGTGGAAAATCTCATCATCCACAGGGCACTGGATAGAGAACTCAGAAGCTGTACTTAGAGGGAACTAATGGCACTTACACGCCTACACTGGAAAAAAGAAAAAGTCTCATATCAATGACCTCAATTTACACTTAATAAATGAGAAAGAATGAAATCTATGAAAGCAAAAGAAAGGAAATATTAAAGATCAGACCAGAAACCAATGAAATAGAAAACAGAAAAACAGGAAAAAATCAATTTGAGAAGATCAATAAAATTGATAAACCTCTAGCCAAATTGATGAGAAAAGAAAATCGAGAAGACACAAATTAGCAATATCAGATAATACCAATACAGATGGTATAACCACTTTCAAAATAGTATGGCAATTTTTTAAAAAGTTAAACATATACCATAAAATCTAGCTATTCAACTCCTAGGTATTTACTCATGAGAAAAGAAAGACTATGTCCATATAATGCCTTATACATGAACTGTTTTCAGCCAAGAACTGAAAACAACTCAAATGTCCATCAACAGATGAAAAAAATCCTAATATATTCATGCAATAAAATACAAAGGAATAAATTACTGATTTGCACAACAGCACAAATACATTTCAAAATAACTGGCTAAGTTAAAGATGCCAAATAAAACAATGTACATACTGTATGATTCCATGTACAGTATATCAAATCATAGAAAATTCAAACTAATCTCTAGTGTTAATAAGCAGGTTGAATTAAATGATGAATTTGTCCCCTGCTTAGTAACTATACACAAAAAAAGTTTAAGTGATCTCTAACAATTACAAATTAACCTCAGAGATTGTAGGCAAAAAGCTAAGATGCCAATATCTGGTTCAGATATTTACAAAGATCTGTATTTCACTCTCATATTTAACTATATTTTTCCCAAAAAATGGTAGATTCTTTGCTTGAATTAAAACTAGCAATATCTTATGTAAATAAAGATCTTACCTGAACACTTTTCCTCCAGGTGTGTTGCTAAATCTGACATCTTCACAAAAGAGGACATGCTTTTTTGAAATTTTGCTTTAAATGTAATAGCCCTTATATCATCATCAAACAGGCACTCACAGGATGACCAAGGTGTTGTATGCAATTCTAGGTTTTCTGAGATGTAATTGTGCTGAACAAAAAGATATTTAAATTCCCAAATATAATCTTAAACAAAGAAATAAAAACAAAAAGTTATCAAAAAGGAAATAATATTGGATCAAAATCAGATTAAACAGATTGACCTGATTTAATCAGTTAAATACAACTCTTATCACACTAAGGAATTTGGGTATAAGAGACAAAACATGAATGTTTTAAGGCAATAAGATAAGGATGCTAGAGATAATTTTAATAAAAATTTTTTCTAAAATTTCATAGTCTCCTAAACAGTCACAATCCTATATAATAAAGAGGTAATATGCAAATTAACCCTAACACCCTCACAAGATGGCTTCCTACAACCAGGCCGGCAGGGAGGTGAGGGACAACCAAACAACTGAACAAGCAGGCTGTGTGGGGCGACCAGGTCAGCAGGGGGGTTAGTGAGGGACAACCAAACGACTGAACAGCAGGCTGCGTGGGCGACCAGGCCAGTGGGGGGGGGGGGGCATGAAGGGCAACCAGGCCAGCAAGGGGGGGCAGTTGGGTGCAACCAGGCCAGCAGTGGGGGGCAGTTGGGGGTGGCCAGGCCAGCAGCAGGGTTAGTGAGGGACGACCAAACGACTGAACAGTAGGCTGTGTGGGCGACCAGGCCGGCAAGGGGGGGCAGTTAGGGGCAACCAGGCTGGCAGAGGGGGGCAGTTGGGGGCAGCCAAGCCAACAGGGGGGGCAGTAAGAGGCAACCAGGCTGATGGGGGGAGGGACAGTTAGGAGCGACCGGGCCAGCGGGGCTTGCAGTTGGGGGCGACCAGGTTGGCAGGAGGGGCAGTTGGGGGCAAACAGGATGGCGGGGGGAGGGGCAGTTAGGGGCAATAAGGTCGGCACACAGAGGCAATGAGGGGCAATCAGGCCAGCAAGGGGGCGCAGTTAGGGGCGACCAGGCAGGCAAGCAGGCAGATGAGCGATTAGAAGCCAGTGGTCCAGGATTGTAAGAGTGATGTCTGACTGCCGGTTTAGGCCCGATCCCTAGGGTCAGACCTAAACCAGCAGTTGGACATCCCCCAAGGGGTCCCGGATTGGAGAGGGTACAGGCTGGGCTGAGGGGACCCCTCCCCACCATGCACAAATTTTGTGTACTGGGCCTCTAGTTTATTATAACCAACTGCTTTTCAGAGCAGCAAAATTTCATTTTGATATCTACAAAGATTTTTTTAATGATAAGGACATAGAAATGGACACATGTCTGCCATAATCAACAACTCTCACTGATTTTCAGTACCTTAGTTTCCTTATATAGCTAATTTTTCCAGAACAAAAAAATTTATTAAACAGTTGTACCTATTTTTAATTCCCTCAGTAATAATTCTAATTCTTAAAACCATAGTAGCACAGACATTATTGCCAAATAAGCACCCTATATAATAAAAGAGAAACATGCGAATTAACCATCCCTCTGCTATGCTCAAGCCATGCCCACCAGCCACACCCACCAGCCAATCAGGAGCAAGTATGCAAATTAACTCAACTAAGATGGCGGCGGCCACGGAGCTGGAGTGAGCAGGAGGAAGCCAAGCTTCCCACCTGTCCTGGCCAGTCCTGGGCTCCGCTCAAGGCTACAAAGTTTCAATTATAGAAGATATATAAATCCCAGAAATAAAAAGAAAAAGAAAAAAAGGAGAGGCTGGGAGCTTGGGTCACCGGGGGGCGTGGCCAGCCTGAAAACAGCCTTCAGCCCCTCACCCAGGCTAGCCAGGCACCCCAGCGGGTCTCCCCCACCCTGAAGGGGCTGTGGGCAGCCTGAAAATGGTCCTCAGCCCCTCACCCAGGCTGGCCACACACCCATGGGGTGAGGATCCCCACTCTGAACGGGGTGTGGCCAGCCTGAAAATGGCCCTCAGCCCCTCACCCAGGCTGGCCAGGCACCCCAGCAGGACCCCCCCACCCTGAAGGAGCTGTGACCAGCTGCAAACAGCCATCAGTCCCTCACCCAGGCTGACAAGGCACCCCAGTGGGGACCCCCACCCTAAAGGGGCTGTGGCCAGCCTGAAAACAGCCCTCAACCCCTCACCCAGGCTGGCCAGGCACCCCAGCGGGATACCCACCCTGATCCAGGACACCCTTCAGGGCAAACCAGCTGCCCCCCACCCATGCATCAGGCCTCTATCCTATATAATAAAAGAGTAATATGCAAATTGACCATAACAGCAGAATGACTGGGAATGACTGGTCACTATGACACACACTGACCACCAGGGAGCAGACGCTCAATGTAGGAGCTGCCCCCTGGTGGTCAGTGCGCTCCCACAGGGGGAGCTCTGCTCAGCCACAAGCCAGGCTGATGGCTGCCAGCACAGCAGTGGTGGCGGGAGCCTCTCCCGCCTCCTCAGCAGCGCTAAGGGTGTCCGACTGCAGCTTAGGCCTGCTCCCCGCTGGCAAGTGGACATCCCCCGAGGGCTCCCAGGCTGCCAGAGGGATGTCTGACTGCCAGCTTAGGCCCTATCCCCTGGGGAGCGGGCCTAAGCCAGCAGGTGGACATTCCCCGAGGGGTCCCAGACTGCGAGAGGGCACAGGCCGGGCTGAGGGACCCCCCCAAGTGCACAAATTTTTGTGCACCGGGCCTCTAGTATACTATATTAATACATTCATCTTTAAAACTATAATAAAACAAAAAGAGGTCTCTTTGCACTAAGTTTTCAATATTAACAGCTGTCTTTTTAATTTACCCCTTACTTAAGGTCAACATCTAATTCACATGCCCCCACCTACTTCCTAAGTTTTTATTATTTTGACAGTGTGTTTTTTTGTCAGAGAATTTTAAAACAAGTCAGAATATCTGTATAATGTTGCATCATTAGAAAAACCTAAATCAAAAACAAAAAAGGAAAGAATTGAAGCATATATTTTCCAAGTTGCTGTTTTAAACCAATCACTATTTTTAAAATAGCTCTCTTATCTTATGAAAAAACACACAGACAAGCTAATAAAAAAATAGCAGCCATAATCTCAATACACCCAAATAAAGTTAACATTTGTTTTCAATCTATTTCATTTTTACTTAATATTTCAAATATATTTTTACATGTCATTAAGTATTATTCCACATTATTTTAAAACCTGCATAACATGCCATTGCACAGATAGACCAAAATCTTAAAACTTATTAGAGCAATCCTCTATTTGGGGGCATGTTGATTGTGTTTTACTTTTCACTATTATAAACAGTACCATGATAAGTACATTTTTAGCTACATCTTTATGCATAGCCATGATGTATTTCTATAAGTGTAATTTTTAGGTCAAAGGCATTCCAAATTCTAAGGCTTTTGTATGGATTGCCAATTGTTCTCAAGAAAGGCTTTGCCAATTTACATTTCCAAGAGTTTATGAGAGTCATTGCCTCCCATATCTTCTCTATTAATTTCTTAGGAGAAAAATAATCTGTTATTTTATTTGTGTGTCTTCAATTACTAGTCAGAGTAATTTTTTCTTATATTTATTGGCCATTTCTTCTTTGGGGACTTGCTTGTTCATGTATCTTTTGCCCATTTATCCTTTATAAATATATTTGTCTTTTGCTTATTGCATTATATTCTGATAAAATGAAACTTTTTTTCTGGTTTTTCACTTGTTGTTTAAGTTGTATATTATAATTTCTATATATAGTATAGTAGTTAATGTTGCTGCATTTTATTTAGCCTATTAACTTTGGATTCCAAATAAGTTTGCTTATATTTTCTTCTACTACTCATTGTTTCTTTTTAAAAACATGTTTGAATCTCTAATGTATCTGTGATTTATTTTGGCAAAAATATAAATTATATGTTTTATTTTATTTTTTCCTCAAATTTTTAGCTAGATATTCCAAACATTACCTAAAAAGATAAAAGTTTGCTTTTATTTTTAAATTATAAGATTAAAAAAATTTATTGTAAAATATTTAGATAGTAAAAGAAAATGGAATTAATAGGTGAAATAAGATTGACCATGGTTTAATAAGCTGGATAATGGTACTCTATAAGTGTTTGAACTTTTCCATACTAAAAGGTAGAAAAAATAAAAGCAGATTTCACTAACACATAACATTTTAACTAAAGGTATAAATAAAAAATAAAAACCACATAATATTACCATACAGAGATAGCCACTGTGAGCATTTTAGTATCTATTATTTCCAGACTTTTAAGTGTAAATACATACTTATATATCCACTTTTATTAAAATAGGGTCCTATGCTGCAGGAAGTTTTATAATCTACTTTTTTTAAAAATATGTTTTTATTGATTTTAGAGAGAGGAAGGGAGAGAGATAGAGAGATAGGAACATCGATGAGAGAGAGAGAGCGTTCAGTTGCCTCCTGCAGACCCCTTACTGGAGATCGAGCAGGCAACCCAGGCATGTGCCCTGACCAGGAATTGAGCTGGGAACCTCTTGTTTCATGGGTTGGTGCTCAACCACTGATCAACACTGGCTGGGCTATAATCTACTTTTTAAACTAATTCCCTTTTCCTCTCTCCAGGCTAGTGCACTTACATGTGTTTGCTAGTGAACACAAATGACCCCTTTCACTGTTCCCACACCCTCTAAAATATGCTTAGGCATTCCTATTTGCATGTTTCAACCCAGTCCTCTAGGCCACAGTTGATGGAATCAGATTCCATCCGGCCAATCAGATTCTCTTTGCTGGAAATTTGGAAATGGGGCTTATCTCTTAAAAATAAAAGTAAAATTAGGAGCTACAGAGTAATCACCTGCTTTTCGCCTGGTTGAGAAGCAGAGAAAATTAGCACTGAGTGAATGAAGCAGATATATGGAGAAGCGGCCTGGACCCACAAAGCTGTTCAGCTCAAAGTTCCAAGTCCCCGGGAAACCCATAAGTCTTCTTGCCTTATGTGTTATGAGATACTCCATATTTCAAATATAACTCCCTCAATTAAGTTAACCAGAGTAGAGTTCTAGTTCTAACTACAACCCCTCAGTGCTCAAGTTTAAATATAATTCTTAATGCATGCCATGGATTGCAAAATCTTCATGTGCATGCATTTTTAACTTTTACAATTTTTTCTATTACTTGAAACAAGTGAAGTTATTTCCTCCTCCAACTTGAGTACCTTCTTCCATAAAGATAGTGGGAATTTTGAAAGGTTGCCTGATCTGTATTTTATTCTTCATTCATTCATCCACAAAGATAATATTTACTAGGGCAGGCATAGTGCTGTGTAATGATGACACAATGGTGAATAAGCTATTCATAGAACTTATAATCTACTGAGAAAATTAATTAATTATTAAGCCAGCCAATAGGCTAGAATAATCCCAATTGTGTTAAGTGGCACAAATGAATACAAAGAGTGATCTGATGGAGAGTGGCGTGTATACACATATGGGAGGCTTCCCTCAGGAGATGAAGTTGGAGCTGAGAGAAGGAGCCACGCATGAAGGAGAGATGCAGGAAAAGGCATTCTAAGCAAAGGAAACATGAAAACTCAATTTACTGAGGCAGGAAAAGGATTGGCATGTTCAAGTAACAGAAAGGAGTCATATGCAGGTTAGGCTAGTAAGTCTGAGGGAGTATGGTATTGAGACAATTTGTGATACATTTCTATATTTGAATCATGAATTAAGGGTATAACTTGGGGAGCCAGAATCAGACTTCTGATCAAGATGGTGGAGTAGGTAAATGCGGTACTCACCTCCTCCCATAATCATATCAAAATTATAACTGAACAACAGAACAACCATCATTCATGTCCACCTAAAATCTGGCTGAATGGAAGTGGTACAAGTAGAACATAAAGAAGCCACATCAACCCTGGTAGGAGAGGTGGAGATGCAGAAAGAGATGGTCCCGCACCCACAAGTGGAGGATAAAAATCAGGAGGGATGTCTCAGCTGCAGAGGTCCCAGCTGAAAAGCGAAGAGTCCCAGCCCCACACCAGGTGCCTTAACCCAACATTCCAGTGCCAAGAAGAGAAGTCCCCACAACTTCTGGCTGTGAAACCCAGCAGGGATTGAGGCTCAGTGAGACAGAAGTAGCTAAAGTCCCAAGTGGTTCATTTTAAAGGGCCCACACATGAACTTACTCAGGGTCACTCCCTCTGAGCTCCAGCACTGGGTAAGCAGTGCAAAGGCCATCAGAGACATGTGGGCAGGAACTGAATTGTCTGGCATCAGGGCAAGATCTCAGGGGATAAGAGGCAGATTTCTCCCAGACAGAAGTGCTGGCAGAGGCCATTGTTCCTTTGATGAGACCTACCCCCCCTCCCCTCTCACAGAGCTGGTGGTGGGCACTATATCTGAGTCTCCATCAACCTGGCTAACACTGTTTGACCCATCCTGTTGATTCCCTCAGGCCACACCCCACTCAACTTCCAGGCCCAGCCAAGATGGTTCCAGTGCCTTTTCCATAAAAATGGCTTGTCTTGGCTCAGGCTTCAGACTTTCCTAAAATCTCTCAAATAAGCAGCATCTAGCATTAGCATGCTCTATACATTTCACTAAGTGGCCCCAGCTTAGCACTAGTAGCAGCCAGACTTGGTTGATAGCTTGCCCTCTCCTGGGAAACTCCAAGCTCAGCACAAGTAGCAGCCATCTGCAGGTCAATTTATAGCTCACACCAGGTAGGTACAGGCAGAAAACAGGTGGCAACTGACCTTGGCCTGCACCTCCTGGGAGGCCTCAGAGCCAGCACACACTTCAGACCATGTTGAAGCACCAAGCAACCACCTCCACAAGCAACACACTCAAGGGAAGGACTCAACAAGCACCAAAGTCCTGCTGAAGTAAATCCTGCTCTGTAGGGTGGACCCTTGAACAGCTGATCCTCCAAATGGTAGCAGCCAGTGCTTGCAGTCAGTTGGCCAGGAGGTAACTCCCTCCCATTGCCATGCCAACAGCAATCAAGGCTCAACTACCACAGGAGGGTGTTCACAACCCAAAAGGGAGTGCACCTGGAGTGCCCAACTTGGTGATCGGGAAGGCTGTGCAACTAGACCAGCTGTGGGCAAACTACGGCCCGCGGGCTGGATCCGGCCCGTTTGAAATGAATAAAACTAAAAAAAAAAGACTGTACCCTTTTATGTAATGATGTTTACTTTGAATTTATATTAGTTCACACAAACACTCCATCCATGCTTTTGTTCCGGCCCTCCGGTCCAGTTTAAGAACCCATTGTGGCCCTCGAGTCAAAAAGTTTGCCCACCCCTCAACTAGACCCAACAGAATACCTACTACATTAGGCCAATTTACCAAGCCCAGGAGACATAGCAGCTCTACCTAATACACAGAAACAAACACAGGAAGGCTGTCAAATGAGGAGATAAAGAAACATATTCCAAATGAAAGAAAAGAAAAAACTCCACAAAAATCTATAATAAAAGCATAATATGCTAATTAGACCAGACATCCTTCCAGACGACCTTCCAGATGAAGCCATGGTTGCAAAGGAAGCCTGGGTCCTGGGTACCTGCCAGTGGCCAGAGGGAAGCCCGAGTCCCAGGTGCCAGAGGGAAGCCGGTGCCGGCAGCCAAGGAAAGGAAGGCTACTCTTGCATGAATTTCATGCATCGGGCCTCTAGTGACTAAATAAAATGCAGATAACCAATCTACTAGATGCAGAGTTCAAGACAATGATTATAAGGATGCTCAAGGAACTTAGGGAAAGAATGGTTGAACTTAGCTATAACTTCAAAGGCATAAAAAAGGGTAGGGAAACCATAAAAAACAACCAGTCAGAAATGAAGGATACACTAACTGAAATGAAGAATAATTTACAGGGAATCAACAGTAGAGTATATGAAACTGAGAAATCAGTGATTTGGCATGTAAAAGGAAGCAAAAACACCCCATCAGAACAGGAAAAAGAAAATAATAATCTAAAAGAAAAATGAAGCTAGTGTAAGGAGCTTCTAGGACAACTTCAAGCGTACCAACATATACATCATGGGGGTGCCAGAAGAAGAGAGAGAGCAAGAAATTGAAACTTATTTGAAAAAATAATGAGAGAAAATTTCCCTAACTTGGTGAAGGAAAGAAACATACAAGTCCAGGAAGCACAGAGTCCCAAACAAAATGAACCCAAAGATGTCCACACCAAGACATACATCATAATTAAAATGCCAAAGGTTAAAGACAAATAGAGAATTTTAAAAGCAGTAAGAGAAAAGCAATTAGTTACCTATAAGGGGGGTCCCATAAAATTGTCAACTGATTTCTCAACAGAAACTTTGCATGCCAGAAGGGATTGGCATGAAATATACAAAGTGCTGAAAAGTAAGGCCCTACAACCAAGATTATTGTAACCAGCAAAGCTATAATTTAGAATCAACAGACATATAAAGAGCTTCCCAACAAGAAAAAGTTAAAGGAGTTCATCACCACCAAACCAGGATTATGTTGCAGGATCTTCTTTAAGAAGGGGGAAAAAGATTTTTAAAATATGAACAAGAATTCCTAGTTGAGTAGCTCAGTTGGTTAGTGTCCTTCTGATACACCAAGGTTGCAGGTTCAATCTCCTGTCACAGCACATACAGGAAGCAACCAATGAAAGCATTAATAACTGGAACAACAGCCCAACTGTTGTGGCTCAGTGGTTGAGCATTGACCCAGGAACCAAGAGGTAACCAGTTCAATTCCCGGTCAGGCACATGCCTGGGTTTTGTGCTCAATCCCAGTAGGGGGTGTGCAGGAGGCAGACAATCAATGGTGTTTCTCTCTCATCGATGTTTCTATCTTTCTAGCCTTCTACATTCCTCTCTCTCTCTGAAAAAAGCAATACAAATAAAAATAAGGAAAACAACAAAATCAATGATTCTCTCTCTCTCTAAAAATCAATAAAGTAAATAAATAGTATTGTTTTAAAAATATGAATAAAATGGCAATAAGTATGTACATATCTATCAACAAATGAATCTGAAAAACAAAATAAGCAGAAGAGAGACAGACTCATAGATACAAAGAACATTTTAAGGTGACCACCTGTGGGGGATGGGTGGAAAAGGTGAAGGGATTCAGAAGTACAAATTAGTTGGGGGTGGAGGGATTCAGCAGAAAAGAAAAATAACTCATCCACATGGATAACAGTGTGGTGATATGGGAAGGGGGGAAGAGGAGCTAGAGGTGGAAAAGGGTATCGGGGCCATAAATGGTGAATGAAAATTAAATTTCAAAAAGATAAAATGAAATAAAAAGAAGTATAAATTTGTTGTTATAGAATAGTCATAGGGATGTAAAGTATAGCATAGGTAGTATAGTATTTTAAGGACTATATATGGTGTCAGATGGTATTGGATTTATTGAGATGATCACTTAGTACCGTGGTCGGCAATCTGCGGCTCGAGAGCCACATGCAGCTCTTTGGCCCCTTGAGTGTGGCTCTTCCTAAGCCTTAGAAGTACCCTAATTAAGTTAATAACAATGTACCTACCTATACAGTTTAAGTTTAAAAAATTTGGCTCTCAAAAGAAATTTCAATCATTGTACTGTTGATATTTGGCTCTGCTGACTAATGAGTTTGCCGACCACTGACTTGTTAAGTTATATAATGCCTAATCACTGGGGTGTACACCTGAAAGTAATATAATATTGTATATAAACTATAATTGAAAAATAAGAAGTGATTTAAATTTTTTTTAAAGTGACTAGGTTTCAAACCTCAATGAAGACATAACTATGATTTTGCATTAAATATAACCACAAATATTAGGATTATTTGCATTTACTATGTGTTTAATTAGCAATGTCAGGAGAATACTTTATTGCTATAGTATTTTAAAAAATATTAGACTTCTATTAAATAATTTCAGGAGGATATTGCATTGAAATGGTATTTAGTTGTGAACAGCTTATTTTATGTGTATTCAAATATTCTTAAGAAGTGTAATTTAGGTCCCCAGACCACCCTCATTAGGACCAAAATATGACCAATGCTTGCTACATATGAAGCATACCAAACATGAACTTGGAATTTCTTATTATTCTTCCCCAAAACATGAACTCTGTTATCTCTAGTATTTAATAATGACTGAATCAACAGTGATTCAATATTATCCTTTCTAACTATACCACCTAAAGTTGCGTTGTTTTTAATCCTTGGGAACATGTAAAACAAGTGCCCAATATAAAGAAAATTTGATGGAAAATGCTTCAAGAAATTACAAATAAATAAAATAGACAGAATGCTGGAAGTAGTAATCACTTACTTAAATGACCCTTCAAAATAGGTATTGCGCCATTTTTTAAAGTATCTTGAGATATCGAGATGGATATCAAAACTTAAAATCATGGTTATGGACCAATAAGACAACTGGAGTGAGGGTGAGAGTGTGATTGGGTGAGTGTGTGTGAGGGAAACTGTGCATGCGTGTGAGTGTGGGAGAGCATCTGTCTGTAGGAATGGGAGTTCAGGGTGGCTCAGGAGCTCCCGGCGTAGGAGATTCTTGGCCTGCTGATTCCCACTACTTGACAGAAGAGAACCCACCATTTTGAAAGAGCTGCAGGGTTCTCCCTAGGAGGAGGATGCAGGGAGCAGCCCTGTCCCAGTGCTCCTAGCCCACAGACAGATGTGCATGGCCCCACTGCTGGAACCCAAACACCGTGACCCAACTCCCCCAAATGCACAGACCTGTCACCATGACCCAGGACACACAAACCAGACAGCAACTCCATGCACCTGAACTGAGGGCCTCGGAGGACTGGCTTGTTGCCTTGACAGGCAGTGCATGGGGCCTGCCCCACCATATTGGCACGCAGGGTACCCAGCTGTACCACACACACATCAACAGACCAGTGCCCAGCCTGCTCCGCCACCTTGACACATGGCCTGCCTGGACACAGGGACCTGCCGCCCTGAACCAGCACACCCAACCCAGTGCTCTTGGATGACTGGCCCCATTGCCTTGACAAGGTGTGCCTGGCACTGCCACCATGACCCAACTCCCCAAGATGCACAGACCTGTCACCAGGACTGAGTGTGCCTGATTCAACACCCCTGGACAAACAGCCCTACCACTTGACACTGCCCAGTAGATATGACCTGATGCCCCCAGATGCACAAACCTGACACAGTGACAGGGCATGCCTAACCTGGTGCCACCAGAAGAATGGACCCACCACTGCGACCCAGCATGACTAGTCACCTCTGGAAGCATGACATCCCCTCCCCGCCCCCCACTACTGCTAAAATGGGGAGACAAAGAAACATCCCCCAAGTGAAAGAAAAGGAGGAATCACCAGAAAAGCAACTAAATGAAATAGAGGCAAGCAATTTGTCAGCTAAAGAATTCACAGTAATGGTTATAAGGGTGCTAAGGAACTTAATGAAAACTACACCAGTGTGAAAAAAGAAATTGAAACAATGAATAAGAATCAATCAGGAATGAAGAATGACATAGCTGAAATAAAGAATACCCTGGAAGGGTTCAACAGTAGACTAGAAGAAATTGAGGACCAAATAAGCGAATTAGAAGAAAGAGTAGAAAAAAAAACACCCAATCAGAGCAGCAATTAGAAAAAATATTAAAAGCAGGAGGAGAGTTTAAGGGAGCTTTGGTACAAAATGAAAGTTAAAAACATCTGCAAAATTAGGGTACCAGAAAAAGAAGAAGCTGAGTAAGGAATAGAGAACCTGTTTGAAGAAATAATGACTGAAAACTTACCTGACCTGGTGAAGAAAAAAGTCACACAAGTCCAGGAAACACAGAGAGTCCCAATCAGGATGAACACAAAAAGACCCACAACAAGAGACATCATAATTAAAATGGCAAATGTTAAAGACAAAGAAAGAATCTTATAGCCTGCAAGAGAGAAAGTTATCTACAAAAGAGCTCCCATTAGGCTGCCAGCTGATTTCTCAATAGAAACACTTCAGACCAGAAGGGAGTGGCATGAAGTATTCAAGGTAATAAAAAACAAGGAAGTGACTCTAAGACTACTCTATCCAGCAAGGCTATCATTCAAAATTGAAGGTGAAATTAGAAGATTCACAGACAAAAAGAAGGCTAAAGGGGTTTATTACCACTAAACCAGCACTGCAAGAGATGCTAAAGGTACTGTTTTAAGAAGAAGAAATAGAAACAGAGGGGGGAACATAGACATAAAGACTAAAAATAGCGAACCAAGATGGCAGCATAGGTAAACATCAGAGTTTGCTGCCTCGAACAACCACTTCAAAAATACAACTAAAAGACGGAACGGACATCACCCAGAACCACAGAAAGGCTGGCTGAGGAGAGCTTCTTCAACTAAAAGGAAAGAGAACAGCATACCGAGGCTCAGAGGAGGCGCAGTGTGGAAAATACAAAGATCCCCTGGGACCCGCCCCACCCAAGCCCTGCGCAGAGCCATTTGCTGGATAGCCTCAGGCAAAGGCTAGATTAGCACCTCTTCAGAGGACAGAAGTTTTCCCACTGCAGACACAGCTGATTCTCACAGCCAGTCGGCCTGGTGGTCAAATACCTGTAGTATTAACTACAATAATCAAGGCTTAACTACAACAAGACTGCGCACAAAGACCACTAGGGAGTGCACCAAGAAAGCGTAAAAAATTCGGAGACAAAGAAACAGGACAAAACTATCAAGGGAGGATATTGAGTTCAGAACCACACTTTTAAGGTCTCTCAAAAACTGTCTAGAAGCCGCCGATAAACTTATTGAGATCTACAAGAAATCTAATGAGACCCTCGATGCTGTGATAAAGAACCAACTAGAAATTAAGCATACACGGACTGAAATAAAGAATATTATACAGACTCCCAACAGCAGACCAGAGGTGCGCAAGAATCAAGTCAAAGATTTAAAATGCGAAGAAGCAAAAAACACCCAACCAGAAAAGCAAAATGAAAAAAGAACCCGAAAATATGAAGATAGTGTAAGGAGCCTCTGGGACAGCTTCAAACGTACCAACATCAGAATTATAGGGGTACCAGAAGATGAGAGAGAGCAAGATATTGAAAACCTATTTGAAGAAATAATGACAGAAAACTTCCCCCACCTGGTGAAAGAAATAGACTTACAGGTCCAGGAAGCGCAGAGAACCCCAAACAAAAGGAATCCAAAGAGGACCACACCAAGACACATCATAATTAAAATGCCAAGAGCAAAAGACAAGAGAGAATCTTAAAAGCAGCAAGAGAAAAACAGTTACCTACAAGGGAGTACCCATACGATTGTCAGCTGATTTCTCAACAGAAACTTTGCAGGCCAGAAGGGAGTGGCAAGAAATATTCAAAGTGATGAATGCCAAGAACCTACAACCAAGATTACTTTATCCAGCAAAGCTATCATTCAGAATTGAAGGTCAGATAAAGAGCTTCACAGATAAGGAAAAGCTAAAGGAGTTCATCACCACCAAACCAGTATTATATGAAATGCTGAAAGGTATCCTTTAAAAAGAGGAAGAAGAAGAAAAAGGTAAAAATACAAATTATGAACAACAAATATGCATCTATCAACAAATGAATCTAAGAATCAAGTGAATAAATAATCTGAGGAACAGAATGAACTGTTGATTATAATAGAATCAGGGACATAGAAAGGGAATGGACTGACTATTCTTGGGGGGGGGGAAGGGGTGTGGGAGATGTGGGAAGAGACTGGACAAAAATCGTGCACCTATGGATGAGGACAGTGGGTAGGGAGTGAGGGCGGAGGGTGGGGTGGGAGCTGGAAGGAGGGGAGTTATGGGGGGAAAAAAGAGGAACAAATGTAATAATCTGAACAATAAATATTTAATTAAAAAAAAAGAAAATAGCAACAAATAAGTACCTATCAATAATAACCTTAAATGTAAATGGCATAAACACTCCAATTAAAAGACATAGGGTAGCTGAATGGATACAAAAACATGACCTATTTGTATGCTGTCAACAAAAAGACCCACCTAAGAACTAAGGACTCAAACAGGATGAAAGTGAAAAAATGGAAAATTTTTCCAGGCAAATGGAAGTGGGGAAGAAAAAAAAAGCCAGGGTAGAAATACTCTTATCTGACAAAACAGACTTCAAAGCAAAGGCCATAACAAGATACAAAGAAGGTCACTACATAATACTAAAAGGATCAATACAACAAGAGGACATAACCCTGGTAAATATATATGCACCCAATATAAGAGCACCCAAATACATATTTTAAAAAATCTTCTGGAGGATTTAAAGGGAGAGATTGACAGCAATATAATCATAGTATGGGGATTTTAACACCCTTCTGATATCACTGGAGAGATCTTCTGGACAGAAAATCAATAAAGAAACAGTGACCCTAAATGACACAATAGATCAAAAGGATTTAATAGACATTTTCAGAACATTTCAGCCCAAAGCTGCAGAACATACATTCTTCTCAAGTGCACATCTCTTCAAAGATAGACCACATGTTAGGACACAAACTAAGTCACTATAAAATCAAGGGTAATAAAATCATATCAAGCATCTTCTTGGATCACAATGGCATAAAACTAGAGATGAACTACAATAAAACCACCCCCAAACATTCAAACACACAGAGGTTAAATAGCATGTTATTAAACAATGAATGGGTAACCAATGAGATCAAGAAAGAAATTTAAAAATTCTAGAAAAAAAATGAAAATGAACACACAACATCTCCAAATCTATGGGACAGAGCTAAAGCAGTCCTGAGAGGGAAGTTCATAGCACTACAGGCCTACCTCAAGAAACAAAAAAAAATTGCTAATAAACTATCTAATCCTACAACTTAAAGAATTAGAACAACAAGAAAAGCCCAGAGTAAGTAGAAGGAAGGAAATAATAGAGATTCAGAGCAGAAATAAATGACATAGAGACTAAAAAAAATACAAAAGATCAATAAAACCAAGAGCTGGTTCTTTGGAAAAATAAACAGCATTGATGAACCTCTAGCTAGACTCATCGAGAAACAAAGAGAGAGGATTTAAATAAATAAAATCAGAAATGAAAGAGGTGAAGTAACAACTGACATTACAGAAATACAAAGGATTGTAAGCAAATACAATTAACAACTATATGCCAATAACCTGGAAAACTTGGATGAAATGGACAAATTCCTAGAAAAATACAACCTTCCAAAACTGAATCAGGAAGAATCAGAAAACCTGAATAGGCTGATAACAACTGATGAAATTGAAGTAGTAACAAAAAATATAAAAAAATACCTGCCCTGGCCAGTTTGACTCAGAGGATAGAATGACGGCCTGCAGACCAAAGGGTCACAGGTTTGATTCCAACCAGGGGCAGGTACCTTGGTTGCAGGCTTGATCTCCGGCCCCCATTGGGGTACGTGTGGGAGGCAACCAATCGAAGTGTCACTCACACATTGATTTTCTCACTCTGACTCTCCTGGTCTCTTCCACTCTCTCTAAAAATCAAAGAACAAATATATTCTTGGGTGAGGATTTTAAAAAAATATCAAACAAAAAAACCTCCTAGCAAACAAATGCCCTGACCTGGCAGGATTCACAAAGGAGTTCACCAAATATTCAAAAAGAACTACCACCTATCATTCTCAAACTAAATCAAAAAATCCAAGAGGAAGGAACACTTCCAAGCTCTTTTCATGAAGCCAGCATTATCCTAATTCTAAAACCAGATAAGACAAATAAAGAGAACTACAGGCTAATATCCCTGATGAACATAGATGCTAAAATTCTCAACAAAATATTAGCAAATTGGATCCAGCAATATATTACAAATATCATACACCATGAACAAGTAGAATTTATTCCAGGGATGCAAGGCTGGTACAATATTTGCAAATCAATAAACGTGATACATCAGATAAACAAATTGAAAGACAAAAATCACATGATCATATTACTAGATGCAGAAAAAGCATCCACAAAATCCAACACATTTTTGATACAAACTCTCAGCAATGATACAAAATTAACACCCAGAAATCATTGGCATTTTTATATACCAACTAGAGGCCCGGTGCATGAAAATTCATGCACTGGAGGGGGTGTCCCTCAGCCTGGCCTGCCCCCTCTCACAGTCCGGGAGCCCTCAGGGGCAGAAGGCAACTGGCAATCAGGGGAAGGCGATGCCCCATCACACCACTGCTGCTGCCACTAGCGACAGAACAAGCCTCGGCCGGCCCTGGATACCTGAGCCTCGGCCGGCCCTGGGCGGCTGGGCAGCCGCCATCTGAGGCTTGCATGCACTTTGGGCCAGCCCTAGGCAGCTGGGCAGCTGACATCTGAGGCTTGCCTGAGCCCCGGGCATTGGCTAGGCAGTTGCCATCCTAGGCTTGCCTGTGCCTCGGGCTGGCCCTGGGAGGCCTGGGGGCTGAGGGGACTGGGGGATCCAGAGGCAGGCACATGGCAAGGCCATGCGCCTGCCGCCCTGGCACAGCTGAGGGGACTGGGCACCACCATCTTGTGGCTGTGGGCACCGCCATCTTTGAGGGTGGGGCAGTCAATTAGCATATTGTCGCCTTATTGGCTGTGGGCACTGCCATCTTTTGTGATGATGTGAGGGTCAATTAGCATATTCCCTCTTTATTACATGGGATAATGAACTCTTAGAAAGAGAAACAAAACAAACAATCCCATTTACCATTGCAACAAAAAAAGTAAGATACTTAGGAATAAACATAATCAAGGAGGTAAAAGACCTGTACTTGGAAAACTATAGAATGTTTAAAAAAGAGATAGAAGATATAAACAAGTGGAAGAATATACCATGTTAATAGATTGGTAGAATTGACATCATTAAAATGTCCATGCTACCCAAAGCAATCTATAGATTCAATGCAATTTCTATTAAAATACCAATGGTATATTTCACAGAGCTAGAATAAACACCCAAAAAATTTATATGGAACCGAAAAAGACCTCAAATAGCCACAGCATTCTTAAGAACGAAGAAAAAAGTTGGAGGGATCACAACATCAGATATCAAGCTATACTATAAAGCCACTGTACTCATAACAGCCTGGTACTGGCACAAGAACAGGCATATAGACCATTGCAACAGAACAGAGAACCCAGAAATCGACTCAAGCCATTATGCTCAAATAATATTTGACAAAAGAGGCAAGAGCATACAATGGAGTAAAGACAGTCTCTTCAATAAATGGTGAGGGGGAAATTAGACAGGTACATGCCAAAAAAAAATGAAACTATACCACCAACTTACACCATAAACAAGAATAAACTCAAAATGGACAAAAGACTTAAATGTGAGTCATGAAACTATAAAAATCCTAGAAGAAAATGTAGGCAACAAAATCTCAGACATTTCACAAAGCAGAATTTTCACTGATACAAGGCCTAGTGCAACAAAGAGAATAAAATATACAAATGGGACAACATCAAAATAAAAAGCTTCTGCACAGCAAAAGAAACCAGCACCAAAATGAAAGGGAACTCATTGTATAGGACAACATATTTGCCAATGATATATCTGATAAGGGGTTAATTTCCAAAATATATAAAGCACTCATATAACTCAACAAAAGGAAAAGAAACAATCCAATTAAAAAGTATGCAGACACAATAAATAGAAACTTCTCCAAAGAGGATATACAAATGGCCTAGAAATGTATAAAAATACTCAATGCCACTAATCATCAGAGACATGCAAATTAAAATGACACCTGCCAAATGGCTACCATCAATACATAAATCAACAAATGACAAGTGCCTGCAAGGATGTGGAGAAAAAGGAACCGTAGTACACTACTGATGGGAATGCAGACTGGTACAGCCACTACGGAAAACAGTATGGAGTTTCCTCAAAAAATTAAAAATGGAACTCCCATTTGACCCAGTAATCCCATTTCTAGGAATATATCCTAAGAAGCCCAAAACATCAATCAGAAAGAATGTATGTTCATAGCAGCACAATTTACAATAGCTAAGAACTAGAAACAGCCCAAGTGCCCATCAGTAGATGATAGATAAAAAAGCTGTGGTACATTTACACCATGCAATACTACGCAGCAGTAAAAAAAGAAGGATCTTTTACCCTTTGAGACAGCATGGAGGGACCTGGAAAGTATCATGCTAAGTGAAATAATCCAGTCAGAGAAAGACAAATATCACATGATCTCACATATGTGAAATCTAATGAGCAAAATAAACTGAGAAACAAAATAGAGCCAGAGACATGGAGGCATACAACAGGTTGAGGATTCTCAGAGAGAAGGGAGAGGGTGGAAAGAGATCAACCAAAGAACTTATATACATAATAGAGGCCCGATGCATGAATTCGTGCATGAGTGGGGTCCCTCTGGGTGGCCTGCAGGGATCAGGCCGAAACCCACAGTCCAATGCTGCCTGCAGCTCCTACCTGCTGCTCCCGCTCATCCCGGCCCCACTGTGCCTGCCACGGGCTCATGCCCAATCAGTCCCAATCAGGACAGGTTTGCGCTGCTGCAGCAGCACTCACCAGCCATGAGCCCTGAATCTGGCGCCATCCCAAAGGGAGTGGCCTGCGGGATCGGGCTGAAACCAGCTCTCAGACATCCCTCAAGGAGTCCCGGATTGCAAGAGGGTGCAGGCCAGGCTGAGGGACCCCACAGGTGCACGATCAGGCTGGGGAGGGACCAAAGGAGGGCTTCAGGGCATGTCTGGCCCATCTCAGTCCCAATCAATCGGCTGAACCCCAGCAGCAAGCTAACCTATAGGTCAGAGCGTCTGCCCCGTGATGGTCAGTGCACGTCATAGCAAGCAGCTGAGCAACCTTAGCATATCATTAACATATTACGCTCTGATTGGTTGTTCAGTTGTTCTGCCTTTTGGTCTATTTGCATATTACCCTTTTATTATATAGGATATGCATAACCCATGGGACAATAGTGGGATAAAGGCCTGAGGAGGGCACGGGAGTGGGTTGAAGGAAGAGGTCACTGGGGGGAAAAACGGAGGGGAGCATCTGCAATTATTTAACAATAAAGAAATTTTTTTAAAATCATGGTTATAAGTATGCTGAATGAATGAATAAAGAACAAATACATCTTTATGCTTTGATTCATAAATTTTCAGTATTAACCTAAATACCATAGAATTATCTAGAGTAAACTATAATTTCTCTTCTATTAGCCCAATAGCTATTAATTTTAAGAGAATATTCCCATTAAGCTTGGAACAATCTGCTTTGCTATAGCTTCATTAGAACTGGAATAACACCTCTGACCTACATTTTGATCAACATGCACTAGACTCATGCTCTGGCAATGAAACAGTGGTCAATAAGGAAAGTTAATCTATCATTGACAGATGTTTATCTGATTTCTCAACTAAACAAATGTTTGTCACTGTTTGATCATAACATTAAAGCCAAAAGTCAGACTTATCTCAGATCTTAGTCATAGGCTATTAATGATTAAGGGAGACAGTGTGACAGATTCTATCTTTAGGTAACTATTTTGTAGGTAAAAGTTTGGGAAGAGATATTCAGGTAAATAGAATGATCACACACTTAATCTCTGAATTTATTTATATGGGTAAAATAACTTGTGAGCCACTAATTATATTATCTCTGACTGTTACAACTAAAGGATGATATAATATCCAAAAGAAAAATACATTATTTTATTAAAACATCAATTCCACTTATACAATACATGATAAATTATTAATTTATGCTGTAAAGAAAAATGTAATTATGGGTCATATTTTAAACATAAACATTCTATGGATGGCTAGTAATCTACACATTCTATATAATAAAAGGCTAATACTCAAATAGACCAAATGGCAGAACAACTGGAACCATTGGAACAACTGACCAACCAAACAACCAGTCGCTATGACATGTGCTGACCACGAGGGGGCATGTGCGGAACATGGTGGGTGTTGGCCACGGCGGGATGGTGGAGCAGGTGAGCAGGGGTGCCAGACCAAGGCAGGGCAACAGTCGCTGTCATCGAGGCAAGCCTCTGGTGGTTACTGAAAATTCTTTGCTCTCGCATGCCGCAGTCCCACCCGGCGCTCGCACCCGCTGCTGGTGCCCAGCGCCGGTCCCAATTGCTCCGAGCCATGAGCAGGTGTGAGTGGCGGCTGCCGGCCCTGATCACCCCTGCGGGCTTCTCCACCTCCCCCTGCTCCTGAGCGGTGATTGGAGCAGCAGCCACCGCCACCACTTGCACCCACTGACTGCACCGGCCCCACTCGCATCCGCTGCTGGCACCAGCCCCAATCGCTCCATGCCTTCAGCAGATGCAAGCCAGGCCAGCGCCATCAGCGCATGGGAGGGGTGGCAGCAGGAGCAGGGCTGCCAGCATACAGGAGACCAGGGGCCACGGAAGGAGGGGCTGGGCGGGGGGCACGGAGGATGGGCCAAGGCCCGCCCCTGTGCCTACCGCAGCCTCGCAGCCCACAGTTCCTTTCAAGGTGCACCAATTCGTGCACTGGGCCCCTAGTTTAAAATAACTGGAATAGCCTGGCCAGCATGGCTAAGTGGTTGAACATCAACCTATACCAGAGAGGTTTATTTAGCAGAGGACTTTCACTGAATAAAAGTTGTAGAAGCTTCTCCAGAATTAAAATTTTAAGGAACATTCTCTGAAGGAGATCAAACCTCCACTTAAATGGTAAAGTAGTATATTTAGGAGTAAGTGGAAGCTTTTCCTTTACCACTTTTAACTACAGAGGACTTTTTGAATTACTGATTTGCTTACAGGAGGTATAAAATTATAACAGAAGAATATTTCATCATAATCTCATATGTCAAATGTAATCTAACCTCTTAAAATTCTCAACTTAGGCTCATAAGCATTAAGTATTTACATAACTATAAGTAGATCAAACACTTTTTGTTGTATTTACCTTTTTTCCTTTGAAGTTGAGGGTACCAGGCTGCTCCACAACCCCATAATATAAGCACATAATGTTGACCTTGGGCCTGTTCCACTGTTAACAGAACTTTACTTTGTTTCTGTCCTCTATAACTATATACCGCCTCTGGAAAAAAAGGACTGTTTTATTTATAATGTCTAACAATAAATATATAATGTTAACCAAATTGTACACTAAGAAGGCCTTGTATCTGATCACCTGTCAGTACAGAGACATCCACCACTCTGAGCAGCGCATGGACTAGCACACCGGGCTGGAGCTGCTCCAGAGCCACGAACTCCACATTGCTCACTTCCTGGGGCGGCCTCAGACGGAGGTCTCGGAGATAGGAATGCTTTGAAGATACATGTGCCAGTAAGTCCTGAAGTACAACATCACTAACTATACTGGAATCTGAAAGAAAACAAACACACATACACACAAAAGATGGTAACATTCTATTTTCATGGCAACACAGTATTTTCTTATACTGTATTTTACATTGTAAAGTGTGATTAAATGTAAAACATGATTTCATTTCTACAAAACATGTAGACCCTGGACTCAATTTAGATGCAAAAATAAACTTGATATTTTTAATCAATAGAAATATAATTATTTACTATCTCCAAAAAACTTGCCCTGTTCCCTCACTTCTCTATTTTTTCACCAAATAACCAAGAACATTCCAGTTATTTTTGACTCCTCCAATTGTTTCTCTAATCCCTGATTTGATCACGGCTTTCCCAGTTCTCCATGCCGTTCTTCCTCGGAACTTAGCATGTCACATCTGAAATACTCTAAAAGTCACCTAATTGACTTTCCCTGAACATGCCTTGTACTTCTCAGCCTCTGTCCTCACCATTTCATTGGCTGTAATGCTGTCATCCTCCTCTCTGCCTTCCCAAATATTACACAGAATAATAACCACTTAGGCTCCCAGGGATTTCTCCTTTTATCTCTAACTCTCATGTGGCATTTGAGTATGTGCTGCACCAAGCATGTCAAACTCAAAGGCTAACACGGGCCAAATAAACAAGGTTTAAGTTTATCTGGGCCGCAAAAAAAACAAAAGTTTCAAACTTCATAGAAACGTAGATTTATTTCAAAAGAGACATACTGAATACAAAGGGCTGAAATAAATGAGTAATGGTTAACATAAAATAACAGAACATTTTAATAAAAATTAATATTTTTTGCTGAACATTAACTTATAAGATACTGAATAAGTGCACAAATTAATAAGCGTAACGCAAATAAACCTGTTTTTCTTGTTCTCCAAAAGCAAAATATTTCCTGTTGTGCACAACAAACAAATTAGTACAAGACTAATGACGTGGCAATCAGTTGCTAAAATATTTGCTGCTAGTATTAGTGGAGAGAAATGGTACACCTGCGTGTAGGGGAAATGAATGAAACATGATTATAGTAATCAGTCATTAGCGGATGTTGTAGTTCATTATTAATAATCTATATATATAAAAGGCTAATATGCTGAGTGTCTGACCATCCAACCAGTCGCTATGATGCACACTGACCACCAGGGGGGAGACACTCAATGCAGGAGCTGCCATGACACGCACTGGCCATTAACAAAGAAATGGCACCACAGACCTGGTGCCCACAAAACAACACTCAGCTTCCCCCAAGTAGGACATAGGCCCCACCACCACCCCTGAGAAACACCCCACCAAATCGCAGCCAATGCTGCCGAGACCCCATGGGGCAAAATGCAGCCCACAGCGAGTCCAGCCTGGAAACGTTCACTGTGGGCACTGGGTAATGACGTCACGTAGCAACACCTGGCTTCCTCTCCCTAGCGACCAGCCTCCTTGGAGTTTCTTCAGCCCAGGAACATGACTTACTTTATAGCCAGGTGGAAACATTTTACACTTTAATCAAATGTCTGTGAAACATTTTCCTGTGCCTCATCTCATTTGATCTTCACAGAAGTCCTAGAGTAGCTAGATAGTAGACTCGATGGAATCCTATTTTCTTTTCATTAGCCAGAAAATGGAGATTTAGAAATTTATGGACAAAAATCGTACATCTATGGATGAGGACGGGGCAGGGGGGGGGGGGGTGTAAGGGCAGAGGGTGGGGTGGGAACTGGGTGGAGGGGAGCTATGGGGGGGAAAAGAGGAACAACTGTAATAATCTGAACAATAAAGATTTATTTTTTTAAAAAAAAAAAGTAAATCATTGTGGGAAAAAAAAAGAAATTTAAAAACTTGACCGGACTGAAAAGAAGAAATGGTGGACCTTGAAAATGACTTCAGGTTTTCTCACTGTGCAGAATATAATCAAACACTGCTGCAATTAAATATTTTACCCTTTGTTCTCCCTGCGTGATCTATAATAATAATCTGCTTCATATATGTAGGGAGTGACTGTAGGGTTAAGCCTCGGACTGACCTATTGGCAAAGCCACAAACAAGTCCCAGCTTACAGGGCACAACCCTCTTAGTATAATTAAGCTTGACCTTATGATACTCCCTAGATCCTTTCTGGGCCGCAAAAAAAACAAAAGTTTCAAACTTCATAGAAACGTAGCTAATGGGCTGTGGGAGGTGCAGCTAGTGCTTCTAAAACAAGTGAAACCCACAAGAACATTGTAACTATGGTGACCACTATCTTGTTTACCTCTGACTATAAAATAAATCCTTCTCTGTAGCCTCAGCCAGGCACAGGAGATCCACCGAGCCCCAGCTTATTCTCTTTGTCTGTCTTTTCTTTAATCCTTCACCGCCCCCCTCGCCCCCTGCCCCCAGGCTCACCAAACCCTTGTCTGTACTGGCCTGGCACAATATTGATATTTACTGCTGTGTTGCTGACAGTTACCTGAAAGAGAAGTTGGTGTGCTTCACTGGGCTGGAAAAAGTATAGCTAAATCAGAAAGCAGATCGAATTAAGCAAGTTTATTCTATATATATAAAAGGCTAAGTTGACTCATGCATGTGCTATACATATAAAGCTCTCGCTGGCACCAATCCCACACATGTTTCTATCTGTCATTGTCAATTGTGAATTTGGTTGACACTTCTGTTATAGAGAAAGGTCGAATAGCGCTATTAAAATAGTTCTGCTATTTAATTTCCTTTCAATGTGCACAAATTCGTGTACCAGGCCACTAGTTATGTATAACAAGATATTGTAAAAATTAAGTTATGAAATTTTTATTAAAATGTTTCTTACAGAGGAGAAACCAAAATGGCAGCCTAGGTAAACACCTGAAATTGCTGCCTCCCACAACCACTTCAAAAATACAACTAAAAGACAAAACAGACATCATCCAGAACCACAGGAAGGCTGGCTGAGTGGAAAATCTATAACTAGAAGGAAAGAGAAAAGCACACTGAGACTCAGAGGAGGTGCAGAAGTAAAGTGCAGAGGTACAGAGGCGCACGTGGAAAGGGCTAGCAACTGAGGATGCAGTTGTCTTTTTCAATCGGGAGGGAGACACAAGCTCCCGACTGCTCTGAACTCCAGTTCCGGGTGAGTTTTTGGGGACCCAGACTCATACAGGGAAAAACTGGACAGTCTGGCATAGGGCAGAACTCGAGGGCGGATTTCTCTCAAAGGTGCTTTTAGCAATTACCATGGGACACTGAGACCCTGGACCTCTTAGGGCAGGGCTGAGGATCAGCCATAGCTGTTTGCTCCTCCCTGTTGATCCCCTGAGACCCCACCCCACCCAAGCTGTGCACAGAGGCTTTTGCACATGAATGGCTTGGCCCTTTACAATGTAAAATTACCTAACAAACTGCAGCTGGGTCAGAGAGACCCAGAACTTCCAAAAGAAGGCCCAAGGCCCCACAGCAGCTTGCATTGCTTCACAGCTGGGCCTCATCTGGGCACCTCCAAACCACAAACAAAGAAGAGGAATCTGCAGATCTCTCTGTAGCTCCTGCTGGGTAGCCTCAGGCAGAGGCTAAATTAGCACCTCCTTAGAGATCCAAGAGCCAGTGTACCCAGTGGTCAGAGTGGGATTATCCAGATTACAACTCCTCAGATCCATAAGGGACACACTCAGGGGGCAGACTCAGAGAGCACCAAAGCCCCACTGAAGCAAGTCTTGCCCCAGAAGGGTGTCTTCAGCACAGAAGTCCTCCCACCGTAGACACAGCTGAATCTCACAGCCAATTGGCCTGGAGGTCAATTCCTCCCAGTGATACCTACAATAATCAAGGCTTAACTACAACAAGACTGTGCACAAAGCCCACAAAAGGGTGCACCAAGAGTGTCCACCTCAGGTAACTGGGGAGGCTGAGCCACTGGAACCTATAGGACACCTAGCACACAAAGCCTCTCTATCAACACAGGGAAGCATAAAAAATGCAGAGACAAAGAAACAGGTCACAAATGACAGAAATGGAGGAAAGCAAACTGCTGGATATAGAGTTCAAAATCACACTTCTAAGGTTTTTCAAGAATTTTCTAGAAATTGCCGATAAATTTAGTGAGACCCTCGATAAATCTAGTGAGACCCTCGAGGATAAGAAAAAGGACCAACTAGAAATTAAGCATACACTGATTGAAATAAAGGATATTATGCAGAGTTCCAACAGCAGGCTAGATGATCGCAAGAATCAAGTCAAAGATTTGAAATACGAAGAAGCAAAACACACCCAACTGGAAAAACAAAAAGAAAAAAGAATCCAAAAATATGAAGATAGTGTAAGGAGCCTCTGGGACAGCTTCAAACGTACCAACATCCAAATTATGGGGGAGCCAGAAGAAGAGAGAGAACAAGATATTGAAAACCTATTTGAAGAAATAATGACAAAAAACTTCCCCTACCTGGTGAAAGAAATAGATTTACAAGTCCAGGAAGTGCAGAGAACCCCAAACAAAAGGCATCCAAAGAGGAACACAACAAGACACATCATAATTAAAATGCCAAGAGCAAAAGACAAGAGAGAATCTTAAAAGCAGCAAGAGAAAAACAGTTACCTACAAGGGAGTACCCATACAATTGTCAGCTTATTTCTCAACAGAAACTATGCAGGCCAGAAGGGAGTGGCAAGAAATACTCAAAGTGATGTATAGTAGGAACCTACAACCAAGATTACTTTACCCAGCAAAGCTGTCATTCAGAATTGAAGTCAGATAAAGAGCTTCACAGATAAGAAAAAGCTAAAGGAGTTCATCACCACCAAACCAGTATTATATGAAATGCTGAAAGATATTCTTTAAGAAGAGGAAGAAGAAGAAAAAGGTAAAGATAAAAATTATGAACAACAAAGTGACAACAAATACATATCTATCAACAAGTGAACCTAAAAATCAAGTGAATAAAAAATCTGATGAACAGAATAAACTGGTGAACAGAATAGAATTAGGGGCATAGAAAGGGAGTAGACTGACAATTTTCGGGGGGAAGGGGGTGTGAGGGGTGCGGGATGAGACTGGACAAAAATCATACACCTATGGATGAGGACTGTGCGGGGGGCGGGGGGGGGGTAAGAGTAGAGCGTGGGGTGGGAACCAGGTGGAGGGGAGCTATGGGGGGAAAAAAGAGGAACAACTGTAATAATCTGAACAATAAAGATTTAATTTAAAAAAATGTTTCTTACATACCATTATATTGGCTGGGCTGCAAAAATATTTGTTGTGGGCCACAGGCTGCAAATTTGACATGCTTGCGCTACACTATAGTATTTCTCTTCATTGTTACATCAGTTATTTAATTAATCAGTCATTTTGCCATTTAAATGTTTTTCTCTTTCCTATCTCAATTTTTTTTCTAGTTTTTTACTGAGATATACTGACAATCTTTTTTTTTTTTCATGCTCTGACTAGGGATCAAACCCACATCGGGATGATGCTCTAACAAACTGAGCTACCTGGCCAGGACTATTGAGATAAACTTTATATGCAATAAAATGTACACATTTTTAAATATAAATTTATTGATTTCAGAGAGGGAGAGAGGGGGGACAGAGAGATAGAAACATCAATGATGAGAGAGAATCATTGATTAGCTACCTCCTGCATGCCCCACACTGGGGATCAATCCAGCAACACTGGCATGTGCCCTGTCTGGTAATTGAACCATGACCTCGTGATTCATAGGTCAATACTGAACCACTGAGCCACGCCAGCTGAGCAAATGTACACATTTTAAATGTACAGATTGATGAGTTTTGCTGATTAAATATTTTGAGATATGTTTGAATATATGATTGATTGCTGACCAAATTAAGATCTTAGCAAAAAACACTTAAGTACTTTTTAGAAAGCAGAGACTATTAACCGATTTTAGTAGAAAAAACAACAACAAATGATTCTTCTTTCCTTCCCTCAGTAACATTCACATCCTAATGTATTTCTTTTATATACAGTGGGGCCTTGACTTACGAGTGTCCCAACTAACGAGTTTTTTGAGATACCAGCTGTCTCTCTGCCGATTTTTTGCATTGAGTTGACAGAGTAATTTGAGTTAACAAGCTTCTTAACGAGCTCCTTAACGAGCTCGGTCTCAGAACGAATTAAACTCGTAAGTCAAGGCCCCACTGTATATATTGACTTCAGAGAGGAAGGGAGAGGGAGAGAGAAATAGAAACATCAATGATGAGGGAATCATCAATCGGCTTCCTCCTGCAGGACCCCTACTGGGGACCGAGCCTGCAACCCAGGCATGTGCCCTTGACCAGAATAGAACCCGGGACCCTTCAGTCTGCAGGCCGACGCTCTGTCCACTGAGCCAAACCAGCTAGGGCCTAATGTATTTCTTATGCCACACTAAAGCCTCATTATTCACTCACTCAGTAGACCATCTACTATGTGACAGGCATCATACCAGGTGCTAGGAACACAAAGACATATCATGCCATGATCCAAACACTGAGGGGACTATCAATCTAGTAAATAAACAGTGGGGTTAAAGTATGAGAGACCTACACAAGCATTTCTAAGAACACACAAAAAGAACTGCTCAGGAAGTTGGAAGAGGCTTTATTGAAAGAATGTTTGTCCTGGATTTTGGAAAAGTATCTAGTTTTCTAAGTAGCAACTGAGAGCTGGGGATATATTTCCAGGCAAAGAGAAGGGGGTTGCAAGCCTTAGGTACCATAGATACATAGTCTGATAAAGGCTATGGACCCATTATCAAAATAACATTTTTATGACAGCTTTATTTATCTACTAGAGGCCCAGTGCACGAATTCATGCACGGGTGGGGTCCCTAGGCCTGGCTAGTGATCAGGGCCAATCGGGGCCAGACTGATGGGGGCTGCTGCCCAGGGGAAAGGATGGGGGGGAAAAGAGGGGCCGCAGGAGGGTCAGGGCACGGGAGGTTGGCTGCCAGCCCCCAAGGAGGGAGCCAGCCCTCAGTCCCCCTGGGATAGGGGCTGCATCTGCCGCCATCCACCCCTGGTTCCCCATCCCATTCTGGGGCCCGAAGGCCCTGGCAGGGTCAGGAGAGGAGGCAACAGTCGCTGGGCCAGGCGAGGAAGGAACGGATGCTTGACACCAATGCCGCGTTGGCACCCCACCACTGTGTGGTTCCCTGTCTTCCCCACTCCTCCTTCCCCCTCATAGCGACTGGTCGACCAATCTTCCAGTCATTCAGTCATAACGGTCGCTTAGGCTTTTATATATATAGATAATTCACAAACATAAATCGCACCATTTCAAAATGTACAATTTAGTGGTTTTTTTTTAGTCTTTCACAAACACTAACTGCAATTATTACCATTATCTAATTTTAGAATTTTATTACAGAATAATATTTTAAATGCATAAAATGAGAGAGGATTACAAAACCAATTATATGGACATAGAGTAATCAAAATATCTAAAAACTGATATAATTTATGTGCTTTATTAATACATTAAATAACAAGATATAGCAGATATATGTAACACTACTATAATTTCAAAGTATGCCTAAGTATCATAGGCATAGATGATATTCAAGTTATCTTCAACAACTGTAATGTGATATGAAACCTACGTGCTTTCTATTGGTGACCAAGTCACAAGTACTGCTAATATTACTGTGGGTTGTTGCCTTATTCATAATGGAAGGAAATACTAATTTTCAGTTAGCAATTAGTGAAAATAAAGATGTAATGCCTTCCCTCCTACTTTGTATACCCTTTAATGTAGAGGAATCAATTTTCACAGAGAGAGTAGGAGGAACCTTAGGAGGCTAGTAACTGTCCATCGGGATACAAAGAGCACTGGAAACCAGGCAAGGCTACATGAAGGGGAAAAGGGTGATAGATTTGCAAAATAGTTCAGGGGTAGAATCCAAGAAACACTTAGAGGTGGACGGTAAAGAAAAGATTCAAGATGATATCAAGATTTCTAGCACAGTTGAATGGATGGATAAAAAAAATGTTTTAATGTTTTTAAAATTTGATACATGAAATCTGCTCTGATTAAGATCACTCTATTCCCAAATGAATTTCACAAAATAATGGTGATATCACAAATAAAGATAATGAACATAAGAGAAAAGAAAGTAGACAATATGAAAGATGATAAGAGAAAGAGAGGAAGAGTGGAGATAAGGAGATCCCATATGTGACAGTAAAACCCAACTCCAAGTATCTCCTTCAAGCTCCAGTTCACAGACCACATCTCCCTGGCTACGCCATCATGATATTACCACCACATCTCAAGAACTGGGTTCAAATTCTGACTTAGTCAATAATGAGTTCTGTGAACTTGTACATTATTTCTCTGGGCTCTATTCTTTGTTACAATATGGAGCTTTTGGGAGAAAAGAAAGATCCCTTATCCCTGTTTCATAAAAATTTATACAGAAACATCAATTATTTATGTTCCAAATAAAATAGTGTAGTTCATGAATCATTGTGTGAACCTTTGACTTATATATTTAATCATATTTAATATTTAAGTAAATTGATAACCTCTCACATTAGCAGGGCTAGGTTTATAAAATATGTAACACCTCACTATAATGAGAAAAGAAGTCTTTTCCAAAAATGTAATATATTGATCAGAAGTAAGAATGCTCTCAAGATTTATTACTTGCTTTTTTATTTTTTCAGAATAAAAATCACTGCAGTATTCTCAAAGTAACAACTGATAATCATTTCCTTAAGTCAAATAAAAAGACCTTAGAATATGCTTTATTTCGCTACAAACCTGTGAAAAAAGGCAATATAAATTCCTATGTAAACATAAAACTAAGACTTTGCAGTAACCTCTCAAGGTTATATAACTGCAATTAGTAAAGGGTTCTACAAAGGTTCACATTGCCTACAAAACCTTAAGCTCCCCAGAGGTTCCACTGGATATTCTCCACCAGAATTAGGTCCTAAGATTGTTGTGAAATTATTGAACTATATTAGCCTTAAAACCAGAACTATCTACAGCATCTATCTCCAAAATCCCTTGCAAAATATTTGCATACCACATTATTTTCATTATTTCAAAATATTCCTTACCTTTCTGTTGTACTAAGATTTATAAAAGATCATTAATCTTACTTAAAAGCCATTTAGCTCCTTGCTAAAACGTGATAGCTTCAAATATCTCTATATATAAAAGCCAAGTGACCGAAACGATGGAACGACCAGAATGACCGGTCGCTATGACGCACACTGCTGCAGCCAACTGGCCTGATCGGGGCCCTGATCGGCAACCCGCCCCCCCAACCTCCCGCGTCCCCTCCCCACCTCCCCCTGCCAGCCCATTGATCCCCCTAAGGGCAGGCTGGCCGGATCCCACCTGTGCAGGAATCCGTGCACCGGGCCTCTAGTTCATAATAAAATATTAAACTTCAATATTTTAAGGAAATCCCCAAATTAAAAATTGACTGACTTCCTCACTCCCTTAAGTTGGTGTCTGCCAGGTTTCTTACTATAAAATTATTTTTCTCCTTATAAGGTGGGGAGATACTTTGATACTATGCAGTGCTATTCTCCTGACACTTCCAATTACTAATTTTAGGATCTATCAGTGGATCCTGTCTGCAGTATTTATTACTGTGGTGTTTGCCTAATAATTCTCTATTTTTCTCTTTCCCCTCACATTCATTTACTGAAACTCCAATGTGAGGAATGGAACCTTCTTATTTACTTATTTAGTCAGCCAGTCAGTCAGTTGAAGATTTATTTATATCAGTGTGGACCAAAAATATCTTATTCTATGGGTTACATTTCAGTTCTATCATTATTATACTGTTCTAGTTGTGGCCGGAGGTGCTGCCTCATGTTGGCTCTCTGTTCCCTCAACAATCTTTTAGGACACCAGATCTTTACAGGCTCACTTTGCATTTCCTGCCCCCCATCCTGCAGCAGCCACTTCTAGCAGGGCTGGTCGCCTTTATCAGAGAACAGTTTACAGACCAGGGTCTGGACACTGAGCATGCTTGTTGTGACTGTGGTGCATCCTCTCAGCAGACAGGACTAGGAAACATCCACATATGTGTTAGCCCACACACATACACACACACACACACACACACACCTATGTTTCTGTATCTTTTTAATCTATTTATTTACCTATCTATATATTGAAAACCATGAATTTATAAACCTTCCCCATTTATTTATAATTTTTGTATAACAGTGAAAAAACCCAATTCTCATTATCTGCAATGTACTCAGTTACCTGTTATTTTTTTATTATTATTGACTTGAGAGAGAGAGAAAGAGAGAGATTTGTTGTTCCACCTATTTTTGCATTCATTGGTTGATGTTGTATGTGCCCTAACCGAGTATGGAACCTGCAACCTTGGCATATCAGGACAACGCTCTAAACAATGAGGCTACCTGGCCAGGGCCTACTTGCTCAATTCTAGTATATACATAGACTTGTTGTCAACTCACTCCCCTTGGAGAAACACTGGTACTAATTACATTACAGCACCTGTGTAGTTCTTTTTGTCTTTAGGCTTCAGAATCCAGTCAGTATACTGTGTTCCACAATTACTTATGTTTGTTCTCCCCACCACCACCCTTCTGTGCAGTTATTTTCTTCATTTGTAATACTGTTTATGTTCATTTGCTAGTGCTTTATTCCATTTTGGGTCCTCCACCACATTCCCAATGGTTTCAATTCTTTTTTACCAGTACTTGCGGGTATGTGAAACATTACTGTGGTTCTGTGAGCCAGAGCTATACAATAAGTTATGGTCAGTCCAGGCGGTGTGGCTCAGTGATTGAGCATCAACCTATGAACCAGGAGGTGATGGTTCGATTCCCAGCCAGGGAACATGCCTGAATTTCAGGCTGGATTCCCCAGTAGGGAGCATGTAGGAGGCAGCTGACCAATGATTCTCACTCATCACTGAAGCTTCTCTCTCTCCCTCTCCCTTCCTATCTGAAATCAATAAAAAAAAAATTTTTTTAAAGATATGCTTACATAAGTGTCACTGCCTCTTCATCAATGCTACCCTATTTCTATTTACACCTTTTTAAATTTATTTTTTATTAATTTCAGAGAGGAAGAGAGGGGGAGAGTGAGATAGAAACATCAGTGATGAGAGAGAATCATTGATTGGCTGCCTCCTTCACACCCCCTACTGGGAATGGAGCCTGCAACCCCACAGGAATCAAACCAGTGACCTCTTGGCTCATGGGTCAACACTCAACCACTGAGCAATACTGACCGGGCCTCTCTGCCCTTATTTAATTGATCAAATTAACAAGCTGGTTCATCTATTTTTATTTTTTTTTAAAAAAGATTTGGATTATATTTATTTTTCAATTCTCATTCTTTTATTTTAAATATATATTTATATTAATTTCAGGGAGGAAGAGAGAGGGAGAGAAAGAAACATCAATGATGAGAGAGAATCATTGATTGGCTGTCTACTGCAAGCCCCCTACTGGGGATTGAGTCCACAATCCGGGCCCTGGACTGGAATTGAACCTGGGACCCTTCAGTCCACAGGCTAACACACTATCCACTGAGCCAAACCAGCTAGGGCAATCCTCATTCTTTTTTAAAAAAGATTTTTAATTGATTTTTAGAGAGAGAGGAAGAGAAAAAGAGAGAAAACATTGATGTGGGAGCAAAGTATCACTAGGCTGCCTCCAGTACGCCCCCTAGTGGGGATCGAGGCTACAACCCAGGCATGCACCCTGACTGGAATCTAATGGGCAACTTTTTGGTGCACAGGATGACACCCAACCACCCAACTGAACCACACTGGCCAGAATTATTATTAATTCTCAATAATGAGAATTATTATTTTAATAATAATAATCCTTTTTTATTGTTGACACTATTACAGATGTCCCTCATTTCCCCCACCTTTCTTTGCCCACCTCCATCGAGCCATCGCCACCCCTCTCCAGCCTTCACAACTCTGTTGTATGTGTCCATGGGCTATGTATATATGTTCTTTGGCTACTTTCTTCACCTTCTTTTATCCACCTCCTCCTCCCTCTGCCCTCTGATCTCTTTCAGACTGTTCCATGGATCCATGCCTCTGGTTCTGTTTTGTCAGTTTATTTTGTTCACTACATTTCACATATAAGTGAGAATACATGGTACTTGTCTTTTTCTGATTTGCTTATTTTGCTTAATACTCCCCAGGTCTCTCCATGCTGTCTCAAAGGATGAATTCTCTCTTTGATAGCTGTGTAGTATTCCATTGTGTAAATGTAGCACAGCTTGTTTATCCACTCCTCTATTGATAGGCACTAGGGCTGTTTCCACATCTGGCAGGTGTGAGGTGATTATCTCATTGTAGTTTTAATTTTCAGCTCTCCAATGATTAGTGACATTGAGCATTTTTTGATGTCTATTGGCCATTTTATGTCCTCTTTGGAGAACTATCTATTCAGGTCCTCTGTCAATTTTTAAATTGGGTTGTTTGTCTTCCTGGGGTTAAGTTTTATAAGTTCTCTACATATTTTGGAAATATATTGTCCCATATAGTGTATTCCCTTTTCATTTTGTTAATCGTTTCTCTCTCTTTTTTTTTAATATATTTTTTAGTGATTTCAGAGAGGAAGGGAGGAGAGAGAGACAGAAACATCAATGATGGGAGAGCATCTTTGATCCACTGCCTCCTGCATACCCTGTATTGGGGATTGAGCCTGCAAACCAGGCATATGCCCTGACCAAAACTCGAACCATGACCTCCTAGTTCATAGGTTGACACTCAACCACTGAGCCACACCAAAGGGGGTGTTAATGGTTTCTTTTGCTGTGCAGAAGCTTTTTAGTGTGATGTAGTCCCATTTGTTTATTTTTGCCTTGGCTTCCCTTGCCCAAGGACATATATTGGTAAAAATACTGCTACAGAAGATGTCTGAGATTGTATTGCCTATTGTTTTCTTCTAGGATTTTTATGGTTTCATGACTTACATTTAAGTCTTTTACCCATTTTGAGTTTATTCTTGTGTATGGTGTAAGTTGGTGGCCTACTTTCATTTTTTTGCATGTACCTGTCCAATTTTCCCAGCACCATTTATTTCATTCTTATTAATTTCTGCTTTTATCTTTATTATTTCATTCCTTGTGATTTCTTCAGATTACTTTGTTGTTCTTTTGCTGATTTGTTGACCTTGAAAATTAATTAATTTATTTTTATTCTTTCTTTTTTATTGATAAAAACATTTAGCTAATAAATTTTTCTCTGATATCTGCCTTAAATGCATTCCCTAGAGTCTGGCATGTAGTGTTTTCCTTGTTATTACTTCTTAAGCCCTAGCTGGTTTGGCTCAGTGGATAGAGCTTTTGGCCTGAGGACTGAAGGGTCCCAGGTTCCATTCCAGTCAAGGGCACATGCCCGGGTTGCAGGCTCAATCCCCAGTAGGGGGAGTGCAGGAGGCAGCCAATGATTCGCTCTCGTCATTGATGTTTCTCTCTCTCTCTCCCTCTCCCTTCCTCTGAAATCAATAAAAAAATACTTTTTTAAAAAATTCTATAATATCCAGTTTGTAGTCCCCTTTCACCCTGAACTTATTTAATAGTTTTTGAAATTTCCAGATAAAGGACGTTTTTGTTGCTGTTGTTAACAAATTCTCATTTTCAGCATTTGATCAGCATGTTTGTAATAATTCTACTTTATAGAAATTACTGATATATTTTTAAATGTTTTTATTGATTTCATACTCAACACTGAAAAGAAATAATTATTGATATATGTAACATCTTGGATGGATCTCAGGGCATTATGTTTCCTGAAATAGGCCAATCTCAAAATATTACATTTAGATGTAATCTAAATGATTCCTGTAAATGAATATAACACTCATTTATATAATACTCTCAAAATCACAAAGTTGAGATGGAGACCAAATCAGTAGTTGTCAGAGGACAGATTAGTAATGGGACCAGGGGCAGTGATAACTATTAAAGAGGTAGCATGAAGAAGTTCCTTTGTGGTGAGGGAACAGTTCTATATTTTTATTAAATTTACACATGGGATCAAATTTCATTGAACTACACACACACACACACACACACACGAGTGGATATGAAAACTGAGCTCTGTATTCTAGGTAACAGTATTATAGCACAGTCAATGTCACCTTCCAGGTATTGATATTGTCCTAAAGTCTGTAAGATGTCACTACTGGGGAAGCTGGGTGAAGGGCTCATGAAACTTTATGTACTATTTTTGTAATCCCTTATGAGTCTATAATTTCAAAAGTAAACGTTTTTTAAATGATAAACCAAATGAGTATTATCTTTATGCTATTATGATTCTGACATCTATCCCGATGTATTTTTTCCACACCACCAAGCAATTAATTCTGACATTATCTACCTTGAGATAGCATCAAACTCCACAAGTTCAGGGCTCAGTTCAGGCTCCTCCTCACTCCCCCATCTCAGATGCCAATCATAAGTCCAGGCTGTCACCTGTGCTTCTGATTGATCTACTAGAGATCAGAGGTTCCCACAACCCCCTCCTTGATTTAATGAATTTGCTATAGGGGCTCAAAAACTCAGAGAAACATTTAGTTACACTTACCAGTTTATTATAAAGGATATTATAAAGGATCTATAAGAAGTTAGATGGGTAAGGTATGTGAAAAGGAGCACAGTCCTTCCCCCGCCTCTCGGAGGACTGCACTCTCCTAAATCTTCACCTGTTCCGCTACCAGGAAGCTCTCTGAACCCTGCCCTTTGGGGATTTTAGGAGGCTTCATTACCTAGGCACAATTGAGTAAATCACCAGCCACTGGCGACTGATTCAACCTCCAGCCCCTCTCTCCTGGGGGGAGGGGTACAGAAATTTCCAACCCTTTAATACATTGTTGATTCCCCCGGCAACCAGCCCCCATCCTTAAGTGCTTTCCAAAAGGGGTTCATTAGGAATATCAAGACAACTTTATCACTCTTATCACTTAAAAATTTCCAGTGGTTTTAGGAGCTCTGTGCAGGAAATGGGGACAAAGATCAAATAGATAATGTGCATCATCATAGAATTCCCAATGATGAGGGCTCTCTGGAGCACTCCCATATCTTTCTTCCCTCTCAGGCACGCATCTTTACTTTTCTCTTCTATGCTATAAGGGTCCCATGAGACTTGCAAACAGGGGAGCAACAGGCAGCGGCAACTCATCCTGGGCTCACCCCCTGAACCTGCCTCGAAGGCCCCCTTTCCTCAGACGTTTCAGTGAGCTAACAGCAGCCCGCCCTTGGCTCATTCTGTCACTGTGACTGTCTTCTCAGTGAGCCCCTGCAGCCCAGCGTGGCTCCTTTCCCATAACGTTTCTAGGGAGCCAAAGCAGAGCACCACCCAGGCTCTCTCCTGTGGCTTCGTCTATGCTAAGCCCTTCCTTTGTTTCACTGTCCCCAGTTTTAATAAACAAACTCTCAAAATAAATTTAAGAAAACACACACACATTAATCCTAATAACATAGCAAATAATTCTAAAATTTATCTCTTAATTTCAAACCTTTCCTCTAAGTTTTGGACTTTGTCTCCAATCCCTATATGACATCTCCATTTGGATGCCTCAGAGATATCTAAAACTTAACAAGCCTGAAGTAGAACCCTTAATTTCCCCATGAACCTATTACCTCTCGGTCTTTCCTAATAAAAGCTACTAGTTGCCCTAGCTGGTTTGGCTCAGTGGATAGAGCATCGGCCTACGGACTGAAGGGTCCCAGGTTTGATTCCAGTTAAGGGCACATGCCTGGGTTGCGGGCTCAGTCCCCAATGTGGGAGGTGCAGGAGGCAGCCAATCAATGATTTTTTTCTCTCATCATTAATGTTTCTATCTCTCTGTCCCTCTCCCTCCCTCTCTAAAATCAATAAAGATTTTTTTTTTAAAAAAAAAGCTAGTTGCTGAAGCCAGAAACTTAATAGTAGTAGATTGCTCTTCCCTCATCACGAAATCCACACCATCAGAAAATCCTATTTGCAGCTAGATGTCAAATCCATTCATTTATCATGATCTCCACTAGCCTCCCATTATTGCTCAACCTGAACTATTATTAACTTTGTAACTCTGATTCCACTCATGACAAACCCTTCACAACCACAACCATGGTGTTCTCTTATCATGACCTTTAGTTATTTTCCTTCATAGCATTCATAATCACCTGTCTTTATGTACATGTCTGTCTTCCACACAGGAACTCCACAAAGGCAGGCCAAGTGTCCATTGCTCACCTCTGCACCCCACACACAGTGCCTCAATATCAACACTTAATACAAACATACTGGGTGGATGAGGAACTTGATTTTTTTATTTTATGAGAATATGTCAGTGCTGATTTTCTGCTAACTAGGTTCCCTTAGATACAGGGAAATCTTGCCCTTTCCAAACACCATTGTTGTTATTCTAATAGTTATCCTTCTCTTTTGCCTACTCTGCCTTTCCTCGAGTATTCAGAGATTGGAATTCCATGCTTTACTTTCATGTTATTCTAGCTAATCTCTTGTATAATCTTATATATACTGATAGCTATTTTTCTATGACACTATTTCAGTATTTGAGGTCAAGTAACTTGCCTAAAGATACAGACTTTGGAAGCTCTAGGACTAGGATTCAAATTCTGGTCTATTGACTCCAGAGACTATAATCACCAGTTTATACTGTCTCCCTTACTTTCTTTTCTTTCTTTCTTTTTTATTTATTTCTTGAAAAAAAATATAGCTGCTGGTTTCTTCTTTCAATAGCTTATTCTATCTAATAAAGAGGGAATATGCTAATTGACCCTCACGCCATCTCAAAGATGGCAGTGCCCACAGCCAATAAGGAGGGAATATGCTAATTGAGTGCCCCACCCTCAAAGATGGCAGCACCCACAGCCAATAAGGAGGAAATATGCTAATTGACTGCCCCGCCCTTGAAGATGGTGGCACCCAAACCAATAAGGAGGGAATATGCTAATTGACTGCCCCGCCCTCAGAGATGGCAGCGCCCACAGCCAATAAGAAGGAAATACGCTAATTGACTGCTCCGCCCTCAAAGATGGCGGCACCCACAGCCACAAGATGGAGGTGCCCAGTCCCCTCAGCCCCGCCGGGGCATCAGGTGCACGGCAAGGCCGGGTCTGCTCCCATGCGGGCCTGACCACTCTGCATGCCTGCCTCCGAAGTCCCCCAGTCCGCTCAGCCCCCCAGCTTCCCAGGGCCAGCCCGAGGCTCAGGTAACCAGGACCACCCAAGGCTTGTGCTGCTGGCAGTGGCAGCAGCAGAGGTTGATGGGGCGTTGCCTTCCCCTGATCACCAGGTCTCCTCCCACCCCTGAGGGCTCCTGGACTGTGAGAGGGGGCAGGCCGGGCTGAGGGACCCCCCTCCAGTGCATGAATTTTCATGCACTGGGCCTCTAGTTTTAAAGAAGCAAAAATGGATGTCAGAGAAGGCAGGCAGTTTTTCCTAGCAATGGTAGATAGAAGAAGAAGAACTCAAGCCACAACTGTCTATGATCCATGCTTTTTTCATTACCTCAAAGATTCCTAATCAGAGGCTCACAAATTCCACAGAACTTTGGAGATCCATGGAACCACTTAGTCCATCTACTTAAGTCCATTATTCTGGAAAAATGACCCATAGCTTCTCAAAGAGGTCTATGACTCCTTAAAAGTTAAGGAGCAGTACTATACTGAATCTCTAAGAAAATGAACATGAACCCAAATATTTTTAAAAACATATATGATTTATAATGTACAAGTTTTTTGTTGCTGCTGCTGTTGTTTTGTCACTCCTCACCTGAGGATATTTTCCCATTGATTTTTAGAGAAAGTGGAAGGGAGGGGGAGAGACAGAGAGACAGAAACATCGATGTGAGAGAGACACATTGATGGTTGCCTCGTGCACACATCCCTGACCAAGGCCTGGGATGGAGCCTGCAATCTAGACCAGAATCAAACCCAGGACCCTTCAGTCCGCAGGCCAACGCTCTATCCACTAAGCCAAACCAGCTAGGGCTGTACAAGGTTTTTATAAATTCTATTTTCATTCTCACTAAACAAATTAAAGCAATACTCTCCAAATTTTTTTAGAAAACATTTTATATAATTATCATTTTAACTCTACTTTTTTCTAATGTGTGTATATACTTTAAATACTAAGATATTATATGTAAAATGTGCCTTACACTCCTCAGGCTGGACAGATGAATAGCTCCCAAGATTTAATAACTGACTGGTAAATGTTGATTGTAGTACTGTCTCACCAACCCAATGATCTTCATAAACAGTAACATCTGGAAAGGGGAGAAAAAAGTTCTGATCATTCCATAAGTTCCTTCATACTGTCGTTAACTTACCAACCATAGCAAGATAGTATGCATGCCTCCACATACCAGGCAATTAAAGTTCAATATGTTCAATGATCTGCCTAAGGCACCAAATGATAAAATAGCAAATCCAAAATCTGACTCTACATATATCTGTATGCAGGTAAAATAAAAATAAAAAATTGCTTCTTTATATATAAACAGTATCAATAGAGAGTTCACTGCTCCACAGAGAACATTATTGGCTTTGTTTACATAAGATGCATGCTACGATGTACATTTCTGATGAAAAGAAATCATTCAGGACCAAGAAGCAAAATAGTGGTTCCAAAGCAGTGGTGCCTAGGAGAGTAAATAGTATTCATTATGCATTCACCCCTCTGCTACAAACACATGAATATAACATAAGGCATTCTTGAAGGACTTTGATTAGTTTTCCCTAAATAGTATGGTAATCATCTGTGGGTGTTAAGAGGGAAAGACTTTGGAGGTAAGGAATGCTTTCTAAAGGGGAAAAAAGCACTGTACGATCTAAGATAGAGAGGAATCATTTAGTGGAACTAAACATACCAACAGGTAGAAAGAATTACAAAAACAGATCCAGAGACAGAGAAGCATTGATCAGATCGTCAAACCTCAGAGAGAAGGTAGGGGAGGGTGGGGGTAGGGGGGAGAGATCAACCAAAGGACTTATATGCAAGCATATAGGCCTAACCAATGGACACAGACAACAGGGGGGTGAGGGCATGAGTGGGGGGAATGGGGGCGTAATGTGGGGATAAGGACACATATGTAATAACTTAATCAATAAAGAAATTTTAAAAAATAAAATAAAACAGAAAAAAAAGAATTATAAATAGAGCAAAAACTGTAAGTTAGAAACAGAGAGAGACAGACTGACCCCAGGCAGGATATTTTCAGTGTATAAAATGTTAGAGGTATAAAGATATACTAACAGCAACAAATTAACTTGGAGATAATAAGAAAAACAAAGAATCATAAATTCCAAGTAATTACTTCCGACTTTAATTAAAGACCTCCGTTTCTTTTTCTTTTTTTTAATATATTTTAGTGACTTTTTACAGAGAGGAAGGGAGAGGGATAGAGAGCTAGAAACATCGATCAGCTGTCTCCTGCACATCTCCTACTGGGGATATGCCGGCAACCAAGGTACATGCCCTTGACCGGAATCGAACCCGGGACCTTTCAGTCCGCAGGCCGACGCTTTATCCACTGAGCCAAACCGGTTTCGGCTCCAGACCTCAGTTTCAAACCCTTTTACCCATTTATCCAAAACTTCCTAATGGACGTCCCTAAATGGAAATCCTATTGGCTCCCCAATCTTAGTATGGCTCAAACCTGCTTTTCTTCTCAGATTATCCCTTTCATTTGTTGGCACTATGCTGTTAACCAGGTAAATAAAAATGTGAGGTCATCCTGAACTTCTACCTCTCTCTTCCCACCTTTGTTAACAACCCCCTAATTTTAACTCTGCCTCTTCAATCTCCCACAGCCCTGCCACTGCTACTGTTTACATCAGACACCTAGGAAGCCAAATCACGACCAAAATTAGCTAGCTACTCAGTGAGCACTGAATAGGAACAAAAGGAGTTAGATGAATTGATCTGCCAACAAATAAGATGATATTGCCCGGGGGACAAGATTATGCTAAGCCTGTTAGTTACAAGCCCCTGGTTGTCTCTTTATTAGAGACAGCACCTAACAATCTTAACTACCAAGGTACACTAGCGAAGGTTCTCATTCCCCCAGCAAACTGTTTAGTAGAAACTACTGACCATTTTCTTGTTCTAAGCTTTTAAGGCTGCCCCTCTCCCTCTTCTCTATCACATTCTCTCTGTAGATGTGCTATTAAGCTTAATCAACTTCCTCCTGGTCTAAGATTCTTCCTTAAAATGACTGATATCTCTGCTGCAATACACTGTGTATTGATTTTAAATCAATAAGGAAATGTAACAAAATATTACATTTCTGCCGAAACCGGTTTGGCTCACTGGATAGAGCGCCGGCCTGTGGACTCAAAGGTCCCAGGTTCGATTCCAGTCAAGGGCATGTACCTGGGTTGCGGGCACATCCCCAGTAGGAGATGTGCAGGAGGTGGCTGATCGATGTTTCTCTCTCATCGATGTTTCTAACTCTCTATCTCTCTCCCTTCCTCTCTGTAAAAAATCAATAAAATATATTTAAAATATATATATATATACATATATATATGTATATATATATATTACATTTCTTATGTCAGGCAAAAAAAGCAGGACAAAAAAAAACTGTGTTCTTAATGATTCCAACTCTACAGATGAGGATTCTGGAGTCCAGGTGAAATCGTCCTGGCTTTGCCACTTCCTAGAAATGTCTCATTGGGCACACTTCTCTGGGTCTGTTTCCTCAAACTGAAAAATTGGAATAACCAGGACCTTCCTCATAGAGTTGTAAAGAGTTGATATACATGTAAAGTATAAAACAGGGTTTGATACACAGTAAAGTCCCAATAAGTATCAGCTTTTATATATGCATGCATACAAATTTTAAGAGGAAAGACAACTAGTAACATTCCAAAACTCTACTGGTGGTTATATGAGGTTGGTATAAAAGCAGGAGTTTCCCTTCCCATATTTCCAAATGTATTAATATAATTTCAATAATTTAAAAGTGCAATAGAAATTCTACATCGGTTCCCTCAATAATATAATGTGCACAGCATTATTAAGGATTAATTAAGTATTAGAAATGCTGTCTTTTCATCATAAAACTGCTAATATAGTTTAAGAAAAGGGTTAGAAATAAGACACATATAGACATAACCATAAGAAAACAAAGAAAAAGCCTGATGATATGACCTAAATGCTAACATAAATGAATGAGTAGGAGGAGCAACCAGGGAAGAGCTCCCAGAGAGATGAGTGGAAAGGAGGGGCAGCGCAGAGAATGCCAGGCAGCGGTGGGGAGGCCAGCACTGAAGCTATGAAGGGGTCAGTCACATGGAGCCCAGACAGGCAGGGGAAAGAGGGAGCCCTCCAGCAGGAGGGAACAGCTACAGCTTTGTAAACTCACGACCACTGTTCTACAATGGCCTCACCTGTGAGTAAAATTATATCTCCAAGGAACACTGTCAGGGCCCAAAGTGCGGCAGTCCTCCACAGAAAAACCTTCTTCTTAATTTCTGACTGGTCAATTACCACAACTGTTGCTAAAGGCACTTTAGAGCCCGAATTTGGTCCAGATTTTATATTTATTTCTTTCACATGACATGGAGATAGCACCATGACTAAACAATTATACTTCTGACTTTTGGAATCACAATTTTTTATTAATGATATTTTCTTAATGCCCTTGAATTCCGACACACTCCTCTGGTCTTTTGCTGTAGTAGGACCTCCTGCATTAGAAACCAACTTAGTTTTCTTAGAAACTTGGAGGACTTTGAGATGGCCCGATTTGTCTTCAGAGGTCCAATTCCGTTTCGTCGGACTTTTGTGGAAGGCATTTGCTTGAGAACACAGAATTCCGGACCTACATGACTCAATACGTATCTCATTTGATGGAAGTTTATCTTCAAAACTGAAAAGTTCTGGAGATTCCACATTTTCTTTAAGACCTTTATCAGACTTTATGTATATGTGGCTACTTTTTGTTTCAGGAAAAACAGGACTGAAAAGTTCAAGAGAATATGCTTGGTTTTGTCTACTTTCATATCTTCCTACAAAATCATCATCAGGCTGAATCAACTTATCTTTAACTATTTTTATTTCCCCAGGACTTGTTTCAGCTTCAACCTCTATGTTCACTGTCCCTGTATTTATAGAACTCTCCCCTTTATTTATCCTTTGAGCTAAAAAAGCAAATTGGCTGGAGGTCATTATACTGAGGAATTCCGTTTCAGTAGATGCCGTAAGGTCTGAGACCTTCCCGACTGCTCCCGCAGACCTTGGCTTATCTCGTGTGGTCAAAGAGCTCTTTTCCGGACCCTGGTTTTGAAATTCGTGACGCTCTGTTGGTATACACCTCATGCTGATAGCTCCTGGCCCTGTGTTAATCTGCTCAGTATTACACACCAAATCCCATGCAGCTGCACACTCATGGTCTAACTGAAAGAAATGTTTTTGGATATTTTGACCACATATATTTGATTGATGTTTATGCTGTTCAACTGTGATTTTCTTATTTTCACTGAAAAGCTTCTGATATTCTTCCTCTTCAGTTAAATGCTGAACTCGGCCTTTACATCCACATATTTGGACATCAGATTTGGTTAAGTCACTCATCCCTAAGGGGTGACTCTTCTGGAATTTTCGAGTCTGTGTTTCGGAAATACAGTGTATACAGTCATCGTTCACAGAAACAGATCTACTCAGAGAGCTTCCTAAACAATGACCATTAAGAAGATCTGGAGGGGCAGCAGCGTCTAGGATTTGATAATGTTCCACATTTTTATTCTTGCATTTTTCATCCTTCAGATGTAAAGAATGTTGATTGTATAGAAGCTGAACTTTTTTCCAGGGGTCAGTAGTGGACATTAAAGAAGTTGGTTCCTGGGATACCATCATTTTCAATGGACCAATTGGAGCACCCCAAAAAATGTGGATTTCAGAGCCTCTATTCATGGTTTCTAAAAAAATGAAAAATCCAAAATGAGTGTTTTATCAGATTTTTATATCTTGATAGCAAGTTAATAATATACCAATAGCAAATGAAATAAAAATAACTCATCAAAAACACAATAGAGGTGAGTTAAGATAAACAAAAATATCCAGAAAATATGCTCATGTAAAGACTCTCTTAAATAAATTAAATGAGAGAGTGGAAGAAGATGGTGATGGAGTAAGTGGAAGTTACACTCACCTCCACACAGGCCAGAACTGGAATTACAACTAAAATACAGAAGAGTCAACTTGAATCACCGCCTGGAGACTAGCTGAAGAGAAGTCCTGTAACCAAGGACTTCCAGGAGGAGCCGCACTGAGACTGGGAGGCGGAAAGGGCTGGATCCACTCCCACAGGCAGCCGCTGAGAAGCGGGACGGACATCTCAGCTGCAAAGTCTCCCCCTGAGTAATGTGGGGTCTCAACCCCTAGCAAGGCTCCCCAGCCAGAAGCAACAGAGCCAGTAGAGGCCCCCACATAACATCTGGCTGTGAAAATCAGCAGGGATTCTGTCCACCAGGGAGAGACAGGAGTCGGCTAGAAACCCAGGTGCCCACTTAAAGGGCCAATGCACAAAATCTTGCTGGCAACTACTCCCCCTTGACCCTGGTGGAGGGAAGGTGGCTCAGAGCAAACTGGAGTCCTGTGAGGACGGACTGGGTTGTGTGGCTCTGGGGAGGGAGCTGAAGAGACAGCCATCAGGGTCCCTGTGCATCAACCTGGGGGTACTGCACAAGCCCCACCCTCCAGCACCCTGGTGTTCCCTCTGGCTGAGCTCACACCCTGCAAAGGGATACCCTGCCTGGTGCAGACTTTTTTGGTGGGATTTTGAGGGTGAATTTGGGAAGGATCAGAGACAGACTTCTGCTGCCCTGGGGCAAAAACCATTTCCCCTCCCCCCATAGTGTGTCTCAACAGGGGATAGGGCCACCCCACCCCATGGGCCATATCAGGGGCACCACATTCCCCCCAAGGGAGATCCACTAACCCCACCATGGGAGAACCACCAGCTTCACCCTACCCTTCCAACTCCTGCTGGCCCCTCCCTGCTGAGCTTGCAATAGTGACAGCAGGCTGTGGCCAACCTACTGCCGCCACCACTCCTCCCTCCCTGCGCACCACTCCTCCTCCCTGCCCTGACCCATCCCTGGCAGAAGACTCTCCAGGAGGTCAGGGCAAACTAGGAAAAAATGAGTTGTGTGGCTCTTGAGCGGAGCCATTATTCCCTCACACACCAGACTTGTGCCACCATTCCTGTGCAGAGCCCTCCATTTACACAGCCAAACCTTGGTCTGTTTTGGCTTGATGAACACTGCTGACCCACCCTAATAAATCACTGAGACCCTGCCCACCAAACCTTGGTCTGTTTGGGCTTGATGAACACTGCTGACCCACCCTAATGAATCACTGAGACCCTGCCCACCAAAAGCTCCAATGACACTGGCAGGTGGCAGTTGACCTTGGTGTACCCTGAGACTGTGGCTGAGTGGCCTCAAACCCAGTACTGGGGGGGGGTGAGGGGGGAGGAAAGGAGACATATGTAATACTCTTTGTAATACTTTAATCAATAAAACAAAATAAAATTTTTTAAAAAAAACCCAGGGGAGAAACCAAGATGGCGGCATAGGTAAACACCAGAAATTGCTGCCTCCCACAACCACTTCAAAAATACAACTAAAAGACAAAACAGACATCATCCAGAACCACAGGAAGGCTGGCTGAGTGGAAATTCTACAACTAGAAGGAAAGAGAAAAGCACACTGAGACTCAGAGGAGGTGCAGAAGTGCAGAGGTACAGAGGAGCACGCGGCAGGGGCTGGCGACTGAGGACACAGCTGTCTTTTTTAATCGGGAGGGAGTCACAAGCCCCCTACTGCTCTGAATTCCAGTTCCGGGTGAGTCTCTGGGGACCCAGACTCATACAGGGAGAGACTGGACTGTCTGGCAGCGGGCAGAACTTGAAACTCAAGGGCGGCTTTCTCTCGGGGGTGCTTGCAGCGATTACCAGGACACTGAGACGCAGGGCCCCTTAGGGCAGGACTGAGGATCAGCCATAGCTGCTTGCTCCACCCTGTTGATTCCCTGAGACCCCGCCCCACCCAAGCTGCGGCAGAGGCTTTTGCATATGAATGCCCTGGCCCTTTGCAATCTGAAAATTACCTAACAAACTGCAGCTGGGCCAGAAAGACCCAGAACTTCCAAGAAAAGGCCCAAGGCCCCACAGCAGCTTGCATTGTTTCACAGCTGGGCCTCATTTGGGCACCTCCAAACCCCAAACAAGGAAGGGGAAAAACCTGGGTAGCCTCAGGCAGAGGCTAAATTAGCACTTCCTTAGACCCAAGAGCCAGTGTACCCAGTGGTCAGAGTGGGACCATCCAATTACAACTCCTCAGATCCATAAGGGACACACTCAGGGGGCAGACTCAGTGAGCAACAAAGCCCCACTGAAGCAAGTCTTGCCTCATAAGGGTGTCTTCAGCACAGAAGTTCTCCCACCATAGACACAGCTGATTCTCACAGCCAATTGGCCTGGAGGTCAATTCCTCCCAGTGATACCTACAACAATCAAGGCTTAACTACAACAAGACTGTGCACAAAGCCCACAAAGGGGTGCACCAAGAGTGTCCACCTCAGGTAATTGGGGAGGCTGAGCCACTGGGCCCTATAGGACACCTAGCACACAAAACCACTCTATCAACACAGGGAAGCATAAAAAATGCGGAGACAAAGAAATAGGTCACAAATGACAGAAATGGAGGAAAGCAAACGACTGGATATAGAGTTCAAAACTACACTTTTAAGGTTTTTTAAGAACTTCCTAGAAACCGCCAATAAATGTAGTGAGACCCTCAAGAAATCTAGTGAGACCCTCGAGGTTATGATAAAGGACCAACTAGAAATTAAGCATACACTGACTGAAATAAAGGATATTATGCAGAGTTCCAACAGCAGACTAGAGGATCGCAAGAATCAAGTCAAAGATTTGGAATATGAAGAAGCAAAAAACACCCAACCGGAAAAGCAAAATGAAAAAAGAACCCGAAAATATGAAGATAGTGTAAGGAGCCTCTGGGACAACTTCAAGCGCACCAACATCCGAATTATGGGGGTGCCAGAAGAAGAGAGAGAGCAAGATATTGAAAACCTATTTGAAGAAATAATGGCAGAAAACTTCCTCTACCTGGTGAAAGAAATAGACTTACAGGTCCAGGAAGTGCAGAGAACCCCAAACAAAAGGAATCCAAAGAGGACCACACCAAGACACATCATAATTAAAATGCCAAGAGCAAAAGACAAGAGAGAATCTTAAAAGCAGCAAGAGAAAGACAGTCAGTTACCTACAAGGGAGTACCCATACGATTGTCAGCTGTTTTCTCAACAGAAACTATGCAGGCCAGAAGGGAGTGGCAAGAAATATTCAAAGTGATGTATAGCAAGAACCTACAACCAAGATTACTTTATCCAGCAAAGCTGTCATTCAGAATTGAAGTCAGAGCTTCACAGATAAGAAAAAGCTAAAGGAGTTCATCACCACCAAACCAGTATTATATGAAATGCTGAAGGGTATTCTTTAAGAAGAGGTGGAAGAAGAAAAAGGTAAAGATAAAAATTATGAACAACAAAGTGACAACAAATACATATCTATCAACAAGTGAATCTAAAAATCAAGTGAATAAAAAATCTGATGAACAGAATAAACTGGTGAATATAATAGAATCAGGGGCATAGAAAGGGAGTGGACTGACAATTCTCGGGGGGAAGGGGCTGTGGGGGTGCGGGAAGAGACTGGACAAAAATCGTATACCTATGGATGAAGACAGTGAGGGGGGTAAGGACAGGGGGTGGGGTGGGAACTGGATGGGGGGGAGCTGTGTGGGGGAAAAGAGTAACAACTGTAATAATCTGAACAATAAAGGTTTATTTTTTAAAAATCGTTTTTCTTGAAATAAAAAAAAATTTTTTTTAAAGCTGTGGTACATTTACACCATGGAATACTATACAGCAGTAAAAAAAAAAAAAGGATCTCTTACCCTTTGAGATAGCATTGAGGGACCTGGAGAGCATTATGCTAAGCAAAATAAGCCAGTCAGAGAAAGACAAATATCACATGATCTCACTCATATGTGGAATCTAATGAATAAAATAAACTGATCAATAAAATAGATCCAGAGACACAGACGTATAGAACAGACTGTGGAATCTCAGAGGGAAGGTGGGGGAGGGTGGGTGGGTGAGAAGAGATCAACCAAAGAACTTGTGTGAGTATCTACATAACCCATGGACACAGATAATAGGGTGATGAAGGCCTGGGGTAGGGGCGGGCTAGATGGGGTCAGTGGAGGAAAAAAGGGACATATGTAATACTTTCAACAATAAAGATTTAATTTTTAAAAATTTTAAAGAGAGGACCCAAATAAATAAAATCAGAAACAAAAAAGGACAAGTAACGACTGACACTTCAGAAATGCAAAGAATCGTAAGAAAATATCATAAATAACAATATGCCAACAAATTCAACAATCTCATAAATAATAAATTACTAGAAACATACAATCTTCCAAAACCGAATCAAGAAGAAACAAAAAATCTGAACAGATTGATGGCCCTGGCTGAGTAGCTCAGCTCCTTAGAGTGTCGTCCCAAAGTTGTGGGTTTAATACCCACTCAGGGCAGATATAAGAATCAATCAATAAGTGAAACAACAAATCAATGTGTGTATATATATATATCTCAAGTCAATCAATAAAAATTACCATGATCAAGTGAGGTTTTTTCCTGGGATGCTAAGTTGGTACAATATCCGCAAATCAATTAATGTGGTACACCACATAAACAAAATGAAGGTTCAAAATCATATGATCATGTCAATAGATGCGGAAAAAGCATTTGATAAAATCCAGCAACCATTTATGATAAAAACTGTCAGCAAAGTGAGAAGAGGGACCATACAGCAACATTACATAAGGCAATGTATGACAAACCCACAGCTAACGTTATACTCAGTGTGGGCATCTCTCTCAGTTCTGGTGCTCTCTGCTGGGGAGCCCAGCTTGGGGTTCAGACCCCAGAGTTCTCAGTGGGAACCCCCCACAGCTGAGACAGCCCTCTGGTACTTCCGCTGCTGGCTGTGGGAGCCCAGCCAGCCCTTTCACGCCGCCCACCTCCCTACCAGTCTCTATTCTGTCTCCGCTTTCCGTCCTCGGTTATCAGGGTTCTCTCCAGCTGGTCCTCAGTTGATTGTTCAGGGTGGTTCTTCTGTATTTTAGTTTTATTTCCAGTTTGGTCCTGGGAGCATGTCAGTGTAGCTTCCACTTACTCCGCCACCATTTTGGAGTCCACTACAAACATAACTTTAAATAAAAGGAACAATTTGAAGTATATATCAATATACTGACTTTAAAAATGGGCCTGAGAATAAAACACCAAATTCAGAATCGTGCTTACCTGTGAGGGAGATATGAGAATGTATTGAATATGTGTATGTTTTTAACTAGGCAGAGGTGTTCCTATATTATTTTAAACATACTGTTTCTTAAAACCCTAGAATAAAAAACATTGAGAAGCAACATAAAGAATAATGTATTAGCACTATTATTGTGTTAGCAACTAAAACAACAATATGCTGCAATGTTCAAATAGTTAATAACAGGGAATTATTACCAAGGGGGGAAAAATTATAGTAAGCTTATGTCAAGTTTTGACCCATAACAAATCAAGGAGGACTAAGCATCATTAACTGCTATAACCACATATCTCACCCTCATCTAATCCTTATAGAAAGAATAAATTGCCTAAGAAATAAGTTAGTATACCAGATCTAATTAACATTTGACAAGTTACATGTCATTTATTGGATTGGCCATGAGAGGGCCCCAAACAGCACAGCAAAAACCTTCAAGTTCAAAAGATCTCAAAACCAAGTTGAAGAGCAAGAATATATTATACTGACATATAGGTGGGAATACTTAGATATATTCAAATTAAATGCATAAACTTACTATGATAATGACCTCCCCTGTCTCAAATCTTTGGGTTTCTCTCCAATAGTTTCTTCCCCTTTAGCTTCAAATCTTTAAAAACAAAACAAAACCAAAAACAAAAAACAAAAAAAAAAACTTCTATGTTGCTTGTCCTTGTTCTCACTTCCCATTTATCCTTTTACCCATTTAAATATGGCTCTTACTCCAAACATTTTGCTATGACACTATTTTGCTATGGAAGCAAACAACCTGTAACAGTCAAATCCAAAGGTCATTTTTCAATCTTTGTCCAACTGCCATTTGAAATTATTTATCAAACCCTCGTTTTCTTAAAACATTCTACTTTTTTGAATCTGTGAGACCATCAAATTGGAATTCTTTTGTGTTTAAAAGACAAGTAATTATTGATTTATTCATTTAGTCACTCGTGTAACAAATATCGACTCAATGCTACAAGCCAGGCATTAATGCTAGGTACTGGGAACTCAACAATAACAACAAGGATCTTTAATAGTCCAATGGGAGACATAAAATGACAATCATAAAACAGTAATATCGAGCTACCACAGGATTAAATGCAGGGTGTCTTACAAGGGAGAAGCCTGGGGCAACTCAACCATTATCTGCAATTTTAGTGACAAAATTTTAAAGCTGAATTTAAATATTCAGAAAAAAAGGAGTACATATAGGCCCTGAGTCATCCCGATCTCCCACCCCAACGCAGGACCCAGGAAAGCAGTCTGAGCTGTCTTACCCAAGGGAAAGGCCTGCTACAGGTAACCTCCAAAATGGTTAATGAGTGTAAGACACTCGCTGCTTCTGTGTCCTAAGTGCCCTGCAATCTGACTTCCATTTGCCATCTCTATTAAGACAATAGTAAAGTCCAAATTGTATAAACACTCACAGTGCTTGACAACTGTGAAACTGTCCTGAGTTTTTAGAACACTCCACTTTCCTAACTAGTTCTTCTACCTCTCCGAATTTTCTCACTTCTTCCTTGGCCCATCCCTTCTTTTCATTCCACACAACTCTGCAGAATTTATCTAATTCTATTCATTTAACTACTAAATACCCGATTTTGCTTTACCAATATATAACTGAACCAACTACACCCCCTAACATCAGACATATTTTTAATATCACTTTATTTGAAACAATCACAGTAGATTAAAAAAAAGCAATGTTCTTTTTACTTAGCCTTTCTTTTTAAAAAATGTTTTTATTCTTTTATTTTTTAAATATATTTTTATTTATTTCAGAGAGGAAGGGGGAGAGAGAGAGATAAAAACATCAATGATGAGAGAGAATCATCAATCAGCTGCCTCCTGCACGCCCCCTACTGGGGATTGTGCCCACAACCCGGGAATGTACCCTGACTGGGAATAGAACCATGATCTCCTGATTCATGGATTATGCTCAACCACTGAGCCACACCAGCTGAGCTCTTTCTCTTTTTTTTCTATTTTTGTAAGTTTATTTGAGCCAAATTGACAACATATGCAGAGAAGCAAGATATCAAATGTCCCTTCGCCTCTTCACTGAATGGAAAACCTGACTACATGACCCTGTATCCAGACCAGATTTACAGAATCTTTGGATTAAAGTCTGCCCTCTGGGCAGGGGGAGGTGAAAACATGGGTGACACAAAAGCAGCCTTGAGAGTTCAGGGATGATCTCCCAGGATAAGAGATGACTAAAGCAAATCAAAATTCTATAGACATAGTCATTTGTACATAATAATTACTTCAGCAGTCTTCACTTATTTGTCTAAATATACTTCCCTAGAGGCATGGGACACCTCCACACAAAAAAACTGACTAGAAAGTATGGTCCTGTTAATTCAAAACACAGTAATTTTTTTTAAGTCTTTATACCCAAGGCTGCTGTGTGTGTGTGTGAGCAGGGCAGGAATAAAATGTGCTGAGGGCCAGGGGAAATAAAATTATTTATCAAAGAAAAAAATCATAGACTGAAGAGTTCAGTTATGGACAACTGATATATTTCAATGATTCTAGATATGTTTTGAGTGTACTTAGAGGGTTAAAGCTCATTAAGATACCAGATGAAACTTCAAGCACATATCCATTACCAGGGTTAATAATTATACAATTTCCCAATCTGCAGAAGGCCACTTCAGTCGGAAAGACCAATACAACCATGATCCTTTATCTTTAGAGTGGTCAGAGTCTGATGAATGGGTCAAAGATTTATAAAACAGGATGAACTGTATCAGCAGGTTTTGTCTTTGCAGAACACTGCAACTAAAAATGCTTATTACAAAATACATGTAGTGAAAAGACAATATCTATCCTCTTACCAAACTAAAAACTCACTGTTAAATGTCTCCATTCTATCTTATCCAAAACACTAAGTACCATACAGTTATTCAATAGCATCAAAGGATAAAATAATAAGGCAGCATACAACTGTTATTAAAAACATGGGTTTTGAAGTAAGATGGATGTGATTTGTTAAAACCCAACTCTGCAACTTACTAAAAATGTAAACTTAAAATTGTTGACACAGGTTCATTACACTGTTCTTTCTTTTTCTGTATATTTTGAAAACATCCATAATAAAAAAATTAAATTTCTTTACATGTCAAGTGGGGATTAAGTTTCTTTATCTGTCAAATGAGAACAACATCAATTACTATCTGACAGTGTTTGCAAAATGGACCCAAACAACGTTAGTGTTAAACCTCAGAAACTCTAACCAGAGGGAAAGGGGGTGAGGGGAGGTAGAAGAGGGTATAGGGAAGATAAATGATGCCAGAAGGTGACTTGACAGGGTGTTAAACACACAATGCAATATACAGATGATATATTACATAACTGGACACCTGAAACCTATACAACTTCATTAATCAATGTCACCCCAATAAATTCAATAAGAGAAACTCTACACATACATACTTGGTGACACAAACAAAAACCAACCCATTGTATTTTCTTGAAGTTTTTTTTAATTGTGTATTCTTATACAGTTGTAACCATAAAATTGAATTTTGTATTTTGTTTCAACCCATATATGGTCACCTATAATCTTCCTAATCATTTTTACTGCTAGCCTAATATTTTAATAATGAATCTAATTTAGTTAGCCACTACTCTTTAGTTCGCTAAACTGTCACTATTATAGCCATTGCTGTAATAAATTATTTGGGACAGTCAGCATTAATTTTCAATTATTTTTGTGATAAACTCCCATGTATTTGGATTATTGGGTCATATGGCTCTTGATATTTATTATGTTGTTTGCAAAAGAATGGACACTTTAGAATGCCATAAACCATGGCCGAGACTCTCAGTCTTACCACAACTTTGTTAGCATTTGAAAAAGTAAGTTTACTAGTTAGAAGTGCTTTATAGTTGCTTTACTTGCATTTCCCAGTTGAAAAATAGTGAATTTTAAATTACATTTGGATTATTATCCTTAATATATGAGGAGTATGCAAGCATGTACACATATGGACATACAGAGTAATAGAAAAACAGGTTAAGAAGACAGGCAGGTATATATCACAGAAAAAAACACATAGTTAAAAAGACTGAAAACATTCATTCTCCTAATAAAATGAAAGAAAACCCTTCTACCTATCAAACTAGCAAGCGTCCATGTAGAAGGCTCAGGGTGCAGGGAAGTGACTGCCACTGGCAGCAGTTTAAACTAGTAAAGCCTTTCTGCGGAGCGACCGGGCAGGGTACGTCAGAGTCAAAGTCCTCCTCCCTCTGCACGTCCCACTTCTAGGAATATGATGAAAGGGAAAACAGGCTGTACATGCTCACAGACCTACCTACAAGGATGTTCACAGCAGTGTGTGCATGTTAGAAAAGAAAATGTGCATTGGCCAAAACCGGTTTGGCTCAGTGGATAGAGCGTCAGCCTATGGACTGAAAGGTCCCGGGTTCGATTCCGGTCAAGGGCATGTACCTGGGTTGCGGGCACATCCCCCGTGGGAGATGTGCAGGAGGCAGCTGGTCGATGTTTCTCTCCCATCGATGTTTCTAACTATCTATCTCTCTCCCTTCCTCTCTGTAAAAAATCAATAAAATATATTTAAAAAAAAAAAAAAAAGAAAATGTGCATTGATTGTGGTCTGGTTGAATAAATTATGATATATCCATGAAAAGGCAAACACTGTAGCCACTACAACTTGTGAAGACTATAAAATATCATGCAAAAGTTTTTCTTCAATATACTGATATGTAAAATAAGGAGACTATAGAAAATTATGTATGGAAAGATTTTATTTATCTTTAAAAAAAAACAGTATTCAGTTTTCCAGCATTAACTTTGAAGTTAGAAACCATTTCTTCTCCTATATAAAAAAGATGTGTGTTTTCCATAATGACTGGTACAAGTGGTAGTAAAAAAGTTGTTCTTTTATTCTTTAATCTTTTTTAATTTAAAAAATATATATGTTTTTATTCATTTCAGAGAGAACGGGAGAGAGAGAGAAAGAGACAGACAGACAGACAGACAGAAACATCAATGATCAGAGAGAACCATCAATTGGCTGCCTCCTACATGCCTCCTACTAGGGATCGAACCCACAACCTGGGCATGTGCCCTGACCAGGAATCGAACCATGACTTCCTGGTTCATGGGTCAATGCTCAACCACTGAGCCACACCAGGCAGGCCTTTAATCTCATTTAATCAGTATAATTTGTTATCTTAATTCATTGTGCTAAGAAATAACACTGAGTGCCGAACCGGTGTGGCTCAGTGGATAGAGCCTCGGCCTGCGGACTCAGGGGTCCCAGGTTCGATTCCGGTCAAGGGCATGTACCTTGGTTGCGGGCACATCCCCACTGGGGGGCGTGCAGGAGGCAGCTGATCTATCTCTCTCATCGATGTTTCTGGCTCTCTATCCCTCTCCCTTCTTCTCTGTAAAAAATCAATAAAATATATTTTTTTATAAAAAAGAAATCCTCAGTAAAATATTTTTTTAAAAAAAGGGGGGGAGGATGGTGGTTTAATGGGGGGGGATGAGGACACATTTGTAATACCTTAATAAAGAATTTTAAAAAAAAGAAATAACACTGAGTACTGATAACCTGTGTACTATGTACACTCATGCTGAATTCTTTACTCTTTTTTTTCCAACTGATTTTGAGAAAGAGAGGGAGACAGAAAGAGAAACATCAATCTGTTGTTCCACTCATAAGCACTGACTGGTTGTTTCTTTTAAGGGCTCTGACCAGGGATTGAACCCACGACCCTGGCATATTGGGACAATGCTCTAACCAACTGGGCTACCCAGCCAGGGCTGAACCCCTTACTCTTAAGAATTACTAATAGTGGCGCTCTCCCTCTCGGGAGCCTTTCTTCCCCACAGGAGTGCATCTCCTACTCTAAGGGACCCCACCAGACTTGCACCAGGGGAGCAATGGGCAGTAGCAGCTTGTCCTGGGCTAAGCCCCTGACCCTGTCTCCAAGGTCCCTTTTCTCTGTCTTTTCAGTGAGCCAAGCAGCCCAGCCCAGGCTCTCCTCCTGCTTCTTCTTGCTCTCCTGTGACTACTACTACGACTACTACTACAGAGAGAGAGAGAGAGAGAGAGAGAGAGAGAGAGAGAGAGAGAGAGAAAGAGAGAGACATCAATCCATGATGAGAGACAATAATTGATCGCTGCCTGCCTCCTGCATGCCCCACACTGGGGATCGAGCCCACAACCCGGGCATGTGCCCTGACCAAAAATCAAATCGTGAGTTGTTGTTGTTGTTTTTTTTTAATATATTTTATTGATTTTTTACAGAGAGGAAGGGAACGGAATAGAGAGTTAGAAACATCGATGAGAGAGAAACATTGATCAGCTGCCTCCTGCACACCCCCTACTGGGGATGTGCCCGCAACCCTTCAGTCTGCAGGCCGTCACTCTGTCCACTGAGCCAAACCGGTTAGGGCCAAACCGTGAGTTTTAATAAAGGTACTCTCAAAATAAAAAAATTACTAATAGTCACTAAATTCTAACCTCTGAATTTCCTACCTAAAATGTTAGAACACTGCCACATTTTATGGGACTTATGAAAAAATGTAAGAAGTATTATTTGTTCTTCAAAAACAAAAGGAATTGAAATTTAAAGCTAGTATACATTCTTTCATCTGAAGTAACAGTTACTAAAACAAACCTCGGAAAAGACAACTGATTGTTCACATCTCTGTGCATAAGCTTTGGTTGCCTTTGCAATAGTCTGGTTTTCAAGTGAGATGTCATGTTCTCCTCACCACAGGTGGCCTCTGCAGAGACAGTCTCCCTCCCAATTAAAAAAAACGGCCCACATGGGTGCCGGACCAGCCCATTCTGAGCCTCTGCCCCTCCTACTAGTCTCCAGTGCTTTCTTCTTTACTTCTCTAGTTGTAAGACTTCCATTCAGCCAGCTTTCAGGAGGTTCTCAATGATGGTTGTTCTGTATTTTCATTGTAATTTTGATGTGGTTGTGGGAGGCAGCGAGTACTGGCGTTTACCTACACTGCCATTTTGGTTTGGCCTCAATTTTTTTTTAATACTCACGAAGGACATATTTTTTATTGATATTTATATATAGAAAGGGAAACACTACTGTGAAAGAGAACATAGATTATCTCCAATCAGGGACCAAACCTGCAACCTAGCCATGTGCTCTGACCAGGAATAGAACCCGCAACCTTTTGATATACTGGAGGATGCTCCAACCAACTGAGCCACACTGGCCAGGGCTATGCTGCAACTATAAGGGGCATGCAAGAAGCAGCCAATCGATATCTCTTTCTCATCAAGTTTTTTATCTCTCTATCCCTCTTTAAAAAAATAAGTAAATAAATGACTCTTATTTTTTAAAAAATGAGTAAAATATCTTTACAATATACCCACATAATGGCTATTTCTGGAACTCTATGAATGCATTCAACTTTCCTTCTGGTATCATTTTCCTTTTGTCTGAAAAGTTTCCTTTAATATTTTAATAGCTCAAATCTGCTGGCAATAAAATCTCTCATCTTTGTTAGTCTGAAATATTCTTTTTTTTTTAATCTTCACCTGAGGATATGTTATTATTGATTTTAAAGAGACAGAAAGGAAGGAGAGAGAAAAACATTTATGTGAGAAACATAGATCAGTTGACTACTGTAGGCACCTAGCTGGGGGCGTGACCTGCAACCTGAGTATGTGCCCTGACAGGGAGTCCAACCCTTAACCTTTCCACCTACAGGATGATGCTCCAACCAACTGGGCAATACTGGTCAGGGCTCTGTATTTTTTAAGATATTTTCTTACTGAGTATGAAACTATGTTGACAGCATTTTTTTTCTTTCAGTACTTTGAAAAGATTGCTTCAGTATCTTCTGGCTTCCATAGTTTTTCATCTTAGCTTGTTCCTTTTTAAGTAATGTCCTTTTATCCTCTGGATACTTTTAAGAATTTATTTTTTTCCTGACTTTCAGCAGTTTTATTACTATGTTCCCAGGTATAATTTTATTTATGGTTATTCTATTTGGTGTTCTTTGAGGTTCATGGAACTGCAGGTTTGTAATTTTCATCAGATTTGGACTTTTTTTGTCATTGTTTCTTCAAATAATTTTTCTGTTTACCTCCTCTCTCTTTCCTAGGACTCTATACATATATTACACAACTTGATATTGTTCCAAAGGTTACTGATATTCTATTAATAATGTTCCAGTCTTTTTTTTCACTTTCCACATCATTTTGGATAGGTTCTTCTGCTATATCTTCAAGCTCAATTATCTTTTCTTTTGCAGTGTCTAATCTAATGTTAATTCCACTCAGTGGTTTGTTTTCATTTTGGATATTTTATTTTTCATCTCTAGATGTTCCATTTGAGTCCTTTTCTTATCACTCATTTCTCTCCTTACCATATACATGTTTTCTTATGCCTTCTTGAACATATGGAACACATTTACAATAGCTGTTTCAAAATCCTTGTATGACAATGCTATCATCAGAAATATTTCATTTCCAGTCTCTTCCAATTTTTTTTACTCCTGGTTATGGGTCATTATCCTATTTGATTAATATCCCTAATAATCTTTTATTTGATACTGGACATTTTCATTGCTGGGTGCTGGTTTTTACTACATTTCTTTAGAGTGTTGGTCTTAGCCTTGCCATAGTGGCTCAGTTTGTTAAGAGTTGTCCTGTGCACCAAAAGGTTGCCAGTTTGATTCACATACCTGGGCTGCAGGTTCGATCTCCAGTTGGGACGTGTATGAGGATTTAAAAAAAAAAAAAAAGAGTGCTGGACTTAGTTTTGGCATACAGTTAAGTTACTGGCAATCAAGATTTAATTTTGTCACACAGTTGAGTTACAATTTAATACTTTCAAATCTTGTTTTAAGCGTTGTTAGTGTGGATTTAGATAGGTCTTTAGTCTATGTTAACCCTACTCAAGGTCTCTAGCCAATACCCCATGTATGAAATAGTGTCTGCACTTTGTATAGTAGAAATACAAGTTATTTCCAGCACTGTGTGAACTCCTGGAATTGTTCAACATACTAATTTTCCCTGTGGCTTTCCCTAGACAAGAAAAAGCTAAAGGAATTCATCACCACCAAACCAGTATTACACGAAATATTAAATGGTCTTCTTTAAGAAGAAGAAGAAAAAAGATCGAGAATATGAACAATAAAATGACAATAAATACATTTCTATAAACAACTGAATCTAAAAATCAAAATAAACAGATAAGCAGAGCAAAAACAGACTCATGGATACAGAGAACATTTTAATAGTTGCCAGGTGGGAGGGGGTTTGGGTGGATGGGTGAGAAAGGTGAAGGGGTTTAGAAGCACAAATTAGTCATAGCCCATGGACACAGACAATAGACAAGTGGAGGCCTGGGATGGGGTGAGAGATGGGTAGAGGGGGTCAAACAGGGGTAGTAAAATGGGAGACATCTTAATACTTTCAACAATAATTTTTTAAAAAATATGCATCTTCACCCAGCTGGTGTGTCTCAGTGGTTGGAGGTCATGGTTCCATACTCAATCAGGGCACATGCCCAGACTGTGGGCTCAATTCCCCATGGGGGTCATGAAGGAGGCAGTCGATCAATGAGTCTCTCTTATCATTGATATTTCTATCTCACCCTCTCCCTTTCTCTCTAAAAATCAATAAAAATATTTTTTAAAAACACATCTTGAAGTTATTACAACCAATCTTGAAATGAGTATACTAATTAAGTGTATAAAATGTATGACAGTTTAATTCCATTTCTCTCCTTTTGTATTCTCATAGTTTTAAACTCTACATCTATTTTGCTGTAAACCCCACATTATTAATGTTTTTGCTTTAAATAGTCATTATTCTATGTGTATGTGTATTACAGATGAAGTTACCAAAAAATTCTCTATATTTATGCAGATATTTACCATTTCTGGTATTCTTCATTATTTTCTACAGATCCAAGGCTCCATTTGGTCTCTGTTGCCTTTTTTTTTCCTCATTGAAGAATGTATAGAAATTTATTTAAAGTTTCTCAGGGATGAAAGGAGAGGGAGGTTGACAGTAAACATCAGAGCAAAACCTTAAAAATCTATGAATATACTCCCTCCTAAAGTTCTACTACATATACCAGTGGCCAATTACTTTTATTCTCTCATAAAAAAAACTGAAGACCTGCCGGAAGCTGGTCCATCTTTGCTGCTTGACACAGTTGCTACATGGAAGAAACATCTTCACAGCATATGTTTCAAGGGACCTGGCGTATATGGCATATGTTTGCTCCCCCTCTTAGCGCTATGTGTTTTAACCAGGACCACCTCCCCAAGAAAGGTCGTTTCCCCAGGTGGGGATTTTTCCCTGGAGTTAGGGATTAACAGGACTAAGGAAGGGACTAAATGAGTAAAAACCCTTAACTAAGTGCCAGGCGGGTAGTTAATCACCTTAATAATCATGCTTAAACTACATAATCTTTACTTATGATAATCTCCTTCAGTTACTTCCTTGTAGCTTAACAGAACAGTAGAGTAGTGACCTTGGAATGGAGAAAACAAACGCCCTAACCTTTGGAATAGAATGGATAGGATTAAAATCAAATGGTATAAATACAGATGTAACAGGAGAATAAATAGAGAACCTGGCTAGAACACCTGGCTGGAGAACCTAGCTAGGCTGATCAACCGAACGCTGTCTCCGTGTCATTCCTTCTTCGCCAACTCCGTCCACACCTTTGGGAACCCCTGGACCTGCTGGGGCAGGACCCCAACAAAGACCTACGCATTTTTCTTTACCACCCTCTCCCCTCTCATACCCACCCTCAGTTCTTTTCCTCTATAACCCTTTATACCATCACCTTGTAATTTAAACTTTGTTGTCATTTTGAATTTGCTTGTCCAGGTGGGGAAGAAGGGAAGAGGAAGGTACAAGGAAGAACAAAGTTGTGCTGGGCAAGACATCAATGGCTTTCAGTTTGCTCTGGGCAGTATTTTCATTCCTCTTAATGTGTGTATGGCTATTCATTATTAAAATTATAAACCTCTTATATTCTTCAGTTTTACATTTGATCTGCTAAGACTTCCACAAATAAAATATTTTAATGCAAGAAAATATCCCTCTCCCTCAATTAAAAAAAATTTTTTTTTTCACAATACCATAAGGAGACCAGGCAAGACTCCACTTAAAATATCTAAGCATGATCTTGAGTGCCTTTGTCTAGCTCCTTCATATTCAGGTTGGTTCTGATGGAATAGAATTCACCACTGGCTCCAAGATCTTCTGTCAGGCTCTTGTCACATGGATCCTGTAGGACATGCAGAGACCCAGCTTACCTTTCTCAGCTCTTTCCTTGAACTGCTAGGAAATCCATCATCGTCTGGTCAAACTTGTTGTTATGCAAAAGAGCACGCTGGCCCACCTGGAGTGGCTCTGTTAGTTGAGCATCATCCCATGCATTCAAAAGTTGCCAGTTCAATTCCCAGTCAGGACACATAACTGGGTTGTGAGTTTGATCTCTAGTTGAGGAGCAACCGATCAATGTTTCTCCCTCAAATCGATGTTTCTCTCTCTCTCTCTCTCTCTCTCTCTCTCTCTCTCTCTCCCTTCCTCCCTCCCTCCAAGTATGTCCTCAAGTGAGGATGAGAGAGAGAGAGAGAGAAAACTCTGCCCCCCTGGTACAGAACAAGGACAGCTCAATGGAGTCCTCTGTTAAAGACTTCAGATAGGAGTGGTTTCCACAGGGGATGAGTTGCTCCAGACCAACTGTGTTAGACAGGGCCAGGGACAGCAAGACTGTCTGCCCCCAGGCTACACTAATCTCACTCCAGAACATGGGGAGAGTTGGGAGGCAGTTCAATCTGAAGTTATTAATGATGGCAAAGGGTCATCATCATGGTGGCTCTCAAATATTGACTTGAAGGCGCTGGTTTTCTCCAGCCAGGTAGCAGAGTCTGGGTGTACCACAGCCAGTTCTCCACACTCCTCAGATCATCATGCAGTTCCAATTGTTGCCACTGCAGTTTACTATAGTCCCCATGGTACTGCCTTTCCTGGTAGTCCAGAGTCTTAGTCTCTACCTGGGCTGCCTCCAGAGTCATAGCTGCTCTATCTTGGTTGTCCACCTTCTCCAGCTCCTGGACCAGCCTCGCTTACTCCAAATCCACATCCTTCAACTTCTTCTCAGTGTCTCCCTCTCGTCCTCACTTATTCTCTCCCTAGTCTCCAAACCTGGTTCTCTTTTGTCTTTAGCTCATGAAACTTATTTTAGCATTTCTTGGCAGTCCTGGTCTGTTAGAAACAAGTTCTTCACTTTTTAATCTATTTTTAAAATCTTTGTTTTGCCTTTATTTTTGAAGGCTATTCCTGCTGGATATAGAATTCTAGGTTGACAAGTTGTTTTTTCCTTTTATCACCTTTATGGATACCATTCCATTGTCTCTAATTCTCTATTTTTTCAGGTGAAAAGTTTACCATAATTCCAATTGTTATTTCCATGATTTAATGTGTTCTTCTCTTGCTTGTAAGATTTGCTCTTTAGTTTTGAGCAGTTTGATTAGGATTTGCCTAATCTGGAATTTTTTATTTCTTGGTTTGTTTTTATTTCATTTTGCATTTAATCTGCTTGGGGTTTGTTGAACTTCTTAAATTTGTGAGTTTATGTCTTTCATCAATTTTAGAATTTCTTAACTATTGTCTCCTCAAGCATGTCTTCAGCCACATTCTCTCCTCTCTTTCTAAAACTCCAAATACACAGATGTTATACTATGTATTATTATCCCATAGATCTTGGAGCATCAGCTAGTGCCAAAAGGTAATAAAGTACATCTCATTCTCTTTCTCTCTCTCTCTCTCTCTTTCTCACACACGCACACACACATGCTGATGGGGATATGCCAAAGAAACAAAGGAACCAAATGAAAGAGCTCAAAATGGCCAACTATGAATAATTTCACAAACAAAATAAATTAGTAATTATATTATAACCCCAAATATAAAGTAAATATCCATGAGTCAATACTGTTATAAACAATAACTGAATAAATAAATACACACAGGAGAAGAGACAAACCTCCTTCACAGAATTCCAAATAATTTATGTAGATACTCCACCTTCGAGGAGGGAGAGCATAACTACTCACAGTGACTTCCTTCCAAAGAGTACATATGGAATGTAAAGAAAGAATGAAAGAGAAACTTTACAGTTAAGGAACTTGACAAACACTACCTTGACCAGGTGATCAAGGTCAACATCAACACTGATAAGTCATGTTGACAATCTACCCTTAATATAATGTACTGAAAATGGCACTTAATTCTGTGGTCCTCCTCTGAAAAACCAAAACCCCAGTTGAATCATGAAAAAAATACCAATAAGGGACATTCTATAAAATGCCTGAACAATACTCCTCAAAACTGTCAAAGTCATCAAAAACAAGGGAAGTATGAGAAACTCAAAGCCAAGAAGAGCTTATGGACACATGACATTAAATGTAGTGTGGAACCCTGGTTGGGATCCTGAAACAGAAAAAGGACATTAGGTTACAACAAAAGATAGTGCATAAAGTATGAACTTCCGTGAAAAATAATGTATCAATATATCCCACACCCAGGATATATTGGTGTGGGGTATATGGGAACTCTCTGTACTATTGAAACCAGACAACCAAAGGGTCCAGGCTGCCTATCACTACTTGAGCTAATTAAGCAGAGACAAGGTTGGATTATATATGAGCGTTTATTCCAATAATGCAGGCAGTATGGGAGAGCAGCAGGTCACCTATGAAAATCTGCTCTGTACCTGCCCATAAACCAGCTGTTTATATTGGATAGGACAAAGATTACATGGGGAAGTAGGTAAAAGGAATAAGAATGGGTATAATAGCTCAGATTACAGGCAATGAGGGAAGGACTCCATTGTTTGGGCAATAAGGTTGTTCATCTTTCCATGATTGTGGACCACATTTCAAGGTTGACTCTAACCCAGGGGCATACAGCTCCCAGCCAGATTAGAATGTGCTTTCTTTAATCAGAACAAAACAATCATGGTTAACAGAGTATGATTAATACTTACTATTATAGGTAGTTCCCAATATCTTATTTCTGTCCCTAAAACTATTTTTGCCAATTTCCTTTAAAAAGAAATAAGAAAACAACTGGGAGTCTTCCATAACTGAAAGCCTCCAGTGCCTCTGGTAGGTTTCTCTCAGCTCTCCTGCTCACTCCACCCTTCCTCAACCCGTCCTATGAGGGTGGCTGCTGTGCATTTGGGGGAAGTTCCATGTATCTCAGGTAGGATCTCTGTCAGCTCAACTTCCCTGGCCCTTACTCTACTCAACCACCCCCGGGGGCATTCAGTAACCTATGCGTAAGAGCTGGGGGCTGACTGCAGACTTGCCCTTTAATGGAAAGGGAAGAGGCGGGGCAGCTATTCAGGATTTTAGCCAGCCCAAGTATGGCCATTACAAGTCCGTTGAATGTTTGGCAAGTTTCTTCTTTCCCCATCTATAGCTGATGCCTCTTCCATGGGCTGTTCTATCCCACAGTAGCCATCAGTTTCTTCTCTGCTAAGAGCATTTCATTACTTTCTGCCGTTTAGTTTATTTAGGTTTTCTTGTGTCCTCAGCTCTTTGAGGGTTTTTTAAAAATGACTCTTATTTGGCTTCTGTTGGATTTCAGGGTGAGAATGGCACTATCTTAAAACTTTGTACATCTGAAAAAGCAGAATTCTTCCCCAGACTTTTGATGGTTCAATCCCCCAGTACATTAAGGTCTCTACTCAAATATCATCTCTTCAAAGATGCATTCTCTGATCACACCATCTAAAAAGTCTCCTTTCTGTGCGTTCCATATATCCACGCCTCTGGTTCTATTTTGTCCATCAGTTTATTTTGTTCATTGCATTCTACATGTAAGTGAGATCATGTGGTATTTTTCTTTTTCTGACTAGTTTATTTCACATAGCATACATAATCTCCAGGTCCATACACGCTGTTGCAAAAGTTGTGTTTCAGCTCCAGACCCTGAAAAGCAGCAAGGCTAAGCAGGGGACACCAGGCCACAGCTGACATCAGGACCAGCAGTGATGACTAATGACCCCTGCCCTGGCACTAGCCAATCAGTGGAGACTACAACCCTGAAAGGACACACCTGGAAAGCTGATTAAAATTCTATTGAGATCCTCCCCTGGGAACTCCCCTAAAATTCCCAGCCTTAAAAATTCTTAGGATGGAGGGCCCAGTGCAGATATCTCTGGGGCACACCTTCTCCTTTGCCCACCCCCTGCTTTCCCCAGTGCAAGCGCTCTCTCTCAAGCATGCCCAAGTCCTTGCTCCTCTCCTTCGCCCCCGTTACTTATACCCTTGATTTCTTTCTCCCAGGTTCCAAGGGCCCTTTTTTGCCTCTGTAACTAGTTTCCTGAGTCCACACAGCCCAGCTGGCTCACTTCTTCCATGTCTCACTTCTTTTACCTCTGCAATTTTCTAAATAAGCTTTTGCTGATTTTTGAAAAAAATAAAAGTAAAAAGTCTCCTAAAGGACCTAAAATACAATCTTTCCAAATAACAGGAGTAGTATACATGAATGATACTATCTCTGTCAAATTTACATCACAAGTATAGCATATAAGTGTTCTAGGCCAGTGGTCGGCAAACTGAGGCTCTCGAGCCACATGCGGCTCTTTGGCCCCTTGAGTGTGGCTCTTCCTAAGCCTTAGAAGTACCCTAATTAAGTTAATAACAATGTACCTACCTATATAGTTTAAGTTTAAAAAATTTGGCTCTCAAAAGAAATTTCAATCGTTGTACTGTTGATATTTGGCTCTGTTGACTAATGAGTTTACCAACCACTGTTCTAGGCAGAAAAGTACCTAGAGGGGAAAAATATTTGCAAAATATATCTGAAGATTATCTAGAGTTCAGAATATATAAAGAACTCCTACAACTCAACAACAAAAGGACAAGTAACCCAATTTAAAAATGGACAAAGCAGTTAACATTTCTCCAAAAGAGATATTCAAATGGCCAACAAGAAAGATGCTCAATGTCATTAATTATTAGGAAAATGTGAATGAAAACCACTATAAGATACCAGTTTACACCTATTAGAATGGCCATAATAATAAATTTTTAAAGAAAAATAACAAGGGGTGACACTGATCTGGAGAAATTGAAACTCTTGAACATTGCTGGTAGAAATGTAAAATGGAGCAGCTGCTGTGGAAAACAGTTTAACAGTTCCTGAATAAGTTAAACATAGAATTACCACAGCAATTTCACTCCTAGGTATATACCCAAAAGAACTGAAAACAAGATTCTCTGGAGCATTTGAGATCTTTTCCCCTGATATATGTCATCAGTTTGACTCAAACTCTTATAAAAAAAATTTTTTAAAGAATTGAGTCCTGCTGGTAGCTCAATGGTTCAGCATCAACCCATGAACCGAGAAGTCACAGTTCAATTCCCAGTCAGGGCACATGCCCGGGTTGCAGGCTTGATCCCCAGTAGAGGGTGTACAGGAGGCAGCCGATCAATCATTCTCTCTTATTACTGACGTTCTATCTCTTTCCCTCTCCCTTCCTCTCTAAAATCAATAAAAACACCTTTAAAAGAATTGAAACAAGTGTTCAAACAAAAACTTGTACACAAATGTTCACAGCAGCACTATTCACAATAGCTGAAAAGTAGAAATAACCAAAAGTCCATCAACTGGTGACTGAATAAACAAAATGGACTGTGATCTGCACAATGGAAATCCACTTTATGCAAAGGGAAAATATCTGACTCAAAGGCCACATATTGAATGATTCCATTTAGAGAAAATATCCAGAGAAGGCAAATCCACAGAGACAGAACGCAGGGCAGCGGCTGCCGGGGTGGGAAAAGAAGGAATAGGAAATGGCTGCTTCTTTGATATGGGCTTTCTTTTTGGAGTGATGATCAAGTTCTGGCACTAGATAGTGGTGATGGCGGTGCAACACTGTAAATGTATTTAATGATACTGAATTATACACTTTAAAATGGTTAATAAGTTTTATATGTATTTCACCACAATAAAAAATGAGTAGACAGGAATCAAAGATGGCGGCATAGGTAAACACCGGAGACTGCTGCCGCAAACAACCACTTCAAAAATACAACTAAAAGACGGAACGGACATCAACCAGAACCACAGGAAAGCTGGCTGAGGAGAGACTCTTCAACTAGAAGCAAAGACAACAGCATTACGAGGCTCAGAGGAGGCGCAGTGTGGAAAATTTAAAGGTACAGAGGTGCGCGCGCAAAGCAGGCTGGTGGCTGAGGGCGCGGTTGTCGTTTTCAATCAGGAGGGAGTCTCAGACTCGGAGCTCCAGATCCGGGCGAGTCTCTAGGGACCCAGACTCAAATGGGAGAAGCGGGACTGTCTGGCTACGGTCCCTCCGAGGTTTGCAGCGGTTGCTGGGACAGAGAGGCAGAGCCCCTGGGGAAGGACTGAGAGCAGCCAAAACTGCTCCCTCCGCCCGCCCTGTTGATCCCCTGCTACCCGCCCCGCCCAAGCCCTGCACAGAGCCATTTGCCGGATCGCCTCAGGCAAAGGCTAGATTAGCACCTCCCCAGAGGACAGAAGTTTTCCACACAGCTGATTCTCACAGCCAGTCAGCCTGGTGGTCAAATCCCTCTAGTATTAACTACAACAATTAAGGCTTAACTAGAACAAGACTGCACACAAAGACCACAAGGGGGTGCACCAAGAAAGCATAAAAGATGCGGAGACAAAAAAACATGACAGAAATGGAGGATATGGAGCTAAAAAACGCAATTTTGAGGGCTTGCAATAAACTTGAGCAGAGCCTCACGAAAACTAATGAGACCCTCGATGCTACGATAAAGAAACTAGAAATTAAGCATACACGGACTGAAATAAAGAATATTATACCCAATAGCAGACCAGAGGAGCACAAGAATCAAGCCAAAGAATTGAAATGCGAAGAAGCAAAAAACACCCAACTGGAAAAGCAAAATGAAAAAAGAATCCGACAGTGTGAAGATAGTGTAAGGAGCCTCTGGGACAGCTTCAAGCGGACTAATATCAGAATTATAGGAGTGCCAGAAGATGAGAGACAGCAAGATATTGAAAACCTATTTGAAGAAATAATGGCAGAAAACTTCCCCCACCTGGTGAAAGAAATGGACTTACAAGTCCAAGAAGCGCAGAGAACCCCAAACAAAAGGAATCCAAAGAGGACCACACCAAGACACATCATAATTAAAATGCCAAGAGCAAAAGACAAAGAGAGAATCTTAAAAGCAGCAAGAGAAAGAGACTCAATTACCTACAAGGGAATACCCATATGACTGTCAGCTGATTTCTCAACAGAAGCTTTGCAGGCCAGAAGGGAATGGCAAGAAATATTCAAAGTGATGAATACCAAGAACCTACAACCAAGACTACTTTATCCAGCAAAGCTATCATTCAGAATTGAAGGTCAGATAAAGAGCTTCACAGATAAGGAAAAGCTAAAGGAGTTCATCACCACTAAACCAGTATTATACGAAATGCTGAACGGTATCCTTTAAGAAGAGGAAGAAGAAAAAGGTAAAGATACAAATTGTGAAGAACAAACATGCATCTATCAACAAGTGAATCTAAGAATCAAGTGAATAAATAATCTGATGTACAGAATGAACTGGTGATTATAATGAATCAGGGACATAGAAAGGGAATGGACTGACTATTCTTGCGCGGGGGGGAAAGGGGGATGGGAGATGCGGGAAGAGACTGGACAAAAATCGTGCACCTATGGATGAGGACAGTGGGTGGGGAGTGAGGGCGAAGGGTGGGGCGGGAACTGGAAGGAGGGGAGTTATGGGGGGGGAGAGGAACAAATGTAATCTGAACAATAAAGATTTAATTTAAAAAAATGAGTAGACAAATAAAAGCTTAAACACAAAAAAAATCTAGAACTAGGTTCTGAGAAAAGCTCAAAGGTTAAACACACATACTTAATTTCATTTCCTCTCAAAACTGCTAAAATGCCAAGAAGGTATTTTTAAGGCAAAAACAAAACTTTAAAGGCTGGAAAGCAGATGGTAACTAAGAGAAGATCAACGTAAGCTGAATCCTAAACCCACAGGGTTAGAAAGCCAAAACCAACCTGGCTTAGTCCACAGAACTCTCAAAAGGCTCAGAAACTGGTAACAGCACCTCCAGAAACAGGGGGAGGAGACCACTAAAGCTCTCTGGGAAATGGCTTAGTCTCTCAGTGTCTCCCATTCCACTTGGTTTTATGTCTCTGTCAACACAGCAAGAGGACTATTCTCTGAAGCAGATTTCTGAACAGAGGGACACAAAGCACATTATGGGGAGAAGGACTTAATGAAACCAGGAGGATTAACTAACTAAATATATATATATTTCCCTCACTTAGCTCCCAGAGAACCATCTTTCACACACCAGGCAGGAGATTAAGACTTCTCTTCTCAGAAAGGGAAAAAGAAATGAGAAGCAGATATCAAGGGCTCTCTAACAAATGGCAAACTCAGGTCACCCCACAGTGAACCCACAGATGTGCTCAGAGCTTCCAATCAACTTTTAGGACCACCCCTAAAAAATTGGAGGTCTAGTCAAGATAATTCAACAGAGGCAAAACCCGAGATGAGAAAAATCAAAGAAATAATTTAGGAAAACGTCCCAGAATTAAACAAAGTAAGTTTACTATTTGAAAACCCAGAATGCACAGTATAATGAATTTTAAAAGCACATCTATACTAAAGCATATATTTTTGAAATTTTAAAACAGTGGAAACCAGGAAAAGATCCTACAAGCTTCCAGACATGGAGAAATAGGTAGCAAGAGATGAAAAATCATGATTTTGAACTTTGATCAGTCACAGTGTAAGCTAGATGACAATGGAACAAAATCAAAATTCTGAAGGGAAATGATCCCCAATCTGAATTATACATTGACAGGCCAAACTATTAATCAAGTTTAAGAAGAAAATACAGGCATTTTCAGAAATGCAAGGTATCAAATAATTTGCCTCCCATTCACCCCTACTTCAGCAAAATGTGGGAGTAAACCAAGAAGAGGAAGAAGACTCAGGACACAAAGAGAAAGAGAATCCTGATCCTGAGAGCGGCACTGGGAAGCCACAGGACGGGACGGGGCACTTTGCTTCGGAGGGGCTTCTTCAGCAGGATGACCCTGACAGTGAGTGAGGTGAGAGACCAAGTAAGCATTTTGAGTAGACAAAGTAAGCATTCCAGTGAGTTCTTTAGTATAATTGTGACAATTGAATTGAATGATTTGATATAAAAATAATTTTAGTTATTTATAGAAGTAAAGTATTAACTGTTAATAATATTTGTATCTAGCATTACTATAAGTGCTTTATGTTCATTTCTGATTAAGTCTCACAATAACTTTATGATAGAGAGACTAGTCAAGATAATTCAACAGAGGCAAAACCCGAGATGAGAAAAATCAAGGAAATAATTTAGGAAAACGTCCCAGAATTAAACAAAGTAAGTTTACTATTTGAAAACCCAGAATGCACAGTGGAAACCAGGAAACTAGACCTCCAATTTTTTAGGGGTGGTCCTAAAAAGTGTGGGCAACGGCAGAAAATCTTGGATTCAGTTAGTGGTAAGGACACTGAAAACATGTAAACAATGTCCTAAACTGAAAACTCAGTAACATCAATTCACATATGTTACTTGAAAAATCACAGGAAAACAGCTAAGAATTAAGAATGGTAACCTCTGAGAAGGGGAAATAAGGTGAGGACTGAGAATTACTGTTTGTCTGAACAATCCCTGACAAACTGCTTAACTCGTTAAACTGTAACTCTGAAAAAATGAAAATAAAAATGTGGAAGACAGAGACATAAGATACCTAAGGATTTCCCAAAGAAATAAAACCTACCTTGGCAACTAAGTCTGACCTCTGTGAACCTAGAAGACTAACAAACAAACTTGTCCTGCAAACCAAAAAGATAACAAGAAATCAATAAATTTGGCCGGACGGGCGGGGGGAGCAAAACAGAAGTGACATTACTCTTCTGCTATCATAATTCTTGCCAAAAGCATGACCCCAATAGCAGAAATCCATGGATTTCTGTGCTTCAGCTCCTAGTCTGTCAAGTGGGTATAACAGTCTCTCTGTCATAGAGTTATTGTGAGACTTAATCAGAAATGAACATAAAGCACTTATAGTAATGCTAGATACAAATATTATTAACAGTTAATACTTTACTTCTATAAATAACTAAAATTATTTTTATATCAAATCATTCAATTCAATTGTCACAATTATACTAAAGAACTCACTGGAATGCTTACTTTGTCTACTCAAACCTAAGGCCTCTAACCCTTTCACATATGTCTCCTAAAAAAGGGATAGGAAGAGAAACTCTCTGATTATCCATGAGAAACAGAAATAACAATTAATAAAAGTTGTCTATAAAGATGTTTATCGTACTGAAAAACTGACAGTCCCTGAAAAACTACTCAGGCCATCCTCCTTTCTCTAACAGTTTTTTCTTGATTATGACCAATCAACTAACTAAGCAAGTCAGCAATTAGAATTGAAAACTTTGTACCAACTATACATTAACTCATGAATGTTAAGACAAGTACTTGACCATTTCTAAATAGGTCAAGTCTCAAACTTATTCACAGACTGTGTTCTCCAAGTTCAGTTATACTTCATTATAAAACTTGAGATAACAAAATTATGAAATAAAGTTGAAATTCTGGACAATATTCAAAGGCCAACTTAATTCATAAGTACCCAAGAACCATGGAGAAAGAAAGGAATAAATATAATCATATTAGGAAACTTTCAACCACTTCTTTTGTGCTCTCATTCTATATAATAAAAGCCTAATATGCAAATCGACTGGATGGTGGAACAACAGGCAGAATGACTGGTCGCTATGATGTGCACTGACCACCAGGGGGCAGATGCTCAATGCAGGAGCTGCCCCGACCCGCAGGCCCCAGGCTGGCCAAGGCCGGTGCCAGCAGGGGCCCCTCCAATCAGCCCACCAGTCACCCCACAGATCAGCCCTGATCTCCGGCCAGGCCTAGGGACCATACCCATGCATGAATTTCATGCACTGGGCCTCTAATCCTACATAATAAAACCCTAATATGCAAATCGACTGAACGGGGGAACAACCAGTCGCTATGATGTCACTGACCACCAGGGAGCAGTTGCTCAACACAGGAGCTGCCCCCTGGTGGTCAGTGCACTCCCACAGGGGGAGCACTGCCCAGCCTCCGCAACAGCGCTAAATGGGGGATGTCCTAGACTGTGAGAGGGCACAGGCCAAGCTGAGAGACCTACCCCCCGACCCGACAGTGCAGAAATGTCGTGCACCAGGCCTCTAGTATCTAATAAAATAATTGCTAGTTGAGATTAAGAATTGTGTCATTCTTTGTTTTTTACCTTTGTTCTTTTGTAAACATCAACAGCACATAACAGAGTACCTGTCTTCTATCAAGAGCTAAAAATATTTAATGAATGAATAACTAGAACTAAGAGTACTATTTCTATGGAGAAATGCACTATAATTCCCAATTAAAAGAACAATTGCAAGAACTCAGGCAATAGGATCAGAGTTTGAACACCAAGAGCAATAAAGCATGGGCAGATTCTACCTTCATCTACAAATCAATCACTCCTACCAGAAACCACATTCTGGTCATAGATCACCATACTGTTTCTAAGCATGTGTAAATCACTAAGTTGGATTTTCATAATATAAAACTTGACTTCCAAAATTTCCCTGGTTTCTTTCCCTTTACCAATACCTTAAAATAAAATAGCAGCCACAACATTTTATCTGGGAATATATTTTCCTCAGTTCTACTGAGATATAATTGACATAGAACATTGTTATTAGTCTAAGTTGTACAATATAATTATTTGATATCTGTACCAGGTATATATTGCAAAATGGTTATCACACTAAGTTTAGTTAATATCCATCATCTCACATAGTTAACAGTATTTTTCTCTTGCGACGAGAACTTTTTTTAATATGAACTTTTAAAATCTACTTTCATCAATTTTCAACATATAATATTGTTAACTATAGTCACCATGCTGTACATTACATCCCCAGAAGTTATTTATCTCATAACTGAAATTTGTACCTTTGACCACCTTTACCCATTTCCCACAGCCCCTACAACCCCTGCCTCTGGTAACCACCAATCTGTTCTGCTTCTATGCTCTCGGTTTTGTGAGACCTTATAGCATCTGTCTTTCTCTGTCTGACTTATTTCATATCTTGTCACAAATGGCAGGATTTCCTTCTTTTTTAAGGCTGAATAATATTTCAGTCTGTGTGTGCATGTGTGCGTGCGCACACATATGCTTACATATCTCACATTTTCATTATCTAGTCATCCATCAGTGAACACTTAGGTTGCTTCCATGTCTTGGCTATTGTAAATAATGCTGCAATGAACATGGGGATGCAGGTAATCTCTTTGAGATAGTAATTTCATTTACTTCAGATATATACCCAAAAGTGAAACTGCTGGATCATATGGTAGTTCTAATTTTTTGAGGCAGATTTTTCATTTGCAATTTCTGTATTACTCGTTGGTACAAACAGTTATCAAATGCTAACTTAATATTATGGCCAAAAACCGTTTTTTAAAATCAATATTCAGATAAAAATCCAATATTTCTCTAGCTCAAATGCAATTATACATTCACATTCCAAAAGTGAAGAGGTAAAAGTATCTAACACATCATAAATAAATTTAGGCCCCAAAATAATTGTAAAAACAACTGAAAATTATAGAATTCAGTAAACAACATATTCAATGTCCACAATGACACTGACTTTCATACTTTGAAAAGAGAAACTCACCTTAAAAAGAACTCCTATCCTAGCTGGTTTGGCTCAGTGGATAGAGTGTTGGCCTGTGGACTGAACTCCTTTACTGAAAACAACTGACTCTCTATACCAGTGATGGCGAACCTTTTGAGCTCGGCGTGTCAGCATTTTGAAAAACCCTAACTTAACTCTGGTGCCATGTCACATATAGAAATTTTTTGATATTTGCAACCATAGTAAAACAAAGACTTATATTTTTTATATTTATTTTATATATTTAAATGCCATTTAACAAAGAAAAATCAACCAAAAAAATGAGTTCGCGTGTCACCTCTGACACGCATGTCAAAGGTTCGCCATCACTGCTATACTACAGCCTTTAAAAAATGACGGTTAATTTATCCTATAGAGCCAGCACTCATCTAGGCTTTATGGAATGACTGACAATCATATATCTTATTCCAAATACTAAATTCATATGGATTGTCACCTTAAATGAGGTAAGGTATGAAAAGCACTTAAGCTCCAATCCAGTATTAGAAATTACTCCATAAGTAGTATTTCTCTTGAGTATTTTTTCTGCTTTGAAGTTCTATACCCCAAAGAAACCAATTCTTTACGATTTCATTTTATATAAACTTAAGAAGCCTGTATAAATATTTGTGTGAGTGAATGTAAGAGGCAGAATGAGGATGACGACTTGTGAGCAACAGAAGAGCCATGGGTAGTCTCAGCAGCAGAAGATAAAGCATCTCCAAAGCACCTATTACGTTAACAGAGTATCTTCTACACAAAATTTTTAAGTGAGTTCTTTATGGGACATTTTGAAAATTATTTTTACATCCAAGAAAACATAATCATAATTAATTAAACCTATTTTTAATTTTGATTCAAGAATGTTTTCCATAGAAATAACTATGCTCAATTTCTCTGCACTACTGAACTATGTAATAAAATATGAAACTCACTAAGGAAAAGCTGAGCCAGAATCTTTTTTTTTTTGAATTCTGAGGTAGTTTTAGTCATTTTTTTATAATTTTTTTTATTGCTTAAAGTATTACAAAGGGTATTACATATGTGTCCTTCCCCCCGCCCCGCCCTTGACAATCCCCTGGCCTCCCTTACCCCCCAGTGTCTTATGTCCATTGGTTATGCTTATATGCATGCATACAAGTCCTTCGGTTGATCTCTTACCCCCCCTCCTTCCTGCCCCCCAACCCTCCCTGGCTTTCCCACTGCAGTTTGACAATCGGTTTGAGGCAGCTCTGCCTCTGTATCTATTATTGTTCAAAAGTTTGTAATGGTCTTTATTATCCATGAATGAGTGAGATCATGTGGTATTTTTCCTTCATTGACCGGCTTATTTCACTTAGCATAATGCTCTCCAGTTCCATCCATGCCATTGCAAATGGTAAGAGTTCCTTCTTTTTTACAGCAGCATAGTATTCCATCGTGTAGATGAACCACAGTTTTCTAATCCATTCATCTACTGATGGGCACTTAGGCTGTTTCCAGATCTTAGCTATGGTGAATTGTGCTGTGAGCCAGAATCTTAATATCTCTTTTAGAGACTTATCTTGATGTGAAAGTAAACATCATTCACTGGCATATTCCAAACATTCAGGAGAAGTGGATGGGTGAAGGAATAAGAGCATAAAAATTTGACACTATTTCTATGGTGTAGGTTTATGTCTTAATGTTTCCATTCTGAAAAGCAAATGAAATAAACTGAGACCTCCATATGGCTTGACAAAAGGGCTGTCTTGAGTACTAATATTCTCTGGTTAACATGTTAGTGAACTTTTCTCTCATTTCTTCCAAGTATCTTAGCATTAAAAACTACATAGCATGATGAAGCTGCTTTGAAAAAACAGTTTGGCAGTTCCTCAAAACATTAAACATAAAGTTACCATATAACCCAGTAATTCCACCCCAGTTATATACCAATGAGAAGTAAAAATATATGTCCACACAAAAACCTATACACAGATGATCAGAGTAGTGTCATTAATAACAGCCAAAAAGTGGAAACCCAAACGTCCATCAATTGATGAATGGATAAACAAAATGTGGTATGCCCTCACAATGAAATATTATTCAGCCATATACATCACAACATAAACTTGGAAAACACACCAAGTGAAAGAAACCAGATACACCAAACAATATGTTGTATGATCCCATTTATATGAAATACTGAGGATAGGCAAATCCATAGAGAAATAAGCAGATAGTGGCTTCCAAAGGATAGGGGAAGGAGGATATAGGAAGTAGCTACTTAATGAATATGAGGTTTACTTTGGAGGTGAAGAAATGTTCTGGAACTAGATAATGGTGATCATTGCACAACATTGTGAATACACTAAATACCACAGAAACTTACGTTATCTGAGGTATAGTTTACTCAACATAACAAAAAAATAGATGTTAACACCTTATCAGAGGAAGTTAACTTGCAAGATAAATGCTGAGTATTTTGGTACCCCTTTAATAACCTTACTGATAATTTGAGAAGGTCAATATAAACATTTAAAAAATTAAACCTTTTCTATAATGCCCAATGCCATCCTTAAGATTTCTATTTGTTAGGAATTATGAAACTCTTAGCACCAGCTTTTCAATGCAGGGTAGGAATAAATTTTACATAATATCTAAATAATTCAAGTGAGATTTAAAATGGGCAGGATATCTTATTAAATTTGGTCTATTCCCGTGGTCGGCAAACTGAGGCTCTCGAGCCACATGCGGCTCTTTTGCCGCTTGAGTGTGGCTCTTCCTAAGCCTTAGGAGTATCCTAATTAAGTTAATAACAATGTACCTACCTATACAGTTTAAGTTTAAAAAATTTGGCTCTCAAAAGAAATTTCAATCGTTGTACTGTTGATATTTGGCTCTGTTGACTAATGAGTTTGCCGACCACTGGATACCATATCTTGAATTTTAGTATAGGACAGGAACATACTTATTCCTAATGAACAAGATCAGCAAAAGATTTTTAAAAAAAAACTTTTAGGTAGCAAAATTTATGTGGTCTGCTTTAGTACTCATGAACCTCTCTGACGTTCATTTTTTAAATTTTTGATATTCAATAGAGAAAGGCAACATAAAAACAAAAGCTATGCCAAATGCAATAACAGCTCATTAATTTATTTTGCTTCAATTACAGTAGAAAATACAATTTCTGCTGAATGTAATTCTAGGCAAGGTCAAATTCAGTCACCTACATAATATGCCCAAAGTTCATTCACAATCTTCCTAACTGCTCTTAATGCGGTTTTGCGTAGAGTAGGCTCCCGATATACATGAATTATGTAAATTATCAGATTAAATAATAGTTTCAACTTAAATAATTATATCCACTATGGGCCTATGCAAACCAGACAATGAACTAAATGCTTTACATATATTAGTACTCGTTTCAGGCTCCCGATACTTTACACGGGTTAAATAACTTGCCTAAGGTCATAACATTAGTACATTGCAAACCCAGGATTTAAAACATGGTCTGTCAGACATACAATCATTTTTGCTAAAACATTCCAAGTGTGGGCTACAAAAGGACATATTTTCAGTTTAATTGCCAAACATTCATATTCTCTCTTGAACACAGTTTCTAGATATTTAGGGAATGAGAAAAAAAAAGTACTGGAAAAGAACATTACTGAGGAATGAAGTGAGGTGTCTGGGGAAACGGGCAATGTGCCTACTATGTGCCACATCTGGCACTGGCTGTTTTATTTTTAAATTTTTATTGACTGATTTGAGAGAAACACCAATTTGTTGGTCCACTTATTTATGCATTCATTGGTTGCTTCTTATATGTGCCCTGACTGGGGATGGATCCCACAACCATGGCTTAATTGGGAGACCACACGACACACTAACCAACTGAGCACCTGGCCAGGGATGCACTGGCTATGTTAAATGCATACACACTTAATTGTTCAATCCTGGGAGATAAATATTGGTGCCTCCTTTTTTACATAAGAGGCAACTGAAGTTTAGAAGGTTCAAGAAGATTAAAGGCACAAAGTTAGGATTAGAAATCAAATTCAGTCCATCAATAAATATTTACTAAGCATTTACTATGTATCAGGGCTGTAAGAAGCATGTAGAATAGAATATTAGAGATGCCCCTCATATAGCTGAAACCAAACCCATTTTCTTTTTGCTTAGGGAGTAAGTCACTGTAAAATTAAAAAATCTCCAGACTTTATTATTTTTCATTTTTTGTTAATCCTCACCCGAGGATATTTTTCCATTGATTTTTAGAGAGAGTGGCAGGGAGAGGGAGGGACAGAGAGAGAAACATCAATGTGAGACAGAAACATTGAATGGTTGCCTCCCATATGCATCCCAACCAGGGCTGGGGATCAAGCCTGCAAGGGAGGTACATGCCCTTGATCGGGATCAAACCCAGGACCTTTCAGTCTGCAGGCCAATGCTTTAACCACTGGGCAACCCACTATTGCTCCAGACTTTGTTTTAAATGATTATTCATGCTTTGGCTATATATGCTAAGTACTGCCCATAAACCCCAAAAGCTTATTGCCATGAAAACTAAATAAACCTCCAGTAGTAAATGTGAAAATATAAGCATTTCTGTCCATCATGCATGATTTTGAACATATTGCTAGGTGGAGAAGACCACTTTGGAAAGTATATCTCACATGTTCTCGAGAATGATTTAAACCATTAAGCATTCTATGAAGCTTTTGAAGGTCTGTCAGATTTTAAATGACAACAGTAAAATTTCAAAAAGAACAGGAGAAGTCAGCACCAAGGCTAGTTTAGCATTAATAATAAGTGATCTAATAAATAGGTCTGTGTTTGCCCAGTCAGGTTTTGCTTATTATGTCAGTTGGAAAGCCAGAAGGAAACTGGTTTTAACTCCCATAGAACCTGTATCAGGACAACATCACTTTATCAGCAATGTAGCTGATATCAGCATAACACTGAAACTGTTCAAATTTAAAACTGATCTTTCTTAAAACTATTTTAATAATTCATTCACAGAACAGAATTGAGACAACCTCCTTAGGGAAAAAAAAACACACAAAAAGGTAATAAACATTTATTGAGAGCTTTTTATGTGCCAGACACATGGCTTTTCCCACATAATTCTTATAGTTACCCTGCAAGATATTAACCTTGTCTTTTAGAAGAAAAAACTGAAGTTTTGAGAAATGAAGTAACTTTTTTCTAAGGTCACACACCTAATAGGCCGAGCCAAGGTTCAAACTCAACTATTATAATGTTCCATAGCTGTCAATTTCTTACCTTTTAAAGTAACTGTTATTTTTTTAAATTATGACAATATGAGAGCAGAGAAAGCAAAGTAAAATAGTGATTTGGATTATAAACTGTTTTTAGTACTGCATAAGTACTATAGAGTGATATTGACCTTGTAAAAATTCCTGAGGTCATTGTGAAGAATATAAAATGCCTTGAGGTCAAAATATCAAGCTTTCCAGTAGAAAAAGTAACAAATAAGTAAATATAACATTTAATATTATCAACAGAAAACCAGGTTAAAAAAAATTGTAAACCAGTTTTATTCTAAACAGCAGTTTTGAAAAGACTGTAGATCACCAGTGTAGGCTGGCCCAAACCAACATCTCCTGGAGAGAAGGCGTTTCCACAGTCAGATAAGTTTGGGAAATGCTGGTTTTAACACTAAACCAGTTTCATTATTGGTTACAAGCAGTACCAAGTCCTCGGGACCCTGTCTATCTGGGTTTGAATCCTGGTCCTTGCACCCACTAACCTAACCATGTCACTGTAGCAGGCTGTTTGACCACTCTGACAACTGTAGAAGATAGCGTTGTACAGATTAGAAATATTAACACCTGTGGGTCTGTTAGAACAGGGCCTTAAAAAGAGAAATGCTCAATAAATGCTAAATTATATACTAACATCATTTCCCTGAGTCTTTATTAAGCTGATGAAAGTTGATGGTCCTGCCGAAACCGGTTTGGCTCAGTGGATAGAGCGTCGGCCTTCGGACTGAAAGGTTCCGGGTTCGATTCCAGTCAAGGGCATGTACCTGGGTTGCAGGCACGTCCCCAGTAGGGGATGTGCAGGAGGCAGCTGATCGATGTTTCTCTCTCATCGATGTTTCTAACTCTCTATCTCTCTCCCTTCCTCTCTGTGGAAAAATCAATCAAATATATTTTTAAAAAAAAAGTTGATGGTCCTACTGAATCGCCAAGGTGGATAGACATTCAGTTTCCCAAACTTACAGGTGGAACCGACTTTCTCAGATCATCCTGGTTAATATCTTTTTTTAAAATGCTCTTGGGAAATAATAGAGAATTCCATTACTAAAATAAAATCTGTTTCTAAAGAAACACGGTTAGTGCTTCTGCCCAGGAAGCTTCATGCCCCTTCCCTCAGACCTCCTATTTGGCTGTTCCTGAGCTGTACCCTAACCGAAAATATCTCTTTGCAGATTCCAGCACCTGGATTTGTTGTAGGCAGTTAGACAGACAAGAGCAGAGAAAGGAGGATGGGTCAGGCACAAGTCACCAGGGTGGAAAGCCGCAGGTGCCTAACAATGGACAATCAACTGTAGAGTGGGACCTCACCCCCAGGGTGACCTTTCCTCCCCTAGCAAATAGCAGGTCAAGAGGTTTGGATGCCCTGAACTTTCCTCACTAGAGATAACATCTAGGCCAGTGATGGCGAACCTATGACACGCATGTCAGAGGTGACACGCGAACTCATTTTTTTGGTTGATTTTTCTTTGTTAAATGGCATTTAAATATATAAAATAAATATAAAAAATATAAGTCTTTGTTTTACTATGGTTGCAAATATCAAAAAATTTCTATATGTGACACGGCAACAGAGTTAAGTTAGGGTTTTTCAAAATGCTGACACGCCGAGCTCAAAAGGTTCGCCATCACTGATCTAGGCCTCAGTTGTATGTCAACTCCAGACCCAGATAAACAACAAAACCAGCCTCAGGACCAGCTGCATGGAATAAATGACCCCTGCCCCGGTGATGGCCAATCAGTGGAGAGCACCACTCTGAGTGGACACACCTGGAAAGCTACTGAATATTCTATTGAGATCTTCCCCCTGGGACCTCCCCTAAAACCTCACCCTTAAAACCCTTAGGGACAGAGGGCCCAGTGCCTCTCCCTCCAGGGCGTGCGCAGCCTTTCCCTTTCTCCTCCCCACCCCCAAGGGAGTAACCTTTACATTCCTCACTCCCACGCACCGAGGGCCCTTCCTTTACCTCTATAACTTATTTCCTAAGGCCATTTCTAACACAAATTACTTTTTCTACCTCTGTAACTTACCCAATAAATGTTCCCTTACAGTTTGGGTCTTGCTCTTAATTCTTTCTGAGCCAGAACCGAAGTACCGAGGTTGCTGAACAGATTCAGCACCTGGAACCTGTACATGGTAGTGGGAAGGAACATCATTTTATTTGCCATTCTTATAGCCCTCAGTGGCTTCAAGTGGTTGCCTGCCTAACCAGAGCCGTTATTCCATTATCCAAGATACTGTATGGAACCTAGTCCAGCTCGGAATCAACTGAACAAGGACAAGAACGTTTTCCATGATCAAGATATGGCCATCCCTCTACAACTCACTCATATCCACTGTACAGACTTAAAATCAATATTCAGATGATGGTGTTTTATTGTGCCCATTGTGATATTCATAGTCATTACTGAAAGTGCCAGTTATGCTACCCTCCCATTTAGAATTTTTTCTAAGCAATACACGTCAGGATTTTCAGAAGTGCTTATACCCTTTCACCGATCACTTCCACCCCACCTCTTGCCTTCCTCCTCACCCAGGGCTAAGGCTTGTTCAAGGACAAAACAGGGTTCTTCACGGCGTGCTGAGCAAAGGCCATAGGCTGCTAAGCATTGCTAAGTAAACCTGTACACAATGAAGTCATCTAGCTTGGTGCTCAAGCCAGAATCTGTCTGTCAGCACAAATACATTTTCCCACAAATTAATAAAAATTTGTTAACATAAAAACATTAAAACCTGTAAAGAATTTTTGTGAGTTTATTTGAGCCAAACTGCCGACAATTGCAGGGAAGCAAAATCTCAACGTATTGGGATAACACTCCGGAGAATGGTGGTTTTTCATCTATTTTTATACATTGCAATCAAAGGAGGTTACATGAAATCTACTGGTAATAGGTTAGAAAGGCGGGAGAAAGCAAAAGGGGAAACCTCTGGGATTGGATAAAAAGTAAAATGATAGACACATACTTGGGTGGGTGCAGGATAGTTAACAGTCAACAATTAACATCATAACAATAACAATGAAGGGATTTAAGGTCTCCTGGAGCCCAGAGCATTTGGTTGTGACCTGAGGGGTCTGGAAAAAAAAAGGGAAGTTACAAGTTACCCAGACATTTCAAGGATATATTACAGATGCAAAAAGACAATAGGCTCAGATAAGGTAAAGGTTGACCTTGTCAGTGAAGTTACCGGCCTATGATGTAACTACCCACCATAACTTCTTTTAGTTAAAGTTTAATTTCAGACCATCCTTTGTGGTTACTTTAGGTCTCTGAGTTTGCAAGACCGCCATGCAGGCCTTCCCTGAGCTTGTCAGGTTAGCATGTGGCCCCTTTCGTCCACAAATTAACAAAAATTTTGAAATCAGCCAGAACCACCATGTTCTTCACCATCACTGCAACCATCCAAAATGTAAGCCCCTCCAATAATTAATTAAGCCTCTCCAATTAGTCCCTTTTTCCTGCTTCACTCAGATCATTTCACCTCGAAAATCACACATCCTCCAATAGCCATACTTCCTGATAACCCTTTACATTGTTCCACTGTAAAAAATACCCTAAAACCTGAGCCAATTTAAATAACACTCCAGCAATCTTGCCTAAACTAAAACATGAGTGCAAGCTATTGGCACTGAGCAAATGCAAAACATGGAAGTCATTCCATGTTCAAAATCACAGTTTTGTTTTGTTTTTTAACCTCCAATGTGCTCAGCAATGTCCAAGTATGATGGTGCTCATTTTATTAAACAAACTAGGGGCCCAGTGCAAAGAATTCATGCACCTTGAAAGGAACTGTGGGCCATGAGGCTGTGGTGGGCACAGGGGCCCATCCTCCGCACCTTCGCCTGGCCCCTCCTGCCATGGCCCCCCGTCCTCTGTCTGCCGGCAGCCCTGCTCCTGCTGCTGCTGCTCCCACAAGCTGACAGCGCCAGCCCCACTGGCACCCACTGACGGTGTGGAGCAATTGGGGCCGGTACCATCAGCAGGTGTGAGCGGTGGCTGCTGCCCACATGGCCCCTGAGGAGCAGGGGGAGGTGGAGAAGCCCTCAGGGGTGATCAGGGCCGGCAGCCACTACTTGTACCCACTGATGGGACTGAACTATCAGGGTGGCACCGGGTGTTGGCAGCGGGTGGGAAAGGTGGCTCCAGTGCAGGCAGCGGATGCGAGCAGGACCAGCATCAGCATCAGGTGCAAGCGCCGGGTGAGACCACAGCATTCAGGAGCAAAGAATTTTCAGTAACCACCAGAGGCTTGCCCCTATGACAGCGACCCCGCCTTGGTCTGACACCCCTGCTCACCTGCTCCACCATCCCGCCGCAGCCAACACCTGCCATGTTCTGCACCCTGCTGCCTGCTGCCAATGCCCACCATGTTTTGCATGCGCCCCTTGGTGGTCAGCGCACGTCATAGCAACCAGTTGTTCGGTGGTTTGGTTGTTTTGCCGTTCAGTCTATTTGCATATTAGCCTTTTATTATATAGGATTATATAGGATGTGTGTGCCATTGACTGGAGGCATTTTTTAAAATATATTTCTATTGATTTCAAAGAGGAAGGGAGAGGGAGAGCGAGATAGAAACATCAATGATGAGAAAGAACCATTGACTGGCTGCCTCCTGCACACCCCCTACTGGGGTTCAAGCCTGCAACCCAGGCATGTGCCCTTGATTGGAATCGAATCCATGACTCTTCAGTCTGCAGGCCAACACTCTACCCTCTACCCACTGAGCCAAATCGGCTAGGGCAAAATCACAGTTCTTTACCCTCAAATAAAAGTATCTCTTTTGATATTTATGTCATCTTTTGCTACCTCTCTCTCCTTGTTATTGTCATCTACTGACCTCTTGGTCACTCTCCCACATTCACTGAAGACCTTAGAACCTGGTTCCATTCTGAGCAATTCACTTCCTGTGTAGCTGACTCTTGTAACACCCTAGCTTTACAGTTCCCTTATCTCAACTCCAATAACCTTCACTTTCTCTCCACTTCAGAAACCCATCTGACAGCCAGATCTTGCATTCAGTCTTAACCCGCAACCATTCTCCCATTTAATCTTAAATTTCAATATCCATCTTGACCACTTCACATTCCAGTAGTTACTTTCTGGTTTCATTCGTTCCCTATTCGGCCTAGACTCAAAGGCCCAACACCTCAAACACTCCCACTGCTGGAATCTCTTCTTGTTGTTGTTAATCCTCACCTGGGGATATTCTTCCATTGCTTTTAGATAGAGTGGAAGGGAGGGATGGGGGAGAGAAAGAGAAACATCGATGTGAGAGAGACACATCAAGCAGCTGGCTCCCCCATACACCCTACCTAAAATTGCAACCCAGAACCTGCCCTTGACCAAGAATTGAACCTTCAAGCCTTCTGGTGCGCTGGCCAATAACCCAACAACAATTTACATTCAACATTATTTTGTATTAGTTTTAGATATACAGTGGAGTAGTTAGACAATCGTATACTTTACAAAGTGTTCCCCTGATATTTCCCGTGCCCACCTGGCACCAAGCATCTAAGTTAATGTCTTAGTGTTGATAAGCGTGTCATGGCTATGTAAAAGGTTAACATCACAGAAAGATGGGTAAGCTAACTCTTTGCAGTATCTTTGCAACTCTTGAGTAAATCTAAATTATCTCTAGAGAAAAATTATTTCAAAGCAAATTATTATAAATAAAACTATTTCAAAATAAAAAATCAATTTTTAAAAGAGGAAAAATTGAATATACTTATTCATTTTTTCTCAATTATTGGTACCTTAATTATATAATGGAGTGCTTTTATGATCCTAGATACACATTTTAAAGCATTTTTTTTTTATTTTTCAGAATTTTCAGTCTTTATCCTTTTTTAAATTCTAATACATTTTTTGCCAGTTATTACTGATTTAACTGATTACTGTAGAGAAAAAATTTTTAACTTAAATGTTCTATAATGAAAACCAATATGAAAGGATAGTGATAAAAAAAATAGAATAGAAATAAAATGAATCTATACGAATAGGCTTAGGAATAAAATCTAAGTATCCCATCAATACCATATTTGAGTTCAGACAGACAGCAAGAGTGCGTGAGTGAGGAATGCCTATAGCTGAAAAATGCAGTTATTGCGGACTTATAGGGCACTCTTTCTGTTAGTCTTATTTATATACTTAATTTTCTCTTGCAAAAGTGTTAAAATAAATGAAAACCATAAGAGGCAAGGACCTGGAATTTCCCAGGGCTTGCATATTTGTTTTTTCCACTTAAACTTTTTCTGATTAATTTAAAACTATTTGTGATTGCTTCTCTAATGTAGTTTGGCTCACTTTTTAGTATTTATATTTTAAAAGAGGCAAGAAAGAATATGAAATTACAGAAGATAGTGAAAGTCTATAATTCATTAAAATAGTCAAAAATATACCAGATAATGGAGGAATAAATAGTGCTTGCTTTAATTTGAGCCTTTCATCACAAACTTCTTTATTTCTGAGTTCCTGATACTTATTCTATCTCTGTATTAGCACTTTCCCACTGACATATTGCTGTTCAGACACTTCATCCACTCTTTTAAAAATATCTAACCAGAATTTTCACTGTTGATGCTGGCAGGTATCAAATTCTGAATCTAAGATGGAATCCCTTTGTGTTTCATTGTTTGTAGATGTCCCTCCAAGAAAGCAATCATAATGATTTCACATTGGATGAGGAAACTGTGGGGACAATAACTAGGTACAGGGTGCCTTGAATACCCATTCCATGTACCTTCAAAATAGACGGATCCCAAGCTGTACTCTCATAGTGTGTTGCTATACCAGAGTCCAATGAGACTGTCATTTTTGCCCTTAGCACACAGACAAGAACTCCTAATTTCAGTATAAAGACCAGATTAGTCCGTCCTCTTGTTAATTTAATCCACTTGCACAATGAGAATATGTTCCTGATGGCAGCTTCACCTGAAAATCTGCTGAAATCATTTGAACATCTGACATTTCATTGTAACTCCCGAATTTTCCACAGCAGGTTGAGAACAGGTTTCTATTCTGTTGACTTGTCTGGCAACAGAGTAAATATCACAGACTGGAGTTACTATCTTACAAACTGTCAATGGTAAAAAACTGTTAAAAAATAAGCATAATATTAACTATCACACTACATAAGACTTCACAGGGAACTAGACTGCAAATTTCTCAATGTAGAGAACATGATCGTTTTCAAAGGGAATTAGAATCTGCAGATTTCTCAAGGGGCTGAACATTAAACCCCAAGCATCATAATTTCCAGTGTCATATTTAACAATATCTCATCCCTATTAAACCTTGCATCCTAAGGAACTATATTATCACAATAAGATAACACAGAGCAGGTGAGTAATTTTCTGTGGCAAGTAGGGCATAACTGTTGATTGCCAACTTAGCAATTGTTTCCTCCACTCCTTTTTCTTTGCTGGCAGAACCTGCCTGTACTTTAGAAGCTAAAAGTGCCAGGAAGATCTCCTGCTAGCCTCTCTTAGAGCAAGGGCATGGGCACTGACCCATTCCTAGCTACGGGGCCTAAGAGAGCTGAAGCTGACAGGCAGGCCTTTGGAAATGTTTTCTTCACCAACAAAGAGATCTGAGAGGAAATTGCTGTTCTTCTACATAGTACTCAGTTGTGTCTGCATAACCACATGGAACTGGTGCAGCAATTTTACAACACGAGGACAGATGATCACCTCTTGCTGAATTTAACACAGAGAAAAGCACTTGGGTCCCTGACGGTATCACTGAGTCCTGTACGAACAACGGAATAAATAGCCTTGCCTCCGGAATTCTTGTAAGATAATAGCTATCTTGGTTAGTTTATGGCTTTAGTTTAAGCCTTTTTGTTTGCATATTATTACCTGACGGCCAAAGTATCCTAAGTAATATAGCTAGCAAATATCTGTTCATTGCATCCTAGATCAGGAAGTTAAACCACTGTTAGTTTAGCAGCCATGACTGCTTCATTCATGTTTTTCTTTTCCTTTCACTGAGAAGCAAACCCAACCTAATTATGTTCATATCTATGCTTCACAATAAAATCTGTTTCTTCCAGAACTCTTCCACAGTGGTCAATGGGAAGGGACTTTTCGCTTCTCCAGTATATTTTCCAGCATCACAGAAGTGTCCCAATTTTTAGCTAAACTTTCTTACTATACAAACTCCAATCCCATATTGAAATCACAACTGATAGAAAACTTCCAAAGAGAAAGTGCTAATGATATCTAAGAGTTGCTTTTATAGAGGGTCATTCACATTGACCAATACATGGAGCTGAACAGTGAGGCAATCTGAACGATGAATAAGTGAATATGATATTCTTTTTACACAGAAGGAAAACAAAAAACTTAACCTCAACTAAAAAAAAAAACAAGACAGAGTTATGAGTTGCATACAGGTGATTTCAGAATCCTACCTGAGTATAATTAATTTTTAAGACACCTCACTTGTTTCTTGCATGATACGCTTCAAGGGATAAATGTCCTACTATTTTTCATATTTACTCACAACATGGAAAGAACCCTTAGCAAGTTGATCAAACCTTCGTTGAATATTATTCAGCAGTGCAGCAAAATGAAAACTTAACCAAACTAGACAAGCACATATAGTTGACATTTGATTTATTAGGGAAAAAGTTAAGAAAAAAAAGACTACAAACCCTGAAATTTTCAGATCCTTTTCTTTGATATATTTCTCTTTTTCTAACTTTTTAAAAACTTGATTTTAGAGAGAGAGGAAGGGAGAGAAACAGAGAGACAAAGCGAGACAGAGAGAGAAACATCAATGTAAGAGAAACATCTATCAGTTGCCTTCCCTATGCACACGAGCTGACCAGGGATAAAATGTGACCAGGAATGAAACTTGCAGCCTATGCATGTGCCCTGACCCAGAATTGAACCCATTACCCTCTAGTGCATGGGACTACTCTCCAACCAACTGAGCCACACTGGCAAGGATGATATACTTTTCTTGCTTATTATAAAAACATGCTCACTAAAGGGGAAAAAAATAAAAATTATAAATTTTTCTAAAACCAATTAGATACACAAAAGCAAATATTAGAAAAACTTTTCCTGAAAAATATGGCACAAAGACAAAAAAAAATCCACAATGCACCAAAATTACCAATACTTGAAAAAAACAGAAGTGATACTCATTTTCAGCCAAATTGCTGTTTGAGCCAAACTATTGTGATGATCAAACTGCTTTTAGGTTCAGTATATGCCACTCTATATTTTCAAACCCTGGTCTCGTTTATCTTCAGGCATTTGCATGTGGTATTCGGTAGGACAGGGTACTCCTCCCCATACTCATCTGGCTGGTTTATGAAGTACTGACAAGCATTTGTGAACTAAAACCTATTAAACTTAGTAACATAGGGACCTGATTTTAGTTTCTTGTTTTAAAAGCTCTATTTAAAAAGTTAAATATTTTATCTGTGGTATCATTTAGTTTCATTCTATCATTTTTAATATGTAGATAGGGTAACCATTTTTGCCAAATATTTTTGCCACTTTATAAGAAAACAAAATGCTGACGACTATTAAATTCTATGTTCAAATTCACTACTCATACTTAAGAAGGTAAAGTAGTCCTGAAATGGCCCTACCTGGTTTGGCTCAGTGGATAGAGCATCGGCCTGTGGACTGAGGGGTCCTGGGTTCAATTTGGGTCAAGGGCACATGCCCGGGTGGCAGGTTCAATCCCTCTCCCTTCCTCTCTGAAATCAATAATATGTATATATATTTTTAAATAAAGCTGATGATTATTCTATTTAAAAAAATATTCCTGAGATAATAGAGATGTTCTATGTAGTAATAGGTTATTCACTGTAATACCTCTATAACTTTAAGATACTGGAACCAACATACGTATTCATTGGCAAAAATAATTTTGACATATCCACATAATGAAATACTATGCAACAGTACAATATAATGAGGAGCAGTTAGGCAATAAAATAAAACACATCCAGATTGGAAAGGGAGAAGTAAAGCTACCTCTACTATAGTCTGAAAAAACAAAATATTGCTGAAACTTTAAAAGAATTAAATAAGTAAAAAGACATCTCATGTTCATGAATCAGAAGATGTAATATTGTTAAAATTGCACTACTTTCCAAGTTAATCTATAGATTTAACATAATTCCAATAAAAATTCCAGCCAGACTTTTTGCAGAAATTCACCACCTAACCCTAAAATTTCTATTAAAACTCAAGGGACTCAGAAAAACCAAACAATCTTGAAAAATAACAAAGTTGGAGGACTCCTACTTCCCGACTTCAAAACTTACTGTAAAGTTACAGTAATCAAGACAATGTGGTACTAGCATAAGGATAGATATATGCACAAGTGGAAAAGAAATGAAGAGTCCAGAAACCCTCACATTTAGATCAACTGATTTTTGATAGTACAAAAGCAATTCAGTGGGGAAGAAATAGTCTTCCCAACAAATGGCACTGGAACAAATGAATATCCACATGTGAAAGAATGAAATGGAACCCTTTACTCAACATATAAAAATAAACTCAAAATGAATCAAAGATCTACATGTAAAAGCTAAAACTATAAAGCTCTTACAAAAAAAATAGGCATAAATTTTCATGCCTGCAATTAGACAATGATTTCTTAGACATGACTCCAAAGCACAAGCAACAAAAGAAAATATTTATATATTGGACTTCATTGAAAGTTAAAACTTCTGTTGCAAAGGACACCATCAGAAAACTTAAAAGAAAACACTTGCAAATCATATATCTCATATGGCATTTACATCTAGAATATAGATAGAACTCTTACAACTCAACAATAAAATAATCTAATTTTAAAATGGGGGGAGGGGGGATGTGAATAGACATTCTCAAAAAAAGATATAATGCCCTAGCTGGTTTGGCTCAGTGGATAGAGTGTCAGCCTGTGGACTGAAGGGTCCCAGGTTCGATTCCAGTCAAGGGCACATGCCCGGGTTGCAGGTTCGATCCCCAGTAGGGGGCTTGCAGGAGGCAGCCAATCAGTGATTCTCTCTCATCGTTGATGTTTCTCTCTCTCTCTCTCTCTCTCTCTCTCTCCCTCTCCCTCTCTCTGCTTCTCTGAAATCAATAAAAATATATATATTTTTAAATCATTCAGGAGATGCACATCAAAACCAAAATAAGCTACAATTTCATATCAGATAATAACGATTTGAGGAGGCTGTGGTGACATTGGAAGCCTCATACAATGCTGGTAAGAATAAAAATGGTGCTGTGGAAAACAGTTTGGCAGTACCTCAAAAGGTTAAAAACAGGCTAGCATATAATCCAGCAATTCCACTCCGAGGTATATACCTAAGAGAATTTACAACATATGTCTAAACAAAAACCTGTACAAGCATGTTCATAATAGCATTATTCACAATAGCAAAAAAGTGAAAATAACCCAAATATCCATCAGTGATGGATTAAAATATGTGATACAGCCATACAATGAATACTCCTCAGCCATAAAAAGAAATGAAATACTGACACATGCTATAAGGTGGATGAATTTTTAAAATATTATGCCACCCTGGCCAATGTGACTCAGGTGGTTGGACGTCGTCCCATGCAACAGAAAGTTGCCAGTTTGATTCCTGGTTGGGACCTAGATTTCCAGTAGGGGTATGCAGGAAGCAGCCTATCAATGTTTCTCTCTCTCTCTCTCTCTCTCTCTAAAAAAAAAAAAATCAACAAAAACATATTTTTGAAAACAACATGCTGCTGAGTGAAAGAAGCCAGTCACAAAGGACCACATATTGTATGATTCCATTTAAATGAAATGTCCACCATAGACAAACCTCAAGGGAAGGTAGAAAATATGTAATACCTTTTCGAATTAAATCACTTTAAAAACAACTACATTGTTCATGTATTTACGTTATGTCTTTCTTCATACTAAAACTCTTTTTCTAAAATATTTTAAAAAGCACTTGGAAGCACAAAAGCGTGCTGGGAAGAAAAGACCCAGAATTTTAACATAGCTAAGGAAAACTCATAAACCACAAAGACAGAAAATTTATTTGTCTGTTGGATACTAACAAATGACCAAAATTCCCTTCAATTCTGACCTCCTTTTGAATTAGCTATTACTACCAATAATTAATCCTTAATTTGCAAAATATTTGTATATTTTATAAAGGCAATCACCAACGTAAAGCTGAAACTCACTGGTCTTTACATCATAGTAAACAATTTTAAACTAAATGCAACAACCACTGAAAACATTTCTTGGAATAGTAAAAACAGCATAACTCTAGAGTCAGAGATGGGCTTGAATCAAAGCCTGCTATTTACCAGCTAGGTGATCCTCAATTTACTTGGTCTCTGAGTTTCCGCCCCTTTCTGTTAATCAGGAATTAGACTACCTACTTGAGGGTGAAGAGACACTCCAATTACAAAATGGGGACAGGAGATTATTTCACTCTTTAAAAAAAAAACTTTGTAGGGTTCTTGTGGAGCCATTTTGTAAGATATCTACACATAGCAAACTCCCAATTATGAATAATTTCCTCACTCCTTCCATAGCCCTTGTTACTGGAAAGGGGACCTGGCCCTTCGCAGGTCTGCCTAGGGCTGGCTGGTAGTGTGTGGGTTCTTGACTTCGTGTAAGAAAGATTTCACAACACGAGTCCAGGTGATTTTAGAGGACATTTATTAAAGCTGGGGATTTGATTCCTGGTCAGGGCACACGCCCAGGTGGCTGGCTCGATCCCCAGCAGGAGGCATGAAGAAGGCAGCCAATCAATAATGTTTCTCTCTCATCCGTTTCTATCTCTCTATCCCTCTCCCTTCCTCTCTCTAAAATCAATAAAAACATGTATATTAAAAAATAAACAAATAAAGCTGGGGACAGTAAAACAAAGAAGGGCTAGGGAAATGCAGGCTGGGCTGCTTTGGCTAAGAAGTCAGAGAAAGGGGGGCCTTGGGGACCGGGTCAGGGAGTGTGCCTGGGAGGCGCTGCTGCTGCCCATTGCTCCTGGCTGCCAGCCTCATGGGTTTCCTTCGAGTAGGAGATGCAGGCCTGTGGGGGAAGACAAGGGAGGAGGAGGGTGCAGGCATATTCCAGGGAGAGCAGGCTCTGTGACCTTCCTTTTGAGGGGTTTTAAAAGCTGGGCATTTGGGGGAGGTCTTAAGGGAGGATTTCAATAGAATATTCATCAGTTTATGCTGCAATGCCAAAATGAGATCTATTCCCTTAACTTCATCTGTCCTTGGGTGTAGTTGGCACAAATGGCACTAATTGCATCTCTGCTATCTATCTCCATGATGTACCCTCTGGTTGGGGATAAGTACAAACCATTTACTCTTACGTGTCCTCGGTTTAGGGAAGATTGAATTTATCAGAGGGCCGCAAACTGCTATTTAACTATCTCAATTTTTCTATCACACTTGCCAAGGAATTATTGTAGCTTCTTACTATCTTGCCTCACTTCTACCATCTTGAATTCAGGTGACTAAGACTTGGAGGAAGCAAAGCTAAACATTTATTTTTCAGAAGGCAATGGTTATCAAGAAAGAGATAAACAAGAGGAATAAAACCAAACCTTTAAACCACTTTCCTCAAAACATACCAAAGAATTTCATCTGAAGAGAAAAAAAAGGAAGTCCACATGTTTACTGATTCTAATCACTTTATTCTGGAACATTAAGGTTTGGGGGGGTGGGGGGGGTGAGATACAATGTTAATGATAACACTATCAAATGTAAAGCAAATTTGGTACCTAATTAATCTTTTGACCTACCTACAAGACAAATTCAGGATTCCGTTCAGAGAATATTTTACACTAAGAAACACAATACAAATATAAATTGTGACTATTTTAATCTAGCAAATACTGCAAAATATCAGCACCATCTTTCTTGCTTTGAAAGTACACTGAGAGGTTAATGCAATTTAATTGATCTAGGTTGTCATCTTATACTTTGCATGGTATTGTGAGAATTAAGGACATTCTTTTCCATATTCTAATAGATGAAGAAAGTGAAAGCCAGAAAGCAAAGTAGTTTTGCAAGTCACAACGGTGGCTTTTAAAACCTCCAAAGCACACTGGGGTCGCTGAAGCTGGTAAGGTGGCCTTTAGCAGCTGTCTTAAAAACGCAGACTACTGTCACAAGCATCAAACTTACCCACAAGAGCGGCTAACATCAGCATTTCTTGTCAAGTATGTGTAAGCACATAATTAAACCTTCGTGTAGCTTAAAGTTTACAAAGCCTATTCTGGTCCATTTAATACATACATTACTGAGAATTCCCTGGAGTGCTTTTGTTTCTAGACTATTTCAAAAACATATTTCTGTCAACATAAGGAATGTGGAAACCTGCAGAGAATTTTTAAGAGTTTATTTGAGCCAAAACTGAGGATATTGCCAGGAAGCTCTCAAACGCTCCTGAGAATAACCATTTTGCCGTTTCTTTTATGCATCTGGAACTAAAGAGAGACCACAGGAAGATCACCTGAAAGTGGGGAAAGCAAGGCGGGGCCGGGGAGGAGAGCCGCCTGTCCGAGGGGACCTGCAGAAACTGGAGAGATGATGTGCTCTTGGTGGTGGTCGCCCTCTAAGGGAGGGGTCTGAAAGGGGCCATTTCAAAGGCGCCAACCCAGATGCGCAGAACAAAGCACAGGGCTTGCTTTAGGCAAAGATACACCTTTTACTGAAGATGTGTGGCTGGGGCGTGGCTACCACCCCGATCTGCCCAGATAGGAAATTATGCTTCATTGCTGCACCCTTGTTCATCCACACCGGAAAGGGGAAGCGCCGTCAGTGAATGTTAGAAAGCTACAGCAGCGATTTACGTAACTGTTTTATCTCAACTTCGTCGGATGAGTGGTTAAAAGGGACAAAATTGAAAAGTGGTAAAAGCCCGTCGGTAAGGGATTCCCCAGATGCCAGGCTTTCTCCTTTCGTTTCTGCAAGCCACCTCAAAAATGCAGCTCCGGCTGACACCAAGCTCTTCGCCGTCCCGTGCAAACAGCCAAGCCCTTCCCTGGCCTCCAACCGCCGCTGCTCCGTCCGCCGCAGAACCGCCCAGGGCAGGCCCGGGGGTGACCCGGCGGCCGCCGGGCCCAGGGCGGAAAGAGGGACACCGTGACTCACCGCGGCCTGCCGCCAACCGCACCGCCTGCAGTCCCGAGGCCGGCCTCTCAGCGCCCCCCAGAGGCCGGCGCGCCCCTCCAGGACAGGCCCTCGCCCCAGAAAGCTCCCCTCGAGTACCCCGCACCTCGCCAGGGGCGCCACGCACAGACCTGAGACTCCGCCCTCCCTGGGAGGCTCCAGGCCCGCGCGGCCCGGCGAGCATGCGCACCGGCCCGCCCGCGCCTGCGCGTCCCCGAGTGCCCGCGCCCCGCCTTCCCGCGCCCGCGCGTCCCCGAGTGCCCGCAGGCCCGGCCGGCACGCGCCGTCCCCAGTGAGGCCGGGGGAGGCCGCGGCGGAGGCGGAGGCGCGGCTCCAGGGCGGCGCGCCCCCGCCCTGCCATTCACAGGCGACGTTGGCCTGAGGCCCCGAAGTCCGTCCTCCAGGGGAGGCGGCGAGCGCCGAGGGGAGGGGACAGCTCGAGAAGGCAGGAAGCTGCGGATAAAAGGGCAGCCCGCGCCGGGCCGTCCCTCCCTCCCACGGTCCCGAGCCTCCGAGAGCGCCTCCGCCCGCCGCCATGTACCGCTGCCTGGGCGAAGCGCTGCTGCTGTCCCGCGCCGGGCCCGCCGCCCTGGGCTCCGCGGCAGCCGACTCGGCGGCGCTGCTGGGCCGGGCCCGCGGGCAGCCCGCCGCCGCCGCCCCGCAGCCGGGGCTCCCGCCGCCCACCCGGCGACACTACAGCGAGGCGGCGGCTGACCGCGAGGACGACCCCAACTTCTTCAAGATGGTGGAGGGCTTCTTCGACCGCGGCGCCAGCATCGTGGAGGACAAGCTGGTGGAGGACCTGAGGACCCGGGAGAGCGAGGAGCAGAAGCGGAAGCGGGTGCGCGGCATCCTGCGGATCATCAAGCCCTGCAACCATGTGCTGAGCGTGTCCTTCCCCATCCGGCGCGACGACGGCTCCTGGGAGGTCATCGAGGGCTACCGGGCCCAGCACAGCCAGCACCGCACGCCCTGCAAGGGAGGTGAGCGCCGCCCCCGCCCCGCGCCGGCGCCGACCCGCGGCCCGGCCTCCCGCTCCCCGGCCCGGCGGGCACTGGGCCCTCGCGCTGCCCGCGGGCCAGGCTCGGTGGGCCGGGATTTCCGCCCAGGCCCCCGGGAGCCGGTCCTCTCCCTCCCGGGAGCGCTGCCTGGGGAAGCGGCGTGCAGAGGAGCGCCGGGCGCTGCTGCTTTGGGGGACACAGGGCGGGTCCCGGCGAAGTGCGCGTCTAGAAAAGGGAACGCCGGGCCATCTGGCTGTGCCTCTGCGAGTTTTTGTGGGCTTCTGTGACTCACCCGAATGCAAGTTATGAAATGACTTTATGATTTTTCCCTCTTTTTGCACTGAGACAGGATACAGTAACGTAAAAATAAGCTGCCTCTAGGTTTGAAATCTAGACAGTTTTATTAACCAAATGAACTTGTTAATTACACGTTGATCTTTTCAATTATTTTTCTATCCTGACAGTTTTTGTTTTGTACAGAATAGTAATACACGAGCAGTGTAACATCTCTGACAAACACCGGGCGTCCTGACAGTAAATCTAAAGGGTGTAGACCGCTGGGTGGCCCGCCAGCCAATGGAATGAAATAGCCCGGGGGGTGTGTACTGGTCCTGGCTAGCACCGGATTTGAGCTTGGGGAAAAGATAAGTAGGTGAAGAAAGGAGCTGAGTCGGTTACAATTTGGTAACCACCAAGTTATCCTATACATACTTTCAATTTTTGAATGTGGATTTAGCTTATGCAGTCATATTGCTTTCTTTGAGAAAAAAAAAGTGTGGGTTTTTTTCCCCATATTTCCTCTAATAAGTTTCACTATACATTTTTAAAGGTGCTTAAGAGTAACCTCAAATAGGAAGGTAAAGAGTCTTGCTGGAGTTTGCAGAGAGCTGTAGGGCTGTGCCCTTTGTCTCTGTAAACCTGACACAGGGTTCTATTTTACCAGCTGTCTTCTAAGGATAATTTTTAGACATCTCTCTACCAGAAAAAAAATTGACCACTGCTGGCATTCTCAGCTGGGGAGCAAAGGTGGTTTTAAACTGTTTAATAATTTACTTTTACTTGCTGGCTAAATTTGCATGGACCCCACCCACTTTTATGACTTAATCTGTAACACTTTAGTATCCTTTAGGTTTCCTGTTCTAAAATCAATGTTGAACCACTTTGACCTCTAGATTCCCTTTCCAGCTCCAAAAGTATATAAAATGTACATACTGTCAATCTCCTTACATTGCCTGTCTTCTTCCTACCACTCCCTTATTCTCTAAACCAAGAATACAAGTTCAGACTCTCAAGAACAGCAAGCAAGAATGTTGGAGGAAGAAGCAGAGTTAGCAGATAATAAACTGCAGTGATTCTTTAAAATGAAGTTCATATTACTATTTTATCAGTATTTTCCAGTTGCTTAAAAGACATACAAATGAACTAGCTGTTTTTTTTTGCAGGATCTGATTCAGTCCAGGAAGTTCTAATAGCCAAGCCCTCTCCTATCTTTATAAATCACAACTCCACAAACTCACTAAAACAACTAAAGTTTACCATAGTTCATTGGTCCTCTTCTTGTTGCCACAGCAGTTTTAATACCATAATATTGAACCTAGCAACAAATTGCATCAGCCATCCTGAGCGCTGTTATTGTAGCGCTTGCTTATGCGAGTGTAAGTTACGGTTTTCTCTCCCATTATCCCATTTACAAGAAGGCATGCCACTGAAAGCTCTATTAACTCCCAAGATATAAACATTGAGAAGTTGAATTTTAACTAATAAACAGTAGCAAGCATTGCGAGATAATATAAAAGAAAATTGACCTCTGTAGTGATAGGCTTATTCTCTTTCAGAATTTTAAAGTATGGAGAGAATAGGTTTGGAGAGGATTGGTTTTGCTATGAAAGCTCTTAAAATTTTTTTAGTATGCTTAAGATAATGAACAGTATAATAAATGGATGGATAAGAAAAATTTGCAGACTTTTATGCTTTGCTTTCATGGCACTCCAGGATCTTGTACCCATTTATCACCCTTGTCTGATTGCAGAGAACGTATATTCTAAGAGGAACTTACTTTCAGTGGGGTTTTTTCCTCCAATTAAACATTTAAAGCTTTTTTACTTAAAAGAAAGTTGTTGACCTCTTTGGTTCCACTATGTTCTTAGAAATACAGAATATATTAGGTATTGAGATTTTAAAAGATGCTTTGCATAATCCCTATAAACTTCACTAAGTTTTTCCCTCTTTTTATTGATTTCAGAGAGGAAGGAAGAGATAGAAACATCAATGATGGGAGAGAATCATTGATTGGCTGCCTCCTGCATGCCCCCTACTGGGGATTGAACCTGCAACCCTGCATGCCCCCTACTGGGGATTGAACCTGCAACCCAGGCATGTGCCCTTGACCAGAATCAAACCCAGGACCCTTCAGTCCACAGGCCGATGCTCTATCTACTGAGCCAAACCAGCTAGGGCTTGACTTGTTTTTTAAGAGCCAAAATGCAAAAAGGAAACTGTAGGAGGTAGATGATCTTTGTTCTTGTCTTTGGGCAATAGGCTGCAGGGGTAGAAGCAGCTAAGGTTTGGTTGTCCCCCTCAGCCTCTGGGATATAATTGTGTGGTGAATGGTAGTATTTTGAAGAAGAAAGTATGAGAGTGTCTCCATCTGCTGCCATAAGATAAAATGTAGTCTTTGTAGGAAAATTAAATTTAGGATTAATCCAATCTGGAAGTTCAGTTAGATGACAGGTAATTTGTAGGTCTTCTACACCATAGCCTGAGGTTTTATATTGCTGCTGTTGTTATTTTTAATACTTTTTAGTTAAATATGAACTGTGTTGCTATTATAAAGGCCTTTTATTTTAAGGGGGGGCAGCGGGAATGAGGGGAAAGGGAGCCAAATGCCTCTAAACTCACCCCCAAACCCTCCACATGCCAAATCTACTAAGGAAGAGCTAAGATAATGATGGAGAATATATTATATTCTCAGATTGTTATTCAGTCTTCCCATAGTTTGTGTGAAACCATCTAGCTAGTTTGCTTTTCAGTAAAAAACCCATATGCAGGAAGACAAATACTGCTCACTCATTAGATGCAAAGTACACTTTGCAGGAATTGGGGCATCAAAAATCAGAGGACAAGCACCACTGTGTATTAAACTCCAAATGGGTAGTGTTGAAATGTAAGTTCAAGAAATAGCAATTGAACATGAACTTTCTGGCTTATAGTGGGAAGGAAGTGGGTTTAGCACTCTTTTGTTTTTTATATATATTTTTAATTGATTTCAGAGATGAAGGGAGAGGAAGAGAGAGCTAGAAACATCAATGATGAGAGAGAATCATTCATCAGCTGCCTCCTGCCTGCCCCACACTGGGGATAGAGCCCACAACTGGGGCATGTGCCCTAACCAAGAATCAAACTGTGACCTCCTGGTTCTTAGGTTGACCCTCAACCACTGAGCCACACCAGCCAGGCTGAAATAACATTTTTTAAATTTATTTATTTATTTTTAAATATATTTTATTGATTTTTTTACAGAGAGGAAGGGAGAGGGATAGAGAGTTAGAAACATCGATCAGCTGCCTCCTGCACACCCCCCACTGGGGATGTGCCCACAACCAAGGTACATGCCCTTGACCGGAATCGAACCCGGGACCCTTGAGTCCGCAGGCTGATGCTCTATCCACTGAGCCAAACCGGTTAGGGCTGAAATAACATTTTAAAGAGAGGTTTTCCATTAAAAGAGGTTTGAAGAGTTTTGGTGTTTAACAGTTTCATGTGTAGCCAGAACAATGCATTTCTCAATTATTACATGTATTGTTAAGAATTTTCAATGAAATAATTTTTAAATAGCTTTCTTCTGAGTGGCTCTTCCTTAAAAACTAAGAAAAATCTTTGTTTATCAAGAATTGGTATTATTTCTCTTGATTATTCTTGGAGTCAGGCTGTGAGACCTAATTTTCTGAATTACTTCTTGGCTAGAGGAAAATATGAACATGACCCAAATGACAATTACAAAGATTGTCAGTAATGTGACCCCTTCTGCCATTTATCATTGTCACAAAATATATGTCAGCATAGGCCTTTCAAAAAGCATATTGTACATATTGGGCCATAGTATTTACATGAACTATTTTTTTAATCTCTTACCAAGAGAGAAACAGCAAAGGAATAATCAAGGGTAACAGTACCCATGTTGGATTTACAACCTATAGACTGTATTCCAAATAAATCAATTTTTCCATTAGGTGGGGTTTTCTTTCCTTATAGGCAACAGTTTTAAACTTAATATTTAAAGACCATTAGTTGATGGGGATTTCTGACAGTTAATGTATCTATTGCGCTTCTGTTAATTGTCTTCTCTGTGTCAGGAACCATCCTCTGCTGGGGAACTATAAGAGACTTAAAAACACACACATTGATTGCTTTGTTTTGTTTTTTGAAATGTTTTTTCATTTCCCAAAAATAGAGCAGAAACCAAAATCTCTTCTGCACTATATCATTCTCTTTGCTTTAAGCCAGCCTTGGGCAAACTATGGCCCGCGGGCCGGATCCAGCCCATTTGAAATGAATAAAACTAAAAAAGAAAAAGACCGTACCCTTTTATGTAATGATGTTTACTTTGAATTTATATTAGTCACACAAACACTCCATCCATGCTTTTGTTCCGGCCCTCCGGTCCAGTTTAAGAACCCATTGTGGCCCTCGAGTCAAAAAGTTTGCCCACCCCTGCTTTAAGCTCAGTACATTTTTTTCAGCATTTTCCTTTTCCAGAAACCATCAAGAAATGACAAACTGAAAATACACCAAACAATGCACTGCTGTAATAATTTAAGGAAGATAACGAAGAGAAGCAGTCTTGGTCTGGAAGTAGGGAAGGCTGTATAGAGATTTGAGTGGGGGGAGATCACTTATGAGAGAAGTAAAGGGTGGCTTCAGCCCAGGTCTGAGGTGCAACTGTGGGATGGGGTCCTGGGGACAGACTGTAAATCGTGAGAAGTAAGTTTTTGTGACATAACAAATGTTTATTTATTTATTTTTATCTCTTGTATTATCCTAGCCCCCTTCCTGACAGAGCTCTTAATATCCTTGGGATCCCTGAGTGATAGGGGTGCTAGAAGCATCATTTGTGCTAATAGTTGGTCTTTAACTTCATTTTCTGACACAGAGCTCCTAAGACCCTGTAATTTTATGGGTTATGGGTACATCTTTTAATCTAATGAGGCAACTCTTGGTGGGCTTCTGGTTGGTTTCAAGATGGTGCTAGTCACCAGAAAGGTGACCCTGGGGTTAAAATCCTGGGACTCTCAGCCCCACCTTCCACCTTCCGGTGGGGGAGAGGAGCTGGAGGCTGAGTTAATAATTCGTTATGCTTCTGTGATGGAGCCTCCATTAAAAATGCCTAAACTGCTGGGTTGGGAGAGCTTCCCAGTAGGCATTCATGTGCCAGGTTGATGGCATATTCCAACTTCTCAGGGACAGAAGCTCCTGTACTCAGGACCCTTTTAACAAATCAGTAAATGTAAGTAAAGTGTTTCCCTGAGTTCTGTGAGCCATTATAGCAAATTATCAAACCTGAGGAGGGGGTTGTGGGAACCTCCAGTTTGTAGCCACGTTGGGCAAAAGTGTGGGAACCCTGAGCACTCAGTACTGTAACTGAAATGAGGGGGAGGGAGGTCTTTTGGGAGTGAGCCCTTCACTTGTGGAGTATGCACCAACTGGGTCGTCAGTGTCAAAAGTGAACTAAATTACTAGTATAGAGAAGTGGAGAATTGCTGGTGTGGAAACCCCGTGCCATTTGTGTCAGTGTGGGAGCAGAAAGTTTTCCTTGGCAGTTTGCTGGACGGGTAATGCTGAACCTAGGAGGGCACAGAAAGCCAGCAGCAGTGGAACTGGGAATGATGTGACGTGATAGGTAAGGTCGGGGGAGATGAAAGTAAAGGACAGATAAGCCATTTTGAAGGAAGGTGGTATTACCCACCAGGAAGTATGTATGAGTTGAAGGGAAGAGTCAAAGATAACTCAAATTTCTAGCCTGAGGCACCAGTAGGGAAAATGGTGGGATCAGGGACAAAAAAATGTTTATGTAAGGAGAAAGGAATGGGGTTTGAAAATAAGGAAATCTGGTTTAAAGTGATCCTTAGGAACATTGGAAATACAGGCATATACTTCCTCAATCTTACCCTTGTAAAGTACTGTCTCTGCCTGTGGTGCCTGACCATATCTTGTCTCCCGCCCACCTATAATTCGTTTTCTCTCTTAAGATCTATCTCAAATATCAGCTAGACTTGTGAATAATTTATATGAAACTGGATATCAAAATTTCAAGCTTTTACCCCTTGGAACTCTTTTAGAGCAAGTTACTGTTATCTTTTGCTAAATGTTTTCGAACTTCATCAATTTGACTAGCATCATTTCCAAGACCTGTTTGGTATGAAGGTGTGACTCTAAGTTTACTGTTAGAATTATCAGAATAAGGAATCTATTAAAAATTAACAAGATTCTCCCTGTTAAAGTGCATGTTCTTTATTTCATTCATTGGGCCATAAGTTAAATATTTAAGCACAAGACAAAGCTATATATTCTATAGATATGTATGTACATAAATACAGGGAAATGATTTGGAAGGATACATATACACTTAAGTTGCTAAGAATGGTCACCCTAAGTGGTAATCTGGGGAGACTTCACCTTTTTCTGTGAGTTAGGAAATTATGTTAGTATTAAGTGAAAAAATTCTGAAAAGTGAGAATACAGTTGGAAATTGGATTTCTGGTGAATAAATCAAACCCTGTTAAAAGATACAGGTTCACATAATTTAAAAAACCTTTTGAATTTTCATGAATGTGTTTAATGATTCAGCATAAGAAACAATGGTGATTTGGTCGCTAGGAGCTTTTTTTGTATGTTTCTGGTTTTGTGTCAACTAGCAAAAGGAAAAACACTGGGGCCAATTCAAGTTGTGGTTTTCACTGACTCTTTCAAGCTGGTGTTTTCTTCATCACCATAGCAACTTCAGCTAGTTTTTGCTCTTGATTTTTAATTGTCCTAGAAAAACTTAGTGCACACCAATGGTTAGGCTCTTGAGGTTAGTAAGAAATATCTTTGGTAAGTAAGTTAAAAGGCAGAAATGCTTTGTGCTGTGTGTAGAAATTGACTATTTTGAGCTAACTGGCATGCATTTCATTAATGTTCTTCTGAGACACCTGCATACCAGTTAGCTCAAAACAGCTAATTTCTCTTGAATGAAAGGGATGATTTCAAAGTTCCCATTGCAAAGTAGGTACTTAATTCTATCACCAGCCCATCCTCCACCTTTACCAAGCTTGATAAATAATAAGCATTGCCATGGGTGGTTTTTCTTTAGTTTCTTTGAATTGAAAGCACAGATTACTCTGCTATTCATCAGAAAGTTGTCCTTGGTTTTAGACCCATTTCTAATGATAGAAGTCCTGTGGTCCACACCTGCGTAATCACCCCATTTGGTTTCTAGTTTAGCCAGCTTCTCATTGAAAATGCCAGCCCTGTTCAAGACTTAGCTGATTTCTTCCCACACATTCCTAATGCTGGTGTCAACAGAGGCTGACAAACAGTGCTCTACTAGTAAGACTAGGATGCCAAAACACAGAATTTACTTTCCATTTCTAGAATAAGAATTTTCTCCTTTCTCATTTATGTTCCTGTGTCCCATATGATCTTTGTTTGGCCCTGCTCAATTTTTTGTTGTTAATCCTTACCCCAGGACATTTTTCCCCATTGATTTTTAGAGAGTGAAAGGAAGGGAGAGAGAGACATTGATTGGATTGGCTGCCTCCAACATGTGCCCCCACTGGGGTAGGGATGGAGCCTACAAGTCCTTGACCAGAACCCAAGACCCTTCAGTCCACAGACCCAAGCTAGGGTGGTCCTGCTCACCTTTAGCCTTCTCTGCCACACTTCCTACCCCAACAGGAGGAAAGGCTTGGTTTTATAAAAAGTGAGAATATTCAGACTGCAAATATGACCTCCTTGGTTTATTTTGGTTTGAAATATTTTAAGGTTTTCTGGCTCTCTTGTATGTATGTGCATATTGAACAGCTTTGTCTTCAAATTGAGTATTGAGGTATTAGGCATCCAAAAATGCTAGGTTTTCCCTTTCTTGCAGAACTTTGAAGTATGTGTCGTATCATTTGCCCTTTAGTAGTCCAGTTCTGCTAATCCATTGAATTTACAATCTCAGTGGAGTGTATCTTTTTTGCAGTCACATTCTTAGTGTCCAGCAAAATATAAGAATTTTCAGGTGACAATATATTTTTAGTAATTGTCTTTGGTTTCCAATCCCAGAGGAGGAAGAGCAACTAGCTTCTCTGCATATAACTCCGTTATTACTGGAGTTTGTTTTGTCTCAAGTATTGCTACAGAGTATTTTATTTAAGGTAGTTTGAGACTTTGTGTTTTTCAGATTAACAGTTTAAGTAACTTACTAGCATATCTCCCAAGTTCCAGAAATAAAAACATTTATATGCCACAGATTAGTTGAAAATCTGTTTCTTCTTTAGCCCAGGCAGTGTCCCCTGCATTCGCCTCTGAGTCCACCCATGTCGGCCCAGCATGCTTCCTCTTTCCTGACAGCTCCTGCAAAAAAGGCTGTGGGGGGAGATATCTGATGCAGCTACTTCTTCCAAGTCTTGCCATTGAAATCTCTAAATGGGTGTGGCTAGGGAAGAAAATTTCACTTTACAAACCAGAGTTCCTGTGTTCTAACTATTGGAAACATGTTTTTTGTTCTACGTGCACAGTTTCTGACTCATCATTCCAGGATTTTTGCAATGAATTAGACATTTTATTTATACCCTTTTGTAGAAGGAGAGGTCTAGTTTCTAATTAACATTTATGTCTATAAGACAAGTTTCACCTGCTCTCCAAAAGCTATCAAAAAAATAGTGTTCCTATGAAACCTTTTATAAGCCAAAATGGTGTAAATCGAAGAAGCAGTTACCATTAATTTCCCCATCAATTTATATGGGGAAAAATTTGAGCACTCCCAGACCCAAAAAATAACAGACAGACCAAATAACACAAAACCTAAATAACACTAACATATTAAAAGCAGTGCCACTCACTGCTCTGGGTGTGTGCTGCCCCTGTAACACTCATTACAAAACATGCTGAACATTTTTCAGTTTTTCGTAAAAGTGAAAATTTCTTTGGATTTCTTTCTGTTAACCTAAACAGGCACTGGTGTAGGTCTTTCGTAAAAGTGAGGAGACATAACTCAAAACACAAGGGATGCCTATTGTATTAGTATTGCTATCTGACTTATGAGTATTAGTATTTCAAGACATTTTGTTTCCTGGTGAATATACTAATTATAAACACTGAGTAAGGGAAAGTAACATTTTCCCCCACTTAACACATTGCAGATGGATCATGAGAATTCTCACTGCATATTACACAGTGTTTTACAAAGTATCATACTTTAAAAAGACATTAGCTTGTAAGAACATGTAATAAATAACTTCAAAATGCAATGGATATTTAATTTTAAAACGTTTTTTGTACTCGTTCAATGGAAACTTATCTGGCCACTGAGTAAAGCTAGCAATAAAATTACTGGTCCGCAATGTGTTAAGACAGCAAGCAAAATTAAAATGACTTAGTGACTACTTCCATGGGCTCTAAAGGTAATGAAAAACGTGCTGTATGTGGAATAGGAGGAATACTAACTAATAGTAAGCTATCTTACTATCCCCATGAATTTATCTTGAGAAAAAAGGAAATCAAGGTTCATTAAGCCTCACACGCATTGTCCTGTGCAATCCTGACACGAAGCCGAGGAGCAGTGCTCGCACCTCCCCAGGTGAGCAGGTGCTCCCGGCCCGGCCCGCTGGGGCCCTGCTTAGGAAGAGCTGGACACTGCATCCAAGCCAGGCCCATGGCCTAACGCCATTTCCTCATTTCATTTAAAGACACAGTACTTGGGTTGTTTTGTTTTGTTTTTCTATGTAGAGGCTTGGAGGAGACAACTTGGTCTTCCCAGAAGATAAACCCTCTGCTTTGCTTTATGAGGCAGATAACAACGCCAGACCATGGACAGGTTGGGACCTGCACAGGCCTCAATGCAAATCCTTGGTCTTAATGTTATAAATGTCATTGTTTTCGTCTGTAGTATATTTTAGGTGCTAGTACTTTAGCTTTTCAATACTTTTTCATCTTCGCACTTCCGGTGAATTATGTAGAACTTACATGTATATCAGAATTTAGTGGCCCTGGCTTTTCTCTTTCCACCTTAAGTTTTAAGTGTCAAGAAATATTCATATATTATTCAACATGTGTTTGAGTGTCTAATACATGCCATTTCCTGTATGAAACATCAGGAATTAAAGCAGTAAATAAAGCAGTCTTCATGGGCAAGCCAGGAGGTCAACAAGTAGATAACAAAGTCAGTGGTAAAACATAAAGTAAGATAGAAGGGGCTAGAAAGTGGGGGTGTGGAAGAGGTGCTATTTTAAGTAGGATGGTCAGGGAGGGCTTCTTGGAATGAAAAGTTTGTAACAGGGACCTGAGAAATGGAGAAGGAAGCAAGGCTTTGCAGACATTGGCTATTTGCTAAAAAATAATAATACACCTGTTATTTCTCAGTCTTAGCATCTTAATAACAAGTTTATTCCACAGATGTTCTGAGAACCCATTCTATGTAAGATTCTAAGAGGTCACCTCTCTAAATGTAATCATTTTATTTTTCTAATAAACTACAGACACATGTTCAGCTTCAGAATTTGCTGTTTATGATCACATACACAATAGATAAAATTATCTTAAAACATAATTTATGTATAAATAGATGTTTTCTGAGACATAAGAAACTAGCTTTTAAAAATGACAAGGGAAGTTTCCTTAAACTGCCAATTCATTAGATATTAGATATATCTATCTGGAATTCTTTTTCTCCAGAATTCTTTGAGATGTCCTTGGGTCCCCCATTTCCTGTGCCTCTCAGTGGAAGTTGTACCCAGCTTCATCCAGATACCCTTGATGATGCACAAACACACACAGTGTCAGGGAGCCCCAACCAGTGCGCAAACACTCAGGCCTTCTTCCTTGGGGTTAAGAAGCAATGGACTATGGAGTGCACAACATGGCTTAACCCTACACAACTTAGAAGGGTGATTGATCAGGACTCCTAAAACCTAAGTGGTGGGCATACCTAACTTCTGTGTCCCCTCTACCAAACACCTATCCTTCTAAATACAGGGGCACTAAGACTTAAAGTTGCCTATCTGGTTGGCCACCCACCCATCCTTGCAGAAAGAGTGAAAAGAATTGCTTGTCCCCAGGAAGGAGAAATGGCTTTCTCAGCTCTCTCATTTCTTGGTTAAGAGAGGCTGGCAGTGGGTGAGGAGAGGAAGGTTCTCTGAATATACCCATTTGGAGCTAAAACCTCTATTTAGCCTCCTGATACCGAAGTTAGATCTGTCGTACTTGTTGACTATCCATTTGCCCATATCTTTATGTCGTCAGAAAGCAAATTCCTTGAACTCCCCACTACCAAATCACCCAAACCAAAAAGTAAAATAAAATAAAACTTTGAGTTAGTTGCATTCCTAAAAGTGTAAAAATCATTTATTTGAAGGTAATTTCTTTCTTGTGAAATCGTAGTTACTATAACTTCTTACTGGATTGTCAGTCACTGAAGGACAGGTTCTTATTCCTCTCTAAATCCCCAGGAACTCTATTTGATGCTCTTAGCTACTCCTGCCAGAGAGCAAAAGGGGCTTCAACACCAGTCTTTTTCTTTTTATCAGAATGCTTACACCCCACGTCAGTGCTCGTCCTGGAGTGGTTTCTGGGTGTCGACTTCGCAGCTTTCTCTCTGGCCTTTCATATTGACTTTTCATCGTTAGCTTCTTGGAAATAACCAGGGTGTAAAATGTAAAAAGAGGGGACATTTTCTATGTGTCGCATTATTTTTTAACCTGTTAGGATGTTCTAAATGCATTCCTTTCTTTCTCACTCCCCTCCCTTTTTTTAAACACTACAGGTATTCGTTACAGCACTGATGTGAGTGTAGATGAAGTGAAAGCTTTGGCTTCTCTGATGACATATAAGTGCGCAGTGGTTGGTAAGTGATCTCTTTTGTTGTTACCTAATGAGAGCTCTTTAGGGAAATACGTTTATTTACGAGGTTACTTTTAAGCTGTTGGAGAAATATATTTTATCAGAACTGATTTGTTTTGTTTCACAGTTTTGTTTCACAGTTCATTTCTTGGTTAAGAGAGGCTGGCAGTGGGTGAGGAGAGGAAGGTTCTCTGAATACACAAGGCTTACATCATTTTTTAATTAGTCTTAATTAAGATTTAGTCTTTTTTATATATATTTTTATTGACTTTTTACAGAGAGGAAGGGAGAGGGATAGAGAGTTAGAAACATCAATGAGAGAGAAACATCAATCAGCTGCCTCCTGCACACCCCCTACTGGAGATGTGCCTGCAACCAAGGTACATGCCCTTGACCGGAATCAAACCTGGGACCTTTCAGTCAGCAGGCCGACGCTCTCTCCACTGAGCCAAACCGGTTAGGGCAAGATTTAGTCTTTTTTAATGTTTTTAAAATTGATTTTAGAGGGAAAGAGAGAGAGAAAGATAAACATTGATCAGTTGCCTCCCATACACACCACAACCTGGGCATGTGCCCTGACCGGAATCAAACTGGCAACCTTTTAGTACATGGGGCGACATTCAACCAATAGAGCCACACCGGCCAGGGCTAGATTTAACCTGTTTTCAAATGGGGAACTTTTTATACCATCTAATTGGATTTTCTTTAAGTATAGACCTTTGTTTAAGGCCCTTTCCATATAATCTGGTGCATAATAGCAGAAGGAAAATAAGTATGCTATTTGCTTTCAGAAATAGTCAAGCACACTGATGAAGTATGCATTGTAACTTGCCTGGGTTTATAATTTCTGTTCATTAGAATTTTAAAGTGCAACATTTTAGAAGAGGTCAATATGGGTTTATTGCTTGAATTTTCTGAAATTAAAGCTTAAATCATGCACATCTTTGTAATGTTGCATAGTGCTTTCTTCCTTTTTAAGTTTGTTATCCTTTCTTTGGAATAACAACTTTCAGCCTTCTTTTTCAGATGTGCCATTTGGGGGTGCCAAAGCTGGTGTTAAGATCAACCCCAAGAACTATTCCGTAAGTATCACCATGACATCTGTGCATGTGGTGCATTGGCAAAGGACTTGAAATTACTAGGTGTCTATGCCCCCCTCCCCTAATACCAGTGAGGTTAATGGTCTCTGTTCCTTTTAAAAGGAATGGAAAAGCAAGTAAATAACTCGTTGAGTGTTTGCCATATAAAAGGTCATCTGCTTAATGTCAGTTTTCATACTTGGTTAAAAGGTAATTAATACCTTCATATTCTTAGGCACTTATATTTATATTTATAAGTTACTATGATCTGAGATTTGTGTATCAGGATCTCAAGATTCTAGTGATAAATATCTTACCTAATCTGATAAAAATCTTACTGTTTATGCTCAGTTCCAAGGTAATTAAGCTAGTTGTTGTTATGCTTTTCATAGTACCAAATTAACATCTGTACACAATCATAATAAATATGTGATTTTATTCTTTTAAAAATTTTCCCTTTAAATGAAAATAGACCATAGGGAGTGCTCATATGATTTTATATTCATAAAGAGAACAGGAACTAAGATTTGAGCCCTACTTCTGTTGTTTGTATAACCTAATTTTTGATCTCTCATTTCTTTATCTTTAAAATGCCTGCTTTATGAGTTCTGAAAAAAAAACAAGAAGCTATATGAAAATGTTCTATAAATAGAAAATATGATGCAACTAGCTTTTCTACAGGTGGCTTTCCTATCAAAGTCTTTTTTGTTGTTTTTGGTTTTTCTCTTTACAGGATAATGAGTTGGAAAAGATCACAAGGAGGTTCACCATGGAATTGGCAAAGAAGGGCTTTATTGGTATGTGTTGCCATGGAGGTTTCCACATAGAATGGGGCCATCTCAAAAGTAATTGTCTTAATTTGAACCGGTGCATGGATAGGGCTCCCTTCTTACTTTGAGAGAGAGATGGGTTCTGTGAGGAATATGGTGAGATACCCAGGCCTCTTTATGACACGTCTCTCGTAGGAAATTCCAGTTCCCAGTGTGCAGTTTGGACACCAGGAGAGGCTACTCCACCTCTTCTCCTTGGACACAGTGAAGGGTTCTGGTCCTCTAACAGCATTTTACAGTCTATTGTAACTTTCAGAAACACCGGGGCCATATTTTTAGGAACTAAATGATAACTGTATTATAAAAATTTTCACATCTGTAAAAGGCAGTTTTACAGTAGTAACCCTGATAGCAGTGAAAAATCTGGTGCCTTTTGAAATTGGAGGCTTAAGCATGCCTGTGTCTTCAAAGCAGTGGGCCAGGCCGACATGGGAGGCTCACACTGGTGGCTCCCTGCTGCCACTGGCTGATTTTGAGGGCTCCTGACATTCTTGTTGTTTGTTTCTGGGAGCTTTTGCCAGACTAAATTTCTGAAGGTACTGAATCCTCATTTGGTTGATGTTTTAGATCAGTGATGGCGAACCTTTTGAGCTCGGCGTGTCAGCATTTTGAAAAACCCTAACTTAACTCTGGTGCCATGTCACATATATCAATTTTTTGATAATTGAAACCATAGTAAAACAGATTTATATTTTTGATATTTATTTTATATATTTAAATGCCATTTAACAAAGAAAAATCAACCAAAAAAATGAGTTCGCATGTCACCTCTGACATGCGTGTCATAGGTTCGCCATCACTGTTTTAGATCATACTAATAATTACCTGTGTCATATGTTCTTTTTGAGAAATAGGAATATTCTTTTCTGTGATATATGAATATTCAGTCTTTAATTAGCAAGCACTGAGTCTATATATTTCTTTTCTTGTTCTAGAAATGTTTTCATTTGTTTTAATAAAATAAACCAAATTACTTACTAGAATGTTTGCCTTTTCAACATAGTCAAACTAAAGAAGACTAACAGGAAAGATCTACTTTTTCTCTATTCCTGTCCCTGTGATTTTCTCCCCAATATTCCCCCCTCTGTTCATAAATTCCTATGAACTTAAGATATCCCTATTGTGAAATTGGCCCTATTTTTTAGGGGGGAGGGGGAAGAAGGGTATGACTTAAATAAACTAATAAAAATAAGTATAGATCATACTAGAACTTGACTAGATTTGACCTATCGTGAATGTATTTCAAAGGCATTTGGATTCTTGGCATGCCTCCTCTTCTTGAACACCACTGTGGGCTTACACGAGTTAGTGAGCTGACTGCCTCCTGCACAGGAGTGCCTACTCATCCTGAGATTTGTGAATTGAAGTCATGTTCAGCCAATTGATAGTATTCAGAATTTTTTGTGTCATTTCCTCTTCTCTGAAATCTCAGAAGTATTTAATAGTCTTGAGTTATATTATACTTTATTAAGTTGTAGTTATTGCCCATTATCCAGAGTGTATTCAACTTAATTTTCTCTATATTGACAAGTATCTTATAGTTCCAAAGGTTAAAAAGTGATTCCTTGAAACACTGAAAGCTTAAGTACTAGCAATTTGACTTCTTTTGTGCAAAAGCCTCATTCCTTATTAACCCACAGTGCAACTAACCCGAACCTCTGGGCTAGCAAGCTTCGTAGCATAAGATGGAAGCAGGATTTCTCTCTCTCCCTCCAGGGCACAGAACTAGTCCTGGGAAAACCTGTGGAATTTAAGTTATTTCTCTTCTTTTCTGACTTCCCTCTCCACAGTTTCAGGTTGCAATTTTAACCCGAGTCTGACTCCTGGCCCTCTCACATTGGATGAGCTTTACAATTTCTGCAAAAAAAATTCAGCTGGGATGTTGCGAGGGATAGCATTGAATCTGAAAACAGTGGAGTGTTGCTATCAAAACCATATCAAGTCTTCCAGTCCATGAACACTGAATATTCCACTTGTTTAGGTCTTTGATTTCTTTCAGTGATATTTTATAGTTTTCAGAGTACAAGTCTTAAACTACCTTTTGAAAGTTTATTCATAAGTTTTTTATTCTTTTTGATATTCTAAGGAATATTAGTCTGCAGGATTCTTGTGAGGTCTTTTATTATTGTTGTTAATCCTCACCCAAAGATATTTTTAGAGAGAGTGGAAGGGAGGAGGAGAAACAGAGAGAAACACCAATCAGTATAAGAGACACATAGATTGGTTGTCGGAGCACTTGCCCCGACCAGGGCTGGGGATCAAGTGTACAACTGAGGTATGTGTCCTTGACCAGAATCGAACCCAGGACCCTTCAGTCCATAGGCCGGCGCTCTATCCGCTGAGCCAAACCGACTAGGGCTCTTGTGAAGTCTTTGATATCAGGATAGTAGAGGCCAATAGAATAAGTCAAGAAGTATTCTTTCCTCTCCTATATTTTTTTAATTTGTGAAATAGGATGTTAATTGTATGAATTTAGATATCCTCTTTATAAACTGTTAAGTTTACAATCTTTTACTTTGTAAAAAAAAAATACCCATGCAGTAACCTAATGTTCCCATTAGTGCCCTTTTGTCAGAGGATGAGGCTAGAATATAGCGTTACTCCTTCCAAGCATGAGAGTCGTGTGGGGTGAGGGTAGGTTTGGACATTTAGATTTCATGAGATTTATAAGATGCCTTAAAAAAGCTACCAGGGTATAGAGTTCCAGATTGAGTTGGGGAGGAGGGCAGAGTGAGAGAAGTAAACCGTGGTCATTTCAAAGTTGTCTTATACCAGTTTTTTATCCATTGCATCCTAACTTGTACAAAACAGTGCAGTGTCTAGGACCTTGGCCCCTGAAATGTAGAACCTTAAAATGTACCTTATATTGCTGGTTTAAAAGTAAATATTATAGAAAGAACTTGAATACAATTCTTAGAATGATCTTTATTTTGGAGAGACTTAATAGTTTAACCATTTTTTAAAAATATGTTTTTAATTGATTTCAGAGAGGAAGGGAGAGGTAGAGAGAGAAACATCAACGATGAGAGAGAGTCATTGATCGCCTGCCTCCTGCACCCCCCGCTCTGGGGATCAAGCCCACAACCAGGGCATGTGCTCTGACCGGGAATTGAACTGTGACCTCTTGGTTCATAGGTTGACGCTCAACCACTGAGCCACACCGGCCAGGCAGTTTAACCATTTTTTAAGTTGTGTTTTTCTTTTTATAAAGACAATGAGTTTTTTGTTTTGTTTTGTTTTTATTGTCTAAAGTTTTACCTATGTCTCCTTTTCCCCCCATTGCCCCTCCCCCACCCCACCCCCCCCAGCCATTCCCACCCCAGGCAAGCCCCCACTGCCCCAGTGTCTGTGTCCATTGGTTATGCTAATATGCATGCATACAAGTTCTTTGGTTGCTTTCTAACCCCCCACCTCCCCTACCATTTGTCTCTGAATCTATTTTTGTTCATCAAATTATGTTGCTCATTATATCCCACATATGAGTGAGTTTATGAGTGAGATCCTGTGATATTTGTCTTTCTCCGACTGGCTTATCTCGCTTAGCATAATGCTCTCCAGTTCCATCCATGCTGTTGCAAATGGTAAAAGTTCCTTCTTTTTTACAGCAGCATAGTATTTCATTGTGTAGATAGATATACTACAGTTTTTTAATCCACTCATCTGCTGATGGGCACTTAGGCTGTTTCCAAATCTTAGCTATTGTAAATTGTGCTGCTATGAACATAGGGGTGCATATATCCTTTCTGATTGGTGTTTCTGGTTTCTTGGGGACAATGAGTTTTTATTATTCAGTTGAAACAATATAGAAAGCTGTAAAAAAGAATGAAATCCAAAGAGTGAGCAAGTTTGTGCATATGTTTCCAAACTCTATACACATGTATGCATATGAGTTTGTGCATAGGTATTATACATAGAGACACAGAGAGATATATGTACATAGGAACATATACATGGTGTATGAAACCTGCATTTTTTTTCATGTCTGTTTTGGTGATGGTGCTAAGTCATTTACATGGGCATAGATCATCCTTTTATTCTCACTTTCTTTGGTAGAAGTATTTCTACATATTTCTGCCTTTACATATTTGAGTGAGCATCATTTAACACATTTTTTTTAATGTATTTTATTTGATTTCAGAGAGGAAGGGAGAGGGAGAGAGAAACATCAATGATGAGAGATAATCATTGATTGGCTGCTTCCTGCACATCCCCCACTGGGGATCGAGCCCGAAACCCGGGCATGTGCCCTAACTGGGAATTGAACCATGACCTCCTACTTGATAGGTCGACGCTCAACCACTGAGCCATGCCAGCCGGGCAACACATTTTTATCTGAATTTCACTGTGTATAGTCATTGATACCTATTGCTGCTTTTGAGCTAACTTGTTATTTTTGTTTACTGTGGTCTGAGGAATTGAAAGCCAAGGCCTAAAACTTTATGTACACCGAGTAAGCTTTGAATAGGTCAGAGCAGCATTCCATAATGTGTAAAAGTAATGTGGGCTTAACATAACTGCTTTAGCAATGTCCTTTTTCCTCCTTTTGTTAGCGGAGGAGATCTTACACCTGAGTAAGGTATGGTACCGTGCTCTCTCACACAAAAGTACTCTCTGCCCACAACAGCCCTCTTCATCAGAGCCGATGGCGTTGTTATCTGGCTGCAGTTTAAGGAACTGAGATCCCAAGACGGGACTGATTGCCAATGCCGGCACGTACAGAAGCCTATTGAGTGGCTTATACTGCACCTAAATGCCAGTGGAAGGAATTTCCATGTAACATTGTGTGTGTATAAATTTGGTAGTGAAACGTTTAGTAAATATCACCATAACTTCATTTCCTAAGTGAAATCTGAAGTTCCCTAGCCACAGTAGCTTTGTTAGAGAATTACAAAGGCCTTTGTGTTTGAGATGAGTTTATCTGCAAGACTGGTGCAATGCTTTTCCCTGTGCCCCCAGGTCCGGGCATTGACGTGCCTGCCCCAGACATGAGCACGGGTGAGCGAGAGATGTCCTGGATTGCGGACACCTATGCTAGCACCATCGGGCACTATGTGAGTACCCACCCAGAGGCCCCAGGGCTTCATTTGCTGTCTACAAGAAGGAACAAGTTGTGTTATATGTGAAAACGGAGAATTCACCGGGCTTTTCTCCTCTCCTTTAATCATACCTTGATTTGCATGTGATTTTACTTTGGTCTCTAGTCTTAAATCATAAATGTAGGGAACGTGGGTTGAGCTTTTTGCTTTATATGCCTCCCTATCCTGGATGCCGGGATGGTGCCCTCTGAGAGGGATCACCTACTGGGTGACTCACCTTCCTATTGAGGCAAATTGAGGCATAAGCAAATAAGGTGTGGAGATAGTGGGTGCAAGGATAGAGAGCTGTGGTTTCTGAAACAAGGCTTCCTGGGAGTGGTGTTTGGGTTAGAAGTTGTAAATGGGTGGAATTTGGACAGCGGGAGATTTGGGGAGTTGGAGTAGAGCTCAGATGGTCTGAGGAGAAGGCATATTTAGAAAGGTTGTAAGAGAGGGAAAAGGTACATGGACTAGGACAAAACTATGAAACCTTGGGGTTTTGTTCTCCCTGCTGGTCAGATGGGAGCCTTTGATGCTGACTCTTCCCTGGGGGAGGGCTGCAGGCAGTGTCGGGCTGCACTAGCAAAGGGAGAACCTCCTGCACAGGGGCTGGGGGCAGCATTGGCACCTGGCAGACATCAGTTTGGCAAGACTGGGTAGGACGTTGGAATCAAGGAAAAAGACCATGTCGAGTCGGAGAGAACCAGAAGGACTTGAGCAGAAGTGATGCCTCTGATACAGAACCCGAGAAGAAAACTAACTTTCTGTCCTTGAAAGGTATTAAACCCTGAAAAACAAACATTTAAGGAAAAGACATTCACTTAAAATATATGGAGCACCTACTACGTGCAAGGCTACGTGTAACAAGGTGCTCAGTACAATTGTGGTGAATGCCACAAGTTCCGATGCTGTGGAAAGAACAGTGGGAGCCTGGCCACGTCTAGGAGATCAGCTTAGAGAGGCCTTCTTTAAGGATGAGTAGGCGTCAACTAAGTAAGGGAGGGGGAGGGTAGAAGCGGAAGGACGGGCCTGGGTGACAGTTCGCACGTGCAGGAGGTGGCTTTGGAGGAGACCATGGTGGCCAGAGTAGAGAGCGAGATTGTAGGGCCTGAGAGAGGTCCCCAGAGCAGGGTCAGACCAGATTATTTGGTCTCTGTCCTGCATGCAGAGGGAACTAATGCAGCACTAATTGGAGTGAGTGTGTGACACAGCTCAGTGTGCCTTTGAAGCTTCACTCTGTGTGTGGTAGCGAATGGGATTGTTGGGGGGCGGGAGCCTGTAACGAGCCCAGAAAGACAGTGATGTTAGCCCGTCCTAGCATTGGAGTTACTGAAGGGAAGAAAGCACTCAGTTATAAAGAATGAGTTGTGGGTGTTGGGGAGGGGGGGTTTCTGAAGAGAAACCAGTTCAGCAACTGGCTTGTCCTGGAGCCAGTGCAGGGGCAGGGGCAGTGGAGAGGGGGAGTGGGGCAGGGGCAGTGGAGGGGGGAGTGGGGCAGGGGCAGTGGAGAGGGGGAGTGGGGCAGGGGCAGTGGAGAGGGGGAGTGGGGCAGGGGCAGTGGAGAGGGGGAGTGGGGCGTGAAGAGTAGTTTCCACACTTGAAGAAAAACGGAAGACAATTAGAAAGATGGCTGTTGTCCCACGAGGAAGATGTTTGTTGTTCGCAGAGATCAGTCTGGATCCCTGGGTGCAATCTGTAGGGGGACATGGGCATGCAGCCTGGATTCTAGATTGGCTCCTTCGCACACCAGCTCTGACCTGTGGCAGTGCCTCCACTTCCTCCTCTGTCACATGGCAATAATAATACTACTTCCTTCATGAGACAGCCATGAGAATGAAATGAATAACCATATACTGCCCTTAGCACAAAGGAGTGTTTATATTTATAAATACTGTACCAGGTCAGTTACATAAATCCCCTGAAATAAAACAGCAGTATGAGACATTTATATGACAAAGAATTTGGTTTGACTGTCATTCCCAAATAGGATCTTTTTTTATAAGTGAATTTATTCAATAACAAATTTACAACATAAATGAAATGGATGAATTCCTAAAAAAATTTTTTTAAGGTGACACAAGATGGAATAGAAAATTTGAAGAGCCACAAAGCTAATAAAAAGTAGAGGTTATGCCCTACCTGGTTCAGCTCAGTAGATAGAGCATCAGCCTGTGGACTGAAGGGTCCCAGGTTCGATTCCAGTCAAGGGCACATGCCCGGGTTGCAGGCTCGATCCCCAGTAGAGGGCATGCCAGAAACAGCCCATCAATGATTCTCTCTTATTGATGTTTCTAGCTCTCTCTCCATCTCCCTTTCTGAAATCAATAAAAATATTTTTAAAGTAGAGTTTATTATTTATAAAAAGCATAAATAACATCTTTTCATAAGGAAAACACAAGGCATGGGTGATTTTACGGGCAAATTCAACCAAGAATTTTAGAAGTGCCAGTCTTACATGTCACCTTTTGTGTTCAGTGAGCTCTGGGTATGATCTCTTGTTCTTATATATATTTTTAATTGATTTCAGAGAGGAAGGGAGAGAGAGAGAAACATCAATGATGAGAGAGAAACATCCATCGGCTGCTTCCTGCACACTCCCTACTGGGGATCAAGCCCGCAACCCAGGCATGTACCCTGACCAGGAATCGAACCGTGACCTGGTTCATAGGTCTACGCTCAGCCAGGCCTCTTGTTCTTTTTAAGCAAGACGCTAGATTGAAGAGTGCAGAGTAGTGGACAAGGATATTGGTTATTCATAGCTCATTCCCCGTGGTGACAGCAAAAGGATGTTTGTGAGGCATTGCCAACTGAAACCTGAGGCTGTTCTAATAAAGATTTTTCCTTAAAATGATCGGAAATTCAAAATCGGGACAATAAGGAAGCATAGTTTTGTTATTTCCAGGCGTGAACCTGAACCACACGGCTCCTGTTGTCTAGCCCCACCTGGAAGAGCCAGTGTTCTCCCTGGGCTTCCAGGGCAATTAGGTTTGCTGGGGGCCAGGACTGGCACCATGCCTGTCGGTGCTGGCATTCGCATTTCCACTGTTTAAAGCACTTGGCACTAGGCTTGCAGTTCTGCATTTCTAAGTGTTCATTATTCATGGGAGAGACTGTGGGAAAATTAGTTCTGTAAATCACTTTACAAGACTGCTGTTTTTTCTTCATTAATTTTTTTCTTTCTGTTGGCATTTATACGAGTAATACAGTTCTCAGTCCTCCCTGTAAAAATATTTAAACAATACAGAAAAACACCAAATCACTTTTTAACTCATCAAGCTAGGATATCTATTGGGCGGTAGGGGTAAGTTGTGAAGTAAGGCACTTTATCTTGTTTCACATGGGTAGCAAATTGCCTTAAGCTTATTAAATAATTTGTACCTTAGCCATCATGTAAGATGCTTTCTTCATTTTTATTGATTTTCTGTGTATAACTGGACTGCCCAGTTTCTTGTCTCACTAATCCAATTTGTCTATTCTTCCTTGAAGTAGAATTTCTAGGTTAGTAGGTTTTCTTATTTTGGTAACTATTCCATGTTGCCCCGAATTATTTTGTTCTCAGTAATACAGAACTGAGAACTGTATTACTTGTATAAATGCCATTTTTTTCCTTGAGTACTTTTGTTGGCCCACTTCTTTTATATATATATATATTGATTGATTGATTGATTGATTGATTTCAGAGAGGAAGGGAGCGGGAAAGATGGAAACATCAATGATGAGAAAAAATCATCCATCAGCTGCCTCCTCCACACCCCCTACTGGGGATCGAGCTGCAACCCGGGCATGTGCCCTTGACCAGAATCGAACCCGGGACCTTTCAGTCCGAAGGCCAACACTCTATCCACTGAGCCAAACCAGCTAGGGCCCACTTCTTTTTAGGCAAACTTGAGTTTATTTGTTTTTAAGTGTTTTTTTAAAAGTAGTATTTTATTGAATTTGTAGATTAGTTTGACAGAAGAATATCTTTACAACATTGAGCCTTCCCATTGAAGAGCACCATAATGCCTCTTCCTTCAAAGCTCTGTTTTGGTGATGTACTCAAGTTTTAATGGTAGATTTTAAGACACTTAAGGCTTGAATGTATCCTAAGTAGGATATAAGTATTTGTTGAAAGAATAATACTTTGTTATATTTTCATTAATTTCAGGGAGGAAGGGAGAAAGAGAAACATCAATTATGATAATCATTGATTGGCTGCCTCCTGCTGCCTCCACTGGTGGTTGAGCTCTAACCCCAGCATGTGCCCTGACCAGGAATCGAAGTGTGACCTCCCCTAAGCCACGCTGGCCCTGGCCGGCCAGGGATAATACTTTAAAAAAATTTTTTTTGTTGTTGATTTCAAAGAGTGATACACATTGATTGGTTGCCTCCTGCACACACCCTGACCAGGCCAGGAATGGAGCCTGCAACCTAGGTACATGCCCTGACCGGAATCGAACCTGGGACCCTTCAGTCTGCAGGCTGACGCTCTATCCACTGAGCCAAACCGGCTAGGGCAGGAATCATACTTTTAAGCTATTAAAAATACTATCTGGCCCTGGCCAGTGTAGCTCAGTTGGGTGTCGTCCCATGCACCAAAAGGTTGCCAGTTCGATTCCCAGTCAGGGCATATGGCTGGGTTGTGGGCTTGATCAATGTTTCACTCTTGCATCGATATTTCTCTCTCTCTCTCTCTCTCTGAAACAATCAATAAAAAAAAGAGAATACTACCTATTTTTGTGACATTATATTTGTACTTTAGGAATCTAGTTAAATTCCTAACGCCCTGTTCCTCCCATTGGAAATATTAGTCTGGGAACAGAAATCTGAAAGAGTGAGTCGTGTGCCTCTTGATGTCACTCCTAAAGAGCGTATTTTAGTTGCATGCGAATGTGTTTGGCTCTATCCTTGACTCCATTGGTTCATCGTAGGAAATTCTCCTGAGGTGTCATCTCTGAAGCCCTGGCTTTCTCTTGCAGGATATTAATGCCCATGCCTGTGTCACTGGCAAGCCCATCAGTCAAGGTGGGATCCACGGACGGATCTCTGCTACTGGCCGAGGAGTTTTCCATGGAATCGAAAACTTCATCAATGAAGCCTCTTACATGAGCATTTTAGGAATGACACCAGGGTTTGGAGATAAAACATTTGTTGTTCAGGTAAAAGTTTTTGTTTCTTAAAGAATAACTTATAAGTTGTTTTTAGATTTGCAGTTTTTAAAATTTGATTATTTTTAATCTCTTAAGTTTTAGAATGGTTGTTTTCAGAATACTACACCCTTTATTGTGTGAGCTTTGGTATGATTATGTGACTAGAAGCAATTTAAGTATCTCTAGGATACATATGAAGCTATCACCAACTTCATTTTGTTTTTTAATATGTTTTTATTGATTGGCTGCCTCCTGCATGCCCCACACTGGGGATCGCGCCTGAAACCCGGGCATGTGCCCTGGCCAGGAATCAAATTGTGACCTCCTGGTTCACAAGTTGACACTCAACCACTGAGCCACACCAGCGGGGCATCACCAACTTCTTTTGATCGGTATTTAAAAAATGAAACTGTATCCACAAGGGGAAATTACTTAAACTATTAGGGGTACACAGAAAGAATTTGTTTGGTATTTGATTATTTTACTTAAAGGAATTAAGTTGAATGTTACTTTAAAATAGAAGTCATATTCCTCCCAATTAGTGACTTACCTTTTTAGTACCAAAGGACATCTGGTCATGAGGGACCTGGGTGGTATGGTTGGCACCACTATCATTTCTTTATAACTCACCAAGGCTGCACTGACTAAACCAGGGGTGGGCAAACTTTTTGACTCGAGGGCCACAATGGGTTCTTAAACTGGACCGGAGGGCCGGAACAAAAGCATGGAAGGAGTGTTTGTGTGAACTAATATAAATTCAAAGTAAACATCATTACATAAAAGGGTACGGTCCTTTTTTTTTTTTTAGTTTTATTCATTTCAAACGGGCCGGATCCGGCCAGCGGGCCGTAGTTTGCCCACGGCTGGACTAAACTCCTTCAGGTCTCATTATCACAGACAACAAAGGGTTGGGTTCCTCATTGCTAAACATAGAAATTTATTGTTGAAGGGAAGCCATTTAGTCCATTGTTTCTTTTGGCAAAAGGATTTTGAGAATTTCTTTTAGCAGAATGTCAAGTTGCATTGGACAGAGTATAACTTACCATCTGTCTGTAGTAGGAAGTTGCTTTTTTGTGTGTCATACGTAATTATTCTTTACAGGGATTTGGTAATGTGGGCCTGCACTCTATGAGATATTTGCATCGCTTTGGTGCTAAGTGCGTTGGTGTTGGTGAATCTGATGGGAGTATATGGAATCCAGATGGCATTGACCCAAAGGAACTGGAAGACTTCAAATTGGTATGTTAAAGCTAATATCTGAGCAGTTGAATGTCCTGAATATTGTCAAGTTTTGCAATAGCTTTATTTAAATCTATTTCCATTGCTTGCTTTTTTAAAATGTAACTTTTTTTTTTAAAATATATTTTATTGATTTTTTACAGAGAGGAAGGGAGAGTGATAGAGAGAAACATCGATCAGCTGCCTCCTGCACATCCCCCACTGGGGATGTGCCCGCAACCAAGGTACATGCCCTTGACCGGAATCGAACCTGGGACCCTTCAGTCCGCAGGCCGACGCTCTATCCACTGAGCCAAACCGGTTAGGGCTAAAATGTAACTTTAAAGATAACTTTGTCTTCATATAATTTGGCACTAAATGTAAGCATTTAAACTCTGGTGCAGCTATTAATTCTGATATTCAATCAATTACAGCAACATGGATCAATCCTGGGTTTCCCCAAGGCAAAGGTTTATGATGGGAGCATCTTAGAGGCCGACTGTGACATACTGATCCCTGCTGCCAGTGAGAAGCAGCTGACCAAGTCCAATGCACCCAGAATCAAAGCCAAGGTAAAAGCAGAATAGAGACTGTCCGACCTTCCTAATGGGATGCTATTGAAGGTCGAGGAAGTGCGCATCTTGGGTATCCTCTTTTTTGTTTGTTTGTTTGCGGCTTTATTGGGATATATAATACACATACCAGACAGTTCACCCAAGTGTAGAATTTAATGGCTTTTAGTATATTCAGAGTTGTGCAACCATCACCGTGGATTTCCTTTTAAACCAAATTTCCAAAAAGTAGTTATGGAAATCAAAAGGTGAAAAAATAGTTTTATATACTTTAGAGCAAAGTGACTTTATTGACTTTGGAGAGAGGAAGGGAGAGAAACATCAACGTGAGAGAAAAACATTGATTACTTGCCTCCTGCACACGCCCCAACCAGGAACCCACAACCTTTTGATGTACGGCTCCAATCAGCTGAGCCACACCGGCCAGGATGACTTTTATTAATTTGATTAAACTGGAATTACTCGTTCCTACAACCTCCTACCCATACGTGCACATCTCTTGGCACTCAGTGAGGGGATTTGGTGGTGGCGGCGGCATTCCTATGTGTCCCTGACTTACAGATCATCGCTGAAGGTGCCAATGGGCCAACAACTCCAGAAGCGGATAAGATTTTCCTGGAGCGGAACATCATGGTTATTCCAGTAAGTCATCTGTTTGCCAGTTTTTAGATATGCTTGGAATCATAATTGTTTTTGTAAGGAATTGTGGGAGGGAGGATCATTAGTTTCCCAAGCTGTTAGTGAATTCATCTTTAGTTTGTGTTTAAGAAAATAAAATAGAAGCATGATTATTAGTATAGTAAGCCTGTCAATTTTCATCTGAGCATTTTCTTCTAGCTTCAAGTTCTTTCTTGAGTATGTATTTAGCCTTCTTTAGAACCTGGTTATATAAGTGTGTATTGTGCTAGACTATTCTAACTTAAAATTAAAGATTGCTTTTTCCACCCTTACCATATGCATTTCAAATGTCCCTGCAGCTTTGCTCAGAAAGCTAATGTGAGGAACATGTTTTCAGTGGATAAGCGTGGGGTCAACACCAACAGGTTATTGACAATTGGAAGTTAGTGTGGATTTAGGGATCATTTTAAAGAACCCCTTTGCTGAAAGCACTTAAAAATTCAATTTCACAGAACTAGACTGCCTTCGGTGGTAGAGGGAATGCTGCTCTTCTGGGGAGATTCCCCAGACAGTCCAGCCCACGGGAGTGGGCAGCAGTTTTGTCAGGAAACTGTTTCGGTGGAGAAGAAACTCTAACCATAGCTGATTAAATGCTTGATTAGTAAAATAAAAAAATCAACTCGGATGGATTGGAAAGGGGGGTTGTTAAATTTAAGTGTGAAGTTCTAAGATATCTAAGATGTATTTGGAAAGGTTGACACTTAATCTGCTTTGATACTAAAATTGAGCTCTTAGTTTATTGTAAGCTTTTATCTAAAAATCATCATCTTATATCTTTGGCATCTTCCTGACAAATTTTTGTCTGTAGGATCTCTACCTGAATGCCGGGGGAGTTACAGTGTCTTACTTTGAGTGGCTGAAGAACCTAAATCATGTCAGCTATGGCCGTTTGACCTTCAAATATGAAAGGGATTCTAACTACCACTTGCTCAGTAAGTTCTGATGATCTTGTTCTCCAAAAATAATCTTTTGGGCCAGCTAGAAGGCTGGACAAAGCTTAAGACCAGTTTCCTTTTTATAATTCTAAAGAACATAAATTAATTTCAGTATAGAAAACTATATTATTTTGCTTATGAGTCTTAGACCAAAAATATACAATTTCTTTATCAATATATTAGCTTCCTTATTTATATCCAAATGTTTGTTTTATAATGTAATATTCCAAGAACATAATCTACAAGTTAGTAATAATAAAGAGCATCAGTTTAAACTGGGGGCTCCTATTGGTGTGCATCCCGTTTCTGCCTCTGGTTGCTCTGAGTAAAGGCCTGTGTAGTGGTGAGAATGTTTTAGTCTTCTGATGGAGAAGACTGTTTTTCTTGGACAAGAGTAGGCTCCAGGGCTAACAGTAGGATTTTCATGAGGCTGAAATAAGACCAAGACCTCCAACTGAGTGCCTTTACTCAGCCTGCTCAGAATTGGGGTGAAGTGACCCATCTATTTCCGTTTCTTTCCCTCAGCATTTTCTTTTCTTAAAGAGCCAAGGAAAAACCCTGGTAATGGGTGTTATGGAAACAGAGCAGTGACCTAAATTCACTTTACATAGGAATTTGGCCAAGCACTTTATCCTTTTAAATGATTAACCCTTTCATATCATTAATGTTGAAGGTTTCTAAAACTCTTGGTTTTGGGATTGTGAATATATTTGGGGACAGCTGTTGCTGCTGCTTGACTTTTTCTGATGGCATGGTCTTCTCTTCTCTTGGCTTTTCATAGTGTCAGTTCAGGAGAGTTTGGAAAGGAAATTTGGGAAGCATGGTGGAACTATTCCTGTTGTGCCCACATCAGAGTTCCAAGACAGGATATCGGTGAGTGCTTGGGACAGTCCCATTTTCCACACACTGCATGCTCTGTAGACTCAGGTCTACATGAAAGTCTACATGAAAGTCATCGTAGGACTTGGAAGAATCCCAGTTCAAAATAAGTAACTAGTGGCTCTTCTGCTTGTGGCACCTTGACAATGCTGACGGCTCCACAGTGGTGCTAATGTAATGGCAAAGCATTACTGCGAATTTAACTCGGTTAAGCTTCAGAGAAATGGAAATGAAAATAAAAATTAGAACTATGAAAAATTAGAATTGCTATATGGGTAAGAGTGAAAACAGGTTAGAAAGGGTGTCCTACAGTAATTAGCAATTGACAAGGGTATATTGTAGTACGCACACATCACAAAGAGAACTTCCTCACCAGGAAAGTGTGAAGGCATGGAAAGCAAGTCAGAGGAAATAGACTGAGACAAAATGTGGAACCTCACTGTTGGAGTACAAATTAAAATAAGGTCTCTTTAATCTATGAAACGAGCATAAACGATGGATCTTCTACTCACCATGTCTGCGGTGAAGCGGTTGTGCCTTTATTCTGATAACAATGCAGATTGGTGCAGCTCTTTGAAAAATTGAGGAGTTGTTAGTGTTCCTGCCCTTTGTCATAATAATGTCCGCTCTGGGGACTTATCCTAAGAAAATCATTCCAAAGGAGTGGAATGGCTCCATGCATGAGGATGTCATCAGAACTGTGTTCTCAGTCAGTTTTAAAGTTACTTTGATTTAAACGGCATATAGATGAATGGCTCAGTTATAATATATCTTCTTATGAAATGAAATATTCAGTCATGGAAATATCAGCGATTTTCAACCTTCTCCATCTCATGGCACACATAAACTAATTACTAAAATTCTGTGGCACACCAAAAAATACATTTTTTTGCTGATTTGACCCCCCCCACCCTCCGTCCCCCCAAAAAAGTATAATTTTGATTAATTCACATGGGACGGCTATTGTTGTGTTGGCTGTTGTCATTTTTTTTATTTGACAGTCTAAGGGGAAAGAGGTCGGTGCCCCTCTGGTACTGCATGTTTTAAACATTCTTGCGGCACATTGGGTGAAGATCGCTGAACTATATTGAAACATGGGGAAAAGTTAAGGGTTTTGTTTTGAAGATGCTTTTGCCATTCTGGGTACTAACTGTTCCCCTAAATGAATCTTCCCCTTTCCCAGAGGCATGTCTGTTAGTTCTGGTCCCTCTGTCAGAAATGCCGTACTCTCTTCTTTCTTAGGTATCACCACATCTGTGCAGCCTTTCCTGAAAGTGCCCTCTGCGTGCCAGAGCTGTGGGCATCCTGCTCTTTAGTGGGTTTCTTGCTCCTCCCAGAACCTGCCTGGCACATATCAGTCACTCATATTGAAACCTCCAGAGGGAGCACAAAAAGAGGACAGCCAGCTAGTTAGGCAATAAGTAGGGCAACAGCTATGATGACTTTCTTTTTATCCTTTTAAAATAATTGTTGCCCAATCTATTGGTCTCCCAATTTTCAAATGCTTGCAGTTCTTCTAATTTTAGACTTGAGTGCTATGTCTCACCTCCTACCTGTTGTAGGAATCTACACTAATAAAAGAGAAACATGGTAATTGGCGTATGACCGCTACCCTTCCCATTGGCTAATCAGCGTATCCTTATGCAAATTAACTGTCAGCCAAGATGGCGGCCGGCAGCTATGCACTGAAGCGAGCAGGGAGGCTTGCTTCCTCCAGGAACTGCAGGCTCCAACGTTCCCCACCTCACTTGCCGGACTTTCAACTGCAACTCTAAGCAACTATTACTATGTTGCAAATAAGAAGCTAAACAAAACCGGCTTTCAGTCAGCCCCGGACCGCAACATTGTATCCATGTTTTCAGCAGCGAGGCCTCAGAGCTAAAGCTGGCCCAGAATAAAAAAAAAGAAAACAAGGAGCGGTTGGGAGCTTTTAGTCAACTGCCAGCGGGAAAACAGCCCTCAGCCCCTCAGCCAGCCTGGCCAGGTACCCCAGTGGGGACCCCCACCCTGATCCAGGACACCCTTCAGGGCAAACCAGCTGGCCCCCACCCATGCACCAGGCCTCTATCCTATATAGTAAAAGGGTAATATGCCTCCCAGCACCGGGATCAGCGGAGCAGCAAGGCTCCCGGCACCGGGATCAGCGTGCCAGGGGGCAGCGCCCAAACCCCCTGATCAGCCCTGCTCTGTGCCTGATGGGGGGGAGCTCCCCAATCCCCCGATTGCCCTGTGGCTCTGTGTGTGACAGGGTGCAGCGCACCAACCCCCTGATCGGCCCTGCTCTGTGTGTGACAGGGTAGAACCATAACCTCTCCATCGGCCCTGCCCTGAGTGTGACAGTGGCAGTGCCCCAACCCCCTGATCGGCCCTGCTCTGTGGGTGATAGAGGGTGGCGCCCCAACCCCCCTCCACGGGCCTTGCTCTGTGTGTGCCAGGGTAGAGCCATAACCTCCCCATTGGCCCTGCCCTGAGTGTGACAGGGTGCAGCACCCCAACCCCCTGATCCGACTGCTCTGTGTGTGACAGGGGGCGGTGCCCCAACTCCCCTATCGGCCCTACTCTGTGAGTGACAGGGGGGAGCTCCTAAACCCCCTGATGGGCCCTGCTCTGTGAGTGACAGAGGGCAGCGCCCCAACCCCCTGATCGGCCCTGCTCTGTGCGTGACGGGGATGGCACCGCAACCTCCCCATCGACCCTGCCTTGAGTGTAACAGGGGGCGGTGCCCCAACCCCCCAATCAGTCTACCCTGAGCATGACTGAGGGTGGCATTGCAGCCTCCCCATCCGCCCTGCTCTGTGCATGACGGGGCGGCACCCCAACTCCCCAATCGGCCCTGCTCTGAACCTGACCAGGGGCTGCACTTAGGGATTGGGCCTGCCCTCTGCCACCTGGGAGCAGGCCTAAGCCAGCAGGTCGTTATCTCCCGAGGGGTCCCAGACTGTGAGAGGGCACAGGCCGGGCTGGGGGACCCCCCCCCCCCCCCCCCCACCCAGTGCACAAATTTTTGTGCACCGGGCCTCTAGTCCTATATAATAAAAGCCTAATATGCTAAGTGTCCCGTCAACTGGTCAGCTGTTTAACCAATCAAAGCGTAATATGCTAATGATATGCTAAGGCTGCTCAGCCACTCGCTATAATGTGCGCTGACCACCAGGGGGCAGACAGTCAACTGGTCAACCATTCGCTGTCATGTGCACTAACCACCAGGGGAGAGACGCACTGACCGGTAGGTTAGCTTGCTGCTGGGGTCTGGCTGATCAGGACTGAGCGAGACAGGCTTAACACACCCTGGAGCCCTCCCGTGGTCCCTCCCCAGCTGGCCAACCTCCCGCATCCCTCCCCGGCCCTGATAGTGCACCGGTGTGGTCCCTCAGCCTGGCCTGTGCCCTCTTGCAATTCGGGACCCCTCAGGGCATGTTGGAAGGCCAGTTTCAGCCCGATCCTATAGACCAGGCCAAGGGACGCCACTAGTGCACGAATTCGTGCACCGGGCCTCTACTCTAGTAAAGAAGTGTCAGTTGAAAAACCAGTTGTTTTCCAGCTCCTTCCCTAGCCACGTTCTGGGCCTTCCAAGACCTACCATCTTTTCACTGTCCCTCATCACCCCTAATGTCCTCAGCATTCTCCATATCTAACTTAAATTCCATGCTCCATCATCACAGTGACTCCCTGTTCTAGTTTTGCTTCATTGATCCCCCTGTTAACACCTGAGCCCTGATAACATCCAGATCTTTGCCCCCTGTGGCTGGAGGCCCTGCAGACTACTCACATCCTAACCACTAGCATCATAGATTCTTAGAGCCACCCCTATTCCATTTATTTTCTAATTCTCCTAAATATCCTATTTTCTCCCCTCTCTCTCCTGCACTCCAGCTCATGACCTGGTATATGCTCACAGAGAACATTGAAGCAGACAGAACTTCCCTATGTACCCAGCTCCTAGTGTCTGTACCCTGCCTTGTGTCAGCTCTCTTGTTACAGAGCAACCCTGTACTTCCATCTAACCCCAAGTCCTGCTATGGGCATTGGGGGCCGGTTTCAACTTATCAAATGCGTAACTCAAGCAAATCCTTCCCTCTGTTCTGCATCACCAATCCTCCCTCTATGCAGTCATTTCTATTGGTGTTCTAAATGCTGTCCTAAAAATATATAAATCTTTTTTTTTTTCTTCGCTAAAAGTATTACAAAGGGTATTACATAAGTGTCCTTTTTTCCCCCCCGCCCTTGACAAACCCCTGCCCTCCCTTACCCCCCAGTGTCTTATGTCCATTAGTTATGCTTATATGCATGCATACAAGTCCTTTGGTTGATCTCTTACTCCCCTCCCTCCTGTCCCCCAACCCTCCCTGGCCTTCCCACTGCAGTTTGACAATCAGTTTGAGGCAGCTCTGCCTCTGTATCTATTATTGTTCAAAAGTTTGTAATGGTCTTTATTATCCATGAATGAGTGAGATCATGTGGTATTTTTCCTTCATTGACTGGCTTGTTTCACTTAGCATAATACTCTCCAGTTCCATGCATGCCGCTGCAAATGGTAAGAGTTCCTTCTTTTTTACAGCAGCATAGTATTCCATCGTGTAGATGTACCACAGTTTTCTAATCCATTCATCTACTGATGGGCACTTAGGCTGTTTCCAGATCTTAGCTATGGTGAATTGTGCTGCTATGAACATAGGGGTGCATATATCCTTTCTGATTGGTGTTTCTGGTTTCTTGGGATATATTCCTAGAAGTGGGATCACAGGGTCAAATGGGAGTTCCATTTCCAATTTTTTGAGGAAACTCCATACTGTCTTCTATAGTGGCTGCACCAGTCGGAATTCCCACCAGCAGTGCACAAGTGTTCCTTTTTCTCCACATCCTCTCCAGCACTTGTCGTTTGTTGATTTGTTGATGATGGCCATTCTGACAGGTGTGAGATGGTACCTCATTGTTGTTTTGATTTGCATCTCTCGGATGATTAGTGACTTTGAGCATGTTTTCATATGTCTCTTGGCTTTCTGAATGTCCTCTTTTGAAAGGTGTCTATTTAGATCCTTTGCCCATTTTTTGATTGGATTGTTTATCTTCTTTTTGTTAAGTTGTATGAGTTCCCTATAAATTTTGGAGATTAGGCCCTTATCAGATATGACGTTGGCAAATATGTTTTCCCACGAAGTGGGTTTTCTTGTTGTTTTGTTGATGGTTTCTTTTGCTGTGCAGAAGCTTTTTATTTTGATGTAGTCCCATTTGTTCATTTTCTCTTTAGTTTCAACTGCCCTAGGAGCTGTATCAGTGAAGAAATTGCTTTGGCATATGTCTGAGATTTTGTTGCCTTTGTATTCTTCTAGAATTTTTATGGTTTCCTGTCGTACATTTAAGTCCTTTATCCATTTTGAGTTTATTCTTGTGTATGGTGTAAGTTGGTGGTCTAGTTTCATTTTCTTGCATATATCTGTCCAATTTTCCCAACACCATTTATTGAAGAGACTATCTTGGCTCCATTGTATGTTCATGCCTCCTTTGTCAAAAATTAATTGAGCATATTGGTTCGGGCTAATTTCTGGACTCTCTATTCTATTCCATTGATCTATATGTCTGTTCTTGTGCCAGTACCAGGCAGTTTTGATAACAGTGGCTTTGTAATATAGCTTGATATCTGGCATTGAGATCCCACCTACTTTGTTTTTTCTCAGGATCGCTGCAGCTATTCGGGGTCTTTTTTTATTCCAGATGAATTTTTGGAGAGTTCGTTCTACATCTTTGAAGAAGGCCATTGGTATTTTGATGGGAAGTGCGTTGAATTTATAGATTGCTTTGGGTAGTATGGACATTTTAATGATGTTGATTCTACCAATCCAAGAACATGGTATGTTCTTCCATCTCTTTATGTCTTCCTCTATCTCTTTTTTCAACGTCCTGTAGTTTTCTGAGTAGAGGTCTTTTACTTCTTTAGTTAAGTTTATTCCTATGTATCTTAATTTTTTTGGTGCGATGGTAAATGGGATTGTTTTTATAATCTCTCTTTCTGAAAGTTCACTATTGGTGTATAGAAATGCCTCGGATTTCTTGGGGTTAATTTTGTATCCTGCTACATTGCCAAATTCATGTATTAAGTCTAGTAGTTTTTTGATGGAGTCTCTAGGGTTTTGTATGTATAATATCATGTCGTCTGCAAATAAGGACAGTTTTACTTCCTCTTTTCCAATTTGGATGCCTTTTATTTCTTCTTCTTGTCTAATTGCAATGGCTAATACTTCCAGGACTATGTTGAACAGGAGTGGTGAGAGTGGGCATCCCTGTCTTGTTCCTGTTCTTAGGGGAAATGGTGTTAGTTTTTGTCCATTGAGTATGATGTTGGCTGTGGGCCTGTCATATATGGCTTTTATTATGTTGAGGTATGATCCTTCTATTCCCACCTTGCTGAGAGTTTTTATCAAAAATGGGTGTTGGATTTTGTCGAATGCTTTTTCTGCATCAATTGATATGACCATGTGGTTTTTTTCTTTCAATTTGTTTATGTGATGTATTACGTTTATTGATTTACGGATGTTGTACCATCCTTGCATCCCTGGGATAAATCCTACTTGGTCATGGTGTATGATCCTTCTGATGTACTGCTGGATCCGATTTGCTAAGATTTTGTTGAGGATTTTGGCATCTATGTTCATGAGGGATATTGGCCTGTAATTCTCTTTCATTGTGTTGTCTTTACCTGGTTTTGGTATTAGGGTGATGCTAGCTTCATAGAATGTGTTTGGAAGTGTTCCATCCTCTTGAACTTTTTGTAGTAATCTGAGGAGGATAGGCTTTAGTTCTTCCTTGAAAGTTTGGTACAACTCCCCTGAGAAGCCGTCTGGTCCTGGGCTTTTGTTTGCTGGAAGCTTTTTGATAACTGCTTCAATTTCTTCCATAGTTATTGGCCTATTGAGATTTTTAGATTCTTCCTGATTGAGTTTTGGAATGTTGTATTTTTCTAGGAATTTGTCCATTTCCTCCAGGTTGTCTAGTTTGTTGGAGTAGAGCTGTCCGTAGTATTGTTTAACAATCATTTGTATTTCTGTGGGGTCTGTTGTTATTTCGCCTCTATCGTTTCTGATTTGGTTTATTTGGGACCTCTCTCTTTGCTTCTTGGTGAGCCTGGCTAGGGGTTTGTCAATCTTGTTTATCCTTTCAAAGAACCAGCTCTTGGTTTCATTGATTTTCTGTATTTTTTTTTTGGTCTCTATTTCATTGATTTCTGCTCTAATCTTTATTATCTCCTTTCTTCTGCTCACTCTGGGGTTTTCTTGTTGCTCTCTTTCTAATTCTTTGAGTTGTAGAGTTAGATGATTAACTACCATTTTTTCTTGTTTTTTGAGATAGGCCTGTAGAGCTATAAACTTCCCTCTCAGGACTGCTTTCATTGTGTCCCATAGGTTTTGGATTGTTGTGTTTTCATTGTCATTAGTGTCCAAGATGTTTTTAATTTCTTCTTTGATGTCATTGGTAACCCAATCAATATTTAATAACATGCTATTCAGCTTCCAAGTGTTTGAGTATTTTGGGTTGTTTTTATTGTAGTTTATTTCTAACATTATGCCATCGTGGTCTGAGAAGATGCTTTTTATGATTTCAATCTTCTTGAATTTGTGGAGACTTTGTTTGTGACCCAATATGTGGTCTATTTTTGAATATGTCCCATGAGCACCTGAGAGGAATGTATATTCCATGGCTTTGGGGTGAAGTGTTCTGAAGATGTCAATTAAGTCCATCTGATCTAGTGAGTCATTTAGGATTGCTGTTTCTTTGCTGAGTTTTTGTCTAGCGGATTTATCCAGTGATGTCAGTGGTGTATTAAAGTCCCCTACTATGGCCGAAACCGGTTTGGCTCGGTGGATGGAGCGTCGGCCTGCGGACTGAGGGGTCTCAGGTTCGATTCCGGTCGGGAGCATGTGCCTGGGTTGCGGGCACATCCCCAGTGGGGGGTGTGCAGGAGGCAGCTGATCGATGTTTCTCTCTCATCGATGTTTCTAACTCTCTATCTCTCTCCCTTCCTCTCTGTGGAAAATCAATAAAATATATTTAAAAAAAAAAATAAATAAAGTCCCCTACTATGATTGTATTGTTGTCGATCTCTCCCCTGATATCTTCCAGGAGTTTTCTTATGTATGTGGGTGCTCCTGCATTGGGTGCATATATGTTTATCAGGGTTATATCCTCTTGTTGTATTGATCCCTTTAATATTATGAAGTGGCCTTCCTTATCTCTTGTTATGGCCTTCACTTTTAGGTCTATTTTGTCGGATATAAGTATTGCTACCCCAGCTTTTTTTTCATTTCCGTTTGCCTGAAAGATATTTTTCCATCCCTTCACTTTCAGTCTGTGTGAGTCCCTTCTAATGAGGTGGGTCTCTTGTAGACAGCAAATGTATGGGTCATGTTTTTTTATCCATTCAGCCACTCGATGTCTTTTGATTGGACCATTTAGTCCATTTACATTTAAAGTTATTATTGAAAGGTACTTGTTTGTAGCCATTTCTATTTTTTTGTGGCTGCTTTCTTTCTGGGCTTTTTATTTCTTCTTTTTACACCAGTCCCTTTAGCATTTCTTGCATTGCTGGCTTGGTGGTGATGAACTCCCTTAGCCTTTTTTTGTCTGTGAAGCTTCTTATTTCCCCTTCAATTTTGAATGATAGCCTTGCTGGATAGAGTATTCTTGGTTTCAGTCCTTTGCTTTGCATCACTTTGTAAATTTCCGTCCATTCTTTTCTTGCCTGATGTGTTTTTGTTGAGAAATCGTTTGATAATCTGATGGGGGATCCTTTGTAGGTAACTCTCTGTTTCTCTCTTGCAGCCTTTAAGATTCTCTCTTTGTCTTGTACATTTGCCATCGTTATTATGACGTGTCTTGGTGTCGGTCTTTTGGGGTTCATCTTGCCTGGGACTTTCTGTACTTGTGTAACTTTTTTCTTCCCCATATCTGGGAAGTTTTCTGTCATTATTTCTTCAAATAGATTTTCTAATCCTTGCTGCTCTTCTTGTCCTTCTTGCAGCCCTATTATGCGTATGTTACTTCATTTCATGTTGTCCCGAAGCTCCCTTAGGCTCTCCTCCTGTTTTTTAATTTTTTTCTCCAGTTGCTGTTCAGATTGAGCTTGTTTCTCTGCCTTATCTTCTAACTCACTAATTCGGTCTTCTGCTTCTTCTAGTCTGCTGTTGAAACTTTCCATGGTGTTTTTGATTGTAGCTATATCACTTTTCATTTCTTCCTGAGTCTTGCATAGGTTGTTGATTTTCTCATCCATCTGGTGAATGAATTGTACAACCATTATTCTGAATTCTTTTTCTGTCATGTTGCACGCTTCAACTTCATTAATTTCCTTTCTTGGTGATTCCTCATTATCTTTCCTCTGGGTGTTGTGTCGCCTCTTCATTCTGATTATCTCCTGATGGTTCAAAGGTCGAGTTGCGTGGGCCTGGGCCGTGTGCAGTGGGAGGCTCCCACCACCCTAGTGTCACTGAAGAGCTCTGACACTAAGATGTGTGGTTGTTGTTGGTTGGTGGGAACCAGGCTCGCTCTGTGTCAGTGTTGCCAACACTCAATGTGGCCTCGCACGTGCCCTTAGAATTAGGGACCCTGGCTGCACTGTGCTGAAATAGAGGCCCCTCTGGAGCGTGTTGAAAACCAGAGCAGAGCCCCCTAGCTTGCGCCAGGAGTCAGAGTTCCCCAAGAGTCCAGTATCTGAGTCTCTGTTGCTTCGCGCGACCTCACCTTGAGAATCAGGGTCCCTGTGTGCCCTTGCACCAGGAATTGGATTCACTGGCTCTTAGTATGAATGCACAGGAAATCAGGATCTCAGGCGCAGGTGATAAGAAACACAGTCAAGTCACTGGTGCTTGGTGCTGCCTCCTGCCCTGAGAAACAGGGTCTCTGGGCCTGTGCTAGGCGGACAAACTCCCGTTCGCGCGATTGCTCCCAGCCCAGGGCTCCGATGCCAGCAGTGCACGCAGGATTAGTTCCTGGTGCTGTGCGCGCTTTTGCTCCCAGCCCAGGGCTCCAAAGTCCGCAGTGCGGGTAGGATCAGTTCCTGGTGGTGTGCGCCCTTATGCTCCCAGCCCAGGGCTCCAAAGCCAGCAGTGCGCGCAGGATTAGTTCCTGGAGCTGTGCACGCTTTTGCTCCCAGCCCAGGGCTCCAAAGCCCGCAGTGCGGGTAGGATCAGTTCCTGGTGGTGCGCGCCCTTATGCTCCCAGCCCAGGGCTCCGAAGCCCACAGTGCATGTAGGATCAGTTCCAAGGTACTTGCGCACTTCCAGGCCAAAGTTCCTGCAGCGCTGAGGCCCCGGCAAGGGGTAGGTCTATCAGTTAGTTACTCTGGCGCTGCCCGGGAGCCTGGGGGAAGGGGGGATGGGCTCTGGTACTCACGGATCTGCCGCAGGGATTTCTGAACTTTTGGTGTCCGAAGGTCTGTAGCTGTGGTCGCAGGTCTCTGTCCCCAGTAGCTGCAGGGTCCTGGTATGCTTCTGAGATCAGACTGGGTGGTGCTGAGGCCAGGATCCTAGTCTCAAGCAGCTCTGTTTCCCAAGATGGCGTGGTCGCTGTGCCTTTGCTGGCCGCCCAGGAGTGTCCGCCAAAATATATAAATCTTACCGTGCCAGTGTGGCTCAGTGGTTGAGCGTCGATCTATGAACCAGGAGGTTGCGGTTCAATTCCCGGTCAGGGCACATGCCCGGGTTGTGGGCTCAATCCCCAGTGCAGGGCATGCAGGAGGCAGCCAATCAATGACTCTCTTTCATCATTGATGTTTCTATCTCTCTCTTCCTCTTCCTTCCTCTCTGAAATCAATAAAAGTATAATTTTTTAAATATATCTTTATTGATTTCAAAGAAGAGGGGAGAAGGAAAAAGAGATAGAAACATCAATGATGAGAGAGAATCATTGATTGGCTGCCTCCTGTATGTCCCCTACTGGGGATCAAGCCCGCAACCTAGGCATGTGCCCTTTACCAGAATCGAACCTGGGACCCTTCAGTCGGCAGGCTGATGCTCTATGCACTGAGCCAAACCAGCTAGGGCAAAGTATAGCTTTTTAAAAAATTATATATATACTAGGGGCCCAGTGCATGAATTCATGCACCTTGAAAGGAACTGTGGGCCGTGAGGCTGCAGTGGGCACAGGGGCAGGTCTCAGCCCATCCTCCGCCCCCCTACCCAGCCCCTCCCACCGTGGCCCATGGTCCTGTCTGCTGGCAGCCCCGCTCCTGCCACTGCAGTTCCCATGCACTGATGGTGCCAGCCCACTCACATCCACTGATGGCGCAGTGATTGGTACCGGCACCAGCAGCAGGTGCAAGCGGGGCCGGCGCTATCAGCAGATGCGAGTGGCGGCTGCTGCCCCAATTCCCACGCAGGAGCAGGGGGAGGTGGAGAAGCCCTCAGGGATGATCAGGGCCAGCAGTAGTTGCAAGCGCCAGGTGGGACCATGGCGCACGGGGGCAAAGAATTTTCAATAACCACCAGAGGCTTGCCCCAATGTCTGTCTGGTGCCCCTGCTCACCTGCTCCACCATCCTGCCTCAGCCAGCGCCCACCATGTTCCGCGCTCTGCCCCTGCTGCCAACATCCACCATGTTTTGCGCGTGCCCCCTGGTGGTCAGCACACGTCATAGCAACCAGTTGTTCGGTTGTTCAGTCTATTTGCATATTAGGGTTTTATATATAGAAGGTGTGTGTGTGTGTGTGTGTGAGAATCTTAATCCCACTTATTCTTCCAGGTCTTGCCATTTTTATTTCCCTTATGGCAAACCTCCTTAAGAGTTGTATATACTCTGTGTCCAGTTCTTCTATACTCAAACCTACGTCACTCCACCAAAACTGTCTTGTCAAGGTAGCCAGTGGCACCTGCACTGCCAAATCCAGTGTCACTTCTCAGTCCTCGTCTTCCTTCACCTATCTGCAGCTGTTGTCACAGTGTTTCCTTCCCCTGAAATGTTTTCTTCTCTCACCTTCCAGATAGCACAGTCACCTGGTTTTCTCCTTACTTCACTATCATTCCGTCTCATTGCCTTTTGCTTATTCTTATCAGCTCTCCACTCACTTAACGTTGGAGGGGCTTGATCCTTGAACCAGATCTCTTTCAGAATTCAGTTTTGATGATCTCACTCGGCCTCGGGGTTTTAAGTCCAAGTATCTATTCCCACCAGAATATACTAGTAAGCTCTATGAGAAGAGAGAATTGTCATTATTGTGTGTTCTGCTGTGACCTACAATGCCTAGAAGAGTGCCTTGCACATAGTAGGTACTCAGTAAATGTTTTGACAGTTGAGTGATTGAGTCAAAGAAACTGCAGTATTCCACCTATTGAGCAAGATCATCTTCTTATCTTGGTAGAAGTAAATAAAGCTTAATTCTTAATTGATACAAATGTTATAAAAATATACCTTCTTAATTGTATAGTGTTAATTGGGTGAAGTTTGGCATAGATAACTTGTATTGGTGACCCACTTTATACATTTTTATCTGGCCTCTCAGGATGTTTTTGATAGCTGTATATATCATATTAGGAACAGTGGTGAGAGTTAATTGTCATAACATTTTAGAAAGTGTTCCAGAACACAAATTAAATAGAGGAATCTCTTGAAACAAATAGACTATAAGTGATAAGAGATAATTGGTATACGAAAGAGATGAGCTGGCTTGGTGGTCAAAGATCCTGGGTTATATCCCAGCTCTAAAACTAGCTACTGGCAAACCTGGCCAACTTCTCTGGTTGACAGTTTCCTCGTCAGTAGAATTGAGGGGTTCATTAGAGCTGCTAACACTCATCCAGCTTTAGAAGTGGTGATACTGCTAACTGTAGAGCTCAGGACTCTACCCCGAGCTGCTCCTGGAGGTGCAGGTGCTTTTCTGTGCCCTGTGTGTCCCTGGTGGGCTGGGGACTGAATGTTCATGCACTGGAGGTAGCCGGGGGAGCCTGCTCCTGGGGTGCTATGGCATCTCAGGGGCCGGTGCTGATCTCACCACTTGCCTTCCTGGTTCATTGTTTTCTGTGTTCATTGTTTTACTGTGTAAGATCTTACTTCATGAGTATTTGTTTACTGTCAAATACAGTGAAAAGTAACTTATGGTTAAAATGCAAATACCTAATTAGGTATGAAGATATTATACAAAAATTAGGTATATCTTTAATGCTGCTGGCTGTGTGTTGACTTAAGAACCTTCGTGCTCAGGGAGGCGAAGCATGTGCTGGGATGGTTTTATTCACTTCATGTTCTTTTTCCTAACAGGGGGCGTCTGAGAAAGACATCGTGCACTCTGGCTTAGCCTACACCATGGAGCGCTCAGCCAGGGTACGTGCACACGCTGCTATTTCTATGGTGACTCAAAGGGCAGCCCAGTGTGGTCTCAGCCCCAGACTGTGCGTGAGCGTGTGATCCTCATTTGTGTGTGGCAAAGCACATGCTTTTTCGGCCTTGAATGACAGCCAGTGTTTTCAGGGTCTTCAATTTGTTTATCAGGCTTATGGAAATAAGTAGTCATGCCAAGTAGGAGGAAGTGAGGTTTGGCTAAATATCAAGTAGTCAGCAAAAGTGGATTGGAGCTCAGTGCACGTTCCATTATCTTATAGCAAGTGACCTCACTATAGAATTTTATATAAATAAAAGGTTTTTTGACCACTTGATTCTTATTTCAAGATCTTAAACACAGTTTAAGTCCAGTTTTCCTAACTTCTTGAGCAGATGCTACCTGCTTGGATTTAAGTTGGAATAGCACAACAGGTATTTTATACTGTGAATTTACCCTTTTAAAGTATATAATTTTGCAGCCTTAAATATACTCAGAGAGCTACGTAGCCATCACCACTAACTACAGGTCACTTTCCTCACCCCATTCTTAGTTCTTGCATATTATCACAGAATATGTCAAATGAATTCATTCCTGATAACACGATGTCTGAAGAACACAGACAGCTCACACCTAAAATTCTGAAGAGCAACTTCTTACTGCTGCCTAGTCAGTGGTTTATTTAACTCCAGAGAATTAGTCCTTCCTGACTAGAGGTTATTCTCCTGCCTGAGTAGTTTTTTTTTTGGCTGCCCAAGTCCTACACTGAAATGGGGACAGGCAACTTGTGCCAGGCCCTTATGTGCCTGTGTGTTCATGGCCTGGATGCTGTGTCAAGTGGTCTTCACTATTTTTTCTACTTTGTTTTAGCAAATCATGCGCACAGCCATGAAATATAACCTGGGATTGGACCTGAGAACAGCTGCCTACGTCAATGCCATTGAGAAAGTCTTCAAGGTGTACAATGAAGCCGGTTTGACCTTCACATAGATGGATTGCCGCTGACTCCTTTACTACCCTCTTCACCTCTTCATCGTAGACCTATCACAAGTTTACATGTAACCACAGATCTTTCTCTCATTGCTTGTTAGACAGTGGACAACATTCTCATAGGTTGATTCAAATGAGACCCTTAAGAAAAGAGAAATTAAGGTTAGGGAATCATGTGCAAAACTAAAAGTAGATGCCAGAGAGCCATTTGGGTGTATCAGCAAAAGAGCTCAATTCTATAGATTACAAACAAAAATAAATGCTGTTTCTCTTTATGCATTTTATTCTTTTAGAATAAAACAAGTACATGCTGCTGTAATAAAATTGCCTTTAATCACTTATTAAGCCTAATCTTGACTAAGCAGTGAATGCCTATAAACATAATGAATGAAAAAGCTAGTATTTTTATAACATAACACAGTATCATTTATAGCTTATCAATAGTATGTTGTCCAACAAAACAAAAAGCCCAATGGAGAGCTAGTTATCTTCTTTCCTATCATTGCATAGCAAATGATGGCACCTATTTCTGTTGTGTGAGACTGTCAGAATTTACTAACCACATTGATGACATATAGTCCAAAGAATGTAGTAACCTCCTCATGTTAATTAATTGCTCTTCTCTTTTCAAAGTCTATTGTGTTGCCTGATTGAACAATAATTCAAATAGAGTGTCCCAGAAAAGAAACCACTTGGGCTCCCTCTTTGGAGTCTGGCTGGCAGCTCTGAGCATTGCCAATAATGGCCCAACTCACCCTGACTTTGTATCCCCTTCCAGGGGCCTCCCCTTCGGCACAGCTTCAACAGTGGCCTGGAGACAGCCTGGGGTTGGCGGTTGTGTTTTGCCAGGGCCTTTTGAATAGTAGGGTCCCAATGAAGTGCTAGATATTATTTATGTAAGAATGAGCTTTTTCTTTTTTTAACAATAATATCCTTTCAGAAATTTCTAACTACTTTGTAACTGCATGACTTAACCTGGTGATAAAAGCAGTTATTAAAAGTCTACCTTTTCCAAAGCTTATGTTTCTTTTCTGTTTTTATATTTTAATAGTGTCTCTTAGTAGGTGATGAAAATACAGTTGGGTTTCTGGAGTTTTTGAAACAACCACCTAAATAACATTACTGTTGCTATGTTGTGAGTGACCAAATTTCATTCTTAAATTCTTTTGTTTCATTATATTGAATAGGAAATGGCTCTCAAGTTGATACACTGAATTAATCTCTTTAGTTCCTGTTTTTAATGATGGAAGGTTTCATTGCTTAGGGTTTGTTCTTAATTATTTAATCACAGAATGTATAAGTTTAAAGCATTACTAACCATAATTAGCAAAAATGGATTCTAGACCTGCTTCCACCAATGACTTAGCTGCCATATCTGGACTCTGCTTCATCCTGAGTAGGCCCCATTGACCAGGAGCCCTTCCCAAGTGCTATTTGCCAGCCCCCCAGGCAGAGCACTAGATGTGCTGGAGAATGTGTTGAAAACAAGTGTCAGAAGAGAACAGCACTGGTGGACAGTAAGTTCAGGTCATGTGATGATCAGGTCTTAGTCTTGGCCTTTGGCTAACTTACTGTGAGTAGGCATAACTTTTTTAAAGATTTAATAAACATTGATGTGTGTTATGGATATTAATGTTAGAAAAGGTGTAATGTCTATGCTAGCTATAGAAAGGCAACATAGCATGAGTATCAACTTTGGTTCCTGGATCTTTGAGTTAGAAAATTCTGGTCAATTTAAGTTGCCTCATGAACCCCTGCACTAGAATGTAGTTTACCCTGATGGATAAAGTTAGGGGAGGTTTTTTGTTGTTTTTTTAAGCAATGTTTCTGGCAACTTAATTTCTAGGATTGGTGATTTACTTTTTTATTTTTTTTTAATGTTTTGATTTTTAGAGAGAGGACGTGAGAGGGAGAGAGAGAAAGAAACATCTATGAGAGAGAAACATCGATCTGCTGCCTCCCAGATGCCCCCAACTGAGGATGGAGCCTGCAACCCGGGCACATGTCCTGACCAGGAATTGAGCTGTGGCCTCCTGGTCCATGTGTCAATGTTCGACCACTGAGCCACGCTGGCAAGGCTGATTTACTATTTTTCAAAACAAAACAAAAAAGCCCGATCCTGGTTCAATTGTTTGGAGCATTGTCCTCTACACCAAAAGGTTGCGGGTTTGATCCCCAGTTAGGGTGGGGGGAGGGGAGCAACCGGTTGATGTATCTCTTTCACATGGCTGTTTCTCTTCCTCTCTAAAATCAGTAAACATACCCTCGGGTGAGGATTTAAGAAAAAAGCCTGGCCTCTTAACTCACAAGCTTTAAATGCCCTGAACATCCTGGCAGGCTCCCTGACCCTGTCACACATTAAGGCCGTATTTGATGATGTCAAAGGACATCATCAAGAAAAGTAGACAGCCCAGCAGGCGTGGCTCTGGTTGAGCATCCACCTATGAACCAGGAGGTCTTGGTTCCAGTCCTGATCAAGGCACATGCCCAGGTTGTGGGCTCAGTCCCCAGTAGGGGGCATGCAACTGATCAATGATTCTCTCTCTCATTGATGTTTCCATCTCTCCCTTTCCCTTCCCCTCAGAAATCAATAAAAATATATTTTTAAAGTAGACCAATAGAATGAGAAAAGATTTGCAAATTGTCTGCATCACATATCCAGACTATAAAGAATTTTCACAACAATAAAATAAAAACCTAATTTTAAAATGGGCAAAAAATTTGAATAGGATAAAAATATTTAGAATTGTTTGAAATGGTTGCTTCGGGAGTGAAAAATGGTGAGGTGGGTATGCATTAGAGGAGACAAGCTATTCACATTAAGAACTGGTTGGCTCTACACCAGTAATTCACAATAGGGAGTGACTATTTCAGGTATATAACATAATGGTTAGATAATTACATAATTTATGAAGTAATCCCCTGATCTGGCACCATACATAGTCATTACAATATTGGCTATATATAGTCCCTATGTTGAACTTGACTGAATACATTTTTGTCACAACTGGGGGTGCTAAACATCCCACAATGCACAGGATAGTCCAAAATTTCAATAGTGCTGAGGTTGACAAACTGTCTAAACTACGTGAGACTTTGATATAAAAACAAACACAAGCCAATAAAAGTCATTTGAATAAAATTAAAAATAATAACCATATTACAAGACAAAAAAATTTCTCTGCAAAGACAACCACTTACAACAATTTTATTTTTATTCTATTTAAATCCTTTGCCTATTTTTAAATTATTTTGTTGAGTTTATATAGTCTGGATATGTGACTCATAATTTGCAAATCTTTTGTCTCATTCCATTGGTTTGTCTTTTTCTTGATGTTCTTTGACACAAAATCATTTTGATAGTGTTCAAGTTATTTTTCTTTGGTTGTTACGCCTATCTAAGAAATCAATGCCTAATCCAAAGTCATATATGTTTGATGAATTCTAACAAATATTTAAGGAATTACCACCAATCCTAGTCAAACCCTTTCAAAAAGACAAGATGAGGGAACACTTTCTAACATCTGTGAAGTATTATCCTGATACCAAAGCCAGACAAAGATCACAAGAAAACCACACGCCAGTGTCCCTTATGAATATAGATATAAAAATATTAACAATCCCTTCCCTAGCTGGTTTGGCTCAGTGGATAGGGTGTCGGCCTGTGGACTGAAGGGTTCCTGGTTCAATTCCGGTCAAGGGCACATGCCTGGGTTGCGGGCTCAGTCTCCAGTAGGGGGCATGCAGGAGGCAGCCAATCAATGATTCTCTGTCATCATTGATGTTTCTATCTCTTCCTCTCTGAAATCAATAAAAAATATATATTCAAAAAAAATATTAACAATCCAACAGCCCATAAGTATTATACATCATGACCAGGTAAGATTTATCCCAAGAATGCAAGGGTGCTTCAACATAAAGTTAATAGAATGGCCCTAACTGCCTTGGCTCAATGGATAGAGCATCAGCCTGCGGACTCAAGGGTCCCAGGTTCGATTCCAGTCAAGGGCATGTACCTTGGTTGCAGACACATACCCAGTAGGGTGTGTGCAGGAGGCAGCTGATCAATGTTTCTCTCTCATCGATATTTCTAACTCTCTATCCCTCTCCCTTCCTCTCTGTAAGAAATCAATAAAATATATTTAAAAAAACCCAAAAGCTTCAATTAAAAAAAAAAAAAAGAATGGGGGAGGAGGAAAATCATAATCATCTCAATAGATGCGGAAAAAAAACTTGATAAAATCCAAGATCCTCTCACAATAAAACCACATAATAGAAGGGACTTCAACATAATAAAGGGCATTTACAAAAATAAAAATGGCCTTACTGGTGAAAAACAATGCTAGCCTTTAGTAGGTACAAAGATTCTTGTCTTCACCAGTTATTCAACATTGTACTGTCTTAAGTCCTAGCCAGAGCAATTAGGCAAGAAAAATTCAAGTCATCTGAAATGGAAAGGCAGAAATAAAACTATATGTAAAGATTACATGATTGTATATATAAAAAATCTCATAGAGTACACAAAACGACTGGGGACAAAAAACAGCTTTTTTTCCCTATACACCAAACATCTGTAAAGGAAATTTAAATTCTAGTCTGGCTGGTGTGGCTAAGTAATTGAATGTCAACTCATGGACCAAAAGGTCCCCTTTTTGATTCATATGGGCTCGATCCCCAGTAGGGGGCATGCAGAAGGCAGCCAATCGATGTTTCTATTCCTCCCTAAAAATCAATAACATTTTTTAAAAAAGAAAATTATATTTACAACTAGATGCCCGGTACACAAAATTCGACAGCCAGATATCCCTTTCACAATCCAGGACTGCTGGCTCCCAACTGCTCGCCTGCCTGCCTGCCTGATTGCCCCTAACCGCTTCTGACTGCCAGCCCAATCGCCCCTAACTGCACTCTCCTGCCGGTCCGGTCGCCCCCACCTGCCCTCCCCTGCTGGCCTGATTGCCCACAATTGCCCTCGCCTGCCAGCCATCTTGTGGCTGTGGGTGCCACCATCTTTGAGGGTGGGGCAGTCAATTAGCATATTCCCTCCTTATTGGCTGTGGGTGCCACCATCTTTTGAGATGGTGTGATGGTCAATTAGCATATTCCCTCTTTATTAGATAGGATAGCATCTAAAAGAATAAAATATTTAATAAATTTGAGGTAAAAGCCCTTGACACTGAAAACTACAAAACAGTTTAAAAGAAGTTAAAGAATAACTTAATGGAAAGACATCCCATGTTATAGATAAAAATCTTAACCCTTTGCACTCCGAACCATTCTGGACATTGGCTACCAGCTACTAGACGCTACTTTGCAGCGGAAACGTGCATTTACAGACCCTCATATTATTTAGTATAATTTTGGAACCAAGTAACGTATTATAATGATATTGGACTTATATGAATTGGGTGACATCGAGGAATGTATATTTGCAAAAAATACAATATTTTATTGTTTATAATTTTGTACAGTATGATAAGTTTTGTAACACTCCCCAATATGCACTGCAGGCTGATTAGTGCATGTTTGACAGTAATACGTGGTTTGACGCCTGCCACCAGGTGTTTTCCTGTTAGAACACACAATGCAGTCCCGTTTTCTTTGTCCCACATCGGGAATATGTAGTTCATTGTTTAATCCGACACAAAACCCGCTGACATTTCTTGTATATATCTTAGTAATTTTACGATATTTTGATTTAATTTCTTGTGCCATTTCAAGATAAAACTTCAGGGAAACATGCATGTCTCAAAAAGTTGCGTTGAAATAACTCAATTCCCCGTAATCACTAATAAACTGCAATGTCCCCTGAGAGGGGACATCCGAGTGATATGCTAGAATTCCGATGTCTCCTGAGAGGGGACAGCGGAGTGCAAAGGGTTAATATTATTAAGCAGGCATTACTTAAGGCAATCAATAGATTCAAAATTCTAATTCAAACTTTTCTTTTTATTAAATCTTTATTCAGATTATTACAGTTGTTCCTCTCCCCCCCACCATAGCTCCCCTCCACCCAGTTCCTACCCTACCCTCTGCCCTTACCCCCTCCCCCCACTGTCCTCATCCATAGGTGTAAGATTTTTGTCCAGTATCTTCCCGCACCCCAAACACCCCTTTCCCCCTGAGAATAGTCAGTCCACTCCCTTTCTATGCCCCTGATTCTATTATATTCACCAGTTTATTCTGTTCATCAGATTATTTATTCACTTGATTTTTAGATTCACTTGTTGATAGATGTGTATTTGTTGTTCATAATTTGTATCTTTACCTTTTTCTTCTTCCTCCTCTTTGTAAAGGATACCTTTCAGCATTTCATCTAATACTGGTTTGGTGGTGATGAACTCCTTTAGCTTTTTCTTATCAGTGAAGCTCTTTATCTGACCTTCAATTCTGAATGATAGCTTTGCTGGGTAAAGTAATCTTGGTTGTAGGTTCTTGCTATTCATCACTTTGAATATTTCTTGCCACTCTCTTCTGGCCTACATAGTTTCTGTTGAGAAATCAGCTGACAGTTGTATGGGTACTCCCTTGTAGGTAACTGACTCTTTTTCTCTTGCAGCTTTTAAGATTCTCTCTTTGTCTTTTGCTCTTGGCATTTTAATTATGATGAGTCTTGGTGTGGTCCTCTTTGGATTCCTTTTGTTTGGGGTTCTCTGCGCTTCCTGGACTTGTAGTCTATTTCTTTCACCAGGTAGGGGAAGTTTTCTGTCATTATTTCTTCAAATAGGTTTTCAATATCTTGCTCTCTCTCTTCTTCTGGCACCCCCAGAATTCAGATGTTGGTATGCTTGAAGTTGTCCCAGAGGCTCCTTACACTATCTTCATATTTTTGGATTCTTTTTTTTTGTTGTTTTTCCAGTTGGGTGATTTTTCCTTCTTCATATTTCAAATCTTTGACTTGATTCTTGTGATCCTCTAGTCTGCTTTTGGAACTCTGTATAATATTCTTTATTTCAGTCAGTGTATGCTTAATTTCTAGTTGGTCCTTTTTTATAACCTCGAGGGTCTCACTAGATTTCTTGAGGATCTCACTAAATTTATCGGCAGTTTCTAGAAAATTCTTGAAAAACCTTAGAAGTGTGATTTTGAACTCTATATCCAGCAGTTTGCTTTCCTCCATTTCTGTCATTTGTGACTTGTTTCTTTGTCTCCGCATTTTTTATGCTTCCCTGTGTTGATGAGTGACTTTGTGTGCTAGGTGTCCTATAGGGCCCAGTGGCTCAACCTCCCCAATTACCTGAGGTGGACACTCTTGGTGCACCCCTTTGTGGGCTTTGTGCACAGTCTTGTTGTAGTTAAGCCTTGATTGTTGTAGGTATCACTGGGAGGAATTGACCTCCAGGCCAATTGGCTGTGAGGATCAGCTGTGTCTACAGTGGGAGAACTTCTGTGCTGGAGACACCCTTCTGGGGCAAGACTTGCTTCAGTGGGGCTTTAGTGCTCACTGAGTTTGCCCCCTGAGTGTGTCCCTTATGGATCTGAAGAGTTGTAATCTGGATGGTCCCACTCTGACCACTGGGTACACTGGCTCTTGGATCTCTAAGGAGGTGCTAATTTAGCCTCTGCCTGAGGCTACCCAGCAGGAGCTATGGAGAGATCTGCAGATCCCTCTTCTTTGTTTGTGGTTTGGAGGTGCCCAGATGAGGCCCAGCTGTGAAGCAATGCAAGCTGCTGTGGGGCCTTGGGCCTTCTTTTGGAAGTTCTGGGTCTCTCTGACCCAGCTGCAGTTTGTTAGGTAATTTTCAGATTGCAAAGGGCCGGGCCATTCATATGCAAAAGCCTCTGCGCACAGCTTGGGTGGGGCGGGGTTTCAGGGGATCAACAGGGTGGAGTAAGCAGCTATGGCTGCTCCTCAGTCCTACCCTAAGAGGCCCCGCATCTCAGTGTCCCGGAAATTGCTGCAAGCATTTCTGAGAGAAAGCCGCCCTCAAGTTCCGACCGATGCCAGACAATCCAGTTTCTCCCCGTATGAGTCTGGGTCCCCAGAGACTCCCCCAGAACTGGGGTCAGGGCCATCAGGAGCTTGTGTCTCCCTCCCGATTTGAAAAGACAACCGTATCCTCAGTTGCCAGCCCTTTCCACGTGTGCCTCTGTACCTCTGCACTTTACTTCCACACCTCCTCTGAGTCTCAGTGTGCTTTTCTCTTTCCTTCTAGTTGTAGAATTTCCACTCAGCCAGCCTTCCTGTGGTTCTGGATGGTGTCCGTTTTGTCTTTTATTTGTATTTTTGAAGTGGTTGTGGGAGGCAGCAATTTCCGGTGTTTACCTATACCGCCATCTTGGTTTCTCCTCCCTAATTCAAACTTCTGATGGCCTTTTGTAAAAATAGGGAATCTGATCCAAAAATCAATATGAAACTGCAAGTGGCCCCAAATAACCAAAATATTGAAAAAGATAAAGTTGGAAATCTCATTCAGTTTCAAAACTTAATACAAAGCTACAGTAATTAAAACTGGTACTGGCAAACAAACATATAGACCAGTGGTAGAGTCCAGAACATTAGGGTTGATTGCTCTCAGCCTCATGCCAGCACTATGTTTCCTAAAGCTGTCTTCACCAAGGCCCACAAAATGGAAGGTGTAAAGTTTACACTGTAAACCAACAGACCTTTATTGTCTCACAGTTTGAGTTGCTTCAAATTAGTATCTGAAAGGCCATGCTCCCTCTGAAATCTGGAGGGGGGGAATTCTTGACTCTTCCTAGTTTGTAGTGTTAGCCATTAATCCTTGACACTGGCTTGTAGCTGCATCACTCCAATCTACTTCTGCCATGTCATGGCCATCATCCCTCTGAGAGTCTGTCCTAGAGGAACACAGGTGAATTGGATTAAAGGCTCACCCTACTCCAGTATGACATCTTAATTAGTTATATCTGCAATAACCCTATTTCCAAATAAGGTCACATTCTATGATTCTGGGGATTAGGACTTCAACATATCTTTTTGGGAGCCACAGTTCAACACAACATTATTCAATGAGAAAAGAATAGTCTCTTCAACTAAAGGCACTGAGCCCTGGCTGGTTACAAAAATTAACTCAAAATGGATCAAAGACCTAAGTATCTATCCTATATAATAAAAGCCGAGAGACCATAATGGCAGAACAACCAGAATGACTTCTCTACCAGTTACCCTGAGGTGCACTGACCATTTCTTGGTTCCTTCCCCCAGCTGGCAGGCTCCGATCGCCAATGGCAAACAGGGACCTGGGGTGGGTGGCAGGGGATGCAGGTGGCTCCAGGCCAAGGCCCCCGCCACGCTGGTTGCCCCACACACAGAGGGTGACCTATGGCAAGAGTTGGGCCAGTGAGCGAGCAGGAACGGCCAATCTCTTGGTCCCTCCCCCGGCCGTCAGGCTCCCTTTGCTGGATGGCAAACAGGGAACCAGAGTGGGTAACGGCAGAGGGCAGGGCCAGCTGCTGGCAGCTGAGGAAGATGGCCCTGATCACAGGCTAGGCCTGGAGACCATACCTGCACACAATTTCGTGTGCCTGGCCTCTAGTCCTATATAATAAAAGGCTAATATGCAAATTGACCGAACAGCGGAATGACTGGTCACTATGACGCACACTGACCACCAGGGGGCAGATGCTCAACACATGAGCTGCCCCCTGGTGGTGAGTGCACTCCCACAGGGGGAGCACCACTCAACCAGAAGCTGGGCTCATGGCTGAGGAGCACAGTGGCAGTGGCAGGAGCCTCTCCCGCCTCCTTGACAGTGCTAAGGAGCAGCGAGCAGGCGGGTGGTAAGGAGCGAAGGGTCCTGCACTGCAAGAGAGATGTCCAACTGCTGGCTTAGGCCCACTCCCCACAAGGAGCGAGCCTAAGCCAGCAGACAGACATCCACCGAGAGCTTCCAGACTGCTAGAGGGTGCAGGCCAGGCTGAGGGACCCCCTCCAGTGCACAAATTTTGTGCACCAGGCCTCTAGTATATATGTAAAAGCCTAAGCGACCGTTACAGCAGAATGATGGGAACGACTGGAATGACCAGTCGCTATGATGCACACTGACCACCAGGGGGCAGATGCTCAACACAGGAGCTTCTCCCTGGTAGTCAGTGCAGTGTGCTCCCACAGCGGGAGTGCTGAGCAGCTGACTGATGTGCACCAGACGCAGGGCTCACGGCTGGCCACTGCAGCCTGGAGACCATAGTGGAGTGGCAGCGAGCCTACTGAGCAGTGGTAGCAGTAGGCACAGCAGGGCTGGGATGAGCAGGAGTGGCAGGCAGGAGCCGCAGACAGTGTTGGACTGCTGATTTCAGCCCAATCCCCGCAGGCCATGCCGAGAAACCCCACTGGTGCACAAATTCGTGCACCGGGCCTCTAGCAAGAGATAAAACTATTAGAAGAAAACATTGTGGTAAATCTTCATGGCCTCAAATTTGGTAATGGATTCTTAGATTTGACATTAAAAGCACAAATAACAAGAAAAATACATTGTAATTTATTAAAATTAAATGCTTTTGCTCATCAAGCAATGTTATTAAAGAACAAAAAAATAACCTACAGAATAGGAGAAAATATGCACAAATCATAAATATAAAAGGGTTTAACATGCCTTCAAAAATCTCTTAAAACAATAACAAAGAGACAAATATCCAATTTTAAAAATGGCAAAACAGTTGAAGAGACATTTCTCCAAAGAAGATACACAAATATTCTAACAAGCACGTGAAAGTTATGCAACATCATTAGTTGCTAAAGAAATGCAAATCAGAACCATAGTGAGATACCATTTAACACCCACTCGGGTGACTTTAATTTTTAAAATCAGAAAAAAAAAGTGTTAATGAGATGTAAAGAAATAGGAACCCTTATATACTGCTGGTGAGATTGTAAAATGGACAAGAGTTTGTCAGTTCCTAAAAATGTTAAACATAGAAGTACCATATGACCTAGCAATTCCAATCCTAGGTAGATACACAACAGAAATGTAAACATATGTCTGCATAGAAACTTATACAAGAATGTATATAGAAGCACCCTATATAATAAAACCCTATATGCAAATTTTTTTTTTTTTTAATAAATTTTTCTGTACATCAGGTTATTTATTCACTTGATTCTTAGATTCATTTGTTGATAGATGCATGTTTGTTGTTCATAATTTGTATCTTTACCTTTTTCTTCTTCTTCCTCTTCTTAAAGGATACCTTTCAGCATTTCATATAATACTGGTTTGGCGGTGATGAACTCCTTTAGCTTTTCCTTATCTGTGAAGCTCTTTATCTGACCTTCAATTCTGAATGATAGCTTTGCTGGATAAAGTAATCTTGGTTGTAGGTTCTTGGTATTCAGCACTTTGAATATTTCTTGCCATTCCCTTCTGGCCTGCAAAGTTTCTGTTGAGAAATCAGCTGACAGTCGTATGGGTATTCCCTTGTAGGTAATTGAGCCTCTTTCTCTTGCTGCTTTTAAGATTTTCTCTTTGTCTTTTGCTCTTGGCATTTTAATGATGATGTGTCTTGGTGTGGTCCTCTTTGGATTCCTTTTGTTTGGGGTTCTCTGCGCTTCTTGGACCTGTAAGTCCATTTCTTTCACCAGGTGGGGGAAGTTTTCTGCCATTATTTCTTGAAATAGGTTTTCAATATCTTGCTGTCTCTCATCTTCTGGCACTCCAATGACTCTGATATTAGACCGCTTAAAGCTGTCCCAGAGGCTCCTTACACTATCTTCACACTTTCGGATTCTTTTTTCATTTTGCTTTTCCAATTGGGTGTTTTTTGTCGAATCTTTGGTTTGATTATTGTACTCCTCTGGTCTGCTATTGGGTATAATATTCTTTATTTCAGTCCGTGTATGCTTACTTTCTAATTTCTTTATCGTAGCATTGAGGGTCTCATTAGTTTTCGTGAGGTTCTGCACAAATTTATGGCAAGCCCTCAAAATTGCGATTCTTAGCTCCATATCCTCCATTTCTGTCATGTTTTTTTGTCTCCGCATCTTTTATGCTTTCTTGGTGCACCCCCTTGTGGTCTCTGTGCGCAGTCTTGTTCTAGCCAAGCCTTAATTGTTGTAGTTAACACTAGGGGGATTTGACCCTCAGGCCCCCCTATATGCAAATTGACCAAACGACAGAACAACTGGTCACTATGATGTGCACTGACCACCGGGGGCAGATGCTCAATGCAGGAGCTGCCCCCTGGTGGTCAGTGCACTCCCACAGGGGGAGCACTGCTCAGCTAGAAGCTGGGCTCATGGCTGGCAAGCACAGCAGCAGTGGCGGAGCATCTCCCGCCTCCGTGGCAGCGCTAACGATCCCAAGGGGAGTGGGCCTAAGCCGGCAGTCAGACATTCCCTGAGGGGTACCGGACTGCAAGAGGGTGCAGGCCAGGCTGTGGGACTCCCCCCGCCTCCCACCGCCAGTGCACGAATGTCGTGCATCAGGCCTCTAGTTATTCATAATAACCAAACGATGGAAACAAATCAAAATGCCATCAACATGCCGAAACCGGTTTGGCTCAGTGGATAGAGCGTCAGCCTGCGGACTGAAGGGTCCCGGGTTCGATTCCGGTCAAGGGCATGTACCTTGGTTGCGGGCACATCCCCAGTAGGAGGTGTGCAGGAGGCAGCTGATCAATGTTTCTCTCTCATCGATGTTTCTGACTCTCTCTCTCCCGTCCTATCTATAAAAAATCAATAAAATATGTTTAAAAATGCCATCAACAGACAAATGGATAAACAAATTGTGGTAGGAATATGCAAAGGAATAGTATTCAGCCATAAACAGGAAAGAAATACTGAACCATCCTACAACTTGAATGAACCTCAAAAACATTATACTAAGTTAAAGAAGCCAGACACAAAAGGTCACTAATTTCATGATTTTAATATATCCAAAATAAGTAAATCCATAGACAAAGAAAGCAGATTAATGGCCATAAAGCAGGTATATAAAGAGATTATCAACATCACTGATAATTAGGGAACTACACATTAAAACCACAATGAGTGAGATTGAAAACGGCGGCTGAGTAAGTGAATGCTACACAGACACGCTTCCTGGACCAAACTGGAATTATAACTAAGATACAAAAAAACATCCTCAATAATCAACTAAAGACTACCTGAAGAGAACCCTAATAACCAAGGACAGAAAGTGGAGACTGCATAAAGATTGGTAGGAAGGGCAGAGGCATGAAACGGCTGGATGGGCTCCCAAAAACAAAAGCTGAAGTTCTGGAGAGATATCTCAGCTGTGAGAGGTTGCCCCACTGAGAACCCTGGGGTCTAATCCCCAAGCTATGCCCCCCAGAAGAGACTACCAGAACTGAGAAACATGCCCACATAACATCTTGCTGTGATAAGCAGCAGGGTTGCTGTCTGCCCCGGAAAGACAGCTGGAAAGGCAGGCACCCTCTTATAGGGCCAACACACAAAATTCTGTGTGCAGCCACTCACTTTGTGCTCCAGCAGAGGGTAGGCAGAGTGGCCTGTAGTTATGTGAGCAAAAGCCAGGGTTGGGGGCTGTGGGGTTAGAGCTCAGAAGACAGACACCCTGGTTTCCTGTACTGAGTCATTCTCTCATGCTGTGTAGGTCATCTCTCTCAGGCAGATATTTGCTATCCAGGCGGTTTTGCTGGCGGGGAGACAGTTGACCTACCCTATTGGAAAACACCTTGCCCCACAGAGTGGAGTTTCTGAGGCCCATTAAGAGACTGAGAATAACAATTAGCCTCCAGGAAGAAGCAATTGTCCCACCCTGTTGGAAAAAACTCTTGCCACACCTGTGGATGATTGACTGAGGGCTACACAGACTGAATCCAGTCAGTCTGCAAGCAGAGGCAGGACTCTGAAGGTTTTGAGTCTTTGCCTAATCTAATTAGTCAGAAATAGCTTTTGACACTGTCCTGAACTAGAGATTGAGAGGCATATCAGACCTACCTAATAAATAGTCATAAACCAAACAGGCAGCCAAAATGAGGATACAAAAAAACAACATCCAAATGAAAGAACAAGAGAATTCTCCAGAAGAGATAAATGATATGGAGATAAGAAATTTATCTGATATAGAGTTTAGAATACTGATGGTAAAAATGCTCAACAGCATGACAAAAGAGATAGTAACTATGAATGACATAGCACAAATAAAGAACTCATTGGAAGGAATACACAGCAGATTGAGGGATGCTGATGATCAGATCAGTTAATTACAAGACAGGGTAGAAAAAAAATCACTTGAAAAAGTTGAATATGGCGGCATAGATAAACACCGGAGATTGCTGCCGCAAACAACCACTTCAAAAGTACAACTAAAAGATGAAACGGACATCACCCAGAACCACAGGAAGGCTGGCTGAGGAGAGATTCTTCAACTAGAAGGAAAGAGAACAGCATACCGAGGCTCAGAGGAGGCGCAGTGTGGAAAATACAAAGGTACGGAGGTGCGTGTGGAGCCGGCTGGTGGCTGAGGGCGCGGTTGTCGTTTTCAATCAGGAGGGAGTCTCAGACTCTGAGCTCCAGATCCGGGCGAGTCTCTAGGGACTCAGACTCAAACAGGAGAAGCGGGATTGTCTGGCATCAGTCGGAACGTGAGGGCAGCTTTCTCTCCGAGGTTTGCAGCGGTTGCTGGGGTTCTGAGAAGCAGAGCCTCTGGGAACGGGACTGAGAGCAGCCATAACTGCTCCCTCCACCCGCCCTGTTGATCCCCTGCGACCCAACCTGCCCAAGCCCTGCACAGAGCCATTTGCCAGATAGCCTCAGGCAAAGGCTAGATTAGCACCTCTCCAGAGGACAGAAGTTTTCCCACTGCACACAGCTGATTCTCACAGCCAGTCGGCCTGGTGGTCAAATTCCTCTAGTATTAACTACAACAATCAAGGCTTAACTAGAACAAGACTGTGCACAAAGACCACAAAGGGGTGCACCAAGAAAGCATAAAAAATGCGGAGACAAAAAAACATGACAGAAGTGGAGGATATAGAGCTAAAAAATGCAATTTTGAGGTCTTTCAATAATTTGCTAGAAACTGCCGATAAACTTGATGAGAGCCTCAAGAAATCTAATGAGACCCTCGATGTTGTGATAAAGAACCAACTAGAAATTAAGCAAACACTGACTGAAATAAAGAATATTATACAGAGTTCCAAAAGCAGACTAGAGGATCACAAGAATCAAGTCAAAGATTTGAAATGTGAAGAAGCAAAAAACACCCAACTGGAAAAGCAAAATGAAAAAAGAATCCGAAAATACGAAGATAGTGTAAGGAGCCTCTGGGACAGTTTCAAACGCACCAACATCAGAATTATAGGGGTACCAGAAGATGAGAGACAGCAAGATATTGAAAACCTATTTCAAGAAATAATGGCAGAAAACTTCCCCCACCTGGTGAAAGAAATGGACTTACAGGTCCAAGAAGCGCAGAGAACCCCAAACAAAAGGAATCCAAAGAGGACCACACCAAGACTCATCATAATTAAAATGCCAAGAGCAAAAGACAAAGAGAAAATCTTAAAAGCAGCAAGAGAAAGAGACTCAATTACCTACAAGGGAATACCCATACGACTGTCAGCTGATTTCTCAACAGAAACTTTGCAGGCCAGAAGGGAATGGCAAGAAATATTCAAAGTGCTGAATAGCAAGAACCTACAACCAAGATTACTTTATCCGGCAAACCTATCATTCAGAATCGAAGGTCAGATAAAGAGCTTCACAGATAAGGAAAAGCTAAAGGAGTTCATCACCACTAAACCAGTATTATACGAAATGCTGAAAGGTATCCTTTAAGAAGATGAAGAAGAAGGAAAAGGTAAAGATACAAATTATGAACAACAAACATGCATCTATCAACAAGTGAATCTAAGAATCAAGTGAATAAGTAATCTGATGTACAGAATGAACTGGTGATTATAATGAATCAGGGACATAGAAAGGGAATGGACTGACTATTCTTGGGGGGGAAAGGGGAGTGGGAGATGAGGGAAGAGACTGGACAAAAATCGTGCACCTATGGATGAGGACAGTGGGTGGGGAGTGAGGGCGGAGGGTGGGGCGGGAACTGGGAGGAGGGGAGTTATGGGGGGAAAAAAGAGGAACAAATGTAATCTGAACAATAAAGATTTAATTAAAACCAAAAAAAAGAAAAAAATCACTCAATCAGAGAACCAAAAAAACAATTAAGAAACAGGAGGACAGCTTAAGGGAGCTCTGGGACAATATGAAACATAATAATATTCTCATAGCAGTTGTGCCAGAACAAGCAGAAAGTGAGAAAGGGATAGAGAACATGTTTGAAGAAATAATGGCAGAAAACTTTCCCAATCTGGTGAAGGAAAAAGTCACATAAATTCAGGAGGCACAGAGAGTCCTAAGCAAGAAGAACCCAAACAGGCCCATGCACAGACATATCATAATTAAAATGCCAAAAATTAAAGACAAAAAGAGAATCTTAAAGGCACCAAGAGAAAAGCAAACTGTTACCTACAAAGGAGCTCCCATAAGGCTGACACCTGATTTCTCATCACAAACTCTACAGGCCAGAAGGGAATGGCATGAAGTTCTCAAGGTAATGGAAAGAAAGGATCTGAAACCAAAATTACTATATTCAGCAAGGCTATCATTCAAAATAGACGGTCAAATAAAGAGCTTCTCAGAAAGAAAAAAAAAAGGCTAAAGGAGTACATTACCACAAAGCCAGCATTACAAGAAATGCTAAAGGGACTAATGGAACGAGAAGAAGAAATAGACAGAGAAACCTAAGCATACAGAATTAAAAATGGCAATGAATAAGTACTTTGCAATAATAAATTTAAATGTAAAAAGATTAAATGCGCCATTCATAAGACATAGGATAGCTGAGTGGATACAAAAACATGACTCAACTATATGCTGTCTACAAGAGACCAAAAGACTCACCCAGGATGAGAGTGAAGGAATAGAAAAAAATGTTTACATGCAAATAGAAAAAAAAAGCTGGGGTAGCGATAATCATATCTGACAAAATAGACTTTAAAATGAAGGCCATCACAAGAGACAACAAAGGTCACTACATAATACTAAAGGGATTGATCCAACAAGAGGATATAACCCTCGTAAACATATATGTACCCAATATAGGAGCACCTAAATATATTTTTAAAACTTTTAGAGGACTTTAAGGGAGAGATTGGCAACAGTACAGTCATAGTAGGAGACTTTAATACCCCACTGATTTCACTGAATAGATTTTCCAGACAAAAAAACTGACAAGGAAAGAGTGACTCTAAAGCATACACTGGATCATATGGATTTAATTGACATTTATAGAACATTTCACCCCCAACAAAGCAGAATATACATTCTTCTCAAGTGCCCATGGGTCATTCGCAAAGATAAACCACATATTAGGACACAAAACAAGTCTCTACAAGTTAAAAAATATTGAAATCATATCAAGTATCTTCTCAGATCACAGTGGAATGAAATTAGAAATCAATTACAATAAAAACATTCAAAAATATGGAAGCTAAATAGCTTTATTAAACAATGAATGGGGCACTAATGAGATCTCTGGAACACACAAAAACAATTCTTAGAGGGAAGTTCATAGCACTAGAGGCCTACGTAAAAAAGCAGGAAAAATGAATAATAAACCATTTAACCCTACAACTTAAAGAATAAGAAAAGGAACAACAAGAAAAGCCTAGAAGAAAGAAAATAATAAAGATTAGAGCAGAAATAAGTGACATAGAGACTAAAAACACAATACGTAAAATCAATGAAACCAAGAGCTAGTTCTTTGAAAAGATAAACAAAATTGATGAACTGTTAGCCAGACTCATCAAGAAACAAAGAGAGGGGACCTGAATAAATAAAATCAGAAATTAAAGTGGAGAAGTAACAACTGACACCACAGAAATACAAAGGATTGTAAGAAAGTACTATGAACAATATGCCAACAAGCTGGACAATGTGGATGAACTGGACAAATTCCTAGAAAAATACATTGTCCCAAAACTGAATCAGGAAGTATCAGAAAACCTGAATAGGCCAAAAACAACTGAGGAAATAGAAACAGTAATAATAATCTTTAAAAACTCCCAGCAAACAAAAGCCCTGGTCCAGATGATTTCATGGGGTAGTTTTACCAAACATTCAAAAAAGAACTAACACTTATACTCCTCAATACCTATGGCTTTTTTATATACCAATAATGAATTCTCAGAAAGAGAAACTAAACAATCAATCCCATTTACCTTTGAGAGTACTGACTAAACAAAGGGAGGAACTGAGAAGTAGCAAATAGGTGTTGGCCCACCTGTCTGTGCCTACAGATTTCTGCTCCTCCTTAGTAGTCCCAGGGTCCACCCCTGACTGAATAGCAGCCTGAAGATTCTATTGAGCTCTGACTGGCCAGGTCAGATGGGTGCCTGATGACTGAGGCTGAAGTTATAGAACCATAGGTCTAGGTGGTTCAATCCAAGAGCAGCAACTATTAGAAAAGATCAGTGCCCTGCAGAAGAGAGAGAGAGGTCCTGAGAGAAAGGGCCAAGTCAAGTGTGGCTGAGGGAAGAATGGAAAGAGGACAGGATCTAACCCAGATGGTAACATCAGAGGCTCTTCACCAAACCCACTCCCTAAATTCAACAGGAGGAGCACAAATTCTATAAAATGAAGACAACAAAGTCAATACCCTGTAGTAGAAGCAGCCAAATTAATGGACTGGATAAAATAAGAACTTTAAGTAAGAATTTTGAAATACAACATACATCCTCAAAGAAACAGGGAGAATATTACAAATATGAACCAGAAAAAGAGTGATAAGTGCTGGAGGCAAAGACCAACAATAGTTAGTATGCTTATGCAAGCAGTCCTCTGGAAGGCTAATGGACTTTGATATTCAGCAGGGCTGAAAATCAGCATAATATTGCCCTGCTGTTGGCTGAATGGCTGAAGGCAATCCCCTAAACTGATAAACCTTTTATTGTTTACCAAACTTTACCATTGATATGCCTATTTGCATTCCTAAAGGGCAAATGTGTATTCAAGTAAATAAAAACTGATGGGTGTGGGGTTTCAGAGAGCCTCTCCTGCTAGAGAAAGGTCTCTGCCTGGTTCTCCCATGACTTCTAAATTTATATTTCCTGTCTAGTGTATTCATTTGTGTGCAGCCCCTTCTTCAGACCTTGAACCCTAGCTGCAAATGGATGCAGCATTCACCGGTAAGGAGGTCAAAACTCCTTATCTGTGTATCCTATATAATAAAAAGGTAATATGCAAATTGACCATCACACCCTCACACAAAGATGGCCACCCCAATGTGGTGACAAGATGGCTGGCAGGGGAGGGCAGTTGTGGGTGATTAGGCCAGCAGGGGAGGGAAGTTAGGGGCAACCAGGCCAGCAGGGGAGGGCAGTTGTGGGGGATCAGATCTGCAGGGGAGAGCAGTTGGGGGGACCAGACCTTCAGGGGAGGGCAGTTGGGGGCAATTGGGCTGGCAGGGGAGGGCAAATGGGGGCAATCAGGCTGGTAGGGAACAGTTAGGTGTTGATCAGACTCGCAGGGGAGTGGTTAGGGGGTGATCAGGCTGGCAGGCAGGCAAGCACTTGGGAGCCAGCGGTTCCAGATTGTGAGAGGATGTCCCACAGGGATCAGGCCTAAACCAGCAGTCAGACATCCCCCAAAGGGTCCCAGATTGGAGAGGTTGAAGGCTGGGCTGAGGGACACCCCCCCAGTGCAAAAATTTTATGCACTTGGCCTCTAGTGAAATACATAATAGTTAAAATTTAAAAAACCAAAAGGGAAGCTGAAGAGAAGAGAGAATAGTGCTCTGAAGAAAGCATCTTAAAAATATAGGGTAAGGTGAATGAATCCTATATGATACTATTTATATAAAATGAAAGCACAGATACACAAAACAGCACTAGATATCTTTCCAGAATATGTATATGCATACATGTCAATGAACATAGATTAGAGTGACTAATGGTGTGAAATTAGAAAGCAAAAGAAATAAAATGAAGTGAGAAAGGCCTTGCACAGGCTGCTGATGTGCTCTCTATTACAGAGTGTGATAAACTCAGTTCTCTGTCTCTGAGGACCAAAATTATAATTCTTTTTTATGGAATGCCATTTTTAAAAAAGCTGTAAGGAAATACACAAAATAATAATAGTTGTGTTAATATAGAATAAATTTATGGGTGTGTTTTTCCATAAAAAAAAAAGCTAATGAGGGCTGGGGAGTAGATGAGGAGTGCGTACTTAATAGTTATGGAGTATTTTTCTGAGATAGTGAGAAAGTTTTGAAACTAGAGAGTAGTGATGGTTGCACAACATTGTGAATACACTAAATATCACTGGATCGTATACTTTACAATGATTAATTGTATGTTATATAAACTTCACTTCAATTAAAAATAAATAATGGGCTCTGGCCAGGTGGCTCAGTTAGTTAGAACATCATCCCAATAGGCCAAGGTTGCAGGTTTAATCTCCAGTCAGAGAACATACAAAAAACTATCAATAAACAAGTGGAACAAAGAGACTCTCTCTCTCTCTCTCTCTCTCTCTCTCTCTCTCTCTCTCTCTCTCTCTCTCTCCCTCTCTCCCTAAAACCAATAAATTTAAAAAAATGATGGGGAAAAACAGCAACCAACAACTTAAAGTCGAACCTCAGGAACCATCCAGGGAGTGTAGCAAGTTGGCCCACAGTTATGAGGTAACAGATGTGAGCAGCAATTTTATCCTGTGAGCTGAGTGAAGAGGGGCTCTACTCTCTCTGCTCTTCAGCCTCCCTTTTGATTTGATTTTAGCTATTATGTATTTCATACTCAGAACATCCAGTTTCGATCTCCTTATCACTTTTTTCTGGCTCATGTTGTAATATTCTCCTTGTTTCTTTGAGGATGTATGTTATATTTCAAAATTCTTACTTAAAATTCTTATTTTAGCCAGTCCATTAATTGGCTCTAAGCCACCCTCTCCTGGAAAGCCTATAGTAGAGATGCTAGCATGGAGCATGTCCTCGGGGAGCTGCAGGACTCTGAGAATGTCAGGGCCTTTATGGCCCTGCAGTAGGTCATGAAGCTGTGGGACAGACACAGCCGGGGCCCTGCTGGCCTCCCTGGTGACGGCAGGGTGGATATGTGGAGAGGTGGTCCCCTGGGTTAAGTGTACTGTGTCTGTGTGAGGCGAGGAGGCTTGGTTGCTGGATATAGAATTCTTGGTGACAGCCTTTTGTTTTCCCAGCACTTTGAAAAGTCATCCTACTGTCTGCTGGCCTCTATGGTATCTGATGAGAAATCACCTATTAATCTTTTTTTTAAAATATATTTTATTGATTTCTTACAGAGAGGAAGGGAGAGGAATAGAGAGTTAGAAACATTAGTGAGAGAGAAACATCGATCAGCTGCCTCCTGCACACTCCCTACTGGGTATGTGCCTGCAGCCAAAGTACATGCCCTTGACCAGAATCAAACCTGGGACCCTTGAGTCTGCAGGCCGATGATCTGTCCATTGAGCCAAACCGGTTAGGGCTCACCTATTAATCTCATGGAGGCTTTCTTTCATGTGATGATTTGTTTTTCTCTTTCTGTTTCAGGATTCTCTCTTTGTCTTTCAAAAGTTTGATTAGAATATACCTATGTGGATTCATTGAGCTTCTTGGAAGTATAGATTGTCATCAGATTTTTTTGTTTTCATCCATTATTTCTTTAAATAATCTTCCTTTCCCCTTTTCTTTTTTCTCTCTGGTACTCCCATTATGCGTAAGGTAGTACTTTTAATCATGATCCACCAGTCCCACTCTCTAAGTCCCCTTCCTTCCTTCCTTCCTTCCTTCCTTCCTTCCTTCCTTCCTTCTTTCCTTCCTTCCTTCCTTCCTTCCTTCCTTCCTTCCTTCCTTCCTTCCTTCTTTCCTTCCTTCCTTCCTTCCTTCCTTCCTTCCTTCCTTCTTTCCTTCCTTCCTTTCTATCTTTCTTTCTTTCTTTCTTTCTTTCTTTCTTTCTTTCTTTCTTTCTATGTTTTGCTTTCTGTTCCTCAGGTTGAATAATCTCATTTGATTTATCTTCAAGTTCACTGATTCTTTTTTTAAGATATGTTTTTATTGACTTCAAACAGAGGAAGGGAGAGGGAGAGACTGTTAGAAACACCAGTGATGACAGAGAATTGTTGATCAGCTGCCTCCTATAAGCCCTCTACTGCGGATCAAACCCACAATCCAGATATGTGCCCTGACTGGGGATCGAACCGTCACCTCCTGGTAATGGGTCAACACCCAACCACTGAGCCACACCGGCTGGAGAGTTCACTAATTCTTTCATATGCCTGCTCAAATCTGATGTTGAGCCCCTCTAATGAATTTTTTTATTTCATTTGTACTTTTAATTCTAAAATTTATATTCTGTTCTTTATTATAACTTCTTTTTATTTGTATTTTCTAATTAGAAAGCAAAAGAAATAAAATGAAGTGAGAAAGGCCTTGCACAGGCTGCTGACTAAGGACACCTGCCCAGGTTGTGGGCTCGATCTCCAGTAGGGGGTGTGCAGAAGGCAGCCGATCAATGATTCTCTCTTATTGATGTTTCTCTCTCTCTCTCTCCCCCTCTCCCTTTCTCTCTGAAATAAATAAAAATATATTTTAAAAAAATACAGAGTGGGGTGCCCTGACCAGTGTTGCTAAGTGGTTAGAGCATCAGCCCATGCACCAAAGGGTCTGAGGTTCAATTTCTGGTCAAGGACATGGACCTGGGTTGCAGGTTTGATCTCCAGCTATGGTCAGAGAGGTGTGTGGGAAGCAACCAATTGATGTGTTTCTCTCATGTTGATGTTTCTCACTCATTCACTCTTTTCTCTCCCTCTCTTTCACTCTCTCTCTCTAAAAAAAAAAAGAAAAAATCAATGAAAAATATCCTTGGGTGAGAATTAGCAACAACAAAAAACTAACAGGGTGGAGGTTTACAAAAGTAGGTTTACAGTTGTGAATATGTGAAACAGAGTTTATCCTTGTATTATTATTTATTAATTCACTAGAGGCCCGGTGCACAAAAATTTGTGCACTCGGTGGGGAGAGGGGGTCCCTCAGCCTGGCCTGTGCCCTCTCCTAGTCTGGCACCCCTTGGGAGATAAGGACCTGCTGGCTTAGGCCTCCTCCCGGGTGGCAGAGGGCAGGCCCAATCCCTAGGTGCAACCCCTGGTTGGGCTCAGAGCAGGGCCGATTGGGGAGTTGGGGCGCCGCTCCCTGTCATGCACAGAGCAGGGCGGATCGGGAGGTTGTGATGCCACCCCTAGTCACGCTCAGGGTAGGGCTGATTGGGGGGTTGGGGCACAGCTCCCTGTCACACTCAAGGCAGGGTCGATAAGGAGGTTGCGGCGCCACCCCCTGTCACACACAGAGCAGGGCCGATCAGGGGGTTGGGGCGCTGCCCCCTGTCACACACAGAGCAGAGCCCATCAGGGGGGTTGGGGCTCCATACCATCATACACAGAGCCGCAGGGCGATCAGGGGCTTGGGGAGCTCCCCCCTGTCACACACAGAGCAGGGCCTATCAGGGGGTTGAGGAGCTCCCCCCTGTCACTCACAGAGCAGGGCCGATAGGGGAGTTGGGGTACTGCCCTCTATCACCCACAGAGCAGGGCGGATCAGGGTGTTGGGGCACCGCCACTGTCACACTCAGGGCAGGGCCGATGAGGGGGGGGTTGGGGTGCCGCACCCTGTCACACACAGAGCTGCAGGGCGATCAGGGGGTTGGAGAGCTCCCCCCTGTCACTTACAGAGTAGGGCCGATAGGGGGTTGGGGCGCCACACCCTGTCACACACAGAGCCACAGGGTGATCAGGGGGTTGGGGAGCTCCCCACTGTCACTCACAGAGCAGGGAAGATCAGGGGGTTGGGGCGCTACCCTCTATCACCCACAGAGCAGGGCTGATCAGGGGGTTGGGGCACAGCCACTGTCACACTCAGGGCCGGGCCGATGGGGAGGTTATGGCTCTACTCCGTCACACACAGAGCAGGACCCGTGGGGGGGGGGGGGGGACAGGTTGGGGCACTGCACCTTGTCACACACAGAGCAGGGCTGATTAGGGGGTTGGGGCTCCACACCCTGTCACACACAGAGCCGCAGGGCGATCAGTGGGTTGGGGAGCTCCTCCCTATCAGGCACAGAGCAGGGCTGATCAGGGGGTTGGGGTGCCTTCCCCTGTCACGAACAGAGCAGAGCGGATAGGGAGGTTGTGGCCCTGCCCCTTGTCACACACAGAGCCGCAGGGTGAACAGGGGGCTTGGGCGCTGCCCCCTGTCACGCTGATCCTGGGTTCGAGAGGCCTCGCTGATCCCAGTGCTGGGAGGCATATTACCCTTTTACTATATAGGATAGAGGCCTGGTGCATGGGTGGGGGCTGGCTAGTTTGCCCTGAAGTGTGTCCTGGATCTGGGTGGGGGTCCCCACTGGGGTGCCTGGCCAGTTTGGGTGAGGGGCTGAGGGCCGTTTTCAGGCTGGCGGGTGACTGAAGCTCCCAACCGCTCCTTTTTTTCTTTTTTCTTTTTTTATTCTGGGCCAGCTTTAGCTCTGAGGCCTCGGCTGCTGAAAGCAGGTTTCTGGCCTTTGTTTACCTTCTGTATTTGAAACAATGTTGCGGTCCAGCTGGCTGAAGCCTGGCTGACTAAAGCCCATTTCTGGGGGTTTGTTTAGCTTCTATATTTGTTACAATGTTTCAAACTGCAAGCTCAGAGGCCGGCAGCGGCAGGCAGAGAACATTGGAGTCCTCCGTCACTGAAGCAAGCAAGCCTCCTGTTAGCTTTAAGCTGCCTGGCTGCCGGCCGCCATCTTGGCTGGCAGTTAATTTGCGTATCTCCCTGATTAGCCAATGGGAAGGGTAGCGGCTGTACAGCTAATTACCATGTTTCTCTTTTATTAGATAGGATGTATTATTTTCCATACAAACAACTGTAAACCTACTTTTGCCCTACATTGTAGTTGATTTAAAATTTTTGTCTAGTTAGTCCAATTTCTGGGCCTTTGCAGCCACAATTCCACCACCTCCCCTCCCTTTAAGTGGGTGATAATTTCTTTCCTTGCATATCTTGTGACATTTTTTTTCTGAAAACAGGACATCTACAGTATGAGTTACATCAGAGATCCGTTCCTACGGCACGACATAATGCGATTTTCACCATAAGTCAGAACCACCTACATAAGCACTTACATCACTCACATGGAGCACATACACAGCAGTAATGAAGTGAAACAGTAAAAAAAAAATTTTAAACATAACAATTCCTGACCTTTACTTGTGGTAAATAAATAATAAAAAACATAAAGCAGCCCTAACCGGTTTGGCTCAGTGGATAGAGCATCAGTCTGCAGACTGAAGGGTCCCAGGTTCAATTCCAGTCAAGGGCATGTACCTTGGTTGTGGGCACATCCCCAGTAGGGGGTGTGCAGGAGGCAGCTGATTGAAGTTTCTCTCTCATTGGATGTTTCTAACTCTCTATGCCTCTCCCTTCTTCTCTGTAAAAAAAAATCAATAATATATTTTAAAAAAACAATTTAAAGCACATATGTACATACACTGAAATGACAGAACTACTTTTTTTTTAATAAATAAATGGGAGATGGTGACGTAACCATGAAACAACATACATTGAGTCCAATGTAACCCGAGGACTATCTGTATAATAGTAAAAGTGTAATATGCTAATTAGACTGGACATCCTTCCGGACATCCTTCCTGGCGAAGCCATGGCAGCAGGGGCCGAGGCAGAGGCAACAAAGGTGGCAGAGGCCCCCGGCCACTGTGGTGGCAGGGGCCAAGCCCCTTGCATGAATTTCGTGCATTAGGCCTCTAGTGTTAAATAATATAATGTGGCAACACTGGAAATCAGATACCTTTCCCCCAGATTTATTATTGCTGCTGTTTGTTTAATGACTTTTCTGAACTAAGTCTATAGTCTGTTTGTGTGTGTGTGTGTGGCCACTGAAGTTCTACACCGTTTGCTTAGTCATCAGCTAATGATTGGACACATATTTAAGTACAATCAAACCTTGATTCTCAAACATCTCCCATCTTGAACGATTCAGTTCTTGACCAAATTGTTCACGGAAAAAAATGTCTCTGTTTTTGAATGAAACTTCAGTTCTGACTGACAACCCTTTCATGCTGATACATCAGCATGGCAAAAGTATCTCTGGCAGAGGTCAATGGGGGGAAAGGAGACATACGTAATACTTTCAACAATAAGGAATTAAAAAAAAAAAGAGCCAGGTATCTGGAAAAAACAATCCTATCTAATAAAAGAGTAATATGCAAATTGACCATCACCCCAACACACAAGATAGCCACCCCCATGTGGACACAAGATGGCCGGCAGGGGAGGGCAGTTGGGGGTGACCAGAGCTCAGGAGAGGGCAGTTAGAGGGGAATAAGCCTGCAGGAGAGGGCAGTTGGGAGGGACCAGGCCTGCAGGGAGAGCAGTTGGGGAGAACCAGGCCTGCAGGGGAGAGCAGTTGGGAGGGACCAGGCCTGCAGGGGAGGGCAGTTGGGGGGAACCAGGCCTGCAGGGGAGGGCAGTTGGGGGTGACCAGGCTTGCAGAAGAGGGCAATTGGCGGCAACCAAGCTGGAGGGTAGGGCAGTTAGTGGCAACCAGGCTGGCAAGGGAGGGAAGTTAGGGGGATTGGTCCTACAGAGGAGGGCAGTTAGGGGCTACCAGGCTGGCAGGGGAGGCAGTTAGGGGTGACTGGGCCAGCAGGGGAGGGCAGTTAGGGGCAATCCGGCCAGCAGGAGAGCAGTTAGGCATCGATCGGGCTGGCAGGTGAGTGGTTAGGGAGTGATCAGGCTGGCAGACAGAAGCAGTTAGAGGCAATCAGGCAGGCAGGTGAGCAGTTGGGAGCCAGCAGTCCTGGATAGTGAGAGGGATGTCTGACTGCCTACCGGGATCTGGCCTAAAGGGGCAGTCAGACATCCCCTCGAGGCATCCCAGATTGGAGAGGTTGCAGGCTGGGCTGAGGGACAACCCCCCCATGCACAAATTTTGTGCACTGGCCCTCTAGTCCTATATAATAAAAGGGTAATATGCAAATTGACCCTAATGGTGGAACGACCAGGAATGACCAGTTGCTATGACATGCACTGACCACCAGGGGGCAGACGCTCAATGCAGGAGCTGCCCCCCTGGTTGTCAGTGAGCTCCCACAGGGGGAGCTCCGCTCAGCCACAAGCCAGGCTGACGACTGCTCCTGCCTCCTCAACAGCACTAAGGATGTCTGACTACAGCTTAAGCCATCAGTCGGACATCCCCCAAGGGCTCCTGGGCTGTCAGAGGGATGTCTGACTGCCATCTTAGGCCCGGGAGCAGGCTTAAACTGGCAGGTGGACATCCCCCGAGGGGGCCCGGACTGTGAGAGGGCACAGGCTGGGCTGAGAGACACCTCCTCCCCCCCTCCCCCCAGTGCACAAATTTTTGTGCACCAGGCCTCTAGTAAATTTATAAAACAAAGGGGGAAAAATATCTCTCAGGCCACAAACAAAGGAATGTGAGTCATTTAAATCTCGTGTTATTAACATCTCAGGAAATTGTGAATATTTCCATGATGTTATTGTTTGTGTGCTTGCTTTTGTTGCTGGTGAGATGGACAATTAGCACAATTTTAAAACCTAAAGAGACCATCAAGTGTGCTGATGTTGCTAAGGGTGTAACAGTGCTCACAAAACTATGATCACAGGCAATTGAAGAGGTAGAAAAACTGTTGTTGATTTGGACAAATGAGAAGCAGTTAGCTGGTGACAGCATTTTAGAGGAATGAAATGTGAAAAAGCAAAGATGCTGCATACTGACTTCCAGAGAGACACCCCTGGAACCAGTGCTGGAAGTGACCCCTTTAGGGCTAGGAGTGTTTGTTTACAGATTAAACAGTACATTAGACATGCACTGTGTATAAGAAAGGTTGAAACAGGGAGTCATATAGGGGTCTGGAAAGGCTTAATTCAATTTACATTGTTTCTAATGGGAAAGACTGTTCGGTTTTCAAACAAATGGTTTCTCCAACAGCCTTCTGGAATGAATTAAGTCCAAGAACAAAGGTTCCACTATATCTAGAACCAGTAAGTCTCCCAACTGTGCCAAGGGACTCTGTGCACATGTTGGGCCTCCCTTTCAACACTCAGCCAGGCAGGTACCATTTTTTCCTATGTTTTCACTTCCTGCTCGCACAGTGCCTCAAGGTTAGTTAGAGGGGAGTGCTTTGAGCCTTCTCAGGTCTTCACTGAACACATGCAATTTACACATATGCATGGTCTTCTAGATTCCCAGGAATAGGTGGGAATTTTCAAAGACTATGGATATGTTATTCACCAGCTTTTCCTTTTAAGCTTTTGATTAGCCTATTTTTGTGCAAACTGTTATCCACCACCTCATGCGGCCACCAACTTAAAAATTGCCTCTAGGTGTTTCATGACAGGCAGCCCAGGGAAAGGTTTTCTGCACTAGGTGAGCTCCCGGTCAAGACTATTTAGGCAGCCTGGCGGTGGGGCCTTCCTAGGAACCACCAGTCAAGTTCAACAATGACAGTTCTCAGAGAATGAGGCTTTGAAGGAACTCCAAAGTTCTATTTCCAGTACCTGCCAGGCTGTTGGTTTTCAAGGCTACAGTGGAGCTGGGGGAGGGGGTTCAGTGGCGGATGAGAACAGAATCAGCAAGTTAAAAACATCCCGAACCTTGCTGTTCTTTATAAGATTTTGTTTGTTTTTAATCTGTTTTATATAAATGCTCCATTGATTGCCATAAGACTTTGGTTAGTTTCCAGAGTGCTGAAAAAAGTTCATTCTGACTATATTTTTACCAGTTTTCTCATTACTTTTATGGGGGAGAGAATTTTGGGAGGTCTTTGCTCCATCATGTTCTCTGATATCACTTTCTATTGCTTTTTATGGCACATACAGAGTTTGTCTTAGCTGGATGTCATGTCCCTCCTTGCACAACCCACACAGGGAAAATGAGAGCGGGAAGTGGTTATTCCAGATCAGCACACTGCCAGGGAACCTGGGCGGCACAGTGCTTCTCCAGCTCTGTGGGGAAGGACCCCTTTTCTCTTTGTTCGTTTGTTTCTTAATCTAATTCATCATGGTATGTGGTCCTACTTCATGGGACTAATTCATGTACAACTTGCCTTGCAAGTTGAACAACCTGAGCTGGTCTATACCCTCTCCAGTTGGTTCTGTTTTTTTACTTACTTTGTTGCCAGTGATAACAAAGTTTGCAAACCAGCAAACAGTAGCACTCAAGTAGGAAACAACCTTGAATAAACTAGTAGGTACCCTCCATAGCCATGATTTATAATGTATCTGTATTGGTTTTCTCTTAAATTCAAGCATCATGGAAACATGTAATGTAGAAAATGAAGACTCCTCATATTCTCACAGACACCCAGACATGGGCACTGTAATTATGTTTGCTATATATATGCTACTTGTCTTTTTCTATTTTTTATACAATCACTAGAGGCCCGGTGCACAACATTTGTGCACTGGTGGGGGGGCGTCCCTCAGCCCGGCCTGTGCCCTCTCGCAGTCCCAGACCCCTCGGGGGATGTCCAACTGCTGGCTTAGGCCTGCTCCCCACAGGGTCCTTAGCTCTACTGCAGAGGCAGGAGAGGCTCCCGCCACCACCACTGCACTCACCAGCCATGAGCCTGGCTTCTGGCTGAGCGGTGCTCACCCTGTGGGATCACACTGACCACCAAGAGGCAGCTCCTGTGTTGAACATCTGCCCACTGGTGGTCAGTGCATGTCATAGGGACCGGTCATTCAGCGGTTTGGTCGGCTTGCATATTAGGGTTTTATTATATAGGATGTGTTGGCTCTGCTTTGTAAAAGAAGAACTTATTCTACATATCTATTTTGCATCTTATTATTTCACATGTGCCCATATGATATATATGTACATTTCCTCCTTTTTTTAATAGCTATGGTGTATTCCATTTAATACATAAGTAGTCCCTATTGGTAACCAGCTAGACACTTGTCTCATTTTTCAAGCTAAGACACTATAATACACTAGGTATTATAGGTGTCATCTCTATATTGTATCTCAAACTTAATAAGCAGAGAAAACTTGTCATCTAAGTGATTAAGGCTAGCATTCAGGGTGTTTCCAATATCTTGCTGTTACAAACATGCATGAGGACTCTGTTCCCACTTGGGGCCTGTGCATGCACCTGAACAGTAAAGTCTGCCATCCAAAGAGCTGGTTCAGGTGACACTGCCACAGAAAATGCCCTCATCCTGTTGAGACTGGGTTTGGATTGGGGGATTTCAAAAGTCATCAGAAACCAAACTAAGATGCAAGGCACAGCTCGAGCTGCACAGTGGCGGTGCTCCAAGTCAGGGCATTCGGTTCCTGAGCTTCAGAAACTTGTGAAGCCGATTCTAAAAGAAAGCCAGAAATATGGGGAGCAACAAACTTGTTTGTAAAAACACCTTTCCTTCTGATTTATTCTAAGAACAAACTAAACTACTTTCGGCAAGATAAATAAGCAATGCCATATCTTTTCAGATAATTTCCTTTTTTTTTATTTTATATTTAAATATTTATTATTGAAAACTAGTGACCTGGTGCATGAAATTTGTGCACATTAAAAGGGAATTAATTAGCGAAAATATTTTAATATTGTTATTTGCCCTTTCTGTATAATAGAAGTGTCAGAGATGAAAGAAAATTAGTAAAATGTATATGAAAATCTTCCTCCTGTCAGAGTCTAGGGCGTGCCAAGGGAACCAGAGTCAAGTCCCCGCACCCATGTGTGCCTCAAAATCGTGCAAGACCCAGACCCAGCTGACCCCGCCCCCATTGGGCTAGATCCAGACCTGGCCGGCCCCACCCACTGGGTGAGGGGCATGGCCTCAAGTCACCTGGCCCAGTGCTGAGGAGGGGGGCATGGCCTGAGGTCCCCCATCAAGCCCTGCCAGGTGGGGGGGGGGGGCTGAGGTCCCCCATCAAGCCCTGCCTGGCGGGGGGCACAGACTCAGGTCCCCCAGTCTGGCACTGGGGCAGAGTGCATGGCCTGAGGCCCCCCAGCCTGGGCCTGAGGTCCCCCATCAAGCCCCGCCAGGTGGAGAGCATGGCCTCAGGTCCTCTGGCCCGGCACCAGGGTGGGGGGCATGGCCTGAGGTCCCCTGTCAAGCCTCACTGGGCAGTGGGTGTGGCCTCAGGTTCCAAGGCCCAGCACAGGGGCAGGGGCACAGCCTGAGGTCCCCTGGCCTGGCACTGGGGCATGGGCCACGGCCTGAGGCCCCCTGTCAAGCCCCACTGGTTGGGGCTGCAACCTCAGGTCTCCTGCCCCAGCCCAGCGCCACACAGCCTCAGGTCCCTGCTGATTGCTCGTTAAGGCTCATTACGGGAACTCAGCCTCTGCTGTGGGTGCAGCCATCTTGTGTTACGGTATCCCTGCCTCTGCTGTGGGTGCAGCCATCTTGTTACAGCATGATGGTCAATTTGCATATTCCCTCTTTGTTAGATAGGATATTACATATGTCCTCCTTTTCCCCACACTGAACCCTTTAGACCACTCCTGATCCCCACACCAGGCTTTCACCACCCTATATGCATAACCCTGTGTCCAAGGGTTATGCATAGATGCATACAAGTTTTTGGTTGATCCCACACACCCACCCTCCCCCGCCTTCCCTCTGAGATTCCACAGTCTGTTCCTGCTTCTATGTCTCTGGATCTATTTTGTTCACCAGTTTATTTTGTTACTTAGATTCTGCATGTAGTGAGATCATGTGGTACTTGTCTTCCTCTGACTGACTTATCTCACTTAGCATGATACTCTCCAGTTCCCTCTATGCTGTCTCAAAGGGTAAGAGATCTGACATTTGCTGCTGTCTCTGTCACTGAATGGTCTGCGGGCTCTCTGAGCTGCTGTATTGCCAAGATGTCTCTTTCTAACAAGCTGACTCTGGACAAGCTGGACATGAAGGGCAAGCAGGTCATCATGAAAGTGGACTTCAATGTTCCTATGAAGAACAACCAGATAACAAACAATCAGAGAATCAAGGCTGCCATCCCAAGTATAAAATTCTGCTTGGACAATGGAGCCAAGTCAGTTGTTCTTATGAGCCACTTGGGTAAGCCCGATGGCGTCCCCATGCCTGACAAGTCCTCTTTGGAGCCAGTTGTTGTAGAACTCAAATCTCTGCTGGACAAGGACGTTTTGTTCTTGAAGGATTGCGTGGGCCCCGAAGTGGAGAAAGCTTGTGCTGCCCCAGCTGCTGGGTCTGTCATCCTGTTGGAGAACCTTTGCTTTCATGTGGAAGAAGAAGGGAAGGGAAAAGATGCTTCTGGGAACGAGGTTAAAGCCGAGCCAGATGAAGTAGAAGCTTTCTGAGCTTCACTTTCCAAGCTGGGGGGTGTCTATGTCAATGATGCTTTTGGAACTGCTCACCAAGCCCACAGCTCTACGGTGGGAGTCAATCTGCCACAGAAAGCTGGAGGTTTTTTGATGAAGAAGGAGCTGAACTGCTTTGCCAAGTCGTTGGAAAGCCCCGAGCAACCCTTTCTGGCCATCCTGGGCAGAGCTAAAGTTGCAGATGAGATCCAACTGATTAATAATATGCTGGACAAAGTCAATGAGATGATTATTGGTGGCGGAATGGCTTTTACCTTCCTTAAGGTGCTCAACAACATGGAGATTGGCACTTCTCTGTTTGATGGAGGGGGAGCCAAAATTGTCAAAGACCTAATGTCCAAAGATGAGAAGAATGGTGTGAAGATTACCTTGCTGGTTGACTTTGTCACTGCTGACAAGTTTGATGAGAATGCCAATGCCGGCCAAGCCACTGTGGCTTCTGGCATACCTGTTGGCTGGATGGGCTTGGACTGTGGTCCTGAGAGCAGCAAAAACTATGCTGAGGCTGTCACTAGGGCTAAGCAGATTGTGTGGAATGGACCTGCGGGCGTATTTGGATGGGAAGTTTTTGCCCGATGGACCAAAGCCCTCATAGACGAGGTGATGAAAGTCACTTCCAGGGGCTGCATCACCATCATAGGTGGTAGAGACACTGCTACTTGCTGTGCTAAATGGAACACAGAGGATAAAGTCAGCCATGTGAGCACTGGGGCTGGTGCCAGTTTAGAGCTCCTGGAAGGTAAAGTCCTTCCTGGGGTGGATGCTCTCAGCAATGTTTAATACTTTTCCTGCCTTTTGGTTCCTATGCACATCCCCTTAGTGAACTTAGTGCTTTCCGCATCTCTACTTGATATTAGCTAAAATCTTCACCCATGTCAAGATTTAGCTAATGGCCCATAGACACAGCCCAGGAACACTTAAACGGTTGCACAGCATCTCAGCTCATCTTTACTGCACCCTGGAATTGCTTCCATTCTTCAGGATCCCATTTGAATTTCTTAGTGACTAAACCATTATACATCTTACAGTGCATATATTTACATTTTGTTTAAAAAGTAAGCTGTTAGCTTAATCCTCTTCTTGGAGTAACTTATAATGATTAGCTTTGTCATTGTCTCACTGCTCGCATGAAAACCAGGTGAAATTCCAGTTGTAGGGAGGGAGGGAGGCAAAGTTGGTGATCTGTTAAATAAATAAAAATATTCATTGAAACTGGAAAAAAAGGGTAAGAGATCCTTCTTTTTTACTGCTGCATAGTTTTCTATGGTGTAAATGTACCACAGCTTTTTCATCCATTCATCTACTGATGGGCACTTGGGCTGTTTCCAAATCCTAGCTATTGTAAAGTGTGCTGCTATGAACATAAGAGTGCATACTTTCTTTCTGATTGGTGTTTCTGATTTCTCAGGATATATTCCTAGAAGTGGGATCACTGGGTCAAATGTCAGTTCCATATTTAATTTTTTGAGGAAACTCCATACTGTTCTCCACAGTGGCTGCACCAGTCTGCATTCCCACCAGCAGTGCACTAGGGTTCCCTTTTCTCCACATCCTCTCCAGCACTTGTCATTTGTTGATTTGTTGATGGTAGCCATTCTGACAGGTGTGAGGTGATATCTCATTGTTGTTTTAATGTGCATCTCTCTGATGATCAGTGACTTTGAGCATTTTTCATATGTCTCTTGGCCTTCTGTATGTCCGCTTTGGAGAAGTGTCTATTAAGGTTCTTTGCTCATCTTTTAATTGGATTGTTTGTCTTCCTTTTGTTAAGTTGTATGAGTTCCTTATATATTTTGGATATTAACCCTTTATCAGATGTATCATTGCCAAATATGTTCTCACACACAATGGGTGCCCTTTTCGTTTTGTTGGTTTCGTTTGCTGTACAGAAGCCTTTTATTTTGATGTAGTCCCATATGCTTATTTTCTCCTTAGTTTCCTTTGCCTTCAGAGATGTACCTGTAAACATATTGCTACGAGAGATGTCTGAGATTTTGGTGCCTATGGTTTCTTCTAGAATTTTTATGGTTTCATGACTTACATTTAAGTGTTTTATCCACTTTGAGTTTATTCTTGTGTATGGTGTAAGTTGCTGGTCTAGTTTCATTTCTTTGCATGTATCTGTCCAATTTTCCCAACACCATTTATTGAAAAGACTGTCTTGACTCCATTGTATGCTCTTGCTCCTTTGTCAAATATTAATTGAGTATAATGGCTTGGATGGATTTCTGGGGTCTCTGTTCTGTTCCATTAATCTACATGCCTATTCTTGTGCCACTATCAGGCTGTCTAGATTACAGTGGTTTTGTAGTCTAACTTATCTGGTATTGTGATTCCTCCAACTTTGTACTTGTTTCTCAAGATTGCTGTGGCTATTTGGGGTCTTTTTTGGTTTGATATAAAGTTTTTGAGTATTTGTTCTAGAACTGTGAAATATGCTATTGGTATTTTAATAGGGATTGCATTGAATCTGTAGATTGCTTTGTGTAGTAGGACATTTTAATATGTTAATTCTACCAATCCATGAACACAGTATATTCTTCCACTTCTTTATATCTTCCTCTATCTCTTTTTTTAATGTCCTGTAGTTTTCCAAGTACAGGTCTTTTACCTACTTGGTTAAGTTTGTTCCTAAGTATCTTAATTTTTCTTTGCAATGGTAAATGGGATTGTTTAGTTCCTCTTTCTGAGAATTCATTATTGGTGTATTAAAAAGCCATCGAGCCCTCGCAGGTTTTGCTCAGTGGTTGGAGCATCTGCCTGCAGACTGAAGGGTCCTGGGTATGATTCTGTTCAAGGCCACATACTTCCTTGCAGGCTCCTCCCTGGCTCAGGCCCTGCTCAGGGTGCGTACAGGAGGCAACACATTGATATTTCTCTCTGTCTCTCCTTCTCTTTCACTCTCTCTAAAAATCAATGGACAAATGTCCTTGGGTAAGGATTAAAAAAATAAAGTATATATACTTTTAAGTGAATATATATATATATATACATTCCATTGATTTTTGGGTGTTGATTTTGTATCCTGTTACATTGCCAAATTAACTTACTAAATCTAGTAGCTTTTCAGTGGAGTCTTTAGGGTTTTCTATGTACAATATCATGTCATCTATGAATAATGAGAGTTTTACTTCCTCCTTTCAATTTGGATGCCTTTTATTTCTTCTTCTTGTCTGATTGCTATGGCTAGTACTTCCAGGACTATGTTGAACAGGAGCGGTGAAAGCAGACATCCATGTCTTGTTCCTGTTCTTAGGTGAAATGGTTTTAGTTTTTGCCCATTGAGTACGATGTTTGCTGTAGGTTTGTCATCTATATTGTTGAGATATGATTCCTCCATTCCTACCTTATTGAGAGCTTTTATAAAAAATGGGTGTTGGATTTTGTCAAATGCTTTTTCTGCATCTATTGATATAATAATGTGATTTTTGTCTTTCAATTTGTTTATGTGATGTATCATGTTTATTGATTTGTGAAAATTGCATCAGCCTTGCATCTCTGGAATAAATCCCACTTGGTCATGGTGTATGCTTTTTTTTTAGAACAACTCAGCAAAATGAAATTCCTGCTTATTGTTGGACAACATTGTTTCACACATACATCAAACAGGCCAAAATAAATAAATAAATAAACAGCAATTTCATAGACTAAAAAAGGGAAAAAGGAAACCTTTTTATCTTTGGCCTTCTTAACCATCTCATACAAACCAACTACTTATAGTGCAGCTAAGTACATACACAAAAAGTTACTGGATGCTCGGAATAAGATCTTCTTGTTGTTGTTGTTGTTTATAAGGGTTCCTGTCTCCTTTGAGATTATAACAAACATGGTCACGCCACAAGTAAAGTCAGAAGTAGGCCAGAGAACGTTCCAAAGGCTGGTTTAATCATCCCAAGACCATTAAAAATGGCTGACCCCTAACAATAGATACAAAAATATAAAATGTATATAAAAAATGCAAACAAATGTTCCCTTTTAAATTACTTTCTTTTAAAAAAGCAGGGCCTTGGAAGCTTTGGTTCTTTTCCTTGCCCTGTTGCACATTCCCGGTGTGGTTTTGTTGGGTGGTGGAGAGTGCGTGCCATCTGCAGGGCGCTGCCCGAGGTGGGTGGGTGGGCTGGTGGCCCCGAGTTTCTACTCAAAGGCGCCCACGTTTATATTCTGAGATGGGAAGTGGAGGGTGAATAGGTCATGGAGGTCTTTCTTTTTTAGTTTAAGTTTCCTTCTTTGCTGTCCAGTCATCCTCATCGGTCTTCTGCTTCTTGGTTCAGCTGCCCATTTGCCCATAGCTGCCTCAACCTCCTCATCTTCATCTCCATCCTCTTCCTCCCCTTCCTCCCCTTCCTCCCCCTCCTCCTCCCCCCTCCTTCTTTCTCTTCTTCATCTACCTCATTATCAGCCTCCTGCTCCCCATTTTCCTCATCAGCATTCCCATTCATAAGTGCATCTCTTTCGTTCTCTGCCTCCTCCACAACCTCCTTCTTCTCCTTTAAGTCCTTGGTGGTGATGTCGGAGCTGGTGTTCATGGCCTGTCGGCCTGTTTGACATGGTGGGGCACACCGATGATCCCATGCAGCAGATTGAATTGGAGGACTCTGGCAAAGAAGCTGGGCAGTGGAAGAGGCGTGGCGGAAGTGGTTGCTGCCAGTGGAGAGGCAGCCTCAAGAACAGTGCAAAGCAGCCAGTCTGTGTGATCTTTTTAATATATTGTTGGATCCAGCCCTGGCTGGCTTGGCTCAGTGGATAGAGCCTTCACCTTCGGGCTGATTCCACCTTTGGGTTTGATTCCAGTCAAGGGCACATGCCCCAGTTGTGGGCTCCATCCCCAGTAGGGGGCAAGCAGGAGGTAGCCAATCAATGGTTCTGTTCTCTCTCATCATTGATATTTCTATCTCTCTCTCCCTTGCCCTTCCACTCTAAAATCAATAAAAATATTATATATATAAAATATGCTAAGTGTCTGACCATCCTACCGGTCTCTATGGTGGGCACTGACCACCAGGGGGCAGACACTCAACACAGGAGCTGCCCTGATGCGCACTGGCCATTTACAAAGAAACGGCACCATGGACCTGGCACCCACAGAGCAACGCTCGGCTTCCCACAAGTGAGACACAGGCCACGCCAGCACCCTGGATCAACAGCCCACCAAATAGCAGCCAACACTGCCGAGACCCTGTTGCACAAAATGCAGCCCACAGCCCAGCCCAGGCCAGGCCAGCCTGGAAATGGTCACTGTAGGCACCAGGTAATGATGTCATATAGCAACACCTGGCTTCCTCTCCCTAGCGACTAGCCTCCTTGGAGTTTCTTCAGCCAGGAACATGACTTGCTTTATAGCCAGGTGCAAACATTTTACTTTAACCAAATGCCTATGAAGTGTTTTCCCATGCCTCATCTCATTTGATCCTAACAGAAGTCCTGGAGTAGGTAGATAGGAGACTTGGTAGAATCCTAATTTCTTTTAATTAGCTGGAAAATGGAGATTTAGGAAGCTCAGACACTTGACCCGACTGAAAAGAAGTAAGAAATGGTGGACCTTGAAAATAACTTCAGGTTTTCTCACTGTGCAGAATATAGTCAAACACTGCTGCAGTTAAATATTTTACCCTTTGTTCTCCCTGCGTGATCTACAATAATAATCTGCTTCGTGTTGATATTTACTGCTGTGTTGCTGACAATTACCTGAAAGAGAAGTTGGGGTGCTTCACTGGGCTGGAAAAAGTTTAGCTAAATCAGAAAGCAGGTCTAATTAAGCAAGTTTATCTATATATATAAAGCTTTCCCTAGTGCCAATTGCATGTGTGTGTTTTGATCTGTCATTGTCGATTGTGAATTTGGTTGACACTTCTATTATAGAGAAAGGGTGAACAGTGATATTAAAACTTAACAAGGAAACAGTGACTCTAAATGACACACTGGACCAGATGGATTTAATGGACATTTATAGAACATTTCACCCCAAAACTGTAGAATATAATTCTTCTCAAGTGCACATGAGTCATTCACAAAGATAGACCACATGTTAGGACACAAGTCTCTACAAGTTCAAGAAGATTGAAATCATATCAACCATTTTCTAAGATCACAATGGAATAAAATTAGAAATCAACTACAATAAAAGCACTCAAAAACATTCAAACACATGAAGGCTAAACAGCATGTTATTAAATAACTAGAGGCCCAGTGCATAAATTCTTACATTGGTGGGGTCCCTTGGCTTGGCTGACAATCAAGGCCTATTGGAAGGGGGGGGCGAGTGGCCAGGGGAAGGGGCCATGGAGGTTGGCTAGCAGGCTCCCCCATTTCGGGCTGATGGGGGAGCCAGCTGGCCAGGGGTAGGACCCACGGGATGTTGGCGGACTAGTGGGAGGGGCTGTGGGAGGCTGGCCAAACGGCTGGGGGAAGTGACTGTGGGAGGTTGGCTGTGGGAGCGCACTGACAACCAGGAGGCAGCTCCCGCATTGAGCGTCTGGTCCCTGGTGGTCAGTGTGCATCATAGCAACTGGTTAATCTGTTGTTCTGGTCGTTCTGGTCATTCGGTCATAATGGTCACTTAGGCTTTTATATATATAGACTAGAGGCCCGGTGCACAAAAATTTGTGCACTCAGGGGGGGGGGGGTCCCTCAGCCTGGCCTGTGCCCTCTCGCAGTCTGGGACCCCTCGGGAGATAACGACCTGCTGGCTTAGGCCTGCTCCTGAGTGGCAGAGGGCAGGCCCAATCCCTAGGTGCAGCCCCTGGTCAGGCTCAGAGCAGGGCCGATTGGGGAGTTGGGGCACCGCCCCCTGTCATGCACAGAGCAGGGCAGATCGGGAGGTTGCGATGCCACCCCTAGTCACGCTCAGGGTAGGGCCAATTGGGGGGTTGAGGCACTGGCCCCTGTCACACTCAAGGCAGGGTCGATAGGGAGGTTGTGGCACCACCCCCTGTCACGCACAGAGCAGGGCCCATCAGGGGGGTTGGGGCTCCGTATCCTGTCATGCACAGAGCAGGGCCCATCAAGGGGTTGAGGAGCTCCCCACTGTCACACACAGAGTAGGGCGGATCAGAGGGTTGGGGCACTGACCTCTATCACCCACAGAGCAGGGCCAATCAGGGGGTTGGGGCACCGCCACTGTCACACTCAGGGCAGGGCCAATGGGGAGGTTATGGCTCTACCCCATCACACACAGAGCAGGGCCCGTGGGGGGGGGCGGGGCACCACACCCTGTCACACATAGAGCAGGGCTGATCAGGGGGTTGGGGCGCCGCACCCTGCCACACACAGAGCCGCAGGGCAATCAGGGGGTTGGGGAGCTCCCCCCTTTAGGCACAGAGCAGGGCTGATCAGGGGGTTGGGGCGCTGCCCCCTGTCACGCTGATCCCGGTGCTGGGAGGCATATTACCCTTTTACTATATAGGATAGAGGCCTGGTGCACGGGTGGGGGCCAGCTGGTTTGCCCTGAAGGGTGTCCTGGATCAGGGTGGGAGTGTCCACTGGGGTGCCTGGCTAGCCTGGATGAGAGGATGATGGCTGTTTGCAGCTGGTCACACCCCCTTCAGGGTGGGGGTCCCCACTGGGGTGCCTGGCCAGTCTGGGTGAGGGGCTGAGGGCTGTTTTCAGGCTGGCGGGTGACTGAAGCTCCCAACCTGTCCTTTTTTTCTTTTTTTTTAATTCTGGGCCAGCTTTAGCTCTGAGGCTTGGCTCCAGCTCTGAGGCCTCGGCTGCTGGAAGCAGGTATCTGGTTTGTTTGGGTTCTATAATTGTAATACTGTTGTGGTCCTGCTCACTCCAGCTCTGAGATCCCGGCTGGTTAGTGTGCATCATAGCAACCAGTTGTTCCACCGTTTGGTTGATTTGCATATTAGCCTTTTATTATATAGGATGAATGGGTTACCAATGAGATCAAGAAAGAAATAAAAAACCTCTTGGAAACAAATGAAAATGAACACACGGCAACCCAGAATCTCTGGGACACAGCTAAAGCAGTCTTCATAGCACTAGAGGCCTACCTAAAAAAACAAAAAAAAACAAAAAACAAAAAAAGCCCCCACACACACAAGAAAAATTAATAATAAACTATTTATCCTTACAACTTAAAGAATTAGAAATAGAACAACAAGAAAACTCAGAGTAAGCAGAAGGAAGGAAATAATAAAGATTAGAGCAGAAATAAATGACTCAGCACACGAAACCTGGGTGCCTGCCTTCTGAGGTCTAACCCCAGAGCCTCCAACCCTGGCTTCTGTTCACAAAGCTCCAGTTCACTCTGCCCTCCCGCTGCTGGAGCACAAGGTGAGTGGCTGCATACAGAATTGGCCCTTTAAGAGGGTGACTGCATTTTCAGCAGTCAGGCAGACAGCCACCCTGCTGTTTTTCATAGCCATGTGAAAAATATGTGGGCACCTTTGTCAGTTCTGATGGTCTCTTCTGGGGGGCACAGCTTGAGAATTCGACCCCAGAGTTCTCAGTGGCAACCCCCCACACCTGAAATATGTCTCTGGAACTTCAGCTGCTGTCTGTGGGAGCCTGGCCAGCTCTTTTGTGCCTCTGCCCTTCCTACCAGTCTGTATTTATTTGTATTTATTTTAGTTGTAATTACAGTTTGGTCCAGGGAGCATGTCTGTGTAGCATCCTCATTTCCTTTTTAAAAATCCAATGTTAAGCTAAATGCTACTTAAACACATGTTTAACCTTAATGGTACTGACCCACTTGTGGCAGGAAGGAGAGAAAGCCAAGTATTCTTGCCCACTAATTAGGCCTAACACAAGTGTCAGAAGCGAGATCCAACAGTGGCTTCAACAGCCAATAAGATGTAGCCTCATTCTTGCTTGGCCTGATTTTGTGACTGACCAGCAGACAAGTTTCTCCAACGCCTCTTTCAGAATATGAAGCATCTCAAAGCTGTCTGAACCTGTCCCACTGGCCTGTCAATCAGGTTGGTCTGTGATCTTCCTGAATCCTATAAGAACATTTCAAGGAAAACGCAAAGAATATGTAAACTGAATTATGGTCCTCCCATGGGCTTCCTGAAGCACTGAGGTGTCTGAAAGCTACATATAGTTTCTGGGAAATGACTCTTTTAAGAAATGTAGCACAGCCTTAGCTGGTTTGGCTCAGTGAATAGAGCGTCGGCCTGCGGACTGAAGGGTCCCAGGTTGGATTCTTGTCAAGGGCTCATACCTCAGTTACAGGCTCCTAGCCCTGGTCATGGGCATGGGGGTGGCAACCAACCGATGTGTTCGTTGTTTCTCTCTGTCTCTCCTCCTCCCTTCCACTCTCTCTGAAAATTAATGGAAAAATATCCTCAGATGAAGGAGAAAGAAAGAAAGAAAGAAAGAAAGAAAGAAAGAAAGAAAGAAAGAAAGAAAGAAAGAAAGAACGAACAGACACAAGCAATTCTTAAAGAGGTCCTTGCTGAGATGGTAACACTTATTGTGAAAGCACCACATCTGATCAACAGGGGACCTATCTAACCCCCAGCAGGTGTCAATGGTTTACAGCAGGTGACAGGATGTAGACAGTGCTTCCACTATCTGGGAATAAGTCCAGGGCGCAGCGTACACATTTCACAGTCCTTTATTGAGATTCAGGAAGAGTCTCAGGCGTGGTCACTGTCCCAGGTTACCCAGGCCTTCCGCTGCATGGGTGACAGCATTTGTGACTGTGTGGGTCACAGTCTCAGTGACTTCCTTTACCACTTTGTCCCCTCTCTCCTGGGCCTTCTTGAAGGCTTCGGCAATGGCTGTCCGCAAAAAAGAGGAATGTCTGGGTGAGCAAAGTAAACATTTGAGCCACTTGCTGGGCTGTGTCCCTGCAGTGGCCTGTGGGGTGTGGCTGTCTTCCTGGGCCATGCCCTGGAGGATCCCCAATGGGATGGAGGGCAACAGAGCTCCTGAGGAATGTGTGCAAATTTTGTTTTATTTCCCCAAACAACTTGCATATCTGACTTCAGTTGTGAGTAAGACTGAACACCTGCTCACAGGGTGGCTGCCTGCTCACATACCTTTTCCTATGAACCACCACTATATCTCCTGACCATTTCTATGTTGGGTTATCATTTCCACTACAAATATTTACCCTCAGCTAGTGGTTTTTCTTGGGCTTAGAGTATAATTTTTTTATTATGGAAAATTTGAAGTATTATTGTCAGATTTATCTAACATTTCCTCTATAGTTGTTGGGTTTTCTGTCATAGTTTTTTTTTAAAAAAAAGACCCTCCCCACTCTGAGATTATGCTAAAATCTCCTATGCAGTCCTCTAACAATTTAATCATTTCATGTATTTGTATTTAAGTCCTTGATTCACTTGGAATTTATTTTGTTGTAAGGAATGAGGTGTACTTATAGTTTTTACATAGTTATACTCACAGTACACATACACATACAAACATTTATGTAAATATCCTATATAATAAATAGCCAATATGCAAATGGTCATCATGCCCTCATGCCATCACGCTGTAAAGGCTCAGACACTCAACATTGGGGAGAAAAGAATGGGGACCAGCCAGGCACAAATGAGCTCACAAGAGAGGAATGGGAACCAGCCAGGTTGTGGCCCAGGAGAGGGACAAGCCACCCTCCCTGTGGTCCTGGGCTCCAGTGCCTGTGCCTGTGGCCGGGGAGAGGGACAAGCCGCCCAACCCACAGTCTCAGGCACCTGCAGCTAAGGCCTGAGCGAAGCCACCCACCCACGGTCCCCTGCGGCTGCGGCCAGCCTGGGCAAAGCTGGCCCAGGTCCTGGGTGCCTGCAGCCAGCCAGAGGGAGGGAAGCCCCGGTCCCAAGTGCCTGCAACCAGCCAGAGGAGTGAATCCTGGGTCCCGGGTGCGGGGCAATGTAGAGGTGGTTAGGGGCAATCAGGCCAGCAGGGGAGCAGTTAGGGGTGATCAGGCCAGCAGGGGAGCAGTTAGGGGTGATCAGGCAGTAGGCAGAGGTGGTTAGGCGCGATCAGGCAGGTAGAGGTGGTTAAGGGCAATCAGGAAGGCAGGCAGAGGAGTTAGGGGAGATCAGGGAGGCAAGTGGTTAGGAGCCAGTGGTCCTGGATTGCAAGAGGCAGTCGGACATCCCTTAAGGGGTCCTGGATTGGAGAGGTTGCAGGCCGGACTAAGGGCCCCCTCCCCCTGCACAAATTTCGTGCACTGGGCCTCTAGTGTATTTATATAAGTGTATAATTTTATGTCTTGAATGCCTTGTCCCAGCGAGCTGCCACACTGCCTTTTGTGAAATAGTCTTCTCAACGTTCCACAGAGAGGCCTGTCAGGCTGGGTCCTGCCTTAGTAAGGTTGGCTCTGTGGCCTCAGATGGTGTGATAATTGCATACCATCCGAAAAGGTGCAGCATCTGGATCAGGGTTTGACCTGCTTAGTCAGAGAACAGGCTGCTCCCAGCCCCTCACTTCCCTCCTCCCCTCCTTCCCAGCCCCCACCATACCTTTCTCTCCAGCCTCCTTGGCGTGCTCCACCACCTCCTTCACTACCCCCTCCACAGCATGAACTGAAAAGGTAAGACAAGCCCAGAGTGAGAGCCCGTGCTAGGCAGCTCCTCCTCCCTGCAGGGCTCAGGCAGCTCTGGGTGCTGCCCCAGCCAGGACCAGCTGGCTCAAGGGAAGGACCCTCAGCTTGCTTCTTGAGGAGGATGTTGGGGGGAGGGTCTGGCTGCTGGGAGAGAAGCTGAGTTTGGCAGACAAGAGCACAGAACCCTTCATGCCCCTCAGCCTGGTGCAGCCTGGAATGCCAACGAGCAGGCCCTCCTGCCAGCTAGGCACTGGTGCCAAGGCTGAGCCTGTTTCCCAGGTTATCACACCTCTCAGGTGTGTTGCTATCCTGCCTCAAACCAGATGGAGACATGGAGACGGCAGCCGATGCCAAGTCCAGAGCCTCCTCCAGCAAAACCAGTTCCCCACAGCCGTTCCTCCAGTAGGAGGGGACTGTCTGCCACCTCGGAGTTGGTTGAGTGTGAGTGCTAGCCTGCTGGGACCGGAGGAATTGGAGTCAAAGGAACTGGCCCTGATCTTAAACGCCCCTCCACTGCCTGGTTCCTTGTCTGTGAATGGGAGTCATAGGAACGCAGAGGGTCGGTGAAGAAAGGCCGCTCAACACCAGCATAGAGTTAACCAATGAAATAGGGACATATTTGCTGCCATTTAGAAAGAGAACAGCAAACTTAAATGCCAGCTGGTGGACCTGGATCCCCTCCCCAGCAGAGCTGCTGACATCTGCATGCAAAAAGGGCTTCCGGGGCCCAAAACATTGAAAATGTCCTTTGTGTAAACCCCAGGGCTGACTGAACAGAATCAGACTTAGTGGTTTCTTCTCCTTCTTTTAATTTCAGAGAGGAAGGGAGAAAGAGAGAGTTAGAACATCAATGATGAGAGAGAATCATTAATCGGCTACCTCCTACACGCTCCACACTGGGGATCAACCCCACAACCCAGGCATGTGTCCTGACGGGGAATTGAACCACAACCTCCTGGTTCATAGGTGGGCAATGTGGTTTCTTAATAGAGAACTCTTTGCAACTTTAATGTTATGGTAAAAATAACACCTCTTTCCTTTGCCTGTATGGGATATTCAAATTAGGCTGTTGGGATGGGAAGGCTCCCAGGTTTCCAGAGGGAAGTGTCCAAGCTAGCTGCTCGCCCAGCACCTGGGCTCCCCTCCACCCCCACCCCCACCCTACCCGGGGCTTCCTCTGAGATGGCCTCCCTCCTGCCCTCAGCCACAGGGACCCTCCTGGCCTCACCCCAAACAGCCCTCCTCAGCTTCTGCACCCTCTCCCCATCCTATCCTTATGGGTCTGATTGCCCAGAGCTCCTCATGGGGTCAGGCCTGCCCCCAAACTGAGGGGATCAGCTTCGAACAGGCCCAGGCAAGTGGATCCCCAGTCCCCTGCCTGAGCCCCAGGTCTTACCAGCTTCCTCGGTGGCCTTCTCAGTGCGGTGGGCCAAGCCCTCAGCAGCAAGCTTCCCCAGGCCTCCCAGCATGGCGCAGCGACCTTGACGACCAAGGAAGATGCTGGGGCCCGGGCCAGCGTGCTTTTATAGCCGCCTCTGGGGCACCAGCCCTCACCCGGGCAGCTAGGAGGTCAGCCGTGAGTCAGCGCAGGCGTTGGCAGGAGGAAAAGGCTGGGTGGGGCCACCCTCATACTCTGGCTGTGGCACTGCCCCTCTGGAAGCATGAGACCCCGTGCCCTGCATTCTGGGACCCTGTGGGGTCAGGGACAGGGAGCAGGGCCAAGGCCAGACAAGGTCAGCCTGGGGCTCGCGGCTCCTCCCAGGCAGAGGCCCGAGTGCCTGTGGAGGAAGAGACACAGGCAGCAGCCCTGCCCTCGTCCGCTTCCAGCTCTCCGCAGCCCGGCTCAGGGGCCAGCTAGACAAGCCGGGGCTCCAGCCTGCTGCTCAGGGTCTCTGTGTGGCCTAGCCAGGGGCTTGGGATTCCATGGGCCTGGGGACCTGGGTGACCCCTTAGGCCAAGAACACAAGCGGAGTGGAGGCCACTGCCTTCCCACTCCCAGAGCCCAACTCCTCAGCTTGACTCTCAGCCTCCCTGGGGCAGGTGGGGGCTCCCGGGGGTGCCTTTCGAGCAGAGGAGGGTGCATGGAGGCAGGCCTGCCGGCGGTCAGCGGGCCCGCTCTCTAGGGACCTGAGTGCCCAGTACCGGGCAGCCAGCAGCTGCGGGAAGCAGCCCTCCCTGCACCTCGGGGCCTGGTCTCTCGGGAAGGCCCTGTGAGGGCAGCAGTGCCCCCCAGGAGGTCCCAGAGAAGAAATGGGGACGCCACACCCCCACCAGGAGCTTCAGGCCCTGGCAAGAACCCCCAGGAAGCCGCCCCACCAGCCCCGGATGAGTCAGTCACAGGCTTAGGGGCCAGGCTGCCGCCCCAGTTACTCAGGACGGCAGAGATGCCTCAAGCCTGTGCCACGTGCTCCTTCTCTTAGTCAATAGCCCCACCCGAGCCTCAGTTTCCTCATCCATAAAATGGGGACAGCATGCCTTCCTGGCCATGTCACCAATAGTTGTTGAGATGATGTGTACAAGGTCCTGGTAAACTCCTGTTCCTCCCTATCAGAGCGGCTGTGCCGGGAGGGGCTGCTTGGCAGTGAGCCTGACCCACCAATGGGCGGGCCAAAGGGTGAGGGTGTGAGGCTGCCTGTAAGCCACAGTCTGGGGGTCCTCACCCCTGGGCAGGAGTCATGGAGGGAAGGTCCTTCAGTGCAGGCCTGGGGCGGGATGTTGAGGCTGCATCCCCCATGGGTGTTCCCTCGTCCCTCAGAGCTGCCCTGGCCCAGGCCTTCCCAGCCTGGGTCTCCAGCACCGCCCTCCCACATTCCTGCGTGGTCCTGGGTGGCCCCCAGGCTGTGGCCAGCCCTGGCAGCAGTGGGACTGTGAGTAGCAGGGACTCTGGGCCACAGGTGGCGTCTCCATTGGCAGGAGTGGTTGGTCTTACTGGGACGACGTCTTCTTAAAAAAAAGAACATAACACTGCTGCTCCTGCGAGTTTCACAAATATGCAGGCTGGGGCAAAAGCAGGGTTCCAGTTATTCATATAGAAAATAATACATTAAATACTAACACAAGAATAGACCCTCGTACTCACAACTGTAACCCGACTTTTGCCCACCGTGTATGTGATGACCCTGTGGACTGGAGGGGCTGGGAGCGTGAGGGCCTTGGAGCACAAGCAGGTCCCACGACTCTGTTCTCGCCTCGTTACAGCCAAATACCAGAATGTTCTGCTCAGGGCAGCCAGGCAATGTGCCACGGGTGGGGGACTTCTGGGACACGACTGGTGGGAATTGGGCTGAGAGACCCAGAGGGACGTTCCCTGGCCCATCAGAGCCCCTTTCCTCTTTGCTCTGAGGTTGTCTGTGTCCCCCACCCCGCAGGCTCTTTGTGCCCTTTCCCTCCAGGCCCCACCCTGAGACACGCTCAACAGTCCCCTCTCCTCAGGAGCTCGCCGGCTCCTCCACGGCCCTTGTCAGGACTCGGCCACCCAGCAGAACTGAGCCCATGCCAGCCAGCGCCCGCACCACTACAGCCCGCAGGCCGCTGCTGCCCTCACCACGTCCGTCCTCTCCCCGGAGAGCCTGTTCCCCCTTCACGCACCGTCCTGGTGTGAGCACCACACCCCAGTTCCAACACACCATTGCCTGCTCCCCGCTCTTTAGCTGGGAAGAGTCTACCCTCAGGGAGCCATGAGCTGGGCTCACAGGATAGGTCGGTGGTCTCAGCTGGAGCTGAGGCCAAGTGGGCTTGCACCTGGGCCAGAGCACCGAGGCCTGGACTCTGTGCAGCTTGCCTCTCGAGGATCCTTGCTTTCTCCCTGTTGGCATTTGGGATGTGTTTGGACGCAGCCTTGCCCAGAGATCTAGGGCCATGGTGTGTGGGAACTGGAGTGCGGTGCTCACACCAGGACGGTGCGTGAAGGGGGAGCAGGGACTGGAGGGCGGTGCTAGACCCTGCTGACCAGGGCTGGATTCCTGGCAACTCCCTCAAGGAATAACATTACCCTCCCGGACACCTAAAATTAACATAAAGTAAAACTGAATGTAAAGTAATTGAAATATAAAATTAAAAGAAACATTACCTGCCTGGATGAGGTTGAGGATGACTCAGGAGGAAACCAACCTCCCTACCTCGGAAGGGGCCTGGCCCGCGGGACCCCTGTGGAGAAACCCTTGAACACAGTCCTGAGTCAGAAGGTCAAGTCCAGCCCTGGGGCAGGGAGAATCAGGCATGGGCAGGAGCCAACTAATTCTCCGTGTGGAATTTGCTCAAAAACCCTTTGGCAAAAAACCAGTTGCCTGCATCCAGTCTGAAAGGGCGAGGGCTACGCCCTCCATCTTGCCTCAGGGTAAGGGCTATGTCCTTTCTCCTCCCCTTACTCCAACCCCCCCCCCCCCCCATAAAGCCCGTCTCTACGCGGGGGTTCCCTCTCTCAGCCACTTGGCCTGCCATTGTGTCGGCGAGTCTGGTGGATGGGGAGCTCAAGCTAGCTTGAAATACAGATTCTTATGCTTTTGCATCGGATTGGCTGGCTCCCTGATGTGGTTTCTTGGGAATCTTGAAATCTGGGCATAACACAGTCAAGGAGAGCCAATCTTTCAAATAGCAATTTGCTAACTTAGCAATTAGCGATTCAGGGGGGAATTGTTTGTTTTAAGTGCTTCAATACTTGGGGCCGTCTTATGTCCAAAGCATGACGATTTCTTGTGTGATTCGAACTGGAGATGTCATGGATGTCCTGTTTCATGATTGTCCATCCTGCCTACACTTCTCCGACTTCTGCTTCATGCATTTGAGCTCACAGTATATTACGAGCCCACATCTCCTGCACACACTGACCCCTCCCAGTCACTGGGGAGCCAAGCCCAGACCCGGGAGACTTGGTGTGTCAGTCACCAAAGAAGGACTTCCCCAGCATGGCAATACCCACACACCCATGGATGTCAGTCAGGTTCCTGGTGAAAATCAGAGGGCACATCACAGGCGCCTGAGGAGAGGAACTGTTCACATAGGTGGACAGACTTAAGGGAAGGGCTGTGGGATGGAGAGGTGACAGAGCCCAGCAGTATTGGGAGGCATCACCTCCCTGGACCTGGATGGGCAGGGGAGGGGCTGCACAGACCCTAAGGCGAGCGGTGCCTGCAGGAGAGGGTCACAGGACAGGAACTGCAGCCCTCCGCAGAGAGCACTGCTACCATCACACCCTATCCAGAAGGAGGGAGCAGGCTGTGCATCCCTCTCCCCTCCCTCTCCAGCCTCCTACTGCTACTTCCCCATTAGCCGAATCAGCGGAGGCTGAGGCTGAGGGAGCCTGGGCAATGCAGTTCAAGAGGGAATGTTCCCGGGGCTCAACCACTGAGCCACACTGCCAGCCATCAGTGGATCCTATGTGCAATGATTATTTCTGTGGTGTTTGCCTAGTGGTGATTGACTATTTCCCATTTCTTCTACATTAATAAATTAATTAGAATTCTGCAGTAAAAGTTGCCCATTCTCCACATTCATTTTAATCCATTAGTTACTCATATCAGTATGGATTCATGAATAGAATATTTATCTTATTCTATAGGTTAAAACCCAATACTGTCATTATTTATTTTATGACTCAAATCAATCCAGCTTGAGCCATTAGAAACTCCTTCAGTTTGGCTCTGGTGTTCTTTCAATAGCCCCCATCTTTGCTGTCTGTCTGTCTATTTATCTATCGATTGATCAATCTATCTATCTAATCTGTTTTAGCATTGCCTTACTTTCTGGCACTACAAGGATGTTCCAGGCTAATCCTGTATTTCCCCCACTCCAGCCCTACAGTCAAGTACTTCTCCTTGGAGCTCTGGTTCCTTTTATTAGAGAATGGTATTAGAGATCAAGATTTGGGTGAGAGGTATGCTCATTGCTACTGGGATATCATTGCTCCTAGGAACTTCCAGCAGATAGATCTAGGAAATTATATATATACTAACCCTTTCATATATATATATTTGCATCTATCAGTATTTATAATTAAAAACCATGAGTATGTATTGATACCTCAGATTCCAGTCCAACACCACTGGATTCACTTTAGTGTTTCCCATTATTTGTAATTTCTTTCTCCAATAATTATAATCTACATTATATCTACTTATGCATTTAATTCTAGTATATACAGGAGTACCCCACCTTATTCACAGTTTAGCTTTCTATGGTTTCAGTTACCCATGGTCAAACTTGGCCCTAAATATTAAATGGAAAATTCCAGAAATAAACAGTTCCTAAGTTTTAAATTGCATGCTGTTCTGAGGAGCATGATGTGGCACCATGCTGCCCAGCATATCCACAAAGAGTGCTGGTCCTGGCAATTAGAATACGCCGAAGAGAAGCCGTAAAGTGCCTCTCTAAGTGAAAAGGTGTGTGTGTATAGGAAAGACATGGCATACATAGAGTTTAATACTCCCTGTGGTTTCAGGCATCCAATGGGGGCTGGGGGGGGGGGGGCGGTCTTGGAACATACCCTCCATGGATAAGGGGTCGTATAAATATTGGTTCAGAACTGCTAACCCACAATCCTGTAAGAAACATATTTACTGGCCTGATTACAGGATTTATGTAGTTATTTCTGCCTTTAGCCTTAGAGAATCCAGTCAATACAGTCATATGCCACATATGACATTTCAGGTAATGACGGGCCACGTCTGTGATGGTCCCACAAGACTATAATGGAGCTGACAGATTCCTGTTGCCTAGTGACCTCGCAGCCGCCTACCATCACAGTGCAATGCATTCCTCACGTGTTTGGGGTGATGCGGGGTAAACAAGCCTACTGCGCGGCCACTCCCAGAAGAGTACAGCAATCTAAAACAAGAAAGAAACCAGACGGCAACACCCACTTTGCTGCCTTAGGGCAAACGGACAAACCATGTCTAGAGGGGACTCCAAGTCAAGTGGGGCTGGGAGACTATAAGCCGCCTAAAGCAAAAAAATAAAAAAAGTACAGCACATGCACACAGCACTTGGCAGTGGTGATAAATGCCTGACTGGCTTCCGCACCGCGAAGCTATCCTTTCCACCACCATCGCAGAAGGCACCCTTCCTCCTTGTACGCACAGCTTCCTGGACCAGCGCCAGTGGGTGCGCGGCCGCTGGCGCTGGATTTAATCTCTGATGTTGGTGCAGCGACTCGCGGTGCAGCCTGCGGCCCGAGCAACAGGCAGCCCACGCCGGGCGCGCCCTCCAGGCTGCGCGCGCGCCTCTGGGACGCCCCCCGGCGATGCCATGGCCTGCGGACGCCTTTCCCTCCCGGATCCTGGATCCCGCCATTTGGCGGCGCAGGCCCGTGCACTCTTCCAAAGAGTTTAGGATTCTCCTTCCTTTCCCACCCTGTTGGTGTGGCCGTTTTCTTCATTTCAAGCAGAGTTGGGATCTTTCGTTAGTGTTCGCATTCCGTTCCAGAGTCCTCTCTGCTCGGTTCCAGATGCTTTCAGCACTTGCTTTATGGAAAGAGTGACTTCTGCAATGGTGGTGGAAAGGATAGCCTCGCGGTGCGGAAGCCAGTCAGGCATTTATTTCATCACTTGCTTTAGCGAGGGGGGGGGGGGGGGGGATGGGAAATTATACTGTGTTTTTTCAAGTCGGAACTACGCGCAGACAGACTCAGACAGCTGTCCCTGTCCTCTCCTCTCTCCTGCCTATGCCGTGCCCCCTTCTTCCCACTGCCACCCCCACCGCCTGGAGGAACCAGACTCTGGATTCCGGCTCATCCCCCCCTGCACTTCCTGCCCCGGGTGCATCCTCTTACACCCGCCTCCTTCCTTTACAGGAAAGGTAGCCCCCAGAGATGTGCTCCTTTGCACCTCACTTTTTTCTACCTAACAGTAAGAACATACTTTTTTAAAGTATGAAACACTACATGACATATGAAGGAATCCACCAAAAAGTTTCCCCGCAAAGAAGGCGCGTGCGACGCGCGCCCGCGAGGCCGTGGCCCCCATGATCTGACCCATTAGATGGCTGGAACGGAAACTGGTCGGCGGGCGGCGGGCGGCCCCACCCTCCGTGGCGCCCTGGAACCGGCAGTTATGGCTACGCCGGCAGGAAGCGCCGCCGCGCGCCCACGCGGAGGACAGCAGCACCGCGGCCGGGTCTGCGGCCAGAGCCTCCCGGGAAGAACGTGCAGGTGGTCAGACTCAGCCAGCACCGCCCCCCTGCCCCTCCCTGTCCCCCCCCTCCCCCCCCCCCTCCGGCCATGAAGGTGGTACAGAAAAGAAGGCGGCGGTAGGTGAAGAAGGCGACACTGAAGACGAGGCTGCACCGAGCTACGCACGGAAAGGAGGCGGAGGAAACGAGCCCCGACTAGAACCGAGTCCTGCGGAACCCACGCGAGGAGACGCAGGGGAGCTGCCTGCTTTTCGGCCTGGCTGTTCGGGGCCTGCCTGCAGCGTTTGGCTAGCAATGCAGCCTTCTCAGCCGGCGAGCGGCTGCATCACCCCCACGCCCGCGCAGCCCGCGCGAGTGCGCAGTGCCTCCCGCGGAAGCGGGCATCGGCTGGCGGGCGGATAAGGGACGGGTAGACGGAGTAAGAATAATCTTTGAGCCCTAACTGGTTTGGCTCAGTGGATAGAGCGTGGGCCTGCGGACTCAAGGGTCCCAGGTTCGATTCTGGCCAAGGGCATGTACCTTGGTTGCGGGTACATCCCCAGTGGGGGGTGTGCAGGAGGCATCTAAATCGATGTTTCTCTCTCATCGATGTTTCTAACTCTCTATCCCTTTCCCTTCCTCTCCGTAAAAAGTCAATAAAGTATATTTTTTAAAAAATAATAATCTTTGAGCCCCAGCCGGTTTTGCTCAGTGGATAGAGCCTCGGTCTGCGGACGGAAGGGTCCCGGGTTCATTTCTGGTCAAGGCACATTCCCGGGTTGCAGGCTCAGCCCCCAGTAGGGGCGTGCAGGAGGCAGCCGATATTTTTAAAAAGAATAATCTTTGATTGCACGCTCCCATTGGCTTCGCTGTATCCATATGAACAAGTTAAGTATAAAAAGGGGACTTCGTCCAGATTTTTTCTTCCGATTGAGACAAGTAACACAAGCACTAATAGGAACCAGGGGGCAGGACAACCAGCCCCCCAGAGGCTGGAGGCTGAGCTGGACCTGGCGGCCTCTGGCGGCCCACAGGCGGGGCGGCCCGCAGGCCGGCTGCCCAGAGCGGCTCCCGCTCAGCAGATCACCCTCCTGGTCCCTTGCCTCCCAGCACAGGGGGGAGCGTGACGGGGGCCAGCTTTGAAGGGGAACTGATGCGATCCATGAGGTGGTCCTCTCCCGGGACCAGCGCCCGCACTCTCTTACATTTACGGGGCACAACACTTGCTGCAACTGATCGTGAATCTTCCGGAAGCCCCTGGGGAGATGTCCTTTCTGAGAAGAAGCTGGAGGCTTTGCTGCCACGTGCTCTCTCTCAGGTTTTCGGCGAGCACTGGTGGCTTCCGCCCAGGGCCCGCCTGTTGTCGCTGCCTGGGAGGCACCTGCCAGCCCCAGGACCCCGGGGCCACTTGGTCACGTTTGGGTGGCTCCGGAAGAACAGCCGCTGCCTGGCTTTGCGCTCCGGATCCCCAGGGCAGAGCTGGGGAGATGGTGGAGAGGCGATGCCCACCCCGGGGGCCTCTGGCAGGGCGGGCCCAGTTATCTGAGTTGTTACCTACCCTCGTTACCTCTGTTAAGGAGCACTTCCTGGGTGCCTGACCGCCTCCAACATCTGACCCTCGCCACTGGACACTCCACCTGCGGCGGGAGAGGAGGGGCCGTGTTCCCGGTGAGCGGTCCCTGACCTTGTGCGTAGCTTAGGCTGCTTCAGTAGACGTTGGAGCTGTTAGCAATAGCCACATTTTTTAGTTGTTAGCACTAAGCAAAGTTGTTTTTGCAAACTGTTTCATTCATATAATGAGAATGAGCAACTCTGCCCAACAAATTTTATTTGGGCTTGGAAACTGCAAAATATCCCCAAAATATTTTAGAGGGAATTGATATTGATGGCAAAAGAAAACTTGCAGCTATACATTTGCTTATTACAGTTTCTTTTCCGTAGAATCTTATTTTTGTTGATCTAAAAAAAGCATTATCAGACTTGTTTGATATTTTATAGCTGTATTTTATTGTGTAATATTATGGTTCCCATTCTGTAAAATGTTATTTTTGATGTTCTAAATAAAGCAGAATCCATCTTGTTGGGAAAAAAGAATCACATGAAAATGATTACTTAACATGAATTGAATTCTAACATAACATTTTTTCTTTTTTATTTGCTAATCACACCCCTCAGTCACTTTATTCTGAGGGGAGAGGGACGGGCAGGGCGGGAACACAGGATTTTTTTTGTGATGGGAATTTCAGTTCTAAAAAAGACCAGTTACTAAGCAATAGTATCTAGTTTTTTATTTTTTATTTTTATTTTTTTTAATATATTTTATTGATTTTTTACAGAGAGGAAGGGAGAGAGATAGAGAGTTAGAAACATCGATGAGAGAGAAACATCGATCAGCTGCCTTCTGCACATCTCCTACTGGGGATGTGCCCGCAACCCAGGTACATGCCCTTGACCGGAATCGAACCTGGGACCTTTCAGTCCGCAGGCCGACGCTCTATCCACTGAGCCAAACCGGTTTCGGCTATTTTTTATTTTTAAAAAAATCTTTATTGTTGAGAGTATTACAGGTGTCCCTTCCCCCCGCCCATTGACTGCTTTAGCCCACTCTGTCCCCCACCCGAGGCCTTCACCATACTATTGTCTGTCTCCATAGATTATGCATAGATCTTTGGTTAATCTCTTCATACCCCCCTCACCCCTTCCCTCTGAGATTCCTCCATCTGTTCCATGCTTCCATGCCTCTGATTTTATTTTATTCATCAGTTTATTTTGCTCATTAGATTATTTGTTCATTTATTTTGATTTTTAGATTCAATTGCTGATAGGTATAGTACCATTTTATTGTTTATATTTTTCTTCTTCTTCCTCTTCCTCTTCTTAAAGAATACTCTTCAGCAGTTCATATAATACTGGTTTGGTGGTGATGAACTCCGTTAGCTTTTTCTTATCTGTGAAGCTCTTTATCTGACCTTCAATTCTAAATGATAGCTTAGCTGGGTAGAGTAATCTTGGTTGTAGGTCCTTGCTTTTCATCACTTAGACTATTTCTTGCCACTCCCTTCTGGCCTGCAAAGTTTCTGTTGAGAAATCAGCTGACAGTCATATAGGTGCTTCATTGTAGATAACTAACTGCTTTTCTCTTGATGCTTTTAAGATTCTCTCCTTATCTTTAATCTCTGGCATTTAAATTGTGATGTGTCTTGGTGTAGGCCTCTTTGGGTTCCTCTAGTTTAGGACTCTCTGCACTTCCTGGATTTTTAAGTTTATTTCTTTCACCAGGTAGGGGAAATTTTCTGGCATTATTCCTTCAAATAGGTTTTCAATATCTTGATGTTTCTCTTTGCCTTCTGGTACCCCCGTAATGCGAATGTTGGTATGCTTGAAGTTGTCCAGAGGCTCCATACACTATCTTCATATTTTTGGATTCTATTTCTTTTTGCTCTTCTGATTGGGTGTTTTTTGCTTCCTCATATTCCAAATCATTGATTCTCAGAATCCTCTACTCTACAGTTGAATCCCTGTAAATTATTCTATATTTCAGTTAGTGTATGCTTAATTTCTGACTAGTCCTTTTTTATGTCATTAACAATCTCACTAACATCCTTGAAAATCTCACTGAGTCCCTTAAAGCTTTCATTAAGTCCCTTGAAGCTCTCATTAAGATACTTGAGTAACATTATAAACATTGTTTTGAACTCTGTATCTGGTAGTTTGCTTGCTTCCATTTCTTTCATTTGTGACCTGTTTCTTTGTCTCTGTATTATGGCTGCTTCCCTGTGTTTGTTTCTATGTATTATGTAGAGCTGCTATGTCTCCTGGAATTGGTAGAGTGGCCTTATGTATTAGGTGTAGGGCCCAGTGGCTCAACCTCCCTCGTCACCTGAGCTGGGCACTCTAGGTGCACCCTGTGTGGGCTGTGTGCACAGTCTTGTTGTAGTTGAGGCTTATTGCCATTGGCAGCACTGGGAGGAATTGACCTCCAGGCCAGCTGGCTGTGAGGACCAGCTGCATCTACAATGAAAGAACTGTTATGCAGGAGACACCCCTATGGAGCAGGACTTGCTTCAGTAGGGTTTTGGTGCTCACTGATTCTGCCCCCTGAGTATGTCACTTGTGGATGTTAGAGTTGTAATCTGATACAGTCTGAAGCTGTCCACCGGGTGTACTGGCTCTGGGGCTTCCCAGGAGGTACACTCTCTGGGGCCACCTGGCAGGAGCTACAGAGAGATCTGCAGATGGCTGCTACTTGTATTGGGCTAGGAAGTGCCCAGGTAAAGCCCAGCTATTTTGCCTTTTTAAAATAGAAAATGCCATGCACAAAAACAGCCTAACTGGTTTAGCTCAGTAAGCAAGGCAGGCTGGTGCTAGTGCTGGGTCTTGGGCCTTTTATTGAGAGGTTTGGGACACACTGATGCCAGCTGCTGCTTGTTTGAGACATTTTAGCAAAGTCTGAAGCCTGAGCCAGGACAGGCCATTCATATGGAAAAGCTGCTGCAAACATCTTGGGTGGGACTGAAAATTGAATGGGGCAGAGTCTCAGGGAATCACCAGGATGGAGTGAACAGTATGGGCCATGCTGATGGAAACTCAGATATGGCTGCCAGTGAGCTCTGCAATAGGGAATGTCTTAGCACAGAAACAATTACTCCAAGTTCCTGCAGTGATGCCAAACAACCCGGTTCCTCTCCATATGTCCAAAGCTGCCACCCAGTGCTGGAGCTCAGAGGAAGCAGACCATGTAAGTTCGTGCACAGGCCCTTTAAGAGGAACACCTGAGACTCCAGCAGCTTCCGTGTCACTCAGCCACAATCCCCACTGGTTTTTACAGTCCAAAGTTACAAGGACTTCTCTTCCCAGCTCTGGAACCTTGGCTGGGGGTCTGGTGTGGGGCTAGGACCCCCTGCTTCTCACGGGAGACCTTGGAGATATCCCTCCCAGGATATGTGGCACATGTGGTGTCGGACCAGCCCTTTCCATGCCTCCTTGCCTCCCACCAGTCTCAATGTGCTTTCTTCCTTACTTCTCTAGTTGGTGGGCTTCCATTCAGCCAGATTTCAGGTGGTTCTTAATGATGATTGTTCTGTATTTTAGTTGTAATTTTGATGTGGTTGTGGGAAGGGGTGATACCACTGTTTACCTAAGCTGCCATCTTGGTTCCTCAAAATTTTTTCTTTACGACACTTAATAAAGCATTTGGAAGACTGTAAAACAGAAATACCAGAGTTCTAGGATAAGATGGTGGACATCAGACTGAGAAAAACAGGAACTTACATATCTCAGGAGTAAAATAGAAGAATAAAGGTTATCCATTTTAGAAATGAAGGCTAAACTACAAGGAACCACATTAAGTGCCTATGAATAGAAGAGAATAGAAAGAAAAGAAAGGAAAGGAAAGGAAAGGAAAGGAAAGGAAAGGAAAGGAAAGGAAAGGAAAGGAAAGGAAAGGAAAGGAAAGGAAAGGAAGAGAAGAGAAAGAAGAGAAGAGAAGAGAAGAGAAGAAAAGAAAAGAAAAGAAAAGAAAAGAAAAGAAAAGAAAAGAAAAGGAATCATATTAAAGAGATACTGTGTTTGGTAAACAATGGCAGACGTGGAAACCAGGTAGAAGAGACTTCATGTCTGTAATTGAAATCCCCAAAGAAGAAAGGCGAGCAATGGAATAGAGCAAATAGTTTAAGGTACAATTAAGAAGTGCTCCTGAGCTGCTACCTTGAGCTAGTGCGCAGCTGTGTCAGAGCCACGCCCAGCTCATCAGGGTGATCGCAGATGTGAAGCTCGCTGTCTTCACAACATGCTGGGCATGTGGCTCTTCCTGCGGGTCGTTCTGTATCTCTATGTGGCCATCAACAACCCCAAGAAGCAGGACTGAAAGGCCCCAGGGTTTCAGGACATAGTCTGAGGAAGATGGAGGATGTGAGGGGCTTTCACAATTCACTTCATCCCTCTACCCATCACAACATACACCTGTATTTTTCTAAACAACTTTTATTTCCTCAAAGTCTTCTTTAAGCCTAGGGAACAAGAAGCTGCCATTGAGTAAGGCTCAGTATAGGGGCTTTCTTTTCTACACCCCAAGTCCCAATATAAAGACAGATTTTTTTGTCACCGCCCCCCCCCCCCCCCAGGAATGTTCCTGAAATAAAAGAAACCTAGAATCTATATTGAAAGGGCATATTGCATACTATGGAAAGCTAAACCAGAACAATCATCACTGACCCAAATCCTAGAAAATAAACATTGTACTTTAAAAAATAAAGCAAGATGGTCAGCCCGAAAGATCAAGTCACTTGTTAGAAATGCTGGGTGCCGGAGGCCGGTCCATCCTTGCTGCTTGACGCAGTCGCTGCAGGAAAGAGGCATCTGCACAGCATGTGTTTCAGTGGACCTGGCGTATGTAGCATACTGTTTTTAATATGTTTGCTCCCTTTAGCGCCATGTGTTTTAACCAAGGTCACCTCTCCGAGAAAGGTTGTTTCCCCAGGTGGGGATCTTTCCCTGAGGTTAGGGAGGGGATACAACCCCTTAATTAAGTGCCAGGCGGGTAATTAAGTTACATGGTCTTTACTCCCTGGAATGGAGATGAGAAACACCTTAACCCTTGTAATAGAAATTGACGGGATTGGAATCGGCTGGTATAAATACGGATGTAATAAGACAATAAACGTCAGATCCTCATCAGTTCCTGACCAGAACTCTGACCAGAACTTTGGCTGGAGATCCTGGCTATAGGTCCTGACTAGGCTGCTGACCAACTGAAGGCTGTCAATTCTAAAACAATTGACAAAGGAATTTAAGAACTGCGCTTTTGAAAATAACTTCAGAGGTGGAATCATCTTTAAAATGCTGAAGGCTGTCTTCGTGTCATTCCTTCTTCGCCGACTCTGTCCACACCTTTGGGGACCCCTGGACCTGCTGGGATTGGACTCCAGCAGCTGGGGACTGCTTAACCTCTGTGCCAGAGGGCAGTGCAACAACACCTACAAGACACTCAAGGAAAATAGTGCGGATTGTAAATTTCAAACCCAGTCTAGGATGAAGTATAAAGGCTACAGACCAATAAGACCACACACTTAAGAACTCAGATTAGCCAAAACCGGTTTGGCTCAGTGGATAGAGCGTCGGCCTGGGGACTGAAGGGTCCCGGGTTCGATTCCGGTCAAGGGCATGTACCTGGGTTGCGGGCACATCTCCAGTGGGAGATGTGCAGGAGGCAGCTGGTCGATGTTTCTCTCTCATCGATGTTTCTAACTCTCTATCTCTCTCCCTTCCTCTCTGTAAAAAATCAATAAAATATATATTTAAAAAAAAAAAAAAAAGAACTCAGATTATGGCCCTAACTGGTTTGGCTCAGCGGATAGAGCGCCGGCCTGTGGACTCAAGGGTCCCAGGTTCGATTCCGGTCAAGGGCATGTACCTTGGTTGCGGGCACATACCCAGTGGGGAGTGTGCAGGAGGCAGCTGATCGATGTTTCTCTCTCATCAATGTTTCTAATTCTATATCCCTCTCCCTTCTTCTCTGTCAAAAAATCAATAAAATATATATATATATTTTAAAAAGAATTCAGATTATGGTTCACACGACCCTTTTTTCCTTTTAACTTTTTAACCTTTTTTAAAATAGAAAATGCCATGCACAAAAACAGAAAACAATGGATACTCATGAATAACAATTATTCAACCCCAGATTTCTTCCTAGCTTGTTACAGAACTTAAGAGTTTCACTGCTTGGGTGTTTTATTCAAGAATGAGAAGTGGTTGTCCCAAGGTAGTTTTTGTTTTGTTTTGTTTTGTTTTTACTTGCAGCAAGTAAAGGAGACAGGGGATTTATAGCCAAAGCTCTGTCTCCCAGAAGGGAGGCTCAGTCAGTACTTATCTACACTAATAAAAGACAAAGATGCTAATTGACCATACCTTTGCTATACCCACCAGCCAATCAGAAGAGTATGCAAATTAACCCAACAAAGATGGCCGTTAAATTTGCATACTGCAGGTGGGACAGGCAGTGCCAGATGCTGCCGGCGGGATCTGGGCGCAGATTGGGGACCAGGGAGGCGGAGCCAGTGATTGCCCCGGCCAGAGGCCTGAGGCCTGGGCAGGGGCAGAGCGGGCCATCAGAGCTGGCTGGGGGTCCCCTGCCTAGGCCTAATGCCCCAGCCAGAGGCCTGAGGCCTGGGTAGGTGATCAGAGCTGGCTGGGGGTCCCCTGCCCAGGCCTATCGCCCCAGCCAGAGGCCTGAGGCCTGGGTAGGTGATCGGAGCGGGCTGGGGGGTCCCCTGTCCAGGCCTAATGCCCTGGCCAGAGGCCTGAGGCCTGGGCAGGGGCATAGCCGGCAACCACCTGGGGCTGGAGGTCCGCTGCCCAGGTCTAATGCCTGGCCTAAGGCCTTAGGCCTGGGCAGGGGCCGAGCCAGGGATCGGTGTGAACTACAGAGGAAACACCTTTTCTGACTGCTCATTGGCTAAGCTCCCTGTATGCCACTGGTAATATTCTTAGTAACTTGGGTAATAAGAATCCAAGAAGGTGATGTAGGGTTTTTCCACCTCACTCCTGGAGAAAAAAAAGGAAGGTCTGCTGCTGTAGGGCTAAGAAATGTCATATCCTGCCCTAGCCGGTTTGTCTCAGTAGATAATGCCTCGGCCTGCCTACCACAGAGTCTGGGTTCAATTCTGACCAAGGGCATGTACCTAGGTTGCAGGCTCCTCCCTGGCCCGGGCCCAGGTCAGCGCTCATGCAGGAGGTAACCAATCAAAGTGTTCCTCTCACTTTGATGTTTCTCTCTGTCTTCCCCTTTCTCTTCCACATTCTCTAAAAATCAGTGGAAACATATTCTCAGGTGAGGATAAAAAAAATAATAAAGAAATGTCATATCCTATGAAAGACACATCTTGAAAATGCCTAAAGAAAGTTGTCATTTTTTCATGGTGAAGGGACTGGAGTCCGTGTTGATGAAAACACCTTGGTGGCTGCTGTGACTGGCAGTGGCTGCAGCAGCGGGGTGATGGGGCTGGCGCCTTCCCCTGATCAGCCTGGCGCCTCCCACAAAGGGAGGCCAGACTTCGGCTTAGGCCTGCTCCCCAAGGGGAGCAGGGAGCGGGCCTAAGCTGTCAGTAGGACATCCCCTGAGGGTTCCCAGTATGTGAGAGGGGTCAGGCTGGGTTGAGGGACCACCCCCTCCCCCCCCAGGGCACGAATTTCATGCACCGGGCTCCTAGTCCTATATAATAAAAGCCAAGCAACCGAATGGTGGGATGACCAGAATGACTGACCAGTCACTATGATGTGCACTGACTATCAGGAGGCGGACACTCAACACAGGAGCTGCCCCCTGGTGGTCAGTGTGCTACCACAGTGGGAGTGCTGCTCCCGCTGTGAACCCTGGGCCGATGAGCAGGAATCCAGGCTGCAATCATTGCCTCCTCATCCCAGGCTCCTCCACCTCACTCCCTGCCGCCTCCTCTGGACATCCGCAGGCCATGCAATGCCACAGCTGGGCTCACAGAGCTGACCCCGGAGGCTGGGAGGTGGGTTTGTGGCCACCGCAGGACTGAGTGCTATTGTCCCCGGGCCCGGCCTGGAGAGGTGAAGAAGGAGCAGCCACTCAGAGGGCAGGTCCACAGCCACTCGGCTGACCAGGATGAGCGGTGTTCCCACAGCAGGTGATCCCCACAGTCCACGCCCCCCACCAGAGCAGAATCCTGTGCACTGGGCCTCTAGTACTGCACTATTTGGTCTACTATACATTGATTTCTTCTTTGTGGCTGGCTACGTGTATTGGGTTGGGTTCCTGTTTGCAGCTGGTTTCTCTTCTCTTCTATAATCCAATGGGAATCAGAGCTGAGAAGTCAAGTGGAACCAAAATGTAATGCTAGTGATTGTGTTTTGTCAATTGGGGAACTGGACTTTGGAGAATTAAGAATTATTTGGGGGAATTGGTAATGAAAGGATTCATCTTTGACTGAGACCCAACAGGTATAGTGGCCACAGTGTTCCCCTTCTCAGCTGGTCTGGGCTCAAATAGCTTCCTGAACCTCATGGAGACAGGCCTGGGCTCCTACAGGCTCTGATGGGCTCCCCTGGGGCACCGTACCCACTGTGTTCCAGACATGGGGCAAAAGACAAGTGGAACCTGACCCTCCTCCTCAGGACTCAACATTGGGGGACACAGAAATAGGCATTTGCCTGGTGCCATGGGAGTACCAGCTGCACAGGGGTGGGGTAGTGTGGAAGGGACTGCACTAGGAGATGGCGCCACTGTGAACCTGACAATATGTGAGCTCCTGGTTGTTCAGTGAGTGAACCAAAGGAGCCACGCCTGCATTAATTTAGCAGATGCTACTGGAACACCAGTCTAGGCAGGGTGTGCTCCCATCAGTAGAAGAGACTTGGTTGCAGCCCCATGGACAATCGTCACAGAGACGCACACAGGAAAGTGACTGGTTAGTATAACCGCAGAAAAGAAGCATGTCTCAGTAGATAATGCCTCGGCCTGCCAACCACAGGGTCTGGGTTCAATTCTGACCAAGGGCATGTACCTAGGTTGCAGGCTCCTCCCTGGCCCGGGCCCAGGTCAGCGCTCATGCAGGAGGTAACCAACCAAAGTGTTCCTCTCACTTTGATGTTTCTCTCTGTCTGTACCTAGGTTGCAGGCTCCTCCCTGGCCCATGAGTGTATGTGGTCGACCCATCCTGAGTGTGCGTGTTGGGGGGCAGTCAGGGACCTGAAGGATGGAAGAGTAGGAGCCGCCTGGACAAGGGTACTTTATGAGGGAGGATGGAGAGCATTCCAGACAGAAAAACAAAACAGCATGTGCAGACCCTGAGGCGAGCAGGAGCGGGTGTCAAGGGAAATGAAAAAAGGTCCGTGTCTGAGGCGGAGGGAAAGGGATGTTTTTGTTTGCAATAGAAAGCCTGATACACAGTGGCTCAAAGGATGAGGAAACCGGATCCTCTCACCGCGCATGTGGCAGCTGCAAGATTGGTTCAGGGACTGAATAAAGGAAACCGGGGACCCAGGTTCTTTCTGTGTTTCTGCTCTGTCCTAACCAGCGAGTTGGCTTTTCCTTGGGCTTATTCCCCCTATGGTTAAAGTGGCTGCCACCGTTTCAAGCATCATTTCCAGCCATGAAAACGCACCGTGGAGCCTGGCCAGTGTGGCTCACTTGATTTGAACATCGTCCCTGCACCAAGGGTCATGGTTTGATTCCGTCAGGGCACATACCCAACTTGCAGGTTGGACTGCTTCTTCCGGTTTTCTTTTTTTATTATGAAAACCTTTCCCAGAAGCCCCCTGGCCCTCTAAAAACCGGATGAAGACAGATTGTTCAGCCAATTGGGACTTCTCCAGGAGTGACCAGAAAAGATGTGGGGGCTCCACCAGTCCAGCCCCACCCATCCCCCAGCTGGTCTCTCCACCCTGGCCTCCCTCCTGGCGATGCTGGGAGCAGCCCCTCCTGCCCAGGTGTCCCTTGAAGGACCTGCTCTCAGGGCTGGATGATCAGCCTCGGCCCATCTGCAGACTAGAGGAAGCTTTTGGGGGGACAACAACAGGAACCAAGCACTAAGTGGGCTGGCCCTGGGGTGAGCGTGGGAGGTGCCTAGCCTGGGGAGAAGGGGCAGGTCTGAGCAGGGCATCACCCACAGGCCGGCGGGAGGGGAGAGGATACCCGACGGGGAGCTCCCCGCTGGCGGCCATGGAAGCCCCCTCCCCGCCTTAGCCGGCATCCCAAGGAAGACGCGTTTCCACTCCATCTCCCGGAACCGGGAAGCCGGTGTCATCGGTGTAATCGGGTGTGTGCTCCTCCAGAGGGGGCACCGCAGGGAACGCATGGCGGGGGAAGGGGGGGGAGGGGGGAGGGAGGACAGGGAGGAGGGCAGGGCACAGGGTGGGGGGAGGGGAAACAGCCTGGCTGGGCGGAGGGTTGGGTGAAAGCGGCTGCAGGAGCCGGGGCGGGGCCTCATCCCGTGGCAACTGTGAGTCACCACGGGCAGGGCGGGCCGGGCTGGTGTCACGCACGCGGACACGTGCGGGGGGGGGGGGGGGCGGGGGAGGGACTACGCCCCGGACCGACGGTGCAGGCCTCGGTCGGGGCCAGTGGCGCAGACCCGGAAGACGCTGGAGGGGGGGGCCGCGCCCCGCGAAGAACCGCGGTCCCAGGGGTGGGTCTTGGGCGGGCGCCTCCTGGCGGCCACGCCGAAAACAAGTCCACGGGCGGGGTTCCCGGGGTCCTCGCCTTCGGGGTGACTCACCGCCGGAGGAATCCGGCACACAAACACCCCGCGGGACCGGACGGGACGGGCGTGGGTGGTGAGGCCCAGAAGGCGAGGTACTCGGCGTGGTCTGCGAGCTCCAGAGCCCAGGTCTCCACAGGGCGCCGTGCCCAGGGACGCCCGGTGCCCAGGGATGCTCCGTGCCACGGATGCCCCGGTGCCCAGGGATGCCCGGTGCCCAGGGACGCCCGGTGCCCAGGGATGCTCCGTGCCACGGATCCTCCGGTGCCTAGGGATGCCCGGTGCCCAGGGATGCCCCTGTGCCCAGGGATGCCCGGTGCCCAGAGATGCCCCTGTTCCCAGGGATGCCCGGTGCCCAGAGATGCCCCCTGCCCAGAGATGCCCCGTGCCCGGCGCTATGGGAGGGCAGTTCCGAGGCCTGGGCCCTGGGAGCGCCGCCTGCAGCCCAGAGCTGAGCCCCGGAAGACCAGGGGGTCGAGTGTCCCCCTCCTCAGGGGACGGGTTCCTGGAGGGGGCAGGACGGCTGCTGAACTGAGTAGGGAGGGTGCTTGCCTAGACAGGGCTGAACTGGGGCTGTAGGGAGCATCGGAATCAAGGGTGAGAGGCCGCCGGCGTGTGTGTGTGTGTGTGTGTGTGTGTGTGTGTGTGTGTGGCCGCGTTTGGAATTGGGATGGGGGTGTGGGCTCTGCTCTGGATGGGCCTGGGCCAGCCTGGCGGAGGCAGGAAGTGGACACAGGCTCGGGGCACGTGCTTTAATGAGGCCTCATGCCGAGGGGCCGCCGCTGAGCAGAGCTCGGGCGGGAGGGTTACTCGGGGCTCCCTTTTGTCACTTCAGGAGACCTAACTTCTTCCCAAAACCTGAGAAGGTCTCCGAGGCTTGGTTAGCGGTCTTGTCCACGGTCTCCTGGGTAGTTTTAGCCACCTGGTCCATGGCTGGGGAAGGAAAGGAGAGGGAGGTGAGGGCAGGTGGGGAGCCAGACCAGGCAGGGTCTCCTCCCAGGATGCAGTGTGGGCAGCGGGGCTTCAGAGGGAAGGGTGTGCTGGGTCTGCCCACCCTCCTGCCCTCTGCCCAGCCCGCCCCCAGACCTTTCTGTCCAGCCTCCTGCCCTCTGCCCAGCCCTCCCCCAGCCCCAGACCTTTCTGTCCAGCCTCTGCTGCCTGATCCACCACTTGCTGGGCTGCTGCTCCCGTAGCAGTTACTGAAACAAAGAGATTTGCCTTTAGCCTCTGTTGAGGCCCATGGACCACAGGGACCCACACTGCCACCACCCTCCATCTGTTCTCTGGAGCAGTCTGCCCTCCAGGCCCTAGGGACAGATGCCATCAAGGTAAAGTCCCTTGACCAAGGCCACCCAGCCAGTGAGGGGCATGAGCCGTTTCCATGCCTCTGGGGTGTTCTTGTTTGTTTATAACTCTGGGCTCCTCCCCTCTGGCCTGCTTCCCATCCAATGGCCAGGATGGCTGACAGGAAGGTGGGCGGGGCCAGGCAGGGCAGGGCAGGGCAGGGCAGGGCAGGGCAGGGCAGGGCTGGAGATGGTTCTGGGCTATGGCTGCTGCTGGGCCTGGTCCAGGAAGAACCCTGCCCCCTTCAAGAGCCCCCCAGATGCCTGGGTTCCCACCTTTAGTGCACCTTTAGTGCATCGCGGCCTGCCTCTCCTTCCTCAAGGCCCCCTCCCCACCTCCTTTCCTGTGCCTCGACCCAGAGGGCACACGGTGACGATGCCAATGCCGCCCTGGGCAGGCAGCTTAAGGCAAAGTGCAGACGGAGGTAAACTTCCCCGTCAGGCCCTCTTCTCTGGACCAGAGTCTGTGCCTGTGGGGACCTGTGTTTCCAGGGCCTTTGATGGCAGACGTTGGCTCCCGGCCCCAGAGATCTGACTCCTCCTTCTTCTGAAAAGGAAAGGGCTTGCCTTACCCACACCTGGGGTCTGGTCTGACATAGCCAGGACCCAAAGGAGGTCGAGTGGGGTCCAGAGGGGGGCCCTGCAGAAAGAGGCTTCCTGGTGGCAGCAAGCACGGCTGCCCCTGGGGCGTGGTGGGAGGGTGGGCACGGGTGTGTCTGTTGACTGAGATGTGCAGGGGGATTGGAGCCGGAGCCGGGGTCCCAGGGAAGATGAGCTGACACTGGTGGCCCCGTCCCTTCACATGCCTTCTCCCCACCCTCCCTGGCTGTGAGCTCAGTCAGGGGGGTCAAGACCTGCGGCAGAGCAAGGAGGCTGGGGACCTGCTCTGCTGGGTGGGGCGGGGAGGCCCTCCGGCTGGATGTGAAAACAACTCTTTTTCAGGGGGAGGAAAACTCAAAACAAAGCGCAGTGGGGTCTGGCGCCGCCACCCCATCCGGTCCTGTGTGCTGAGCCCGGTGGGCAGAGGCCAGTCTCAGGGAGGCAGGGTGCACGCTCACCCGCCCCAAGGACCCCGAGGGGCCCCCCTGATTGGCTCTAGCAACCCCAAAGTGCAGCCCGGGCTCCGCACCGCTGCCCCCCCCCCCCCCCCACACTCCCCACACACACACCCAGGACCCTCTAGTCTCCCGGCTGGTCGGGGTGGGCGTCCTGCCAGTCCGCGCTTCTTAGGGGAGGGCAGGCTTCGAGCCCGAGCCTCCTGCCAACTTTCCCTCCGGGCTGCACCCCGCTCCGAGCGCCCAGCGCCTCCTCACCGGCCTCCTGCGCCGTCGCCTCCACTTGCTGCTTCAGGTCTTGCCAGCCCTTGCCGGCCATGGCTGCGGGCCTGCGAGGACGTCGGGTGGCGGAGGACGTCGGGTGGCGGAGGACGTCGGGTGGCGGAGGACGTCTGGTCTAGCTGGCGGCTGCGACTGTGGTTTTTAAAAGGAGCCGCAGGGCCGGCCCGCCCGCATCGGGAGGGGCGGGGCGGGGCGGGCGGTTCCCAGCGCCCGGGCGGGAGGAGTGACCCGGCCCCTCCAGGCTCCGCGGCCCGGAGCTCAGTCTGGCCCCCACCAGGGTGGCGAGGGGAGCAGGAACTGCAGAGGACCGGGCCAGGGGCCGGGGGCCGGGGGCCAGGGGCCAAGGGACGGGGCCAGGGGCCAGAACGGGTCTGCGGGCAGGAGGGGCGCACACACCTGCGCACCAGCGGCCTGCCTTCTCCCTCACCCGCCCAGGGGCTCCCTCCACCCGTGCGCGGGGCCAGCGCCGGGTCAGGAGCTCAAGAAATTAACAGCAGCAGCTGCTTTTGCTGGCATTTACCTCGTGCCGGGCGCGTCGGGCCGCTTTCTAACCTTTACAGCCTCGTGAAATGGGTGTTGCCAGTTTATGGGAAGAAGCGGCGGCGCTGAGAGGCGGGGAGAGCCGGCCCGGGCCCGAGGGTGAGTCACCGCCCCGCGCCCCCGGGGATGGCAGCGCGTGGGGAGGGGCCAGGATCCCCGGGACTGCACATCGGCGCTCGAGGCACAGCCTCCCCGCATTGAAGGGCGAAGGGCGAAGGGCGAAGGGCGAAGGGCGGGCCCCCACCCCACACCCCACGCCGCCTCGCCCACTCGGAGCCTAGAGGCCACCGCTGCCCACCCAGAGTCTGCGGGCCCCCAACCCTCTCCAGGCCCGTCAGCTCCCCCGTGGGCCTCTCCCCATCCTGAAGCTCCGAGAGGCCCCACCTACCCAGGTCCCCCCGAGAGCCCACGCCCTCCCTGTCATGGGGGCGGGGCAGGAAGGGGGCGGGGAGGGTCAGTCCCGGGTGTGAGGTATGGAAGCCACACACACACTCCGCGGAAGGGGTGATGGAGAAGACCGCAACCCCGGGCAAGAGGAAGGGGCCTGCGCCGAGCCGGGTGGGGGCCGTGACCCCGGCCGGGGCGCACAGGCTCTGCGGAGCCGTCGGAGGCGGACTGGGGGACTGGCACCATCCTGGTCGCGGCCGGGCCGCCAGCCCCCGGAGCGCCCCCGAAGCGCCAGGCCCGTGAGCACGACGTCCAGGCAGCTCGCGGGGCTGCTGCGGCCGCGGCCAAGGCCTGAGCAGAAGGCAGCGGCCTCGGAGTGGCCGGAAGCAGCAGCCCCGGCGCAGCCGTCTCGGTGCAGCCACCCCAGGGCAGGTCCCTCCTCTCGCTCATGAGGGCACCGTGTGGCAGTGAGGACGAAATAGGCTGACGGTGCCCCAGACTCAGCCAGGGCCCCTCAGCAGGCGGCAGGGCACCCCCGGCGCGGCGCTCTCTCCCAGGAGGCGGCCCAGGGAGAGGCGGTTCGTCCCCCAGGAAGCCGCGGGCTCCCAGCGCCCTCGGCCAGGAGCAGCCCTGGGGATGTGCGTGGGGTGGAGCCGGCAGCCGGAGCCGACAGCGCCACCTCCTCTGCAGCCGGGAGAGCGCGTGGTGAGCGCTGTCCCCGAGGCCCGGTCTAAGCGCCCCTCCCCAGTCACCTGAGTGGGCTAGCTCCTCGCTTGCTCCTACAGCCCAACAAGCACCGCGCACCTGCCCACCCGGGCCCTGCTGCCTCCTCCTGGCCTGCACAGACCTGCTGTGTGCACGTGTCTGGGCCGGCCTGGGAGCCTTCTAGACCCTTCCCTCCGCCCATGGCGGACTAGCAGGCCCCTGCTCCCTTCTGCCTCCTCAGCAGGGGGTGCCCATGCCCAGCAGGCTGGGTTATCACCCAGCTCAGCTCTGCTTGCTGGGTTTCCAGCCCCCAGGGGTGCCCTGTCCCCTGCTCCCCACCACGGAGGCAGGATGGGAAGGTGGTGTGGACTCATCTCTGACGCCAGCACCAGGGCTCGAGGCCTGGGGCAAGTCACTTGCATGCTCTGAGCCCAAACTGTCTGGGTGTCAAAAGGGAGGGAATCCCTAGTCTGCTCAGCCACCTCAGAGCAAGCCTCCAGGGTGTGATGCCCACAGCACTCCCAGTAGGACTGCGACCAGCCTGTGCTGGGAGCGGGGGCATCTCCACAAGCTCACTGGGGCGCAGGCCATCCGGTGGCCGCAGCAGAGCATGGGAGTCGTTAGAGAAAACCACAGACCCCAAATGGTGTCACTTGTGCTGAAAGTCCATGACACCAAACCTGGATTTAACACCTGATCTAACTGCAGTTTCAACCTCTCCCAGAAACATAATGGTAATCAATCTGGAATGAATCGCCTAATAAAGTCAATTAGCTATTGCTTGAATTTTGGTTTTTTTTTAGTTAACAGAGTGGTTCTGGAAGGAGGCCACCTGGGCTCCGCTCAGCCCCACACTTCCTAGCTGTGTGCCCTTGGGCAAGTTATCCAACCTCTCTGTTCTTCAGTTCATTCTCGGTGAAACTGGGACCAGACCAGTTGCATGTTCCGAGGACTGAGTGAGGTAAAGCTCTCAGGACGCTACGGCTTTCTCTCCAGGGGCTCATGCCTGTGCATCTCTGCTGCTGTGTTTCCTAACGATCCTGGATTTGCTCCTTTCCCGGGGAGGTGGGCACTGGTGCTGGGGGGCTGCTGGAGAGCCCGGCGGGCGGTGTCCTCTGTGAGGAGGAGGATGAAGACTCCTGGCTAAGGGTTTAGGCTGCACATTTTGAAAGTTACCACCTACTCCAGGCAGGGGTGTTAGGAGTCCCTTTCTCCAAAGGACACTGGAGCCCAACACTGGCAGGATGGCCCGGAGCCGTACCCGAGGCTGAGCTAAAGCTCAGGCCTGGGGGTCTGTCCCGGAAGCCCAAAGCAGGGCCACCTCCTCCAGGTAAAGGCCATGATGGATGGGTTGGGGTCAGAGGAATTCCCTAAAGGCATTACCTGCCGTCAGCAGGTTCCCGAAATGCCCAGGGTGTCCCTGTAAGGCACCTGGTCCCAGGTCATCAGGTTGGCCTGTCTTCCTTCCCCAGGAGGCCTGGGGGCTTCTTCATGAAGGAGGCAGCATACGGAGGCAGCATGGGCAAGTAGGGCCAGGTATGGGGACTTGAGTTTTATTTGAAATCATTAAAAAGAAGAATTCACAGCAGCATCTGTGGGGGAAGGACCAGAGGCTGGGAGGATGAGGGAGAGATGAAGGTGGTGTAGCTTGGGAAGACGGGCCTCGGGTGCCAGGAAGCAAGGGCCATCCCAAGGTCACGCTCCAGGACTGACTAGCATGCAGAGGCCGGAGGGGATGGGCTCCACGCAGAGGGGGTTGCTCTCGCCTCTGCAGCGGACTTGTAGCCCTCTAGTCTCCCCAACTCTTGGCCTAGGAGAGAGAGAGTGACCTTCACAAAGCCCTGAGTGGCAGGGACGGGAGTCATCTCTACCCCTCTGCCCTGAGGGCTCTGATGCCCCAGGGGGGAAGCAGTGAGCCTGTGAGGGATGGGGGTCCCTGCCCAGGGCCCCAGGTGTAGCTCAGTGGCCCAGCTCCTACCTCCTCTACCGCTTCCTCTTTGACTGCCTCATCCTCCTGGGGCGGGGCAGGTGGCTTCAGCTCCTCCTGTGGGGAGAGAAGGGGCGTGGTACCTGGTGAGGGCGTGGGAGGGCCAGACAGACTGGGCGTGATGATCATGCCATGGCCTTCAGGGTCCCAAACACCTTGGAGCCTCTGCTTGATGCCGAGTCCCTGTGCAGTCCCTGGCTGGACCTCCCTGAGGAGCCTGGTGGGTGTGGGCAGTGGCCCCTGAAGCCCCAGGCCTCACCCCCCCCCCCAGTGTCCCTGAATCACATGATCACACACCCTTGTTCTCCTGAGTCCCCAGAACGCACTAGGAGAAGGGACATAGCATCAGTCACTGCACTGTTCACACGGGGACCCTGAGGCCAGGGGGCCAGGCATCCAGCTTGAGGCTGACAGCTCAAAGCAGTGGGGCTGCAGGCATCAGGTGGGGCTTGCTCCAGGCCCTCTCCATCCCCAGGAGCACGAGTGCCTCCTCTTTCCTTCTCCCTGCCTCCTGGACGCCGGCTCCAGGCTCAGGCTGGTCTGGATTTATACTGTCCTCTCACTTCCTGTCTCCTACCCTACACCCAGCTGGATACTTGCCTGAGGTGGAGGCTGGCCTAGGGGTGGTTGTGTGACAGCTGGTGGACAGGCCTGTACCTCTGAAGGGTGTCACCTCTGTGCCACCATCCTACCCCTTCGTGGAAGGGGCATAAACCGGCACTGATGTCAGCCAGAGTCGGCGCAGGCTCTCCTGGTAGAGGTGGGTGGCCACCTGCTTAGTCTTGCTGCCCAGAGCAGGGGCATGATCGGTGGCATGAGTGGCCAGACAGGTTGTGCCGCATCCTTCCGCGGTTCACTGGAAGGTGAGTCGTGACTGGCCTGAGGCGGCCTCCTCTACACCAGGGCCTGGGTGGCTCCAAGGGTCATTAGCCCTCCAAGGTGCGGGAGGAGTGCCCACCCAGAGCTCTTGTTTTGGGAGCGGGGGGGGGGGGGGGTGTGTGTGGGGGGGGGGGGGGGAGGCCTGGTGTGACCTGCAGCACGTGGGGTCCTGCCCAGAGGTCACTGGCCTGTGTTGAGTGCCCACCATGGCCTGTCCTTGTGCTTCCTGGGGGCCCTTCCCTGCACCGTCACACAGCCAGTGAGCCATGCTCTCACCCCCTCCCATTTTAAAGATGAGGAAATGGATGCCCTGGCCAGTGTGGCTCCGTTGGTTGGGCGTCGTCCTGTGCACCGGAAGGTCATGGGTTCGAATCTCAGTCAGAGCACATGCCCGGGTTTCAGGTTCCATCGCCCAGTGGGGGCATGTATGGGAGGCAGCTGGTTGATGTCTTCTCTCTCTCCCTACCCCTCTCTCCCTTTCAAAACAAAACAAATCAGTAAAGCATAACCTCAGGTGAGGATTTTAAAAAAGATGAGGAAATGGAGGTCCAGGGAGGTTGAGGAGCCTCCCAAGTCGTGGAGCTAGGACGGGGCAGAGCTGGGACCTGGAGAGGGGCTGTCTCTGCAAGGCCCGAGCCCCTGCACAGCCCTCCCGGAGCAGGGCTGGGAGCGGCCCTGCAGCCTGCCCCGTGAGGGAGCTTTGCAGAGGATGGCTTCGGCCCGGCTGAGACACGCTCTGCAGGGAGCACCTCCTGTCCCCAGCGGATCCTGCTCCTGCCACTCTCCGCCACTGTCTGCCAGAGCACAGGCTTGGAGCCGGCGGCCCTGGGCCTGCAGGCTCACCCAGACTAGCCTTGGGGCGTGGGCACGGCACAGCCTCTCGGCCTCATCTGCACACTGCATGGCGCTTTGTGCCGGCTAAAGGAGTGAATGTGTGTCAGATGCTTGGAGCAGAGCCTGCCCTGGGTGGATGGGATGTTCACCCACCAGCCCCGCCTCGGGGAGTGCCCGTTGTTCCGGTGCGCTCTGCCGGGGCAGCACACAGACACACACGTGCACACGCGCACACATTCACACGTGCACACATTCACACACACTCTCCGGGGCACACCCAACAGCACACAAAGGCAGAGGAGGAGGGCGGGTCCAAACTCAGTCTCCACCACCAGGGGGTGCTGCTTCCCAGCTCCTGGAGGAGGAGAGGGGAGGGGCTGCCGGCAGGGGCCAGGAGAGCCTGGCCCCTGGCTGCCTGTCACCACCTGGGGCCACAGGCCCTGCGGTCACTGGTCAAACGTGGTTCACCCTGAAGGCCAGCACCACTAAGAGGGCGTGGCTTTGAGACTCGCTTTCCCTTTGGGCCTCCACTGCCCCCTCACAGGGGTGGTGTGAGGATTCCCATGAGTCTGTGCAGACACCCTTGCCCTAGGCCTCTGGTTCCCTGAATGTCATGGGTGATCATGTCTCTCCCCAGCTGGACTCTCTGGGGCCCAGAGGCGAGGACGGGGCTCTGAGGACCAGAGCGGGGCCAGGCCTCACCTTGCGCACCACTCCCGAGGTGACGGCGATGTTCTCCGCCTCCTCCACAGTCTTGGTGGCCACGGTGTTGACGCTGCTGACCACTGCGTCACTCACAGCATTGGCCTGCTCCTTGGTCTTCTCAGCCACTGTGGGAGGACTCTGCTGGCGGTGGCCCTGACCCCTCCCACCAGGGCCAGCCTGCCCCAGGCAGGCCTGAGCCCCCCTTTCCCAGGGCACTCAAGCCTCTGGTTCTACCCAAGAACGGAGGCTGCCCCTGCCCAGTGCCAGGGGGGGCTCTGATGACTGGGCGGCCAACCCTGGGTTCTGAGGGGTCTGGGTCTGTGTACAGCTCAGGACCCCAGTTGGAGTAAGGAGGACCCTGAGCTTGGGCCTTTAGTACCAGGGTGCAGAAGTCCCTGGAGGCCCCAGCCCCGTCATCCCCTAGTCCTGGGGCTCCTCACCTGAGGTCACACTCTGCACGACACCCTCCTTGGTCTTGACTCCTGGAGAGGAAATGGAGGCATCAGCCCAGACCCACTCCTCCTAGTGTTAGGGGTGCAGCTGTCAGGGCAACAGAACAGCCGGACAAGCTGTGGGGTCAGTAGTGGGTGAGGACGGTCTCTGGAGACCAGCAGTCCCTTTAAAGGCTGCTTCCTGCTGTGTCTGGGGGAGGGGGTCAGATGGGAGTGGACAGGACAGGATGGCGGATGAGAGAGACCAGGCCTGAGGGGGGTCTGGGCTCTGCCTGGGTGTGGCCTGGGCCTGGGAAGCTGCAGCAGGACCTGCTGCTGACCGGAGCTGAGTCATCAGCTCTGCCCCCTCTTCTGCGGAGGGAGCGAGGAGCGGGGGCTGGGTCTTGGCTCCTCAGTCCCACCCCTTCCCCTGAGGAGGTGGAGGCCTGTGGCAGGGTCTCGGGCTCCCTGTGGCTTCTTCCCGAGCCCAAGGGCCCAGGGCCCGTGCGATGGGGAGCAGGGACTTGTGCCCGTGCACGTGTGCACAAACAGGTGTGTCTCAGAGCTGCGCATCCCTCTTGCTGTCCTGACCCAGAGGCTCCTGGGGCCCCGAGGAAGACCAAATGGACCCTGGGGTGGCAGGAGAGGGGGTGCTTCAGGGCCCGGAGACCTGGTGTTACAGCCAGGTCCTCATCCTCTCAGTAACCGGGCATCCCAGGCTCCAGCCCCCGAGCTGCTCCGCCCAAACTCACCCACATACATGACACCCTCCTTGGTCTTCTCAGCTGCTTCCGTCACCCCCTGCTTGGTCTTCTCCACGGCACCCACCACGCCCTCCTTGGCGATGGAGAAGCCTTTCTTGAAGACGTCCATGGCGGTGGCAGGAACAGAGCCGGCTCTGCTGCAGGCTGTGCTGGAGCTGGCAGTGCTGCCGCAGCCGCTGTCCCCACTGCCGCCGCCTCTTATTGACGCCGATGAAATATTGATGATGCAGCCGCTGGCCTATGGAAGCCCAGCCAGTCTAGGGGTGGGACACGGGGGAGGGAGAGTACGAGAGAGGGAGAGTACGAGGGAGGGAGAGAGGGAGGGAGGGAGGGAGGGAGGAAGAGGGGAGGGAGGGAGGGAGAGAGGGAGAATAGAGGCTGGCAGCAGGGTCCAGGTCCCCTGGGCCCCGGCTGGCTTCACCTCCTTTCTTGCCCTGCCTTCCGCAGAGGGGCTGCAGCGGTCTGGATGCATCCTTAGCCATCACTGCCTTTCATTCACTTGCTGCCCTAACCCCCGCAGGGCCACCCTGGCCAGGTGCTCCCAGGCCTGGGGCTGTTGTGTCTGCGACATCTGGGCCATGAGGGGAGGAGCCTTTGCTCCCAGCACCCAGGTAGGGTAGGGGTCAGGGCCACCCAGGCCTGTCAGGCAAGAGTGGCCAGCCTTCCAGACCGGCCGGGGCTGCCCAGCCACTCAAAAGGGAGCCCCGTCCTGCTGTGGCACGGTTACATGGAGGAGCTGGGATGGGGCCCACGAAGGCTTGCCCATGCCCTGGCCTCTGGTGACACACTGTGGCCCTCAGACAGCTCCCTTCCCCCCTGAGCCTCTCCCCACCTGCTGGCTCCCCAGGGTGACAGGCGCTGAGCAGGGGTGAAGTGCTCCCCACTTGCTGGCCACCAGCATGAATGCATAGCAGGTTCCCTGAGACTCACCAACGGCCTTTTGTAGCCCCACCTCGACCCTGTGCTCTCCTGACTCCATGGGACATGGCGAGTGGGGACACCTCCTTGTGCAGCAGGAATGGCACCAGGTCGGGTCCGATGGGGCCTGGGTTTGGCAACCTCGGTACTTGAGTTTGGGCTAGGAAAGAATTCAGAACCAAGACCCAAACTATAAGAGGACATTTATTTATAAAATCACAGAGGTGGAAGAAGTAATTCGTAGACGAAATGGGCTTAAGAAATGAGTTATAGAGGCAAAGGAAGGGCCCTTGGAGCTTGGGAGTGAGGAGGGCAGAGGTGAAGAGGGGGAGGAAGAAGAGGGGAAAGGCTCTCGCTGCTCCCAGGAGGGAGGGAGAGACACTGGGCCCTCCGTCCGAGGGGCTCTAAGGGTGAGACTTTAGGAAAGGTCCCGGGGGAAGGTCTCAAGGGGGAATGTCTCAATAGATGATCCAGCAGCTTTCCAGACGTGTCCTTTCAGCCTAGGTCTCCACTGATTGGTCACGATCCAGCTGGTCCCGAGGGCAGCCTTGGTGTCACTTGTCTGGTTTTGCTGCCTCTCTGGGCCTGGAGCTGAAACACAACTGAGACCTGGGTGTTACCTCCAGCGAGGACAGGTCACCGCATGCCAGGGGAGGACAGGTCACCTGGGGCGAGTCCCCCTACATTTGTCCTTTGCTGGCACGCAGGGTTCCCGCCTGGTGACCTGTACCTGGCCCATCATCCTTGCTCTGCTCATGTCTGTAACTGTCTACCACGCATGGGCCTCCCAAACCTCAGGGTCCCTGACATAAGTCCTCTCAGGCGGGGAACAGCTGGGCTGTTGACTGCCTCTGGCGGGGGGTGGGGAGTGTGTGTGTGTGTGTGTGTGGGGCCGGACCAGACGCACCGGTGGGCCGGCCTAGGCCACTTCCTTTCTTTGTTGTCCCAGCCTTCCCTTCCTTCTGAGCCTTCACTTGAAGCAGTTTCTGGAATCACCGGCAACGGCTGAGCCTGCCCACTGCCAAGATGATCCTGACACTGCTGCTCAGCCTCGGGGGGCCCCTGGGCTGGGGGCTGCTGGGGGCCTCGGCCCAGGCCCCTGGTCCCAAGTTCTCTGACCCACACAGCCCCGGGCTGCCTGGGGTCTGGATGTCAGAGGCTGAGGACATCGGCAGCGACCGACGGTAAGGAGGAGCCTGGGCTGGGGGAGGCCCTGGGCCCAGCTCAGCCAGCGCGGGGCTCTCTGGACCTCAGTGACTCACCTGTGAAGTGGGCTAATGTGATCTATAGGCTGGGCAGTTGTGAGGCTGAATGAGGTGCCAGGATCCCCTTCAAGAGGCCACCCCCCACCCCCGTGCCTGGACTGGGCACCCCAGGAAATTCCCTGTCTGACCTGTGGCAGGAATGGGCCTGAGGGCTGGGCAAGTCTGGAGCACTCCTTGCCATCAACCAGCCAGCATGGGGTGCTGAGGGGCTGCGGTTCCGAATTTTCCAGCTGGCCTGGCATAGGCTCCTGTTCTTCAAAGTAAGTTGGTTCCGAAAGCTGAGCTGAGGTGAGGCTGGCCATAAGCCATGAAGGACAGACACTCCTGGGGACTGGATTTTGATCTGAGTGCCAGGGATGGCAGGGTGTCGGCCTGGCTCTGAGAGTGAGCGATCCCAGAGAGTGCCTGCTGCATCTGCAGAGCGGAAGGTGTGGCCCCCTGGGGATGGCCCAGTGGTCTCACCACTGGACCAGGACACTGTTTGCCAGCGTTTTCTTTATCCAGGGCCAGGGTTCCTCCCACCGGGTGAGGGACCAGGTCCGTGGGTCCTTCCCAGGGTGCCCCACCGTCCGCACCAGGTGCTGCTGACTGGCCGGGCACCTTGCCAAGTGTTATCTCAGTTCATCCTCCCAACAGCACCAGTTACAGAGGAGGCACCTGAGGCTCAGAGAGGCTGAGCAGCTGGCCCAACATCACACAGCTCAGGAGAGCCTGAACCAGGACCTGAGTCTGATTCTCAGGTTCATGCTCTGGTCCCCGGAGTGCTCACAGGCAGCCCTGGCCCTCAGATGTGCTACTCCCCACTCACAGCCCCCAACCCGACTGAAGGATCTACATGGATTTGGAGAGTGAGAAGGCCCAGCTCACACCTCCCCGGTCTGCCATGGGGCTGTCTGAGAGTCACCACTGTGCTGACTTACAGAATGGGTCTGCCTGGGGCAGCCTGCACAGCCCTGACTCTTCAAGGTCAATGTGTTTACTGGACACGTTCCCAAATTTCATTAGGAAGAGGCAGGAGGGTGAGAGTAAGCGAGTGCACACTGACCCTCAGGAGGGAAGGGCTGGCCCCAAGATGGACCCGCGAAGCCCCATTCCTGTCCTGCCCCCAGGTCTGCTCAGGTCTGGGAGGCACAGGGGAGGCTTGGGGAGCCCAAGCCCCAAAGCCATCAGCTCCGTGCCATCTCCTTTGATGAAAGGGAGCATGAGGGCCGCCTGGGTGAGAGGAAGTAGGAGACCTCCTCTTCTTCCCCTGCCCGGGGCTGTGGGAGGGTCGGCACTCCCTTAGTCCCAGGGAGGGGTGGGGGTGGGGGTGGGGGCTCTGGGCTGCTCAGGGCTGTCTTGCGGGGCTCGCTCAGCCATTGTGTGGGTGGCCCGGGTGTGTGCAGAGAGCGAGTGGGTGCGCACAGGGTACCTCAGCCGGGGATTCCCAAGCAGGGTCCCAGCCCTAGTCCTAAGTGGCTCCTGGGGGTCCCCGCAGGCCTGCGGGGTCTCCTTCCCACAACCCAAAGCTGCGGTTCCCACCGCCAAGCCCAGGTCCCAAGGCCTCTGCAGGGGCTGGTGAGAAAGGAAGGAAACGCTGCACAGCTTCCTCGGCCAGTGCTTCCCCTGCTCCTGGGAGGGGAGGGCAGCAATGCTGCGGGCCGGTGGGCCTCCCTCCTCCGCAGGAACCGGGAACCGCCTGCTGCCAGGGCCAGGCTCCTGCCCCGCATTTGCCCCTCATGCCGGGGTGGGAGCCCCGGGGCCAGGCCCTGGGCCTGACCCAGAAAATACCCTTTGCAAGAAGGTTGAACATGTCAACATGTAGAGAATTATGCCAAACTTGTAGAGAATTATGATGAGTTTGAGCCAACCTGACAATAGCCAGGAAGGAAAATCTTAGCACATTGAGAAAAGGCTCTGGAGAATGCCAGCCTGCAGCTTGTTCTGTACATGAGAACGGAAGCCGGTGTCGGAGGGTCATATGAAACCCACTGGTGGTAGATTAAGGGGTGAGAAAGCCCAGCGGGAAACCCCTGGGATTGGGGAAAAGTACAGCAGAGACACTTCTTTCACACTGGTGGGCAAGGATTTAAAATTTCACACTTACAGCACCTAGAGACGGCATTTGGGGGAACAAGATAACAATGAGCGGTTCTGTGGTCTCCTGCTCTGGTGTGTGGGTGCCCTGAGGGGTCAGGAAAAGGAGGGGGCCCTGACATTCCAAAGGAATGGCCTGAGGTGGACACTGGCCTCTGGCAGGGAAGCTGGGGGCCTGGATGAAGTACCCGCGTGAAGTTTCATGCTCAGACCCTCCTGGGTGGTCACTTTCAGTCTCTGAGTTTGTAGCCGGCCTCCCCCGAGCTTGTCGGGTTTAGTATGTGCCCCATTTTTGTCCACAGAACAGCTTGGTACCCCGTGCAGGTCCTGGGGAGGGGGAGGGATGTGGTTGGTGCTTCCCAGTTCCCTGGGGACCCCAAGGAGCAGGGCCGGGTGAGCCAGCCACCTGGGTGTTGGCCTCCGTGAGAGAAGAGGCTCTTCCTGCTCCTTAGCCTTGGTGGGGGGCTGGGGTGGGGGGAGCAGCGGGTCAGGGTGTGAGCTCCTCAGAGGAAGGGCTGAGCCTGCAAGGGGACAGCTGAGCCCCAGACCAGGTGCCCATATCCACATGGTTGTGACAGCCCTGCAGCTGCCCCTATTCTCTCCACTTTACATGTTGGGGGGAGGGGGGCGGGGGGAGGATCCAGAGCCACCTGCTCCTAAGAGATAGGTCAGAGCTGGGCCCACATCTGCTGGGCTGCAAACCCCAGGTGACCTCTTCCTATCTCTCCCCCTCCCCACCTCCCGGGAGGGGGCAGTGAGGACCTGCCCTTCCCAGCCTTGGGTCTGGCCCAGCCCCAGCAGCAGCCTGACCCCTCGCTCATGGAGCATCTGTGATTTTTGCGGCTGGGCCTGAGCAGTCATGCATTTCACTGGGGGTCACACAGGATCAGGATGGAGCCCAGGCCTGCGACTGTACCCCCTGCACCCGGTCCTGCTGCTTGAGGCTCAGGGCCCTGGACACAGACAAGGAAGAGCCCCGGTGGGCAGAGTCCTGGGCAGAGAAGCCTGGCTCTGGGCGGATGCCATGGGCTCAGGCTCCTCTGCCAAGGCCTCTTTCTAGCTCAGAGACAAAGCCTTGCAGACTCGCCCCTAGGGGGGTCACCTTCCTAGTTGATCAGGCCTCCCAGAGCAAGGCTGCTGAGAGCAGGCCTTCTTCCCAGGAAGGCTTCAGGCGCTGGGGCGGCTGGTTAAGAGGCACTGACTCCAGAGGCGGTGGCCGCAGCACATCCATAATTCAGGAGGCTAGGCCCATGCCCTGGGAGAGGCTCTCTGCCTTCCCCACAGCCCTGCCCTCTGCCCCCGAGGGGCCAGCAGTGCGAATTTTCTCCATCTTTCCAGAACTGAGGGGCGGGGTGGGGGAGAGACGGGGGCGAGGCTTGTTCAAATGTCACCCTAAGAACAGGCGGGGGAGGAGGCAGGCCACCCAGCTCCCATTAGAAGCTCTAAGGACTCAGCCACCGCTCTCCTGCCTGGGACTGGGCATCAGGTCAGGGCAGTCCCAACACTGCGGGAGGAACCCTGCACTCCTCTCTAGGGGGGCCTGCCTCTCCGTGGACCCTTGGCGAGGAGCGTGCAAAGAGGGCACAGGCCCGAGACCAAGAGGCAGGGAGAACAATGGGCACCTCAACGAGCTGGGCTTGGGGGTGCTCAGAGGGCCAGCGAGAAGCTGCCAAGAGCTGGAGGAAACCAAAGCAAAGGTCAGGAATGTTCCCAGGGCCTCTGGGCCAGCAGCCTGCGCTGTGCCAGGGGAGGGCTGCCGGGCGGGGCGTGGGCAGGAGAATAGCGGCAGGTCGGAGAGAAAGTCCCAGCGGAAGGGTGGCGCCACGGCTGCCAGTTCCGGAGCTCTGGGTGGAAAGTCCTGATCACGCCCAGTGGCTGGACGGGATCTGGCACCCGGGACCCAGGCCTGGACCTGCGACAGCTCAGAGGGGTGCGAGGAGTGAACGTTGTTCCCACCTTGGGCTGGTGCATTCGGGACTGTGATTCTCTGTGGCGCAGGCTGGGCCGTGCACTGTGGGTGCGAGCAGCGTTCTTGGCCTCCACCCACCAGATGCCATTAGCACCCCCACCCTCGCAGCTGTGACAACCATAAATGTCTCCAGAGGTCAAATACACGGGGGGGGGGGGGGGGAGGTGGGGAGGGCTCTCCCTTTTGAAAACCACTGATTCCGAGAAATGCTTTCTCGAGGGCTGAGCCTACGTTCCAGGAATTTCCATGGGGCCCAGGAACAGTGTGTGCCAGCTGACTGCCAGCACCTTCCCGGGCCACCATTTCAGTGTCGCATGGACGTTCTCTGCTTCAAATCAGGGGCAGCTTCCTGGGCATGTGACCCAAGCAGCCTGCCCAGCCTGGGCACAAGAGGAGCCCACACCGGGCGCATCTCTGTTGTTGGCCTGCATTTTCGTTTTGCACCGTGCCCTGCACCGCATTAGTCCTCTTGTGTAAATGCTAGTATGTACTGACTGCCCCTTTATGACCTGCTGGGATAGAGTCAAACCTTCTACAGTTTGCTGAGATAGTCGGAAGCCCCAGCACCCTCTGGTCCTCAGAGACAATGGCTTCGGCCCTTTAGGTGGCTCTTTGGCATTTGCCTCTGGACCTCTAGCATGTTCATGTGGCCACTTCTTGGGGCGTAGTATTATCTGTGATTCGGCTCTTGTTCCTACTCCATACCCCAACCCCAACGTGCCCGGGTGGACACGCAAGGGCACACATGCACGGTACACACTTCCTATCTAGCCTTTTCCCATACTGTCACTCTGAGTGTTTACAGTCATATGACTACATATGCTACTTAGAGCTGACACTTGAAAAAAACTGTGTATCCCTACCCCCGTGAATTTTTGGGTTTCCCTAGAGGAAGCAATTGCCTTTTTCCTTTTGCTACTTTGCTGTGTTTTTTTGTTTTTTAATATTTTTTATTGATTTCAGAGAGGAAGAGAGAGAGAGAGAGAGAAACATCAATGATGAGAGAAAATCATTGATCAGCTGCCTTCTGGGGATCGAACCTGCAACCCAGGCATATGACCTTGACTGGAATTGAACCTGGGACCCTTACAGTTCGCAGGCCGATGCTCTACCCACGGAGCCAAACCAGCCAGGGTGACTTTGCTGTGTTTCTGTCACATTCCATACCCTCAGCCACTGCTCACAACAGGAGTCACCTGGTCTCCTTAGTGTGGAGTTTCCGACTATCTCTTTTTTTAAATTTTATTTTTAAATTTTATTTTTAAAATTTGGGGCTCCCGACTATCTCAGCAAACTGTAGAAGGTTTGGCTCTATCCCAGCGGGTCATACAGGGGCAGTCACCTGGACGCCGCTGTCAGCTGCAGCTGTGCTCCGTCTGGGTGGCCTCACCCCTGCCCTGGGCCTCCCTGCTCGATCTCCTGTTTCCTAGTTTGGTGCTTTCCTCTTTCTTCTCTCATGGTTTTTCTTTCTTTTCTTCTTCCCCTTCCCCTTCCCCTTCCTCTTCCCCTCCCCCTTCCCCTCCCCTTCCCCTCCTCCTCCCCTCCCCTCCCCCTCCCCCTCCCCCTCCCCTTCCCCTTCCCCTTCCCCTCCCCTCCCCCTCCCCCCTCCCCCTCCCCCTTCCCCTTCCCCTTCCCCTTCCCTCCCCCTCCCCTTCCCCCTTCCCTTCCCCCTCCCCCTCCCCCTCCCCCTCCCCCTCCCCCTCCCCCTTCCCCTCCCCCCTCCCCCTTCCCCTTCCCCTTCCCCCTTCCCCTTCCCCTTCCCCTTCCCCTACATTTATTTTGCAAATGATAGTTCTCACTTTAGTAACAAATCAGCAAGATTTTCTGAATTATCACAATTCACCATCCAGTTTTTTTTGGTCTTTTTAAAATATACATTTTTTTATTGATTTTTACAGAGAGGAAGGGAGAGGGGAGTTAGAAACATCAATGAGAGAGAAACATTGATCAGCTGCCTTCTGCATGCCCCCTACTGGGGATCGAGCCTGCAACCAAGGTACATGCCCTTGACCGGAATCAAACCCAGGACATTCAGGACCTTTCAATCCAAGGGCCAACGCTCTATCCACGGAGCCAAACCAGTTAGGGCCACAATCCAGTTTTTTAAACACATAATATTTTGAAAAATCGAGGAGTCTTAAAATCCAATTAAAATTTTTTTTTAAGTTTTGCCCTGGCTCAGTGGTTCAGTTGGTTCGAGTGTTGTCCAGTACACCAACAGGTTATGGGTTCAATTCTCAGTTAGGGTTCGATCCCTGGACAAGGTGCATATGGGAGGCAATCAATCAACGTTTCTCTCTCTCCCTTCCTCTCTCTCAAATCAATAAACATATCCTTGGGTTAAGAATAAAATTTTTTAAATTTTATTTTTCAATTATAGTTACATTCAATATAATTTTGTATTACTTTCAGGTGTGCAGCGTAGCAGGTAGACAATCATATACTTCACAAAGTGTTCCCCTGATGTTTCAAGTACCCGCCTGGCACCACACATAGTTATTACAATGCTAGTGACTGTGTTCCCTGAGCTGTACTTTACATCCCAGGACTATTGTGCAACTACCAATCTGTACTTCTAATCCCCTCACCTTTTGCACCCAGTCCCCCAACCCCCTCCCTCTGGCAACCAGGAGTCTGTTCTCTGCATCTATGAGTCTGTTTCAATTTTGGTTGTTATTTATTTTGTTTTTGGATCCACAGATAAGTGAAATCATACGGTACTGTCTTTCTCTGACTGACTTCTTTCACTTAGCAGCTACCCACTAGGTCCAACCACGCAGTCTTGGCATGGCGGCCTTTGCAGGCGGTCTTGTGGGGCGCAGTGGCGCCGTCTCCCAGGTCGCCTGAGCTGGGTGTCCCAAGAAAGCCCTGGGTGGGCTCTGCGGACCCTCCTGTGTAGTTGTCTTGATTGCGGCTGGCCATCCGTGGGCAGGGCTGACCCTCAGGCTGGCTGACTCTGAGGATCGACCCCTCACAGTGTATGAGCCGCTGCGTGGGGCTGAACCGTGAAGTGCATCCCCGAGCCGCTGAGATTTTCCGAGATTTTCCTCCGGGTGTGCCACGTGCGGAGCGAGTTGGGTGGACATGGGCTGGTGATCCGATGTGGTTTGAAGCCCACCACTGGTGGGGTGGTGGTTCTGGGCCTCTTGAGAGGGACTCCAGTGCAGGTCAATGGCAGAGGCTGCCTGTGACCAGTCCTGGGATACCTGTTTGCAGCCACAAAATGACCCACAGTGTACGGTGGGCGGGGATTCAGGGAGCCCGCGGGTGAGGCCAGCAGAGCTCCTCGGGCTGCCACCAACGAAGATTTGACCACGTGGAGGGAGGGCTCTGCACAGGAACAGGGGTGCCAGGCGGGCGCATGAGAGGAAAACGGCCCTCACCCCAGAGCCACACCCCAAATCTGCCCGGACCGCCTCAGGAGCCTCTGAGAAAGTCTGCACCATGGACCCAGGCTGGGCCTGCTGCAGACTCCTCCACAGGGGCAAGCTCACAGGGCAGGGCCTCAGGGAGTCAGAGGGTGGGGCCAGTGCCTTCCCCCAGGCGGATGCCCTGTAGGGGGGAGTGCTGACCAGAAAGATGGTGTCTGTGGGCGGTTTGGGAGAAGGACTCAGCACAGGCCCTGGTGGCGGTGCCCCCTCCCCCAAGCCACACCACCCAGTCTGTCCCTGTGGGATGCCCGTCCGCTCCTCGCCACCTTTCCTTGGCCAGAGCCCAGGGTAAGTGGCCGAAAGGGAGATTTTGTGCACTGGCCCTTTAAGAGGGCACCTGACTCCAGCCTCTCCCTGGTGGATGGAGCCCGGCTGATGTTCACAGCCAGATGTCCTCTGGGCGTTCCTGGCCCTGGTGCTCCGGGCTGCAGAGCCCAGTGCGGGGTGGAAACCTCACTCCTCAAGGGAAGCTTTGCAGCTCAGATGTCCCTCCAGGTTCCCAGCTGCCGCACGTGGGCGTGGGTGGGCCTGTCCACGTCCCCGCCTCCTACCAGCCTCCTACCAGCCTCCATGGCGTCTTTGTAAATGCTGGGTGATGAGCTACCGGCCAGTCCGGTGCTTAGTCCTTTGTTCTATGACTTCTTTGTAGCCCTGGTTGGTCCTGGGAGGGGTGAGTGTAGCTCCTCGCTAGTCCACCGGCAGCTTCCCTCTCCCTTGCTCTCATTCAGTGGCATTTTCTGGCACAGAGGTACTTAGCTTGGGCAGGGCCTTCGAGGGGCCCAGAGAGCTTTACAGGTGGTGCCCAACCCCAGAATCTCACTTAACGGCCTGCGGCAGCGCCTGAGGCTCTAATTTTTAAAGCGCCACCCGATGGTCTGATGGGAGGATGTGGTGGCGAGACTGAGAACCAGGCTCCAGCAGCTCCCTGATGAGAGGGGCTGGGAGGAAAGGGTTTGGAAACCTGGCGTGTTGAAAATGCCCGCCCGCACGAGTGGGTAGCTCCCTGGGTTGAGCATTGTCCTTGCACAGAAAGATTGCGGTTGATTCCAGGTCAGGGCGCATACCTGGATTGCAGATTTGATCCCCGGTGTGGGAGGCAACCATCAACGTTCCCCCCCACCCCCAAGCGTGTCTTCAGGTGAGGATTAAAAGAAAGAAAGAGTCTTTATTCTGCCTCCTACCAACAGTCAGGCTGGATATTGGATTCTAAACTGGAAATAATGTTCCTTCAGTATTTTGAAGGCAGTTAGTTCTCCACTCTGCTCGTTTCCAGGATTGCTGCTGAGAGGGTAGAGGCCATTCTAACTAATGGTGTGTGTGTGTGTGTGTGTGTGTGTGTGTGTGTGTCTTGGTTTAATCTCTGGAGAGTGTTCTAAAATATCATGATGATGTGCTTTGCTTTGATGTGAATTTAATTTTATTGTATTGTGGGTTGGTGGGGCTCTTTAAATCTGAAGATTCAAGTCCTTCACTTCTGAAATATATATATACTAGAGGCCCAGTGCACAAAAATTTGTGCACTGGGGGGCGGGGGGGAGAGGCGGGATCCCTCAGCCCGGCTGGTGCCCTCTCACAGTCTGAGACCCCTCGGGGGATGACCACCTGCTGGCTTAGGCCCGCTCCCCAGGGGATTGGGCCTAAGCTGGCAGTCAGACATCCCTCTGGCAGCCCGGGAGCCCTCAGGGGTGAGGAGGCGGGAGAGGCTTCCACCACCACCGCTGTGCTGGCAGCCATCAGCCTGGCTTGTGGCTGAGCAGAGCTCCCCCTGTGGGAGCGCACTGACCACCAGGGGGCAGCTCCTGCATTGAGCGTCTGCCCCTTGGTGGTCAGTGTGTGTCATAGTGACCAGTCATTCCCAGTCTTTCTGCTGTTAGGGTCAGTTTGCATATTACCCTTTTATTATATAGGACAGAGGCCTGGTGCACGGGTGGGGACCGGCTGGTTTGCCCTGAAGGGTGTCTCGGATCAGGGTGGGGGGTCCCCACTGGGGTGCCTGGCCAGCCTGGGTGAGGGGCTGATGGCTATTTGCAGGCTGGCCAAACCCCCCAGTGGGGACCCTCACCCCATGAGGATGTGGCCAGCCTGGGTGAGGGGCTGATGGCTGTTTGCAGGCTGGCCACACCCTCTTTAGGGTGGGGGGTCCCCACTGGGGTGCCTGGCCAGTCTGGGTGAGGGGCTGAGGGCCATTTTCAGGCTGGCCAAGCCCCCTGGCTACGGAAGCTCCCAGCCTCTCCTTTTTTTCTTTTTTTTTAATTCTGGGATTTACTTACCTTCTATAATTAAAACTTTGTGCCTTCAGTGGAGCTCAGAGCCGGCTGCAGCAGGCGGGAAGCTTGGCTTCCTCCATCACTGGAGCAACCAAGCCTCCTGCTCGCTCCAGCTCCGTGACTGCTGGCCGCCATCTTGGTTGGGTTAATTTGCATATAGTCGCTCTGATTGGCTGGTTGGCGTGGCTTAAGGTGTAGCGAAGGTATGGTCAATTTGCATGCTTGTCTTTTATTAGATTAGATTTCAGGTTGGATGTTGGATTTCCAAATACTGCTCCTCTTTATTTATTTATTTATTTTAATCTTTTTCTTCTACTTTTCATCTCTCTCTTTGCTCTTCTTTTAGGGAAATTTCTTTAACTTTATCCTCCAACACACACACACACACACACACACATTTTATTCTGAGGATATGTTTTTATTGATTTTTATAGAGAGAGGGAGAGAGAAACATTGTTTGCCTCCCATACTTGCCCTGACCAGGGATTGAACCCTCAACCTTGGTATGTGCCCTGACAGGGAATTAAGCCTACAACCTTTTTTGGTGTACAGGACAATGCTCAAATCAGCTGAGCTACCTGGCCATGGCTACCCTCTAACATTTTTATTACATTTTTTCTGCATTTCTACTGTTATGTTTAATTCCCGAGTGTTCTTTGTTGTTATTGTTTTTGTAAATCCTCACCTGAGGATATTTTTTCCATTGCTTTTTAGAGAGAGTGGAAGGAAGGGAGGGAGGGTGAAATAGAGGAACATCTATTGGAGGTACGGTCAATGTGAAAGAGACACATTGATTGGTTGCCTCCAACATGCCCCAACTGGGGCTGGGGACGAACCTACAACCCAGGTACTTGCCCTTGACAGGGAATTGAACCCTCAACCCTTGGGTCCATGGACTGATGCTCTAACCACTTAGCAACATAGGCCAGGGCCCAAGGGTTGTTTTGTTGTCCCCCTTTTTTAATAGCTTCTTTTTCTAATTTACTGGCTCCGATAAGCACTCACCAATCTACTAATATTAATGCAAATCTGGGGGAAGCTGTCTTCTCTCTGCAGTCTTAGATTTCTACTAGAGGCCCGGAGCACAAAATTTGTGAACTCAGGGGTTGGGGGGGTCCCTCAGCCCGGATTGCGAGAGGGTGCAGGCCAGGCCGAGGGACCCCACCGGTGCATGCTCGGGGCCGGGGAGGGACACGGGAGGTTGGCCAGCTGGGGAGGGACCGTGGGAGGGCTCCAGGGCATGTCCAGCCTGTCTCACTCAGTCCTGATTGGCAGCAAGCTAACCTACCAGTCGGAGCATCTGCCCCCTGGTGGTCAGTGCATGTCATAGCAAGGGGTTGAGCGACCTTAGCATATCATTAGCATATTATGCTTTGATTGTTGTGGACACTTAGCATATTAGGCTTTCATTATATCGGATAAGCTGACTTTTCCCTTTTGCTCGTTTTGACCTCCCTCTTTTGTAATAAAGATTTTCTCAGGGATCAGCCTTGGGTGTCCACCCGCCTGAGAGCAGCGAGGTTGAGAAGCCGACTTTAAGCTGGGAGTGCTGGTGGGCTTTCTGTCTGTCTTGTAGCTGCTCTGCTGGGTTAGTGCCTGGAGCCCAGGATGTCAGTGCCTCCAGGTCTTTCCTCCTGAGCAGCTCGTTCCCGGCTGCGTACTCAGCCTCCTCCTGAGGGAAACGGCACTGGCAGGTGCCTGCAGCCGAGGAGAAAGTGGCTGGGAGGGTCTCTGCACTCAAAATGGATATGGTTACTCAGTCCACTTCGATCCCTCCGTCCCTCCCAGCAGCCTCGTGTGACCGTGCAGGGTGGTCCCAGGACAGAGATCAGCCCCAGAGAGTAAAGGCCTCCGTAGCCACCGCCACCATCCAGTGCACACTGCCATCACCTCTGACCTGGAATCCTGACACAACCACTTACCGCTTGTCCCCTCCTGTCCCTTCTGTCCCCACAAAGGAGTGAGGTAGCTCTTTCATGTCCCTCTTTACCTCTGAAGCCTCTCCTAAGTAGCCCCCCCCTTGCATCTCTGTGGGGCCACACCCTTCTGTCACAGTCCTGGTGCCTCACCTGGCCTCTCTGTGAAGACACAGCCCCAAATCCTCTCCTCCTGATTCCTCCAGGCCAGAGCACCTGCCACACCACCTGAGATGGCCGGCTCTTCCTGGGGCCTGAAGTGAGGTCTGCACCTCCCTGTGGGCACTGGTGCTCTGCGTGTGAGCCTGGCCCCTGTGCCTAGTGCCGAGCTGAACAGACCCAGGAGGTCATTGCTACTTGCCCCCCTGGAGTTCTGCTCTGGGAGCTGACTGCAGGGGAAGGGCCTGCTGAGCCAGTCAAGGCTGCCACCAGGCCAGCGAGCTCTGGCTCCGTCAGCAGAAAACACTGCTTCTCTTGCACCTGCAAAGCACACGGGAGGCTGCCTCCTGGGATTCAGGGTGCGGAGACGCCCCACACTACCCTGTAGGGCCTCAGTGTGGGCGGCCTTTCCCAGAGAAGGGACTGCTTGGCAGGCTGCCTTCCCTATAACTACTTGAAAGCCTATTTCCATAATGGCCATAATGGGGCCTGACTAGGGAGCCGGGGCCTTCCTGCGGCCAGGTCCCTGGCGAGGGAAGCTGTGAGTGGTGATAGAAGGCTCAGTCTGCAGCGTCCGCTGAGCAGGTGCCAGGCACCGATCCTCATCTGCCCTTGGAGGAGGGGTTAGAATCTCCATCGGGGAAATGGAATGGCAGCTCTCTAAGTGCTTGTTCAAGGCCACAGGCAGCGTGAGTTCAAACTCAGGACTCCTCAGGCCCCTGGGCCCTGCTGCGCCCTGGCACCAGGAGAAAGTGAGTTCTCCCTGCCTCCGTGGGTCATTTTGCTGCATGACTTTTGAGGGTCCTCAGCCTCTCTGTACTGGCCCTGGGAAGGCTCCCTAAGGTGGCGGGCCAGGTGCCCGGGGGGCAGGGGGGGGGAGGATTGGTTTCAGAGCTCTCACTAGGGGGCCAAGGGCTGAGCAGTGCGGAGCACTCCAGCTCGGTTAATGGACCCCACAGTCATGGCAATGGGGGGGCACTCAGCACTGGCGCTTCCTGTTGACCTTAGGAAGGGTGGTGGGTGCCCGAGCATGGTAGCAGCCCGCTCCTCTTGCTTGATTTTTCCAGTAACTGGTGCCCCTACCAGAAGTCCAGGCTGGTCACCTTCGTAGCTGCTTGCAAAACGGAGAAATTCCTCATTCACTCACAGCAGCCATGCCTGCAGGGAGCTTCGGACTGCCAGAGAGTCAAAGTCATGTGAGTGGGGCTGGGGGAGGCCACTGGCCCAGTTCCCGCCGCGGCTCACCTGGAGTTGCTGAGCTGGCTGTCTCCCTCCAGGTACCGCATAGCCCACAAGCCGGTGTACCAGGTCAAACAGAAGGTGCTGGCCTCCGTGGTCTGGAGGTGCTGCCCGGGCTTTGCTGGCTCTGACTGCCAGCACCATGGTAGGGCTCCGTGTGTCCCCTCCCACCCCAACCTCTGACCCCAGAGGTCATGCAGCTCCTCTGACCACTTGGGGTCAATATCTGATGCCTCCTCCCTGCAGATCCCACTGCGACCCCTGAGCCCGCAGATCCGGGTGACAACCTCCAGGAGCACTGGGCCGGGCCGGCTGACGTGGAACCTGGTATGTTGCTTCCCTGGCAGGTGCAGGAGGAGCAGGCAGACAGGAAGAGCTGTGTGCCAGGCTCTTTCTCCTCTGATAAGGCAGTGCCATCTCAGGAAAACTCGGCCCCCAGAACCAGCAGGGCCCCTCTGAGGCTCTGCACCACCCTACTCCATACCTAGGAGGCCAGGTTGCCTGCCTGCTGGCTATGCACATCACCCCTGTCCTTGACACCCTTTCTAGAAGGACAGGTTCGCCTGGCACCTCCCTTGCCCCTGCACTGCACAGGTCCCCATGGCCTGGAAGAAACCTTCCCACACCCCGCCCCTCAGTCAGGGACAAGAAGTCATGCTGCCCTTGTTCTCGAGTCAGCATAGGAGAACCATCAAGAGACCCCATGGTTGGGCCTTTCAAGGCTGGACCAAGGTTGGGGTGGTGAATGCGTTTCATCATGTGGCGAACGCCTATCTATTGACAAGGGCTTCTAGCATAGTGTCAGAGGCCATGCCCACGTGGCCGAGGAGGAAAATGTACCAAGATTGATTAGTCATGTCTGCTGTGGGTGTGGATGGCAGGGTGAAGGCTCACTTACCATGTGTTTGCTCTTCTGGGACTAAAGGCTTCTAAGCGGCTGCTCAGAGGCCATCAGCATACTCCTCTCTGTTCTCAACCCTGAAGTCTCGGTGCCCTATGGTCCGCTGGGCAGTTAGCCCTCAGTACGTCTTTCTCACGTGTCCTCCAACCACCAGCTGCAGAGACCAGCGACATCAGGGTGCGGCAGGAACGCCTGCTGAGAGGTCTCCAGAATGACATCCACCACCCGGCCGACAGCCTCCTGGGCCCGGGGACGGCCCCGGCAAGCAACCTCACAGCTGCAGTGACTGAGGCACATGAGGAGGCGCTTGGTAAGAGGCCGGCTCCAGGCTGAGGAGAACCTGATTACATCCCAGGGGGTGAGTGGGCGGGGAGCAGAGGACCTCCCTCCAGCCCCTGCCTGGGGAGGGGTCTGCTCAACAGGTTGGTGTGAACATGTGCGTCTGTTGCAGAGTTTCCTGGCAAGTCCTTGGAGCAGGTGCTGCCTTTCAGCCCCGTTTGGAGCGGCCTTAACCAGAGCCTGCACAGCCTCTTGGAGGCCGTCAGAAACCTCTCTCTTGATGTGGAGGCCAACCGACAGGCCATCGGCATGGTTGGGGACAGCGCCGTGCCCAGGGCTGACTTCCAGGAGCTTGGAGCCAAGTTCGAGACCAAGGTCCAGGAGAACAGCCAGAGAGTGGGCCAGCTACAGCAGGACGTGGAGGACCGCCTGCACGCCCAGCACCTCTCCCTGCAGCATTCGCTTTCCGAGGTCCAGGCGGATGTGGACACCAAGTTGAAGAGGCTCCTTAAGGCCCAGGAGCACCTGTCCAATAGCAGCCTGGCGGCAGCCGCAGCAGGAGCAGGAGCCCGGCCCGAGCCAGAGAGCCTGCAGGCCCGGCTGAGCCAGCTGCAGAGGAACGTCTCGGCGCTGCACCTGGCCGCCAGCTACAGGGAAGAGGCGCTGCAGGGCACCCTGGCGGACATGCAGGCGACCCTCGACCGGCACGTGGAAGAGATCAAGGAGTTGTATTCCGAATCGGACGAGACCTTCGATCAGATCAGCGCGGTGGAGCAGCAGATGGAGAAGCTGCAGGGAACCCAGCAGGAGCTGCGGGAGCTGCGCGTGGCCCTGATGGAGAAGTCGCTCATCATGGAGGAGAACAAGGTGGACACGGACCGGCAGCTCCTGGAGCTCAACTTCACCCTCCAGCACCTGCAGGGCGGCCTCGCCGACCTCATCAAGTACGTCACCGACTGCAACTGCCAGAAGCCCCCCGGGGGCCCGGACGGTGCCCAGGAGGGCCCCGGGAGCACCGCGCGCGCCCCGGAGGGCGCCCACGGGAGCCTGGACCTGCGGCGCCCGGGGGACGGCTCCTCTCTGCGGGCCCTGGAGCACGCGGTGGCGGCCGTGTCGCGGGGGCTGGAGGAACAGCGGGCCGAGGCCCAGCAGGCGGGCGCCGACCGGGCGAGGCTCCGGACGCAGCTGCGGGCGCTGAGCGGCCAGGCGGCCGCGCTGCAGGCCGCGGAGGGCGAGCTGCGCCGGGCGGCGAGCGAGCTGCGCGCCTCCTTCGCGGCGCTGCTGGCGGACGCGCTGCGGCACGAGGCCCTGCTGGCCGCGCTTTTCGGGGAGGACGTGGTGGCCGAGGAGGCGCCGGGCCCGCTGGCCCTGAGCTACGAGCAGATCCGCGTCGGCCTGCAGGACGCGGCCCTGGGGCTGCACGAGCAGGCGCGCGGCTGGGCCGCACTGGCCGCCAGGGTGACGGCCCTGGAGCAGACGGGGGCGGCCGGGGGCGAGGTGGCCGGGCCGGCCCGGGAGCTGCAGCGGCTGGGCGCCGACGTGCAGCGGCTGGGCGAGTGCTGCGCAGCCGGGGCCTCGGGCGCCGCCGCCCTCAACAGCTCCCTGCAGGGCCTGCACGGGGCCGTCTCCACCGCCCAGCTCGGCCTGCAGCGGCACCAGCGGCTCTTCCACAGCCTCTTTGCGAACTTCCAAGGGCTCGTGGCAGCCAACGTCAGCCTAGACCTGGGGAAGCTGCAGGCCATGCTGGGCAGGAAAGAGAGGAAGGAGCACAAGGCCCTCGACGCTTCCCGGAGGAGGGACAAGAAGCAGGTGGGACCTTTGGCCGATGCCCACGTCCAAGGGCCGGTGCCACGAGCCCTGGGAGCCGAGCCTCAGGAGACAGGTGAGTCCTGGGCCCCGGTTGTCGCCAGGCTGCTCCCGCAGAGGCTCCAGGGAGACGCGGGTGGGGCGTGGCTGCCCGCAGCTTTGCCCGCGGCCCGCCTTCTGGTCAGGGAGGGTCATCTGAAGCTGCCTGAGGCCTAAGGAGGGACGGGTCACCAGAGCCAGCCCTCGGTGGGCGGCAGAGCCCCTCCGTTTGAGGGGCGCACGCCTGGCGGCCTCTGCCCGTAGCGCAAGGAGGGGTCCTTTCCTCGCAGGCCACACCTCAGATCCCTCCGCCCAGCTCTTCAGGCCGCTGCACCCACCACGTGTCTTCATCCAGGGCGTGGGTGGGGCTGGTGTCACTGGCCGTGGCGCACCCCACTAGGGAAGGCCTGGACCGTGAAAGGAGCTCCTTCTGCTAACAGCTGGCCCACCTTCCTGCCTGTGCGTGTCCCCGGCAGTGCCCTTCCCGGGTTTGTCACACGGAATCATCACAGCAGCTCAGCGATGCGTTATCACCGCCATCTTCTCTGAAGCTGAGGCTCCCGGGCCGGTGAAGGCAGAGGAGCCTGAACCGAGCGCTGCTCGCTGAGCCCTCGCCCTTGCCTGGGGGGCAGGGTCCTGCAGGGCCCTGGGCACCGGGCCTGGGCACCGGGTTCTGAGGCGGAAGCTATATGAAGCCGGCCCCCCATACTCTCCTTAGTGTGGCCCTGGGCAGGGGACCAGGCGGCTCTGGGCTTCATGTGGCCGCCCCCTGCCAGAGGCTGGCGTTGGGGCTCTGGCCACCCCCCAGCCCAGACATGGGCTGGATAAAAGGCCACGCTCGGGGCGGCCTGAACCCTGCTGTAGCCTGGCATGTGGGATGCCCGAGGCCTGGCTGAAGGTCCCACCCCAAGCCAGCTCCCTCCATTGTGGCCCCAGAGACCTGTGTCTCCCCGGCAGCGGTGACAGGGCACAGGCTCTGGCACCATTTGTCTCGGTTTCTTCATTTGTAAAATGGGAGAATCATATCAAGGGCTGTTGTGAAGACAAACAGACCCATTTCCCAAATAGCACGAGGCTTACCATTTAGAAGAGCCAGCGGGGCCTTCCTGTCTCCCAGCGTTTTCAGGGCTGAACTGTGCCCACCTGCACTAACGCTTCCATCTTGAGTCCACATGTGAGTGGTGCGTGGCCTCAGCTGCCTGATGGTTTAGGAGTCTGAGTTTACCACTACAATATTTTGTTTAAAAAAGTTCCCTTAAAATTAAAAAGAAAACTTCTCTTATTTGGGTTGCAGGAAGGCCATAGGGCTTGAGTTTGTACCTACAGGGAAGCCCACTCTCAGGCCGCCTGCTCGCCAACCAGGAAGCGCCCTTCCTCCCTCTGAGGGCCCACTGGCTGCTGGAGGCAGCCCCGCCCCAGCTGGTGGGACCGGGTGCAGGGGGGCCAAGCACCAGCAGAGGGCGTCCCAGGCCCGCCGTCTCTAGGCGGACGGGCGCCCCACCTCCTGGGAGCTGGGAGAACTGCAGGGCCAGAGCGGGTCTGCGGTGACACAATCTTACACAAATGGAAACGCTAGTCTGAGCTTTAAATCTCAGGAATCTTCCAGAACTAGAGAAGAGCCACGTTCTGTCATTCACAGGCTGTGGCTGGACCAAAGTCAAGAGCTGGTTCTGGGTCCTAAGTAACTAACTGCAAACTTGTTCCTTTAGGCCTTGGTTTCATGCCCTGAGAAATGGGGGCAGGGGTGGGGGTGGGACGTGCACACGTGTTGAGGGACCACCCAAGGAGCATGACCGCATCAGTACCAGGGCCGGTGCCATGCTGGACCCCAGGGGACTCACCCTCCCCGGCCCTGTGGAGCATCTTGGCCAGGCAGCCAGCTGGTCCTTCCCCTGCACCTTCCCCCTCTGCAGAGGGCGCCCTCCGCCCCATGCCTGCCAGCTCTGTGGCACTCACCCTGCTGAGGCCGGATCATGCTTCTTCAAGTGCATGCTCCCTCAGACTCCTAAACCATCAGGCAGCTCCGGAGACCAGGAGCTGCGGGACAGCTCCCAGCCCTGGACCGAGTCCTCTGGAGCACGTGCGTCTCCCACCTGTGAGCAGGGCTCTGCCAGCCTTTTGAAAACATTCAGATGACAGGCCTGAATAGGCGGTTCATCCCTGGCCCCGCCTGCTCCTTCCTTCTCTCCCTAAGGTCCTGGTAGCAAGCACTCGTCACTGCTCCGTAGTCAGCACGCCAGTGAGTCTGTTTCCCTGAGGACGGGTCTCTCTTTCCCTGGGGTCACTTGGCCTTGGCAGGTGGCGGCTGGTGGGAGTCCGAGCCTGGGCTGCCGCCCTCGCCTGCCACTGACAAGCACTCCACTCAGTTTTCTCAGTCAGAGGGACTACGACTCAAGGATGTGGGAAGGGAGAAGGGATCGAACACGAAAGTGCTCTGTACAGAGTTACGCCTGTAGAGACAACAGTCTTGTATTTTTCTTTCAACTAGTGAAACCCTAAGAGTCGCCCGCTAACCCCACTCTGAGACAGTCCTGGGGTGTTAGGTGCTGTAGCGGGAGTGGCCTGCTGCATCATGACTAAGCTGAGGGAGGCAGGTCTCGGAGTTAATTCCCATCCAAGGGCGTGAGTCACTGAGCACTGTCCTCCTGCCCCCAGGCTCCCCCGTGGCCTTCTATGCCGGCTTTGCAGGAGGGATGGCTGCCCCGCAGACAGTGAAGTTCGACGCTGCTCACATCAACGTTGGCAGCAGCTACTTCGCTGAAGATGGCTACTTCCGAGCCCCTGAGCGCGGGGTCTACCTGTTTGCAGTGAGCATTGAATTTGGCCCAGGACCAGGCGCTGGGCAGCTGGTATTTGGAGGTCACCATCGGACCCCCATCGGCACCGCTGAGGAGCAGAGGGGTGGAGGCACGGCCACTGCCTTCGCTATGGCCGAGCTGCAGAAGGGTGAGAGAGTGTGGGTCGAGTTAACCCAGGGCTCAGTGCGGAAGAGAAGCCCCCCAGGCACCGCATTCGGGGGTTTCCTGCTGTTCAAGACCTGAGCCCCGGGCACAGCCGACCGTGTGCCGGGCCTTGCCTGGCTCTCCTTGCCCTGGGCTCTGACCAGGTGGCCGGGAGACCATCCAGGTTGGTCTAGCTCTTCCCTGGAAACCCGCAAAGACAATGGCCTCCCTCTGGATGCTGCTCCCTGGGCCGGCCCGGGCTGGGCGGGAAGCTGGGCCTGGTGGGCCTTCCATCTGAGGCAGCATGGCTGGACTCCAGCTCTTGGCTGCCCGTCTTCTCCAGTGTCTGCTGTTTTGCTCCTTGTGGTTGAAAACCTCTGTACAACACTAACCTTTCTCCGGCTTCCTCGTGTCCCTAGTCCCTGCTAGAAAAGCATTCTTTCCCAGAGAGAATTTGGGAACTAGAATAGAGGTGGCATTTTGGACAATCCGGGAAACCAGGCTCCAGTCACTGCCAGCAGGAGAAGACCAGCCGGTTAGGTCTGTCAGTCAGAAATGAAAACTGGTCGAGTTTAGGCGAAGGAAACTCAATTAGTATCTTTTCCGTAGTCTCAGTCCTTCCTTGAATGTACCTGTAACTTTAACTTCACCCCCTTTTCTCCTTGCCGCACACGGGACAAAGGCCACGTGCGAACTGCGAGCTAAAATATTGTAGCTTTCACCCTTTCACGCTCTCCCACGCCTGACCACCCTCATTCTGATTAGCATCTCTATCAGGAAGGGAGCTGAGGGATGAGGAGGGAAGACGACTAAAAGTCTCCCTCAATTTCATCATCTTTGGAATCAATCAGCAAGCTCTGCCCGGTGAACTGACGGCGGGAAGGATGTCACGAGGGGTGGAAATGTGGGGCAAAATAAAACTGTTTGCGGTAAGTGTGACTCCCATTACTCTAGGACACACCTTACTCCAGGTTCAGTTAATTCTGCCTAAAACACACAGAGGCCTCCACAGTGAGCACTGACATTATTGGATCAGACAGTCCAGCAGAGTTATTCTTGCAATAATAACATATGGTTTTTAAAAAATTGCATATTCTAGAGCAGCGGTTCTCAACCTGTGGGTCACGACCCCTCTGAGGGTCGAACGACCCTTTCACAGGGGTCACCTAAGACCATCGGAAAACACATATATAATTACATATTGTTTTTGTGATTAATCACTATCCTTTATGTTCAATTTGTAACAATGAAAATACATCCTGCATATCAGATATTTACATTACGATTCATAACAGTAGCAAAATTACAGTTATGAAGTAGCAACGAAAATAATTTTATGGTTGGGGGCCACCACAGCATGAAGAACTGTATTAAAGGGTCACGGCATTAGGAAGATTGAGAACCACTGTTCTAGAGCAAACAGGCTTGAGAAAGCAGTTGTCTTGTTGTCGGGAAATGTTTCGTTTTGGTAGTCGGTGTTTAGTATTGGTTGGCTATATTCTTCTCCGTAAGGAAATCAACCGGGCTGGGGAATGAGGACGGAGAGGGGCTGGTGTCCAGGTTCCCTAGGTCCCAGCCTGTGCTTTCTAGGGCCATCACTCCAGACTCCCTCCGAGTGTATTTACCCCTGAGGTGGGCGTGCCCACGTGTAAGCCATCAGTGCTAAGGGGAGCTGTGTGCAGGCCACTCTGCCACTGATGGTTTGATGTGGGCCAAAGCACAATCTTTCTTGAACTTTTTCCATCCGTAGTATGAGCTGGTCAGCCTACTGGATCTGGCTCAGCCCTCGCTGCCTGCTCTTCCCTCTGGCCAGGGCCTCGCACCCAGTGTAGTCTTCGTTGCCAAGACCACTCCTGACCAAAGGTTGGTGTGTGGGCCACGCCTGACAGACGGGAGGCAGTGCCAGGGCACCCTGGCTGCTGGGAGAACAGCGGGCCTTCTCGCCGCTCGCTGTTGCTATCGGTCAGGCTGTGCCAACGACTAAGTGGAACTGTATTGCGCTGAGTAACAGGGAGGGAGTTGATATCCTCCATAAAAGGGCACATGTCCTCCAGAGCAAGGTTACAAACAGGAGTGCTACCTGGCAAGCACTGCCCACAGCTTGGATGAGTCACCCGGCAAGTTTCTGGGGAACCTAGAGAAACGATGGGTCTTTTAGGTGGGATGCTTCCCATGCAAATCTCACCCAGCCTCACATCACGCTGAGTGCCCATCTTCTGTTTTAACACTCGTATAAGCAGGACTCCAGCTCAGCACGGACTCTAAAGTTTACTTGATAGACTGCTCATCTGCGCTAGGGATCCAAGTCTCTGGGTGGAGACTCTCAGTGCCTTCAGGTAGACCTGCTACCCAGGTCAGCATTCAAACAGCCTCCCTCACAGCGTCCTGAGCAACAGCTCACTGAGCCCAGTGCCCAGTGGTATCAGACCTCCCCAACCTGCCGGAAAAAATTCAAAAATACCACTGAGAAGCAAGAAAAGAGTAAGCAGACCGGGAAATTGTAGTAATTCCCAAAACAACAGGAAGGAGAAAGGATCAAGTATAAAATGAAATAGCAATAAGCAATCATAACCCCAAGCATGTGAGACTGTTGGAGAAATGGGAGTGATTTCGGCGGAGTTGCAACTCAAACTCAGCCGCCATCCCTGCCTGTGCTGAGCAGGGCGGCAGTGGCCTCCGTGAGGTCAATGCTGAGCCCCACACCCTCCAGAGGCTCAGTAGGCAGGAAGCCCCTGCCCTGGTGACCTGAGACCATAGGGAGTCAATCAGACATCTCCATGTCCACAACAACATGTCCAAATAAGGCCCGACATTTACTTTTATTTCACAAACACCACGCAGGGGATAGAATGGTCTAGAAACATTGTTTCTTAAAGCTCTCCTCCCCTCCGGGATGCTCCTCTGTAGTCCCCTGTAGTCCATGTTTATTTTGAAAACAGAACACCCCTGAGCACCATCCCCCACCCTCTTCTATCAAGAAGCTCCCCCAAACCTGGTTTGACAAAGACAACCCTCTTGGGGGAGGGGGGAGTGAGGAAGTAAAGGGAGTGGGGAAGCCTGGTGCCCTCAAGTAGGCAGAGGAGGAACGGGTTGCTGATATTTGCTCCAACAAACAGTGATTATCCTACTCCTCCCTGAAAAAATAACCAGTCCAAGGAATGTGGAACCGAGGTGAGCAGGGATCCACTAACTCTATGAGCAATAGCCCCAGAGTGCCAAACACTTGTGGAAAATTAGGATCAGGAACAAGGCCCAAAACTCACCAAACTGAAGTTTTTGGAACATATAAATCTTTAGAAACAAGAGAGAAAATTGTAAAGATAAATTTTATTTGCCACCCAGATTCTGGTCTCCAAATATCTCCCTTAAAGGGAACCGGAATGCCTTAGACAGAGGGCTGACTAGAGTAAGAAAAATAGCAGCTGAGCCTGGAACATCATCATGTGCCAAAAAGGCCGGCGTGGCTCAGTGGGTGAGTGTCATCCATGAACCAGGGGGTTACGGTTAAACTCCCGGTCAGGGCACATGCCCAAGTTTCGGGCTCAATCCCCAGTAAGGGACATGTAGGAAGCAGCCCATTGATGTTTCTCTCTCATCAATGTTTCTAACTCTGTTCCTCTCACTTCCTCGTTGAAATCAGTAAAAACAAAAAATAATGGGCACATGTCAAAGAGCTCAGGAGCCAGTGTGATGAACTCCCAATAGCCAAGTCTGGGTCAATTTGAACATCAAAGCCAATAACGACCTAGCAACTCTATATGACCCATGAATAGAATAAAAACTCATGAGTCCCATGCTGGTGAAATGCCCTCAGAAACACACAAACATCCTGTCCACCCCTCACTGGCCTTTACTCCAGAGAATGTCAGTATCACAAAAGTCAAGAGCTGGACAACTGGTTCAGATTGAAGGGGAGTAAGGAGATATGACAACTAAATGCAAGATCCTAGCCAGACTGTGGGACTGGAAAATGTGCGCTCATGGCTTTTATGAAAACACCTGGCAAAACTTGAGTAGGTCGGCAGATTATGGTATTGCAGGTAGTGTCATGGTATCGACGTTAACTTTCCTGCTTTTGATAATTGGTTGTATAATAGAATATCCCTGAAGTACTTAGGGACAGAGGCATGAGCTCTGCAATGTACTCCAAGTAGTTGAGAAAAAAGCATGTGACCACAAACTCCAGGAGCCTTTGTACTTCCTGTACATACACATACAAAATGAGCAGTTGTCGCAAAAATGTAAGTTTATGAATCTGGGTGAAGGGTAAATGGCATTTTTTAAACCACTTTCCAACTTTTCTGGAAGTTTGAAATTATCTCAAAATAGTTAAAATAAAATTTGATTGTTTAAAAAATACACACACCTCAGTAGATGGGTGAACAGCAGGTAGGATATAACATAAGAGGGACATGCTAGGAAATTTGGAAGAAACATCCGGGAGACCTAGTATTTGTCTAATGGTAGTTCCAGAAGGAGGAAAGTAAGAGGGAGGACATAAACAACGGAAGGAAAGTTTCCAGATCCAAGAAAAGGTGAAAAAGAACCTAATTAGTACTAGCAGAATGGAAATATGTAGACATGCAAGTTTAAATTTCAAAAAGGAAAATTCTGCTTCGTGAATGAGAAACTAAGTTACACCCCAAGCACTGCACTGAACACATCCATTCTCACTGGCCATGCGGTGCTGGGAGATCGTGGGGCAGTGCCCTCAGCGTTGGATTCTAGCTCCAGCCAAAACACTAGCCCCGGAGGACCGCATCAAATGATAAAAACTGCTTTTTAAGTGTTTGAAGTGCCTCCCACAAGTGTACCACAGCCTTTCAATTCTTTCTATAATGTTTCAGTGTAGTGAACAGAGAAAAGGGAACAGATTGCTTCAACTGATTCAAAATTGGTTTTATAAAATGGCTTCCCCCTAAAAAAAAAAAAAAAAAAACTAGTTTGAAAATATCAGCATTTTATATTGACTTTTAAAAAAAATGTATCTTTATTGATTTCAGAGAGGAAGGGAGAGGGATAGAAACACCAATGATGAGAATCACTGTATCAGCTGCCTCCTGCACGCCCCCCACTGGGGATTGAGCCTGCAACCCAAGCATGTGCCCTTGACCGAGATCGAACCCAGGACCCTTCCGTCTGCAGGCTTTATTTACTGAGCCAAACCAACTAGGGCTTGACTTTGAAATATTGCTAACATTTCAGGTTCCCTGCATGCAGTTTAGGATCTGGGTGGTGAGGTGGCTGTAGGGAGCCCTGGGGCATCTGGTAGCCCTGAACGTCCCTTCAAGGGTGCATGGGACACTCAATCAGAGTGACTGGACAAAGATCAGGAAGAGAAGGTTCAAAGGAGGGGTAGGTAGGTCACACATATTCCATCGAAACTTGAGAATGACAGTTCCTACCTGAAAGGATTCACCTTTCTGCCCTGCTCTCTGCTTCCACTGAAATACTGTGCACAGCCCTGTCTGTGCACTTGAATAAGTTTCCTCGCCCTGACTCCCAGCCTCAGGGCAACCTGCCCGTTTCTGCTCACACCCTGAGCTCCCGGGATTGAAGTCCTCATGATCAGAACAGTGCCCATGCCACTGGGCGGTCTCTAGGCTGTGCTCCCAGAGCCACCAGAGTCCACACCTCTCCCAGTGCCAGGAGGCAGTCACAGGACCTGGGACCAGCCATGCTCAGCTGGAGGGAAGCAGCCGATGGCCCTCTCCAGGGCCAGCAGGAGCGTCAATGAGAAATCCTCCAGGCACAATCTTTTAAAAGTTCTTATCTACTAGGCCCATTTTTAGAAAGGTAACCTAAGAAAATATACAAAGATTCCTGTTTAATGATGTTCAATGCATTGGTTGGTTATATTTTTTAAAACAATGGAAAGTAACCCAAATATTGAATGGGGAATTAAAAAAAATATTCAATCTATTTGATGGAATATTGCATGGTCATTTTTTAAAAAAAAGTTATGCTTTCAATGGCTACATAGTGACACACTATGATCTTAATATTGGAGAAAAGTATGCAGCAGAAAAACATTGGAAACATTCAAATGTAAATAGTGGTAACATCTGGCAATAGAATTTTGAATGATTTTATTTGCTTTTTTATTCTTTCCTATGTTTTCCAAAATTTCTGCAATAAGTACATATTCTTATAACTAGAAAAAATATTTTTAAAAGAAAAACCACCTTTATTGTAATAGGTTTATGGCCCTTCTCTCTACACGAAGGACGGAGGGTCTGGTTGTCTGGGCACTTACCTGCCCCTGCTCCCACCCGCTTTCTGGTCGCTGAAGTGCACACCTCAGGGACATGTGTATGTTCACTAACTTACTTTTTATGAAAGCTCACCAGACATGCATTCTGATATACAATACAATCTGAGCAGAGCATCACAAAACACATCACTGAAGTATACTAAAATAAGGTTATTTACTTAAAAATGATACACTGGACGTAATCTCTATATAGAACACAGCAATTAATGGTAAACTTAATAAGGCGCCTTTTAAAGCAGATGCTGACAAAATAAATGTAGTGTGTTACATACCAAAGATGAATCTATATTTTTGGTGTTTTACAATTGTGTAATAAAACTGCTTAACTCTTGTTTCAATGTCTATATACAACTTCCCTAATTAAGCTATAATGGTATTTTCATTTTATACAATATATACTGCATTTTAATTTTTAAACGGACAGGGACAACAGTCACTACAAGGGCTTAAATAATTCTACTGAAAGCATAGTACAGAGCACAATCTACAATCACACCCCAGTCAATCCTTTGCAAAAGCAGTGTTTACAGACTCTCCCTCTGGGACAATCTCACAGTGGCCGCACCAATGCTGCCAGACTTACTCTGTTTCTATGAGCGTTGGTTGTCTGCAATTTTCACTGTGATTCTCTTAACAGCTCTGAGGCAAGAACTGGTATTTTAACATCTGACCTAAGCAAATAATAAATATCACCACTTTTAAACAGTACAAGAGCTGCAACAATGCTTTTAAAAAAATGCATATTTCTGCTGTTGAAATTATTTTAGATACTTAGAAACATTTCAAAACAACATGTATGAAGTGAAATATGACTTGAATTTATAAAATATTCCCTGGAATAAATTATTCAATATAAAAGTTGAATTTGTGCTAACTTAGAGATGCATAATTCTTTAAAAATTGTATTGCATTTTTGTTTTAAACATAAGCAAAAAATCTGGGGTAAAGGGTGCTATTTTTTTTTTTTAGTAAATAATTTGGCACATTCTAGGAAAATAATTTTCAAAAATAAGTCACTTTCTAAGTTTAGAAATAAATCTGGACATTGAAAAGGCAACATGAATTGTTGATTGAAATATTTTTTTGTGAAACTATTTCCAGAAAATTAGATTCCAATTTTATATTTCAGAAACTTGTTCAACAAAAAAGCACAGAGAAAGCTTAGAATAAAGACATTGAAATCTATCCTAATGTGCCTTTAATTCCAGAGATGTTTACAGTTATCTCTAGATAACTGAAGATTAACTTCTGTTATATTCTGGTACCTTTGGAGTTTTGTTTTTATTTTAATTATTTAAAAGGATGACAGACAGGAGCCACATGTTTTTAAAATGCTCAACTGTGAGACCAAATAATGGTTTCTAGGGTTTTTCAAATTATTAACTATGGTACTATATCATACTTCCTTCCTCTTTAAATATTTCACTTACTGGATGAACTTAGAAATTTAAGAGTAAAAGTAAGAAGGAAAGAAGTTTCATGGAACATTTTTTAACTTTAAAATTTCAAATAAGTCATCATCTGCTTTTTAAAAAACATGTTATACTAGAAACAAGTCTCTAACATTAATTCTTGCTATCACTTTTAATAATCAATTTAATTAAAAAAATTAATTATGATGGGCTTGTACTTACACACTATCTGTAATGTTTTGCATCCACATACTATTTTAACATTTCTAAGAATAGTGCTTGCCTTTTCTTATGTATCTTCTTTACTATTAAGATGACAAATGATTTTGAAGATTTATAGTTTGTCAAATAAAAATAAATCAAGGTTAACCTTAGTTTAAGTAGATCCAAGCTAGTAAGTATTCTTAAATGCGTGGAAATTTAGATAAAAATATCTATGAATCTCACTGTTAAGAGATGGGAAACATTCTGAAGGAGCAAGTTATTTGGTACTACCTACCAACATGTAAACTCACCTTGATGAACATTTCAAAATTAAATTATCTTAGATGAAAATTATTAAATTCAGTCAAAACTATTAAAGCAAATTTTAAGTTTGTGAAATTTGATGTCAGTATATTAAAGTTTCACTCTTCAGGGCCAGTCAAATTTTTGGTAATGAATGGAATCATGCTCTGCTGTCCCCCCTCTAAAGTGTTTTGACCATGTTGTAATATAATCACATTTATTTTATGCTCTATTCAAAGAAAACTATCTTACTTTCTGCGCCTAGGAGTTGTTTTATCAGACTAAGGCATTGATATGTCAAACGCATTACAGAAGTACAAAACGTGTAAGTGAATCCATCGCACACGCAGCGTTTCTGGAGGAGCAGCTACACGGTACAGACGTCGCCACTGACCAGTGAACTCCGTGCCGGATTCTTCACTGTCTTCACAAGTTACAGAACAGAAATCATAAAACCAGAAATCTCAAATGATTCAAATGTCTAAAACAGCTGTTAATGAACTTGTATCATCTCTGAAATAGAAATTTCTAATGAGAGGGCCCTTTCACAATGGAAAAGTCGAGAGGATATTATCTTAATGAAAGTCTGTGCCTGAAATGAACAAACTCTTGGGTTTAATATACTATTTTGAGTGTATTAGTTCTAAAATTCATATGTGGTTCTACTTTATAACATTTTCTTCTGATTCTTTTATTTTTTCCCTTAAGGATGAGGTGTGAGGTACACGTGAGCTGGTTTCTACAACAGTATAGATGCATGTACATATAAAAAATATGGTTGTAAAAGGAGCATGTATTTTGCAAATAAAGCGTATTACACACAAAATATAAATAACTTCCCTTTTAAACATTACTAGAATAAAGAATACAGAACCTGGTTATAGGCACTTAGCATCGCTATCAAACGCAGTCATCAGTAACTCACTTCAACAAGAAGTGTTTTCTCACAAGACCATGGCGTTGGAAGGTCCAACTTTGGACAGGATGCTTTCTATGGCAAAATAGTAATTACCAAAAACAGGAAAGATGGTGGTAGGAGAAAAACAGTCGAAATTTTCAGGCACTTTAAGCTTTTTTGGCCTTTACATCAACTTTTATGTTAAAAATAAAGTTGGTGGAGAAGCTAGCTCACTTTCAAGGTAAATGGCTTTTATGTGATTGGCGAATCTTGGTCAGATCATGCATTTTTAAAGCACAAAACCAACAGCCTCTAATATCTTCCTTGGTGGTCATAAGTCATATTTTCTTGTAATTCGATGGCAGCAGAGAAATCCTGGCAAGCATGTGTGTGTACACACACCATTATCAATGCCTGACAAACTACTTCTCATAAACTACGCAGCATCCTAAACAGATGATAATCCATAGGCTGTTTACAAAGGTCGAGTACAAATCAATGCGCTTCCTCAGGCAGGAAGCAAGGACACATTCCTCCGATTCTGCTGAATTCACTGATCTTCTTAGGCTTTCACAGAAAGCACCCTTGTACGAGCAGGTCATTCAGCACCCAGAGTTTGACTGGAGACTCACCCATCAGGACTGAAGTCTCGATGTAGTTCATAAAAACCCGATTTAAAAAGGCATCAGAAACCACACTTAGAGTAAAGCTGTCCGTAGGTAAAGAGTGAAGTTCTGGAGTCCCCAGCTCATACTCTGCAGAGCATGGAAGGTGCCCAGGGCAGCCTGTGAGGGTAAGGGGAGGTCAGAGCCTGCAAACCGCGCAAGCTCCTTATCCCACTCTACTCCCACCGCGCCCTGGAGAAATCGGTCGAGCGCAGTCTGGAGTTTCTCCTCAGGATTGCTTCACTGTCAAATCTTTACATCTTGGGATTCAACCATCTTTGCCAGCGTCTTCTTGATCCGCAGAGCCGTGAGTCTGGAGGCCGGGTTGTGGGCCCAGCATTCTGACATCAGCTTCAGCACTGCTCGAAGACACTGACAAGCAAACAGAATGCAGGGAGCAGGTGAACATGTTTGGCCACACTCATCATCCCTCCCTCAGGGGACTGGGTTCCACGTACCTCATCACTGTTCCATCTATTAGACACAATTGGCCGCAAACGTTTGACACACACAACCTCACGCATATCTTCATACGATGGGTCACTGGGCACCATGTTGTAATATGGCAGTTGGTACTCCTCTACTATTCCTGCAGAGAGGAAACAGCGGGCACAACAATGGTGGCCGGACAAAATATACGAATCTACTCAGCGCCTCGTACTAAACTATGGAGCTAAAACTGACTCCTACATAAGGAAGAAAAACAGAGTGGGTCATTCACTTTTAATAGTAAATGTATGTTGTTCTTTTTTTTTATGTCTAACTAGAGAGGCCCGGTGCACGACAATTTGTGCACTCAGAGGGGGTCCCTCAGCCCAGCCTGCACCCTTTCACAATCCAGGACCCCTCGGGTAGGGTCCCTAGGCCTGGCCTGAGATTAGGGCCTATCAAGGCTTTCCTTCCCCCGGCTGCAGGCAGCTGGCCCCACCCCCATCGCTGCCACTGCTTGCCATCTGTGCAGCGCTATCCCCCCTCCCCACCCCGGCCACCAGTGGCCTCTCTCTGCAAGCAGCAGGCGTGGGGTGTGATGGCTGGCTGGCCTGGGCCTCCCCAATCACCCCTAACCACTGGTCTGCCTGCCTGATCACCCCCAACCACTCTGCCTGCCTGCCTGATCGCCCCTAACTGCTTGCTTGGGGGTGGGGTCAGCCCGGCGAGGGGCCGTGGTGGTTCTGGTCTCTGGTTGTTTTGGTTGTTATGTTTATGGTGGCTGGCCTTTTATTATATAGGATTATTTCCCCTATGCCTACCAGGACCCCCATCATAGCTACGGACATAACAATATTAAAAAAAAAAAAAAAAAAAAAAAAAGCAAGGGGAACACTCACTTACCTAATGTTAACCTAATTATTTGTTTCTCTACATTGTTCCTACTAATAATAAGTGCAGCAGAAAGACAGCCTGATATGTAGCAAAGAGAAAACCCAGTAGGCCTTAGACAGCCATCCTGGGAAAGGCTGGCCTGCAGGGCTGTCGTGCTGGTGTCTGGGAACTTGCAGGCAGGCAGCTCCCTAAGTGTTGAGAGCGGTGCATGGGGCCTGGACTATTTGTGCAGACAGCAGGGTTGGTGCTGAGCACCTGTTCTCGCTCTGCGTATGGAATTTTGGAACATGCTAGGCAGAGGGCGCCTACCTGACCAGCTGCCAATAAAACTGCTGAGAACTAAGTCTCTAACTACTTCGCAGGTAGCAGCATTTCTCACATCACATGCTGGAGGAATTCAGTGCATCCTGTGTGGCTTCCCTGGGAGAGGCCTTTGGAGGCTGCTGTCTGATTTCCTCTGAACTTTGCCCCTGGCACCTTTTCTCTTTGCTGATTTTTCTCTATATCCTTTCACTAGACTAGATGTTAGCTGTGAGGACAACTATGTGGGTCCTTCCAGTGACATTACAGACCATGGGAGTGGTCCAGGGGATCCCTGACATCTCAACTATATAACAGGAGCGGTTACTTTCTGAATGAGGAGGATGCAAACCTAACGGGAAACACCCCCACCACTCCTACCCCCTGTGATGCAGCGCCGAGCCATCTCCCAGATGATCAGACCGAAGCTGTAGATGTCTGCCATGATGTAGGGCTGGAAGTGGTTCTTGTTGAGGCTCTCGTCCAGCACTTCCGGGGCCATGTACCGCCGGGTGCCCACTCTGGCGTTCAAGGGCACATCCACTTCATTTGTGTCGCTGAGACAGGAGGCAGATGATATCCAGATTGATGGTTAAGAACAAAATACTTTTTCTTCCATTTTTGTTGTATTTTATAAAAGTCAGACTCTCCCCCTCTCCCTAAATAAATAATAAAAATCTATCTATCTTTCTAAAACTCCACATTCTTTTATCAGAAACTATTGAGGCCAAATATATTTTTAAATTTAACATCTTTCAGAGTTTATAAAAGTAATATACCCTGTAAATATATGATACCAATTCTAGACCTTCCCCAGCAGAGTCTAGAGCAGGACTCTTCACAAGCTTACTACCACGTGTGCACTGAAAGCTAAGCATGAAGTTGCTATCAAGCTGGATAAAGACAAGATACCTTGCATGAGTACAGGTAGTTTTGTCACCAAACAAGTGTGGTGTCTCTCAAAGAAAAAGGTCAATACCGAACGTAAGCTAACATGGTGGGTAATTGTGTCCCAGAGCAGGCGGAGGTGAAGGGAAACTGAGAAGAGTTATTTGCCTGTCCATTCTCCTGTGACACAGGGTTACATTTCCTTTCTTATAGGTCCAGCCAATGCGGGCGGGTGCAGCCGTGCCTACATAGTCACACTGATGTAATAAGTGACGCTCACTGGGTTTTCAATTTGTGAGGTAAATTTTAGAGCTGGAAGACATGAATGCTTTCTGTTTAGGTCCCCAGTTCTGGAAACTACTACGAAGCAGAGATTAACCTCTATAGTGCCAGGGAGCGCGATTGAGTTTTTTGAGATACCAGCTGTCTCTCGACCGAATTTTTGCATTGAGTTGACAGAGTAATTTGAGTTAACAAGCTCCTTAACGAGCTCCTTAAGGAGCTCGGTCTAGGAACGAATTAAGTCAAGGCCCCACTGTAGCAAGTTGTGATGAGAAACGGCATGTCTACTCCAGGTGGGGGAGTGTAAACTGATGCAGGCTCTCTGAAGGGATAACGTGCAATATGCCTCAATTTAATACACACATGCCCTTCGTCTAGCCCTTCTAAGGAACCCATCATGACGAAGTACTTGTATAAATGTGCAAGGATTAATATATATCGATAAAATACAATGTTCATTAAAGTATTTTTAAATAGAGACAAACCATAGGCAACTTTAATGCCTGTGAGTCGGGTCATGAAATAAGTTAGGTTTGGAAAAATGGCAGCAACACTATGAAAAAGAATGAAGTAGATCTACATAAACTAAAATAGAAGAACGTCTAAGACAATAAAAAACAGGAAATAAAAAATTATGTAGAGTAGAATGTAATTTTGTAAACAAAACCAACCAGGACAAAACCCCAATCATATAGTTATGTGAGCACAAACACATCCTTGGAATTCCACTGTCCTAAATACCAACATGCAAATACTTCTAGAGATTAATAGAATTCCAAAGAGTAGGCAAAGACCACTTACCTATTGAACTTAACTGCAAGGCCCAGGTCAGCAATACAACAACTTCCATTTTTCTTAATGAGAATGTTTTTGCTCTTTAGGTCTCGATGAGCAATTGCGGGCTTCCCTTGGGTGCCGTAAATCTCCGTGTGCAGGTGGCACAGACCACAGGCAGCTGAGTACGCCAGCTTGAGCAGGGCCCTGGTGTCCAGCGTCGTACACTTCAGGAAGTCATAGAGAGATCCGTGCTCATGGTAATCGGTGATCAGATACAGCTGCGTCCAGGAGCCGGTGCCTTTAATGTCTGCGGCTATAAAACCTGGTCGTGGGTGAGTTTCAAGGTTAGTTATCAGAGGTGGCATGGAGAGTAATGAAGGCTCCCAGGGTCATGATACATATAACTCTACACTTCTGCAATACATTTACAATAATATTAATGATCATCCTGAAAATGATAATAGTATGACTAAGAAAATCACATATCGTATAATAACCTGGGGGCGTTATCATCTACATGACTCTCTGAACATGAAAAACCTATAAAGAAGACACATGGAAAGGACTCTCAATTTCAAATTGAAAAGTGGACACACTAAAATTAAGTTAAAAATGTTCAACGAGCCAATTCCACATGCCCATCAATGCCTCCTCACACCCGCCAGCTCTCTGACGAGCAGGTCCATAATGCTGGCCCCTTTCCTGTCCTCTCTCCCTTCAGAAAAAGGTCGGCAAAAGTGCTGAGTAGTGCCCTGCCCCCAAACTCATGTCCACCTGGTGCCTGTAAATTCGACCTTATTTGAGATGTAATCAAATCCAAATGAGGTCATACTAGGTTAGGGTGGTAAATCAATGACTAGTGTCCTTGTGAGAGTGAAATGTGGACACAGACATACAGGAAGCAGGAGTGCCGTCTCCCAGCCGAGAGTATGGACCGCTGGTGTCACCAGACATAGAAAGAAGCAAGGAAGGGTCGTTTCTTCAGAGCCTTCAGGAAGCATGGCCCTGCCAACACCTGGATTTAAACCTTAGGCCTCCAAAGCTAAGAGGGAAGGAGTGCCTGTTGTTTTAAGCCGCCATTTGTGGTAATTTGTTATGATGACCTCAGGAAACTACTGTAAGTGCCTACTATACTCTTGGCAATATACTATGCACTGTCTACACGAAGGGAAATGATATAGTAGCTGGAAAGAAAGGCCGGGAAAGCTAAAAACACCTGAATGACTCTGCTGTTGTGTAAATGGGGTTGTGGGGTGGGGAGGGAGAAGCCTACTAAGCTACATCATATGGTGGTGGTGGTGGCTTAGCTTACAAAAGGCATATATAGTTACCCTAGAAAATTGCTTAAATTTAGCTATAAAACACTTGGTTTTTGTTAGATATGAGTTAGTCCAATAAGCTGGCATTACTTTGAAATTCTTTGTTGTTTCCTCAGCAGCGTAGTAAATATAGTGGCTAGTTAGCATTTAGAACTCTCAGAGCCTGCACCCCACTAACCCCGTCAGAATATGGAATTGGCTGAAAGAATGTGTACCCACCGAGTATGTTTTCATGGCGCATCAGCACTGTCTGGTAGATCTCCGTCTCACGAAACCAGCTAGCTTCTTCAGTGGTAAAGAACACTTTGACTGCCACCTTCTCACCACGCCATTTACCCATCCACACTTCTCCATATCGACCTTTACCAACTTGCCGAACCATCTGAATCTGTTTGGCAATAGTTCGCTGAACCTTCATTAAAAAAAATGTTTTGAGTTCTTGATGAAAAGAACCTATTAAGACTGAGAAAGTGGTCTGATAGTTCCTCCCATCAAAAAAGATGGTATATAATCAACTCCAGTATTAAACATTAAAATGTATTTAAAAGAAGATGACACAATAAGCAATATATTCTGATATCACAAACTGTTTACAAAAAAGTTCAAATTAATTGCCTTCCCTGTGCACATAAGCCTCTGGGTGATCTCCTTCAGACTCTGCGCTGGCCGCATGACTGGCCCTGGGAAACAGAACTAGAGAAATGATGCCCTGCGGGCAGCCCTGAATTTCCTGCGGTTCTAGGAGCTCTGGAGCATGAGCAGTGCTGTGCTGACACGGCACGCGCACACACCACACCGCCTCACTCTAGCTGAGCGTGGCCAGGAGAAAAGTGCCAGCAGACCCACTGGATCGGGAGAAAGAAGACATGTTTGCTGCTTCAAGCCGTTACTCTTTGGGGTGGTTTATTATGCAGTGAAATCTAAATGACAGTTAAAAGTCTTCAGCTCAGTCTCTCAGATGGACATAGTCTGATTCATCATTCCCTGTATTCACATCATCCTCACCCCTTCCATTTCAACTGTTACTTTTATTTATTTTTCCCTTTAACTGCTATCATTCTTTTTTTTCTTACTGAATTTATGGGGGTGACATTGGTTAATAAAATTATACAGGTTTCAGGTGCACAATTCTACAATACATCATCTGTATATTGTATTTTGTGTTCACCACCCCAAGTAAAGTTTCCTTCCACCACCATTTACCCCCCTTTACCCTTTTCTACCCCCGCTTTCTCTCTGGTAATCACCATACTGTTGTCCGTGTCCATGACTCTCTTTTTTTCTTTACTTAATCCCTTCACCCTTCTCACCCAGCCTCCAACCCCCTCCCCTCTGAGACTGCCAGTCTGTTCTCTGTATCCCTGAGTCTGTCTCCACTGTCAGTTTATCCATTTCAACTTTTAGAATTACTCAACCTCATTCCCGTCTCAGAGCTTTGTGCACGTGCAGCTTCCTTCACTGGTAAGTGCTGCTCTTTTGTTTAACATCTACATAGCACACATACACTTCTCAGTTGCCGCACTCATCACAATTATAGTTTCTTATTGTTTATCTTATATATCTGTTTGAGTTCCATCCCACCCTGCTCACAGGACATAGGTAGTTTCTGAGAACACACTAAGTGCTTTCATTAATATCTTTTAAAAAATATATATATTTTATTGATTTTTTACAGAGAGGAAGGGAGAAGGATAGAGAGTTAGAAACATCAATGAGAGAGAAACATCGATCAGCTGCCTCCTGCACACCCTCTACTGGGTATATGCCTGCAACCAAGGTACATGCCCTTGACCGGAATCAAACCTGGGACCCTTCAGTCCGCAGGCCGACGACTATCCACTAAGCCAAACTGGTTAGGGCTCATTAATATTTCTTGAAAGTAGTATGTTAATTGCTACCATTCGTGGTCACTCTAAGTTAAACAGAACACTAAGGTCCAGTGTAGACTGTACTTAAAAATGGACCAAATTTTGTGAATACCTGAACTAACTTACTCTATGTATCATTTTATTACAGATCCTTTTGTAATTTTTTCAGAAGTCAGGATTACTGACGTATAACATACACAACAAAATTCACTCTTTTTGAGAACTGCGCTTTACAAATGCATAGAGTCATGTAACCACCAACACCACAATTAAGAGAACATATCCTTCTTTTCTCTTTAAAGTCAATCTCCCTTTCCCTCCCGCCCCCGGCATTGCTGATTTGCTTCCCATCTCCACAGCCCTGCCTTTCTGAAAACTGCACAATGGAAACCTGCAGCGTGTATGCCTCTGTGCCTCCATCATCCCCAGAACACGCTGCTCTCGAACCCATTTATGCTGCCGCCTGGGCCAGTGGCTTGTTCCTTCTCACTGATGAGGCAGTCTCCTCTGAATGTATCACCACTTACTATTCACTTACCAACTGATGAACTTTTGGGCTGTTTAAAATGTCTATCTACTATGAACAAAGCTGCTATAAACATTCACATTCAGGTCTGGGCGTGTCTATATAGCTCTTTGGCAAATATTTAGCAGAAGGACTGCTTCACTAGTGTAGAAAGTGAGTGCTTAAGTTTTCAGTCAACTGTCAAACTCCCAAAGTGGTTGCACCATTTTGCATTTTTTTTTTTTTTTAGAAATAAAAGGTACACAGTTATGGTTTATTATTCCAGTGTGCTGGCCACACTGTACACAAAACAGTTCTCTTCAAACATAACCATTTATAATAATAAAAGCGTAATATGCTAATTAGACCAGACATCCTTCTGGACAAAGCCAGGGCTGCCAGGGAAGCCCGGGGCCCGGGTGCCAGAGGGAAGCTGGTGCCGGCAGCCGTGGGAAGGAAGGCCTATTCTTTCACGAATTTCGTGCACCAGGCCTCTAATTATACATAAGAAAACATTGTCCTTATAGTAGAATGAGCTGAAGATGCAACCAGGCCCCGCTATGTGAAGGCTGTGGATATCTTTTTTGTGTGTGTGTGACAATTTCTTTTTTATTGCTTTATTTTTTTGTATTTTTTGGTGTGTATGGTTTTTTTTTAATTTCAAGAAAAATGATTTTTTTTTTTTTTTTTAGGTTCTGAGATATACTTTTATTTTATTTTTTTTTTTATCTTTATTGTTCAGATTATTACATTTGTTCCTCTTTTTTCCCCCCATAACTCCCCTCCTTCCAGCTCCCACCCCACCCTCCACCCTCACTCCCCACCCACTGAGTTCATCCATAGGTGCATGATTTTTGTCCAGTCTCTTCCCGAATCTCCCATTCCCCTTTCCCCCCCAAGAATAGTCAGTCCATTCCCTTTCTATGTCCCTGATTCATTATAGTCACCAGTTCATTCTGTACATCAGGTTATTTATTCACTTGATTCTTAGATTCATTTGTTGATAGATGCATATTTGTTGTTCATAATTTGTATCTTTACCTTTTTCTTCTTCTTCCCAAGAAAAATGATTTTAAATATGATAATGTTACATGCAATAAACACCAATTATTCAAGAAAAATGATATTTTTAAAAATATATATATATATTTATTAATTTCAGAGAGGAAGGAAGAGGGAAAGAAAGAAACATCAATGATGAGAGAGAATCATTGATTAACGATTGAATCCGCAACCTGGGCATGTGCCCTTGACCGGAATCAAACCTGGAATCCTTTAGTCCACAGAGCGATGCTCAATCCACTGAGCCAAACTGGCTAGGGCAAGAAAAATGATCTTACATATAATATTACATACAATAAACATTAATATTTCAGTAAAAGAATTTTAAATATAATAATATTACCAAAACTGTACTAACATAGTATGATATCACAAACGTAGGAAATATTAAAAGTCTGCAAATAACAGGATTACTTCTATTATATTCTAGAATATGTTTTTCCCCTCTAGCTCTATTTTTGTTTATTAGTTTATGTTGTTCATTATATTCCACAAATGAGTGAGATCATATGATATTTATCTTTCTCCGACTGGCTTATTTCGTGTAGCATGATGCTTTAAAGTCTATTTTGTCGGATATGAGTATTGTTACTCCAGCTTTTTTTTCTTTTCCATTTGCATGTAAAATTTTTTTCCATCTCTTCACTTTCATCCTGTGTGTCCTGTGTTTTGAGGTGGGTCTCTTGTAGATAGCATATAGTTGGTCATGTTTTTGTATCCATTCAGCTACCCTACAACTTTTGATTAGAGCATTTAATCCATTTACATTTAGGGTTATTATTGAGAGGTACTTATTTATATCCATTTTAGTTCTGTATGGCTAGGTTTCTCTCTGTTTCTTCTTCTTGACAATCCCTTTAGCATTTCTTATAATGCTGGCTTGAGGGTGATGAATTCCTATAGCCTTTTTTTTTTTTTCTTTTTGTCTGAGAAGCTCTTTATTTGACCGTCTATTTTGAATGATAGCCTTGCTGGATATAGTAATCTTGGTCTCAGATCCTTGCTTTCCATTATCTTGAGTACTTCATGCCATTCCCTTCTGGCCTGTAGAGTTTCTGATGGGAAATCAGGTGTCAGCCTTATAGGAACTCCTTTGTAGGTAACAGTTTGCTTTTCTCTTGCTGCCTTTAAGATTCTCTGTCTTTAATTTTTGGCATTTTAATTATGATGTGTCTGGGCGTGGGTCTGTTTGGGTTCCTCTTGTTTGGGGTTCTCTGTGGTGGGTCTGTTTGGGTTCCTCTTGGGGTTCTCTGTGCCTCCTGAACTTGTGTGACTTTTTCCTTTACCAGGTTAGGGAAGTTTTCTACCATTATTTCATCAAACACCTTCTCTATTCCTTTCTCCCTTTTCTGGCACACCTACTATTCTAATATTGTTATGTTTCACATTGTCCCACAGCTCCCTTAAGCTGTCTGCCTGTTTATTAATTTTTTTTCTTTTGGTTCTCTAATTGAGTGATATTTTCAACTATGTCTTCTAATTCACTGATTTGATCCTCAGCTTCCCCTAATCTGCTGTATATTCCTTCCAATGTGTTTATTTGTGTTATGTCATTCTTTATCTCAGACTGTTCTTTTTTCATAGTTACTACATCTTTTTCATACTGTTGAGCATTTTTAACATCATTACTCTGAACTCTGTTTCAGATAAATTTCTTATCTCTGCTTCATTTATCTCTTCTTCTAGAGCAGCAATTCTCAATCTGTGGGTCGTGACCCCTTTGGTGGTCGAACGACCCTTTCACAGGGGTCACCTAAGACCATCCTGCATATCAGATATTTACATTATGATTCATAACAGTAGCAACATTGCAGTTATGAAGTAGCAACGAAAATAATTTTATGGTTGGGTCACAACATGAGGAACTGTATTTAAAGGGACAGAAGGTTGAGAACCACTGTTCTAGAGAATTCACTAGTTCTTTCATTTGGGGATTGTTTCTTTGTTTCCTCATTTTGGTTGTCTGTTTGGGTTTGTGATTATGTATTAGGTAGATCCTCTACATCTCTCAATCTCTAGTGCAGGAGAGTATTAAAGGCTGTTTCTGACTAATTGGATCAGGCAAAGACTCAAAGCTTCCAGAGACAGCCTCTGTCTACAGACTAATAGGATTCCGACTTGAATTGCCCCAGGCAATCGTCCTCAGGTGTGGCAACAGTTTTTTTTCAACAGGGTGGGGCAGTTGTTTCTGCCTGCCTGGAGACGAATTGTTATTTTTAATCTCTTCAAGTGGCCTCAGGGCAAGGTGTTTTCCAACAGGGTGGGTCAACTGTCTTCCCCCGAGGCAAGGCAGATGTCTCTGTGGGAAAGATGTCCTCTGCTGCATGAAGGAATGACTCAGCACAGGAAACTTGGGGTGTCTGCATTCTGAGCTCTATCCCCCGAGTCCCCAGGCCTGGGTTCTGCTCTCACAGCTCCAGTCCACTTCACCCTGCCTCTGCCAGAGCACAAGGTGGGTGGCTTCACAGGGAATTTTTGTGCATTGGCCCTTTAAAAGGGTTCCTGAACTTTCACCTGCCACTCCCTGGCAGACAGCACCCCACTGCTTTTCACAGATAGATGTCACTTGGGTACCCTATTCAGTTCTGGTGTTCTCTGCTGGGGAGCCTAGCTTGGGGGTTAGATCCCAGAGTTCTCAGTGGCAACTCCCCACAACTGAGATAACTCTCCGGGACTTCAGTTGCCGACTGTGGGTGCCCAGCCAGCCCTTTCTCGCCTCTGCCCCTTCTACCAGTCTCTATGTGTCTCCACCTTCGGTCCTTGGGTATCAGGGTTCTTTCCTGCGAGTTTTCCATTAATTATTCAGGAAGCCTTTCCATATTTCAGTTGTAATTCCAGCTTGTTCCTGGGAGAATGTCTGCGTAGCATCCTCCTATTCTGTTGCCATTTTTTAAAAAATTAAATCTTTTATTGTTCAGATTATTACAGTTGTTCCTCTTTCCCCCCCCACAGCTCCCCTCCACCCGGTTCCCACCCCACCGTCCTCATCAATAGGTGTACGATTTTTGTCCAGTCTCTTCCTGCACCCCCCACACCACTTTCCGCCCCCGCCCTGAGAATAGTCAGTCCACTCCCTTTCTATGCCCCTGATTCTATTATATTCACCAGTCTATTCTGTTCATCAGATTATTTATTCACTTGATTTTTAGATTCACTTGTTGATAGATGTGTATTTGTTGTTCATAATTTGTATCTTTACCTTTTTCTTCTTCTTCCTCTTCTTAAAGGATACCTTTCAGCATTTCATATAATACTGGTTTGGTGGTGATGAACTCCTTTAGCTTTTTCTTATCTGTGAAGCGCTTTCTCTGACTTTCAATTCTGAATGATAGCTTTGCTGGGTAAAGTAATCTAGGTTGTAGGTTCTTGCTATTCATCACTTTGAATATTTCTTGCCACTCCCTTCTGGCCTGCAAAGTTTCTGTTGAGAAATCAGCTGACAGTCATATGGGTACTCCCTTGTAGATAACTGACTTTCTTTCTCTTGCTACTTTTAAGATTCTCTCTGTCTTTTGCTCTTGGCATTTTAATTATGATGTGACTTGGTGTGGTCCTCTTTGGATTCCTTTTGTTTGGGGTTCTCTGCACTTCCTGGACTTGTAAGTCTATTTCTTTCACCAGGTAGGGGAAGTTTTCTGTCATTGTTTCTTCAAATAGGTTTTCAATATCTTGCTCTCTCTGTCTTCTGGCACCCCCATAATTCGGATGTTGGTACGCTTGAAGTTGTCCCAGAGGCTCCTTACACTATCTTCATATTTTGGATTCTTTTTTCTTTTTGTTTTTCTGGTTGGGTGATTTTTGCTTCTTCGTATTTCAAATCTTTGACTTGATTCTTGGGATCCTCTAGTCTGCTGTTGGATCTCTGTATAATATTCTTTATTTCAGTCAGTGTATGCTTAATTTCTAGTTGGTCCTTGTTCATATCCTTGAGGATCTCACTAGATTTCTTGAGGGTCTCACTAAATTTATAGGCAATTTCTAGAAAATTCTTGAAAAACCTTATAAGTTTGGTTTTGAACTCTATATCCAGTAGTTTGCTTTCCTCCATTTCTGTCATTTGTGACCTATTTCTTTGTCTCCGCATTTTTTATGCTTCCCTGTGTTGATAAAGTGGCTTTCTGTGCTAGGTGTCCTATAGGGCCCAGTGGCTCAGCCTCCTCAATTACCTGAGGTGGACACTCTTGGTGCACCCCTTTGTGGGCTCTGTGCACAGTCTTGTTGTAGTTGAGCCTTGATTGTTGTAGGTATCACTGGGAGGAATTGACCTCCAGGCCAACTGGTTGTGAGAATCAGCTGTGTCTACAGTGGGAGAACTTCTGTGCTGGAGACACCCTTCTGGGGCAAGACTTGCTTCAAAGGGGCTTTGGTGCTCACTGAGTCTGCCCCCTGAGTGTTTCCCTTATGGATCTGAGGAGTTGTAATCTGGATGGTCCCACTCTGACCACTGGCTCTTGGATCTCTAAGGAGGTGCTAATTTAGCCTCTGCCTGAGGCTACCCAGCAGGAACTACAGAGAGAGCTGCAGATTCCTCTTCTTTGTTTGGGATTTGGAGGTGCCCAGATGAGGCCCAGCTGTGAAGCAATGCAAGCTGCTGTGGGGCCTTGGGCCTTCTTTTGGAAGTTCTGGGTCTCTCTGACCCAGCTGCAGTTTGTTAGGTAATTTTCAGATTGCAAAGGGCCAGGCCTTTCATATGTAAAAGCCTCTGCGCACAGCTTGGGTGGGGCGGGGTCTCAGGGAATCAACAGGGCGGAGCAAACAGCTATGGCTGATCCTCAGGCCTGCCCTAAGAGGCCCCGCGTCTCAGTGTCCCCCAGTAATCGCTGCAAGCACCTCTGAGAGAAAGCTACCCTCGAGTTCTGACTGATGCCAGACAGTCTAGTTTCTCCCGTATGAGTCTGGGTCCCCAGAGACTCGCCCGGACCTGGAGTTGAGACTCCCTCCGGATTGAAAAAGACAACCGTGTCCTCAGTTGCCACCCCTTTCTGCGTGCAACTCCGTACCTCTGCACTTTACTTCCGCACCTCCTCTGAGTCTCAGTGTGCTTTTCTCTTTCCTTCTAGTTGTACAATTTCCACTCAGCCAGCCTTTCTGTGGTTCTGGATGATGTCTGTTTTGTCTTTTATTTGTATTTTTGAAGTGGTTGTGCGAGGCAGCAATTTCCGGTGTTTACCTATGCCACCATCTTGGTTTTTGTTCTGTTGCCATTTTTAATCCCTGTGGATATTTCTATTTTGCATTTTAATCAGCAATGTGAGACTGCCAGTTGACATCCACAGTCTTGGCCATATTTGTGGATGTGCAGTAGCATCTTGTTGTGCTAGTTTGCATTTCCCCAATGATGCTATCCTTTCATATGCTTATTTGCCATTCTCATATCTTTTCTGGAGAAGTGTCTATTCAACTCTTTTGTCCATTAAAAAAAATGAAATTGTTTGTCTTATTACTGAGTTGTAAAAGTGCTTTATATATTCTGCAACACAAATTTGTGATTTGTTTTTTAATTTTCTTAACAGTGTCTTCTAAATAAGACAAGTCTTACATTTTGAGAAAGCCCAATTTATCATCTTAAAAACTGCTTCATGCCTTTTGATTTCCTAAGAAATCTGTGCTCAACTCCAGGGTCACAATGATTTTCTGAAACATTTTCTTGTAAAGGTTTTATACTTCAACTTTTGCATTTAGGTCTATGATCCATTTCAAGGTAATTTTGTGTATGGAGTAAGGTAAAGATTGAGATTCACTTTACAGCAAACAGATGCCAAATTTTTCCTGTACCATGTTGCACAGACGGTCTTTCTCCCACTGAATTACTCTGGCACCCAAATCAGTTGGTTACATATGTGCATGTCCACTTCCGGGCTCTCCATGCCATTCACCAACACTCCCCACTCCTTATCTTTACGCAGCACCATGGTGGTTACATGGCTTTACACTAAGTCCAGAAATCAGGCCGTGAATCCTGTTTGTTCTTCTTTGTCAAAGTTGTTTTGGCTCTTTTGGTCCTTTATATTTCCATATTAAATGTCAGAGTCAGCTCATCAATTTTAGGAAAACTGACATCTTAATACTGACTCACAGACAGGATATACATCTTCACTTATTTAGGGCTGTGTTGATTTGTTTTGGCAATGTTTTCTAATTTTCAATGTACAGGTCTTATATAATTTTGGTAAGCTTTTTTTTTTTTTTTTTTAAATATATTTTATTGATTTTTTACAGAGAGGAAGGGAGAGAGAGATAGAGAGTTAGAAACATCGATGAGAGAGAAACATTGATCAGCTGCCTCCTGCACATCTCCTAATGGGGATGTGCCCACAACCCAGGTACATGCCCTTGACCGGAATCGAACCTGGGACCTTTTAGTCTGCAGGCCGACGCTCTATCCACTGAGCCAAACCGGTTTCGGCAATTTTGGTAAGCTTTTTGCAAAATATTTAACTTTTTTAATGCTACTTCTAGTGATACAGCTCTTATAATTTTAATTCCTAACTGTTTTTTTTGCCAGTGTACATGAATTCAGCAATTTTTGTAGAATGATCTTGTATTCTGATGGACTCACTTATTGGTTGTCTTAGCTTTATGGTATCATCCTTGAGGTTTTTTACACAATCATGTTGTCTGTATATAAAGACCATTTTACTTTACCTTTCCAATTCAATTACAGAAATTATTTAGTTCAGTTAAGTGAGAGGTAAATATATTTAAACAAGCGTAATTAAACAAATATCTACCTGAATATCTGGTGTTTATCTTAAGGGTCCTCTCGATCCCTAACCTTGAGTATTTCCTTACATATAACCCTCTTATAATTACTCATATATGGTATTGCATTGTGGGAAGTGTCTTCTCTGTGAAGGTCTGTGGGAGAAACTTACTTTTGAGTTCAGAATTGGAATAGTCGAGGAGTCACACACCTGATTCGCCTTCAGAATGGCTGTTAAAGCAAAGCTTGCAAGCTAACTCCAGCACTTATGTACCACTCCATGACCACACTTCCTTTCCTCACCTTACTTGCCTATTTTCCTTGTTTCATATTTCTTATTTTTGACTAATTTCATCTCGCATTACTGCAGCCATCTTTCTAACTAAGAAGGAAAATACATGTGTAGTCATGCTCCCAAGCCTGTCGTGACCAGGCACCAATCGTAACCATGCCCATCATCCTGTCACCCTGTTGTGACCACTCCCATCACCCTGCTGTGAGCATGCCCCATTATTCAGTGAGGACTCTGCTTCCACAGATGCCCGTCTTACCAGCAAAGGCAGCCCGGAGCCGCTGCCAGAGCTCTGCGACTGGTCAATGAGGTCTTTCAGGGATTCTCCCGCGGGGATAAACGCTTCATCCTGCTCCAAGTCACGATTGTAACGACGTCTGCTTGAGATGCTCTTGCAATAATGTCTTTTCAAAAAGCAGAAAATAATCTACATTAAAATCCTAAAACTATAAAATTTAAAGGTTGTCAACAGCATTATCCTTCCTTCAGACAGGATCATATCAAAATTAGCTTTAGCCCAGGATAACATGCCTCTCCCAACAGAACCTCCAGAAGTGGCTCTGCCATTCTAACCTGAGTGCTGCTCGGACAAGTGGGAAAGCCAAATAAAAAGAATAGCATGTCGATGTGACTCTACAAAGTTTTAAATTACAGATATATATATGTCTACAAAGTTCAGAAAGGATATATAGCAAATTTTAATTAAGGCGAATTGTTATTTTTAATCTCTTTAAATGGCCTCAGGGCAAGGTGTTTTCCAATAGGGTGGGTCAACTGTCTTCCCCCCCAGGCAAGGCAGATATCTCTGTGGGAAAGATGTCCTCTGCTGCATGAAGGAATGACTCAGCACAGGAAACTTGGGGTGTCTGCCTTCTGGGGATGTAGGAATATAAACTTTCTACTTTACACAAGTATTTTCATTTGAATTTGTAAGTATACTAGTTCATTTATGTATCAAAATGAACAATAAATATATTTTCATTTTTTTAAAAAGGAAAAAGAAGTGTATGGAAAAGAAATCAAACAAGTCCTCTTCATTCACTCTGATATTTTTGAAGGCTTCTCTTTTTAAAATTTCAAATTATGAAATATTTCAAACATATAGGAAGGTAGAGATTTGACACTGTGTATACCACTTACATTTAATAAATATTAAATACTATAATTATTTTAGATATATTGAAAAGAAATAAACATTAGGAATATCTGAAGCTCCAACCATTTCTCTGGTAACTCCACTGCCCTCCTGTACTCCTAACAAGTTCTATCCTAGAAGTGATCGTATCTTTCCAATAATGTAGTTATACTTTTACCATAACTGTATGTATTCATAAACAATATTGTTTCTCTGGATACAAATTTACATACATGGCATGTTGTAGTAATAATTTACACCTTGCTTTTGAGTGAAAAAACAAAACAACCTTCATGTTTTACATATTTATTCATGTTGATACTTATTAAAAAAACAGCTCATTTTTTTGAAGCCGTGTGTCAGGCATTATTCTGTGACTCACTTCATCTTTACAAAACTCCTAAGAGGTAGGCACTACATTCCCATTTTACAATGAGCGACCAGTGGCCCCCAGGCTCATCTGCCGAGTGGCACAGCTGGCCAAGAGGAGAAGCTAGGATCTAAACCCAGAGGCCAAATCAGAAATGCACGGTCTTAGTCATTACTATTCTGACAGGGAAATAATTTAAAGGGCACTTAGTAATCCGCTTATGAATTTGCTACAACTTACTCTGCTGCCATATTTTAGTTATTTCCAAAAGTTTGTTAATATAAACAGGGCTGTAAAAACCATTCCTGGGCCTGTCTCTTGTGCAGATGCATAACATTTCTTGAAGGGACACATACCATACTTTCAGTTTTACCGACACCCACCAAATTGCTTTCCTTTGTACTTCCATCAAGCGTGCCATCTCCCAAAGCCCACCACCCACGTTCCACCCTAAACCGGAACTGCTTTCGCCAACCTGAGGGCTATAAAACAAACAGTATCTTGTTTTTGTTTGATTATGAGGGAGGCTGGAATTCTGTTTTTCACTGAACTGCCTATTCATGGTTTATGCACATTATTCAATCGGGGTGATTTATCTGTTTTTTTTTCTGATTAATTCATAGTTCTTTACATAATCTGGATACTAAATCTTTGATAATTATGTGTTATAACAATTTTCTCTCGGTTGACATTGTCATATCATTCCATTTATGGTGTTTTATGTCAGTTTTTAATTTTAATGCTGTCAAATTAAATTCATCAAACTTTCCTCTTTTTTGATATATGCTTTTGTGTCCTATTTAAGACAACCTTCCCAACCCCTAATGTCATAAATACATTTTCAAGGTTTAAAAATTGAGATTCTCTCACTAGTCCTTTAATCCATTTGGAACTTACAGTACAGAACAAAAATCTGAGAATAAATCAAATTAAATTATTTACCATATGAACATATTTAACCATTTTTATAATTTTATATTTATAACTTAATGTGGGTAACTGACTCAAATGGTTTAAAATTCAAAAGGCACAAAAGGGTGCACAGTGAGAAAGCTTCCTCCCACCATCCCTAGGCCCCCGGCTTCATTTCCGAGAAGGACCTAGAACTAGAACTAGTTCCAGTGTCTTAGATGACCTTCTGGAGACATGATACTCAAACAAAAACACACACATTGGGGCTCATGCCCCTTTCTCTTTTTCCTTCCAGAAATGGTAGTATACCACATCCTGCTTTCTCACTTAGCTTTCTCTCTGAGGGGTCATTCCATAGCAATGCATAAATGGCCTCTGTTTTCTTTAATGGCTAAACAGTATTTCATCATATGGCTGTTAACCATTCCCTTACTGGTAACATTTAGATTGTTTATAGCTTATCTTGTCCCTCAGCTGTTTGAATTAGAGGAGCTAACAATCTTGGGGTTTAATTGCCAGGTGCGTCTCATAAGCAAAGACTCCACACATAGCTGAAATGAGAAACATTTCCGGCATATCTGCAGTACAAGTTAGAACTGAATTTGGAATTTTGATGGAATGCTCTACTGACTTGAAGGCTACACCAGTTATTATCTCTCCACCACTGTATGAAAGTGCCCATTTCCGCACACTCTCATCCACACCCTTGTTGTAAAACTTTTAGAACATTGTTCTTAATTTTATCAAAGTTCTTTCTGTATTTGTCTATTTTTAAGTTATATATAGCAGGTCCTCAAATAACGTTTCATTGTAGCATTGATGAGATGCCACAGGAACTTAACTCTTTTTTATATCAATTAGTCTTTGGTAAAGCTGATTTAATTATACTTTGTTTCACGTACAAGTCACAGAACCTATGGACATTACGTGAGGACTCACTGCAGTTCTCTGTGGCTTAGTAACCAAACAACAGTTCCTACCCATCTCATCTCAATCTTTCCCATCCATTCTGCACTTCTGGAAATCAAACATTTTCAACTTTTCTAAGCTGATTTGCTCCACATTTACCTCATTATCTATCTTTCTATCTATATAATAGAGGAATATGCAAATTAGCCTGGACACCGTAATGTCATGACCAGAGAGCAGGGACCTGAGGCTGCATGGCGCCTGGCCGGGGCGAGGGACCTCAGGCCACGCCCCCCGCCCGGCGGGGCTTGATGGGGAACCTCAGGCCATGCCCCTCACCCGACAGGGCTTGACGGGGGACCATAGGCCGAGTCCCCCATCCCAGCACCAGGCCGGGAGACCTCAGGCTGTGCCCCCCGCCCAGGCTCCAGGCTGGGAGACCTCAGGCTGCGCCCCCCGCCCCAGCGCTGGGCCGGGAGACCTCAGGCTGCGCCCCACGCCCCAGCGCCGGGCCGGGGGACCTCAGGCTGCGCCCCACGCCCCAGTGCTGGGCCAGGAGACCTCAGGCTGCGCCCCTCGCCCCAGCACCGGGCCGGGAGACCTCAGGCTGTGCCCCCCGCCCCAGCGCCGGGCCGGGGGACCTCAGGCTGCGCCCCCCGCCCCAGCGCCGGGCCGGGGGACCTCAGGCTGTGCCCCCCGCCCCAGTGCTGGGCCGGGAGACCTCAGGCTGCGCCCCTCACCCCAGCGCTGGGCCGGGAGACCTCAGGCTGCGCCCCACGCCCCAGTGCTGGGCCGGGAGACCTCAGGCTGCGCCCCATGCCCCAGTGCTGGGCCGGGAGACCTCAGGCTGCGCCCCACGCCCCAGCACCGGGCCGGGAGACCTCAGGTTGTGCCCCCCACCTGGTGCTGGGTTGAGGAACCTCAGGCTGCGCCCCCTGCCCAGCGGGGCTTGACAGGGGACCTGAGGCTGTGCCTCCCACCCGGTGCTGGGTTGAGGGACCTGAGGCTGTGCCCCCCACCTGGCACTGGGCTGGGGGACCTGAGACTGCGCTCCCTGCCTGGAGTGGCTTGACTGGGGTGGGGCCAGCCAGGTCTGGGTCTCCTGTGTTTTCGAAGCTCATGCAGGTGGTGGGCGGGGACTTGACTCTAGGTCCTGTGGTGAGCTCCAGACTCTAACAGGAGGGAGATTTTCATATACATTTTATTAATTTTCTTTTATCTCTGACACTTCTATTATAGAGAAAGGGCAAATAGAAATATTAAGATATTTCCTCTAATTAATTCCCTTTTAATGTGCACGAATTTCGTGCACCAGGCCACTAGTTTCTAAATAACATGCTTATGCTGACATTTTCTGTTTTTCAGTCTTAGGCTTTAACTACTGACTTCAAACTGAAGAAGATGAGGATTTAACTCAACATTTAATACCCCCAGCCCTTCCACAAACAGAAATACTTTTATCCTTAGATCCTCCCAAAAATGGTCATAAGCACAGTACTTGTTCAGGTCAGCATTCAATGTCTCCATATCGAGGACTAGGTAAACTCTGTCCACACATGGATCTCACTGTATACCACGGTTATTTTTTGCTTTCCTGCAAACCCTCCCCCCACTCCACCTTTAGGACACAGGCCAAGATCCACTAATTTTGGGAAAGAGTAGAAGCAAACCCCGCTGCCTCTAGGAAATGTGTAGGATACATTTCCCTGCTCCCACCAGACAAAGAGCCACTGATGCTGAGGAAAGGTCAGAACTCTAAGAACATCTCCTTAAGGTCTAGCAACACAGAAGCCTGCCCTGAGGGCCAGGCATTCCCTCCGCCCCTTTCCACCCGTGCCCCACACCATGAGGAACAGCAGGCGACTCTGAGAGCTAAAGGATGAGAGAGAGCCTTGCTGTGGGCAGGTGTGCAGCAAAGGCAGAGTGGGTTAGCAGAAACAGAGAAAAGCCCCTGCACTCAAACCCTGGCCCCAAGCAGAACATAACATCAGACCGTCTGCCCCAAGGGCGTGTGAAACCTGTGATGCACTGAAGGCAGAGGCCCAAACATTAGACAAAAGCCTAAGGCCTATTTACCTCTTAACCAACTGACTCACAACCCAAAACACTCATGTCAAAAGAAGAGGCATGCCCGTTTTTAGGTGTGTGTGTATTTTAAATCTCAGTCTATTATTCTAAACATGATGGACAACATTCAATCAAAAGTTATGAAGCAAGGAAAAGCAGACCACTGTCAGGAGGCAAGGCCATCAATAAATAGGACCAGCCTGAGATGACTCACGTTGAACAGGTTCCTTAAAATAACCACAATTAAAATGGCAAAGCGCCTAGCAGAAAAAGGGGACAAGCCTTTTCAAAAGATGGGAATTTTCAGCAGAGAAATGGATAGAGTCAAATGGAATGGCTAGAAATAAAACATAATGTCAAAGATGAAGAATTCCTGTGACAGACTCGTCAGAGAATGGACACAGTTGAGGAAAATAAAAACTAGCTAACTTGAAAACAGAACAGGAATTACCTGAAATAAAAAAAACCCAAAGAGGAATAAGAATGAGAAAAACTCAATACAGAATAAAAGAGCTGTGGGATAATATCAAGTAATCTAAAATATGTGTAACCAGAGTCTCAAAAGAAGAGACAGCTAAAGGAACAAAGTATTTGAAGTGATAACAGATAGCAATTTTGCAAAATAATGAAAGACATCAAGCCATACATTCAATAAGCTCAGTGAGTCTCAAATGAGAGTAAATACCAAAAAAGAAACACACATATCCTTAATATACTGTAGTCAAATTGTTTAAAACCAAAGAGAAGGAAAAAACCTTAGAAGAAACCATGAAAAAAAATTACATAGAGTGGACCAAAGATAAGAATTATGAAAGAAACCATGTAAACCAGAGGATAAGGAATTCCAGTGGCCAGTAGACCTACATGCAAGAAATTAAGAGGAAGTTCTTCAGACAGAAGGAGTACACCAAATGAAAACTTGGACCTAAAACTTGGAACTAAACAAATAAATGGAGGGTGCTGAAAATGATAAAAACGAACACGAATATAAAGGTCTTTTTTTCTTAATTTTTATCACTTTAAAGCTGATTTGCAGCTCCTTTTTTAGGTACACAATAAATGTTTATCATCTTTTTTATTATATGGAACATTACTTAGAAATATTTTTTGTAATTACTTTAGTTTCAAAATCATGCATTTTTTCATACTGAACTGAGTGGGACTGAGATATCCTCTAATGGCAGTAAGCATGTTGGGCCTATTATAAAGCTGGAGTGGACTTTGTATCTGATAAATTAATCTGTGATACTGCTGCTAAGCACACATTCTGGGTCAAGGGGAGGTTGATGATCATCAGCAAAACTTAATGAGCTTCTACTGTGTGCCAAAGATAGAGGACACACCAATTCATCATGTTCATTATTATTATTTTTAATATATTTTTGTTGATTTGAGAGAGGAAGGGAGAGACAGAGAGATAGAAACATCAAAGATGAGAGAGAATCATTGACTGGCTGCTTCCTGCACACCCCACATTGGAAATCGAGCCTGCAACCGGGCATGTGCCATGATTGGGAATTGAACCGGCGACATCTGGGTGCATGGGTCGACACTCAACCACTTCAAGTATTTATTATCACTTCAAATGAGCCACACAGGCCAGAGCCACTAGTTCATTCTTAATACTTAAACAGAAAAGTGGTCATTTATCAGCTAGCCATCATCACTGTCAATGAACAAGTTAACCTCTGCTATCACTGAGGTTCCTGTCCAATGGGAAAGGCAGACTTTAGGCAAATGATTATAAACAAGTAAGCAAATGAGAAAATGTTAGGTGGATGTAGTAAATGCTTTAGGTGTGGATCATGGGCTCTACCCAGTTTTTTAAGGTAAAAGAAATTGCTTACAAAAAAATGATAGGAATTCCACGTCAGAGGAAAGTACAAAGAGCTGCCAGATGGAACAGAAATGAGAGCTACTCCAGAATGAAAGGAGGTGACAGCTAGAGAGGAGGTTCTGGAAAAGGTACTGATTTTGAGGACTATATTATCATGAATGTAAGTCAGATTCAAGAAGAATAAATTTGTAAATTTTTCTGGATTGGAACAAGAGTCATCAGAAAAAAAAAAGAAAATATTAATGAAATATATAAACGAGTAATATCAACATGTAGTAATATATACCCCTCTTTAACTTTAATCTTTTATGGCTTGCTATAGATAGAAATTTGTGTCTTGTTAAAATTGAGCTAAATGTAAATGATTCATTAAATTACTAACCTCTACTCAATAATTGGTCTTCAAGTAAATAAATCTAGTACATAAAATTCAAAAGTTAGCCCTAACCGATTTGGCTCAGTGGATAGAGCGTCAGCCTGCGGACTCAAGGGTCCCAGGTTCGATTCCGGTCAAGGGCATGTACCTTGGTTGCGGGCACATCCCCAGTAGGGAGCGTGCAGGAGGCAGCTGATCGATGTTTCTCTCTCATCGATGTTTCTAACTCTCTATCCCTCTCCCTTCTTCTCTGTAAAAAATCAATAAAATACAATTAAAAAAAAATTCAAAAGTTAAACACACAGAGCAGTCATGAGATTCTCTGTAATAGTTTAAAACTATAAAGGGAACCTAAAGGAACAGTGTGTGTGTGTGTGTGTGTGTTGTACAACACACACACACACACACATGCCGGTTTGAAGTGCCACAGCTCAATAGTACTTAGTTTTTTAAGTTTTTTTTTTGTTGTTGTTCTTAATCCTCACCCAATAATATTTTTCCATTGATTTTTAGAGAGAGTATAAGGGAGGGGGACAAACACAGAGGGAAACATCGATGTGAGAGAGACACATGGATTGGTTGTCTCCCGCACATAGGCTGACCAGGGCCAGGGATCGAGCCTGCGACTGAGGTACGTGCCTTTGACTGGAATCGATCCCGGGACCCTTCTGTCTGTGGGCCAAGGCTCTATCCACTGAGCCACACAGGTCAGGGCTGGAGTTCTTTTGAAATGTTTGTTAATTTCTATTGTTGTCTTCATGCTCATTGCCATTAATCTCACCCAGTATACAATTCATCCCAGGTACTATAATAGAGTTCATTTCCTGAAGTTTGAGTTGGATCTTTTAAAATATCTTTTATGTCTCTAAATGTAATTATAATAACTGTTTTAATGCCCTTGTCTGCTAATCCTAAACTTTGGGTCAGTGGTACTGACTGCTAATGTCCTCTCATTCTAGGTTGTATTCCCCGCTTTTTGCATGCCTGGCCATCTTTGATTGAGTAGCAGATACTGGGTTTTACTTGTTGGGTGCTGGCCATTTCTGTAACTGTGCACATGCTCTTGGGCTTCATTTGAGAACGTAGCTATCTGAAAAAGGCCCGATCCTTTGGGGTCTTGTTTCTGAGGTAGGACCAGAGCCATGTTCAGTGTAGGTCTACTTACTCCCCAATACTGAGGCCAGACCCTCTCAGGACTCGAACCAGTGCCTGGGGAATTGTGGGTTTTCAAGCCTCAGAGCTGGTGGGACAGACCCGACTCCCAGCCTTGCATCGTTTCCTCATCCGTACTCGCTGATGAAGACTCGGCTGCATACTTGACAGGAACCTTCTGCGGATCTCCAGCCTCTCTGCAAGGCTCTCCTCTCCAGCTCTGTGCTGTGAGCTCCAAGCTGTGCTACCCACCTCTGCTATCCCTCCATCCAGAATGCAGGGCTGCTAGGGCTTCTCCCGTGTCCTACAGCCAGAGCTCTCATGCCGGACGCCGGGCAACCATCACTCACCTCGCTTGTTCCCTGGTTCTCAGGGACCAAAGTCCTTCACTGCCCAAGGGGCAGCTTAGTGTGAGGGCCTCACTGACCACAGGCCTCCCTGGATGGTCACCTGCCCTGGCCACTTCATGGGACGCTCATGTCAGCATGGCTAGGTTTTCTCCTGGGCTACATGGATTTCCCTGAGAAGAATCTTCCCATCTGTTGTCTTGCGGGAACAAGCCTGGTGATGGGGTTCTGGGAGGGTTGAGGGCCCACTAATCAGCACAAAATGTTCACATGACCTCCGTGTTTTCACTATAATACCTCACCCCCCATAGCAGGGTCCCACAGTTGAGAAGCTTACTTTTGTTCTTTCGGAGAACACACTTCTAGCCTTCTGTTGGGGAAATGGTAGGGGAAGTCACGAGTTATTCAGAACAGGAGCAGGGAGCTCGATGTCTGAGGCCTGTGAAGATCCTCACCCGGGACGCATGCCATGCTGACTTCCCTCCACAGTGCACAGGCCTGGCCCAGGGACCAGCAGGACATGGCAGAAGTGAGGATGGACTTCTGCGTCAAGACCAGCGATTTCCAACCGTTTCCATCTCATGGCGCATAAACTAATTACTAAAATTCTGTGGCACACCAAAAAATGTTACATTTTTTGCTGATATGAAAAAAAAATTTGATAGAAGTTGTAGGGCGTGGCAATAGGGTTAAGCCTTTGACTGACCTGTTGGCAAAGCCACAAACAAGTCCCAGCTAAGTGGGCACAGTCCTCTTAGCATAATTAGGCTTGACCTTATGACGCTCCCTAGATCTTATCTGGGAAGCTAATGGGCTGCCAAAACAGGTGAAACTTACAACAACATTGTAACTATGGTGATCACTACCTTGTTAATCTTTATCTCTGGCTATAAAATAAAGGCTCAGCTTGCCTCTGGATCTCTCTCTGTGGCCTCAGCCAGGCACACGAAGATCCACCTAGACCAGTGATGGCGAACCTTTTGAGCCCGGCGTGTCAGCATTTTGAAAAATCCTAACTTAACTCTGGTGCCGTGTCACATAAAATTTTTTTTATATTTGCAACCATAGTAAAACAAAGACATATTTTTGATATTTATTTTATATATTTAAATGCCATTTAACAAAGAAAAATCAACCAAAAAAATGAGTTCGCGTGTCACCTCTGACACACGTGTCATAGGTTCACCATCACTGACCTAGACCCAGCTTACTCTCTTTGTCATTTCTTCATCCATTTGCCACCCTCACTCAGGCTTTCGAACCCTTGGCTGAGCTGGCTCGGAACAATAAGTCTGATTCATTCACACCAAATGGCTATTGTTGTGTTGGCTGCTGTCAATTTCCAATTTGACAACTTAAGAGAAAAGAGGTCCTTGCCTGACTAAATGGTCAGGTACTGCGTTTTAAACATTCTTGCGGCGCCCCGTGGAAAATCGCTGGTCTGTATCATGAACAGCACTGCCTTCCTCCATGGTCTCAGGTCACTCCCTCTGCAGGGAGGCAGGCCTCTGAGGCAGCTGCGAGTTCTGTGCAGAGGCTCCCAGAGAGGAACAAGGTCGCCCGCCAACTTCTGTGCCTTGAAGGTGAGCTACCTTGGGAGGTGCTCTACCAGCTCCAGCCCAGCCTTCAGGTGGGATCCTGAACCAACCAGATAAGTCACACAATTCCTGACCCACAGAAACAGTGAGGGATAATAACTGCTGTTTTGAGCCAACAAGTTTAGGAGTGATTGCTTTTGTTGTTGATCCTCACGGGAGGATATTTTCCCATTGATTCTTAGAGAGTAGAAGGGAGGGGGGGAGACTGAGAGACAGACAGACAGACAGACAGAAAAACATCGATGTGAGAGACATCCATTGGTTGCCTCCTGCACACACCCCAACCAGGGCCGGGATTGAGTCTGCAACGGAGGTATATGTATACCTTAACCAGAAATGAACCCAGGACTCTTCAGTCCATGGTTTGATGCTCTATCTACTGAGCCAAATCAGCTAGGGCTAGGAGTGATTTCTTCATGCAGTATTAGATAGCCAACACAGCCCCTGACTTTCTAAAATGACTTTTAAGTAATTTTCTTGGTTTTACTGCCACTCTGCTTCACTGCCAGGTAATTGGGACTACCAATTCCTGAGCTTCTTGGGGAATTCTATAGTATAAACTGGCTGCTTCCTGGCTATCAATTTCTAGCCTGGGATTACAATATTTTATGTCTGCAGTCACTATTCATCCACGTTTCATAGGTCCCAAAGATTTTGCTGTTACTTCCCGTGCTCCTTGTACTAGTTGGACAAAGAAGTTAAAAGCTATTGCTGTTGGGTCGGGGGAGCAAAAGTAAGTAAGTAGTAGGCCCAAGCTGCCGCTTATCTCAAAGACCGACTAGCAAACGTTTAAATCCTTGCCAGTATAATAGGTGAAAAACAATCTCAGTATGATTTTAATTTATATTTTTCATATTATGGGCATTCTTCAGTCATCTTTTAATTTTAAGAGCCACATGTATTTCTTTTTGGATAAATCATGTCCATCTTTGTGGCCTATTTTCCCAAGGACTTGCTAGATGTTTTTTCTTTCTGACTTATAGAAGTTCTTTATATCTGAGAAATCCATTCTTTGAAATATGAGCTGCCAATGTTTTTCACTGATAGTCGTCTTCTGATCGTTTATGGTGATTTCTGCCACATAATAAAGTTTTATTTTTGGGTAGTTGACACCATCAATATTTTCTTTTTTAATTTTAAGGTCTTAAATTTTTTTTAAATTTACTGATATTACAGAGAGTGGAAGGGGAAGGAAGGGGGAGAGAGGGAGGGAGAGAGAGAGACATCGATTTGTTGTTCCACTTATTTATGCATTCATTGGTTGATTTTTGTATGTGCCCCCAACCTTGGTGTATTGAGACTGGACGATGCTCTAACCAACTGAGCTCCCCTGCCATGGCCTAAGGATTTTATTGTTTGTTTCTTCATTTTGTGTCAGACTCACAAAGGTCTTCAACCTCTGAGATTATTTTTTAAAATTCCTCCATGGTTTGTCCTCTTACTTTAATCATTTCATTTGTATATATCTAGCTCCAATCTAATTAAAATTTATTTCCATGTAGGGAAATGATTCAACTTCACTTTCCCCCCAACATAGCTACCTACTCCCAAGTCTACTTATTAATCCATCTTTTCCTTAACGATCCGAAATGTTGCCTTTATACTAAATTTCCTTATATACTTGTATCTATTTATGGGTTTAATAACCTGTTCCACTAATCCCTCTGAATTTATATGTCAGTAAGATAATGTTTCATTTTTGAAGTTCATGCCTTCCTGTTATTACTCTTCTCTTTTAGCAACTTCTTTTGAAATCATGACTGAGTAAAACAATTCTTAAGCACCAAATAACTAAAGAATAATAATATCACTGGTTTCGTGGAACTGGGTTTAAACATTCAGATATAAGAAAGTTGAATATTCCATAAATAAGAAAATCATAACTACTCATGAACATAACAAGTATAAAGTTATGTCTAATTAAATGATTGGTAGTGAGATCCTCGTTTGCCTTAAAAAAAGTGCTCTGGCTCAGTGGATACAGCACTGGCCCGTGGACTGGGGGTCTCGGGTTCAATTCAGGTCAAGGGCACCTACCTTGGTTGTGGGCTCGATCCCTGGCCTCATTCGGAGTGTGTGCTGGAGGCAACCAATCGATGAGATTCTCTCACATTGATGTTTCTCTCTCTTTGTCTCTCCTCTCTCGCTTTCACTCTCTCTGGAAAGCCCTCTGGTAAGGATTAACAACGACAAAAAAGAAATGTATTATACAGTTAATTTAAGGAGACAAACAGAGAAGACAAGGAATGGCTTCTAAATTACAGTTAGCAATTGAAGATTTCTGCCCACTGGCTTTAAGAACAACTATTTATACCTACTATTCAACAAAATATTTTGCATCAAAATAATTATCATCTTACTTGTAACAAAAGCAGCTGGAGAAGATGATCATAGCAATTATGCAGATAGCCATAGAAATGAGCACCACCAGCCATCGAATGCTGCCATCCAGAAACGGACCTGCCAGTGAAAGCAAACAATGAATAAACACATTGTCTTTTTCTCACATCTTATTAAAAGAAAAAAATCACTTGTAGTGTTAAATTCTAGAAAATTTGCATATTGTTAAAAGCAGAGAAAATATTTTACTGAAAATTGTAATCCTGCTTTTCTTTACCAACTTACCTATAACAACAGGGGGCAGTGTAGGTTGTAAATACTGGTTACATAAATTGGTCCGACAACATTCTATTGTCCGGCGAAGCTGGGCTTTTGGTGAATCCTAGAGGAAGAATAATGATAAATTAGAAATAATTTGATATACTAAGTTGAGAACGAAAAATATTAAATATTTATTAAAATATAACTTCTAATTCAGTGAGTGAAAAGCACCTGAACATTTTATGTACCAAAAAAAAAAAAATCGTTAAAAATTAGAATTTGTGCTAAAATAGTTTATAGTAGTGAAGACTGTAAATGGTTTTTATTTTTATTTTTAAAATATATTTTTATTGATTTTGGAGAGGAAGGAAGAGGGAGAAAGAGATAGAAACATCAACGATGAGAGAGAATCATTAATTGGCCCCCTCGCTGCTGCTGTTAAAATACTCCAGTGAGATCTCCTCACTAGGACTTACCGTTTCTAAGTTGTCTCAGAGTGATACAAAGGTTAGTGCCCATCACCTTACAGTCTTTTCAATTTTTCAATCCACAAATAAGTGTGACAGTGTCATTTTTTTACAGCCTCATTTAAAAAGAGGATGATTTAAAACTTTTTAAAAGTTTTTTAACCTCAATTACCACAATCATGTCACTTGCAGCAAGAGCTAAGCTTCCCAAATATATCTGCTAAAAGAACATAAAGCACTGTGCAGACGGCACCTCTCTGAGGGAGTTGGTACTTTCTATGGGCCCCTCCCTTCTTTATTTCACGGGCCCCAAATGAGATCTTACCTTGCACTGAAAATCAGATCCTTCATATTTCATACATCCTGAAGCTAATGTGGTTTCTCCCTGGTCATCTTCTTCTATGATGGCAAAGCAATGCCCATTAGTTCTAAAAGAAAAAAAAAAAACCTCTAAGAAACGGAAAACCCCCCCAAAACATAACTTAGTATCAGCAAGTACTAATGAATATGTGCTTGAATGTGACCAGCTACTGACAGCCTTGAGTACCTTGTTGGGATTTATTGGCAAACAAGAAGGGCTTTAAGGCAAATGAAAGTTACCGCATTTGAACTAAAACCTAAAGGTCCAATAAGAGCCTATGTCAAGTAGAAAAGGTGCACTTTTTAAACAAGTGCTCCACATAGGCATCATTATGGAACTTCTCTTTGCTAATAGAGTGATGTGAGTACAGAGAGCTGATCTGTAAAATTTGATAAAGTAAACCATCATAATTTTTAAAAATATACTTAAAAACAACTTTTTTTAACCCATAAAATTTTCCAACGTTCACATACTGTACACAACAATAAGTAAAAACAAACTTTCCTATGACATGAAAACAGACTCAATAACCAAGTGTATTTGAGAATAGACTATGATCCTGAGAGGCACGTTATACTGAACATAAAAAGGGAGAACTTTTGCCCTGACTGGTATGGCTCGGGGTTGCGGGTTCAATTCCCGGTCAAGGGCATATACCCGGGTTTCAGGTTCACTTCCTGCCCCAATGGGGCGCATGCAGGAGGCAACCAGTTGATGTGTCTCTCTCACATCGATGTCTCTATCGCTGTCTCTCTCTCTTTCCCTTCCTTACTCTCCCCCTTCCACTCTCTGAAAAGCAATGGAAAAATATCTTCTAGTGAGGATTTAAAAAAAAATGGGGAGAACTTTTGAATAGCTGAGTTTTCAAGAAATTTACATAAATGTATTTGTCTTTAATAAAATTTATCATTTTAATAATATATGCTGGAGCCCTAATATGTTCATTTACACTTTAATTGATAGAAGAAAAACTAAAAGCTTTTTGTGTGCTCCTATACTTATTGTCCCTATCAGGAAGTGTATTGCTTCTACTTAAAAGAATCTTGCAGATGCCCGGCTGGCGTGGCTCAGTGGTTGAGCGTCGACCTATGAACCAGGAGGTTATGGTTCAATTTCCGGTGAGGGCATATGTCCAGATTGCAGGCTCGATCCCCACTGGGGGGAAGGGTGTGCAGAATGCAGCCAATCAATTATTCTCTCTCATCATTGATGCTTCTATCTCTCTCCCTCTCCTTTCCTCTCTGAAATCAGTAAAATATATTTAAAAAAATAAATAAAATAATCTTGCAGAGTCCTAGCTGGTTTGGCTCACTGGTTAGAGCGTTGGACTTCAGACTAAAGGGTCACGGGATTCATTCTCATAACTCGGTTGCAGGCTCAATCCCCAGCCCGTTGGGGCGTGTGCGGGAAGCAACCAACCTATGTGTCTCTCACATTGATGTTTCTCTCACTCTGTCTCTCCTCTTCCGTTCCACTCTCTCTACAAATCAATGGAAAAAATATCTCTGGGTGAGAATTAACAATAACATAAAAAAGAATCTTGCAGAATTTTCATTTTCTGTAAGGAGAAAATGTGAAGTGAGGGATGAAATTCTGATAAAATCGATGACTTGGTTTCACTCTGGGTTACTCAGCCACTAACAAATACCCTCACACATTAGGCAGGCACTACGGACAAGAAGTCTGGCAAGAAGCCATGTGGTGACATAGTGGAGAGCAATCCCCTATGACACAGATCACCCAGCCTGTCACAATACAGTCAACCACCACCAGAGGACAAACAACGAATTTATGATGTGAAGAACCATCATATAATTTCAAGATTTTACTGTAAACATTTATGCTTTATATCTGGTCACATTCAAAGAGCAGCCAATTATCAGAAAAGTACAAAATAAGACATAAAAAGGAGACAATTAATTGACTAGATTGAGTTGTTAAGGGAATTCTTTTTAGGCTAGTGAAACAATTCTTCGAATGTAGGAAGAGAATTACATGGTCATGTATAGTGTGCTGAATAGCTAACATAAAACTAAGCAGGAAAACGAAAATGCCTACATAAATCAGATTGGTTTGGGGAGTTGGCTTAACACCCACAATATCATTCTTACATATCTGTAAAATATTTCAGCCAATTTAGAATACAAGGTTTTGGTGGAATTTTCATGTGTTTTGTTTTCTGTTTGTTATTGTTTTTTTATAATCTCAATGTTTTCTATGAGAATCAATTTTATGATAAAAAGATCACTAAATAAACTCAAAAGGTTAAATAAAAATCACATTCTTCTTATCTCGTTTAAAAAGCTATATTACAATGTTACTCTAAGGAAGTAACCATCACGGAGCATTTGAGATCTTGTTTCCCAACATGTCATTTGTTGGGCTCAAATACACTCTTATAAAAATTCTCTGTAGGTTCATTCTTACTCAACAAATTCATCAATATAGCAGCCCTGAGGCGGCAACAGGAAAGAGACTTGCAAAAGGAGGACACATTATCTGGAACCTGAAAATCAATTAAAAAAACAACAACAGATAGAAACACAATTTTGAAAAATGGCGGCAGAGTAAGTAGATGCCGCAAGGACACGCTCCCAGGACCAAACTGGAATTATAACTATAATACAGAAAAACTTCCTGAATAATCTGAAGACCTGCTGGAGAGAACCCTGATAACCAAGGACAGAAAGTGGAGACTGCATAGAGACTGGCACCCAAAATGAGGAGACAAAGAAACAAACCCCAAATGAAAGAATAAGAGAATTCTACAGAAGAAAAGATAAATCAAATGGAGGTAAGAAATTTATCTGATACACAGTTCAGAATAATGATAGTAAAGATGCTCAACAGCATGAGAAAAGATAAAACTATGAAAACAGAAATAAAGAATGACATAGTACAAAATAAAGAACACATCGGAAGGAATACACAGCAGATCAGGGGAAGCTGCAGATTGGATCAGTGAATTAGAAGACAGGGTTGAAAAAAATCACTCAATCAGAGAACCAAAAAGAAAAAAACAACTTAAAAAACAGGACGACAGCTTAAGGGAGCTATGGTACAACAGGAAACGTTAACAATATTCGCATAGCAGGCATGCCAGAAGAGGCAGAAAAGGAGAAAGGTATAGAAAATGTGTTTGAAGAAATAATAGCAAAAAACTTCCCTAACCTGGTGAAAGAAAAAGACACACAAATTCAGGAGGCATACTGAGTCCACAAGCAAGAAGAACCCAAACAGGCCCATGCACAAACATGTCATAATTACATTGCGAAAAATTAAAGACAGAGACTCTTAAAGGCAGCAAGAGAAAAGCAACCTGTTGCCTACAAAGGAGCTCCCATAAGGCTGACACATGGTTTCTCATCAGAAACTTTACAGGCCAGAAGGGAATGGGATTAAGTACTCAAGGTAATGGAAACCAAGAATCTGAAACCAAGATTACTATAACCAGCAAGGCTATCATTCAAAATAGATGGTGAAATAATGAGGTTCCCAGACAACAAAAGGCTAAAGGAGTTCATAACCACCAAGCCAACATTATAAGAAATGCTAAAGGGACTACTGTAATGAGGAGAAAGAGAAAGAGAGAAAGCTAGGCATACAGAATTAAAATGGCAATAAAGAAGTACCTATTAATAATAACCTTAAATGTAAATGGATTAAATGCTCCAATCAAAAGGCATAGAATAGCTACATGTATATGAAAACATGACCCAACTATATGCTATCTACAAGAGACCCACCTCAGAACAAAAGACTCACACAGGATGAGAGTGAAGGCATGGAAAAAAATGTTCCATGCAAATGGAAAAGAAAAAAAAAGCTGGGGTTGTTGCCAGGAGCCGGTCCATCCTTGCTGCTTGACACAGTCGCTGCAGAGAAGAAACATCTGCACAGCATATGTTTCAAGGGACCTGGCGTATATGGCATACTGTTCTTAATATGTTTGCTCCCCTTCTTGGCGCTATGTGTTTTAACCAAGGTCACCTCTCCGAGAAAGGTTGTTTCCCCAGGTAGGAATTTTTCCCTGAAATTAGGGAGGGAATAAAACCCCTTAACTAAGTGCCAGGTGGGTAGTTAATCATTTTAACTAAGAACAATCACTCTTAAGCTACATAATCTTTACTCCCTGGAATAAGAAATGCCCTAACCTTTGGAATAGAAATTGACAGGATTAAAATCAACTGGTATAAATACAGATGTAACAAGACAACAAGATACAGAACCTAGACACAGAACCTAGACACAGAACCTAGAACAGAACCTAGAAACAGAACCTAGCAAGAGAACCTGGCTGAAGAACCTAGAGACAGAACCTAGAGACAGAACCTAGAGAGAGAACCTGGGGAGAGAACAGGGCAAAAGATCCTGGACAGAACCTGGCTACAGAACTTGGCTGGAGAACCTAGACAGAACATGGCAGGAGAACCTGGATAGAACCTGGCTGGAGAACCTGGCTACAGAACCTGGCGACTGAACCTGGCAAGAGAACCTAGACAGAACTTGGCTGGAGATCCTGGAGGGAGAACCTCGCTATGCTGATCAACTGAACGCTGCCCCCTTGTCATTCCTTCTTCGCCGACTCCGTCCACATCTTTGGGGATCCCTGGACCTGCTGGGGTTGGACCCCAGCAGGTTGTAATATTCATATCTGACAAAATAGACTTCAAAATGAAGGCCATTTCAAGAGACAACAAAGGTCATCACATAACACTAAAGGGATGGATGCAACAAGAGGATATAACCCTGGTAAACATATATGTACCCAATATAGGAGCACCTAAATATAGAAAAAAACTTCTAGAGGACTTCAAGGGAGAGATTGCCAACAATACAGTCTTAGCAGGGGACTTTAACATCCTGCTGACTTCATTGGATAGATCTTCCAGACAAAAAATTAACAAGGCAACAGTGACCCTAAAGGACACACTGGATCATATGGATTTTACTGACATTTATAGAATATTTTACCACAAAGCTGCAGAATATACAGTCTTCTCAAGTGCTCATGGGTCATTCACAAAGACAGACCACATGTTAGGACACAAAACAAGTCTCTATAAGTTGAAGAAGATTGAAATCATATCTACTATCTTCTCAGATCACAGTGGAACGAAATCAGAAATGAACTACAGTAAAAACACCAAAAAAACATTCAAACACATGGAGGCTAAATAGCATGTTATTAAACAATAAATGGGTTACTAATGAGATCAATAAAGAAATCAAAAACTTCCTGGAAACAAATGAAAATGAACACACAACAACCCCAAATCTCTGGGACACAGCAAAAGCAGTCCTGAGAGGGAAGTTCATAGCACTACATGCCTACCTAAAAAAAAAAAACACAAGAAAAATTAATAATAAACTATTTAACCCTACAACGTAAAGAACTATAAAGAGAACAACAACAAAAGCCCAGAGTAAGTAGAAGGAAGGAAATAATAAACATCAGAGCAGAAATAAATGACATAGAGACTAAAAAAAAATACAAAAAATCAGTGAAACCAAGAGCTAGTTCTTTGAAAGGAATAAATAAGATTGATGAACAGTTAAAACAAAGAGAGAAGACCCAACAAAGTAACATCAAAAACGAAACCAGAGAGGTAACCACCGACACCACGGAAATACAAAGGATTGTAAGAAAATACTATGAACAACTATATGCCAACAAGCTGGACAATGTTAAGAAATGGACAAATACCTAAAAAAAAAATACAATCTCCCAAAACTACATCAGGAAGAATCAAAAAACCTGAACAGGCCAATAACAACTGATGAAATAGAAGCAGTAATTAAAAAACTCCCAGCAAACAAAAGCCCGGGTCCAGATGGCTTCACAGGGGAGTTTTACCAAACATTCAAAGAAGCACTAACATCTATATTCCTTAAACTACTCCAAAAATGCAAGAGGAAGGAATACTTCTAAGTTCTTTTTATGAGGCCAGCATTATCCTAATTCCAAAACAAGATAAAGACACTACAAAGAAAGAGAATTACAGGCCAATTTATATATATAAAACCCTAATATGCAAATAGACCTAATGGTGGAACAACCGGTTGCTATGATGTGCCATGACCACTAGGGGGGCGCATGAGGAACATGGTGGGCGATGGCAGCAGAGCGTGGAACATGGCGGGCGTTGGCTGCGGTGGGATGGTGGAGCAGGTGAGTGGGGGCGCCAGACCAAGGCGGGGTGCCGGCTGCTGGCATTAGGGCGAGCCTCTGGTGGTTACTGAAAATTCTTTGTTCTTGTGCGCTGCGGTCTCACCTGGAGCTTGCACCTGCTGCCAGTGCCGAAGCCGCTGCTCGCACCTGCTGCTGGCGCAAGAGCCACTGCTCGCATCCACTGCCGGCGCTGGCCCATTTGCACCTGCTGCCGGCCCTGATGGCCCCTGAGGGCTTCTCCACCTCTCCCTGCTCCTGAGGGGCGATCGGGGCAGCAGCCGCTGCTCATACCCGCTGACGGCGCCAGCCCCGCTTGTACCCGCCAGCCCCAATCGCTCTGCGCTGTCAGGAGGTACGAGCAGGGCCGGCGCCATCAGTGTGTGGGAGCAGCGGCAGTGGGAGCAGGGCTGCTGGCGGACAGGGAACCAGATGCTGCAGTGGGAGGGGCCAGGCGGGGGCGCGGAGGATGGTCCGAGACCCGCCCCTGTGCCCACCGCAGCCTCGTGGCCCACAGTTCCTTTTAAGGTGCACGAATTTGTGCACTGGGCCCTTAGTATCCTATTAGCAAATCACACCCAGCAATCTATCTATAATAATAAAAGTGTAATATGCTAATTAGACCAGATATCCTTTTGGACAACCTTCTGGACAAAGCTGGGGCTGCAAAGGAAGCCCGGGTTCTGGGTGCCAGAGGGAAGCCGGTGCCGGCAGCCAGAGGAAGAAAGGCCTACTCTTGCACGAATTTTGTGCATCAGGCCTCTAGTATATTTAAAATATCATACACCATAACCAAGTGGGATTCATTCTAAGGATGCAAAGCTGATACAATATTTGCAAATCAATGAACATGATACATCACATAAACAAATTGAAAGACAAAAATCACATGATCTTATCAATAGGTGCAGAAAAAGCATTCAACAAAATCCAACACCCAGTTTTTATAAAAACTCAGCAAAGTGGGTATAGATGGAGCATATCTCAACATGATAAAGGCCATATATGACAAACCTACATCGAACATCATACTAAAACCATTTCCCCTAAGAACAGGAACAAGACAGGGATGTCCCCTTTCACCACTGTTACTCAAAATGGATAAAAGACTTAAATGTAAGTTGGGAAACCATAAATGTAGGAGGTAATCAACCAAAGACCTTGTATGCATATATGCATAACTCATGGACATGGACAATTAGGTGGTGAAAGCCTGGGGTGGGAGCAGGCTGGAGGGTGTTAATAGGGGGAAAAAGGGGAACACGTGTAATACTTTCAATAACAAAGATTAAAAAGAAATAAAGTAAGCATCAATCAACAGAAATAAATATTCCCATATACAGAGCAAAAAGCTTTTGGCTCTTAGGAAGACATGATATAAAGTTAAAGAAAAAAAAGCCGTAGAAGAGGTAAACAATTGTTAAAATAGCACTGAATGCCACGCCATCCTCCTAACTGTAAGGAGAAGTACTCACATGCACGTGTTGTTGACAGCATCATCGGGGCAGTGGCCCGAGCAGTAGCACTTCAGAAAAGGCAGGGTGTCTTCTGGGGCTAAGGTGACTCCACTTTCTGACTTCTTCTGGTCAGAGTCTGATTTCATCCCAGTGCCATGGAGCATACTGTCTAGATTCTGCCCTGTAATCATACATGAAATTTAAACCATTTCTGAAAAGCTAATTCCTTGATTTTAGTTTTCAATGAGGAAACGTTTCTAAGCTTTTTTATCATAGTAATTGTAGCTAATGTGTCTTTAATTAAAATTGAATTTCATAAACACAAGTCAGAGTCATTTATTACTAACCTACTTATTATGCACAGAATTACTATTCCAGAGACTGGGATGTACAGAGATGATATGCCACAATGTTTGCGCTAGTGAAGGACAAACAAGAGTGGTACAGGTAGAATATGGTCATAAGTTTTAAGAAAGGAACATGGAAGCAACTTCAGGAAAGGCTGAGATTGTTTCCGATAAATAAATTGTGACATTTTTCCCCTTAAACTCTTTGATGCCAAACCTGTGAGTAGTTAAAAAAAAATAAGCCTTTCATTTGTGCCTTTATGTGGAAGTGGAATTACTAAGCATCTTGCTTTGACTTTAATTGCTTAAGTAAGGGAACTGTGAGAGCACGGGGACCAATCATAGTATATAGTGCCTTTTATCTTCAAGGTCACTGGTTCAAATTTGACTCTGCTGCCAGAAACTGCAGGTCATTCTCCCATTAGAGTCTAGTAGCTTCAAATGACAGATACCGTCATATCTGGTACTGAATCTTTCAGGCTGAAAGCAGACCAGAACTAAAACAATGTTTCAGTAATTCCTTCCTCCCCACGAATCAGCTGAAATCCACTAAGGTTGATCTCAAGGGAATAAAATGTAGAGCCAAACAGGTAGGAAATATTAAGATACTTGGGTATGCATTTAATTATAAATGTTAAAGTGGTTCAAGGCTTAATAATTAGACCTGACTTTAAATTTTACCATACTGGTGAAATGAACTATTGAAAAAGAAAAAACACATATATATATTCACACTGATAACAGGAAAAGAATGTGCTATTAAGTACATTATGGTGATTCCATACCTTGAGTTTTAATAATCTTCACTTACTCCTCTAAATTACTACAAAACTTAAACACTTCATTTTTGTTAAGAACATCAAATATAAAATTAAGCCAGGGGGCAAAGTAGGGAGAAAGGGAAGAAATCCTCAAAGCTGGAAATAAGGAGACCCAGATTCTGGTCTACAATGGTTCTACCACAATTCAGCCATGGGTGCTCATGGATAAGCCACGTCACTGCTCCAGGCTTCGTTTCTTTAATAGTCCTTAGGACTAGAGGACATATGAGGTCTCTTAACTAGCTTTAAAATCCTATTACAGTAACAGAAGGAAGCATCAATTGAACTACAGAGAACAAATGGCAAATAATATATCATGCTATTAATTTTTCAAAAATCTAATGACAGAAAAAGTAGTATAGTGTGGCAGAAATAGTGCTGAAATAGTAAAATGTCAAAGGTCCAAGTCCCAATTATGTTCATAGATAAGTTACTCTCTGAGCCTCAGTTCTTTATCTATAAAAAATGGTAACAATACCTGCGCATTCAAATCAGGAGGTTATATACAGATCAAATGAATATATCATAAAGTAATTAAATATAATGTGGAAATGAAAATATTACTAATAATAAAGATTATACTAAAATATCACTGACACTTGAAAATTCAGTTATATGATCATTAACACACATAACTTCCTAGAAAACTATCTGAATTTAAGAGATAAATACCAACTACAATAATTTGCATCTGGGATTTGTATCATCTCAAATATTTATTTAACAAAGCACTAATTAGAGGCATACTATGTTTAGGCAAGGCACTGAGTTCTGAAAACTGATGTGATCCTTAGAAGGAGACGGGGGGAAGGCACATAAACACAATATGAAAAGTGATAGAATACAAAGGTGTTATATAAACAAAGAAGGGAGCAAATAACACAGACTTGTACGAAGGTGTCAAAAGCAATGAAATCTTAGTTATATCTCTTCTTAAAAAATATACTTTTATTGATTTTAGAGAGAAAGGGAGTGAGAGAAAGATAGAAACATCAATGATAAGAGAGAATCACTGATTGGCTGCCTCCTGCATGCTCCCTACTGGGGATTGAGCCCACAACCTGGGCATGTGCCCTGACTGGGAATCGAACTGTGACCTCCTGGGTCATAGGTCAATGCTCAAACACTGAGCCATACCTTAAAATTGTAAGACTACACTAAGTAGTGTTATGGATGCAAAGAAAAATACCTAGCAGCAGCCTCTCTGCACTCTCTCCTTAGGTAACAGCACCCATTCCCAAATCTTTTTGTTGATGGTTCCTTGATTTATCCCTCCAGCCTTGGCTTGCTTAAGTATCTCAAAATTAAAATGGCACTCTTGCCTTTTCTCCTTTGAGATGAAAATCTCCACATTGATCTCTGATCCTGTCACTCACCTGCTTAAAACCAATTAATGGCTTCACATGCACTCAAGATAAATCTACCTTCTGTCACCAGCCTACTGAGGCCTACCAGGGTTTGGACCCTGTGTACCTTTCCAACATCAATTCACAGCACTTCCCCTCCATCACACTCAGGCACACTGGCCTTCTGTCAGTTCCTATCCACAAATCCTCTGTTTACAAAGTATAAAATTAAGAGGCCTGTGGTGGGCTGGGGGTATAGATTATATTTCAAAACAAACACATGTAAAAAATATTTAATAGCTTACATGCTTAGAAACACACACATATGTAAATAGAGACAAATAGCTGAAAGATACAAGTGACTATATAGAGGAACATCATATCATGCTCTTTTGTCCTTCATAGAAACTTTCAGCATTATTGATTTTACTAGATTTTCATTCCTGGCTAAATAAATTTTCCTATCTTCCCAGCAATCTATTGGATTCTTTTGGGTTTTTGTTGTTGTTGTTGTTGTTGCTTTTTTTTTCTGTACATCAGATTATTTATTCACTTGATTCTTAGATTCACTTGTTGATAGATGCATGTTTGTTGTTCATAATTTGTATCTTTACCTTTTTCTTCTTCTTCCTCTTCTTAAAGGATACCTTTCAGTATTTCGTATAATACTGGTTTAGTGGTGATGAACTCCTTTAGCTTTTCCTTATCTGTGAAGCTCTTTATCTGACCTTCAATTCTGAATGACAGCTTTGCTGGATAAAGTAATCTTGGTTGTAGGTTCTTAGTATTCAGCACTTTGAATATTTCTTGCCATTCCCTTCTGGCCTGCAAAGTTTCTGTTGAGAAATCAGCTGACAGTCGTATGGGTATTCCCTTGTAGGTAATTGAGTCTCTTTCTCTTGCTGCTTTTAAGATTCTCTCTTTGTCTTTTGCTCTTGGCATTTTAATTATGATGAGTCTTGGTGTGGTCCTCTTTGGATTCCTTTTGTTTGGGGTTCTCTGCGCTTCTTGGACCTGTAAGTCCATTTCTTTCACCAGGTGGGGGAAGTTTTCTGCCATTATTTCTTCAAATAGGTTTTCAATATCTTGCTGTCTCTCATCTTCTGGCACTCCTATAATTCTGATATTAGTCCGCTTGAAGCTGTCCCAGAGGCTCCTTACACTATCTTCACACTTTCGGATTCTTTTTTCATTTTGCTTTTCCAGTTGGGTGTTTTTTGCTTCTTCGAATTTCAAATCTTTGGTTTGATTCTTGTGCTCCTCTGGTCTGCTATTGGGTATAATATTCTTTATTTCAGTCCGTGTATGCTTACTTTCTAATTTCTTTATCGTAGCATCGAGGGTCTCATTAGTTTTCGTGAGGCTCTGCTCAAGTTTATTGCAAGCCCTCAAAATTGCGATTTTTAGCTCCATATCCTCCATTTCTGTCATGTTTTTTTGTCTCCGCATCTTTTATGCTTTCTTGGTGCACCCCCTTGTGGTCTTTGTGCGCAGTCTTGTTCTAGTTAAGCCTTAATTGTTGTAGTTAATACTAGAGGGATTTGACCACCAGGCCGACTGGCTGTGGGAATCAGCTGTGTGGAAAACTCTATTGGATTCTTTTGTATAAAGAATAGAAACTCCCTCTCTCATATCCTTAAGATAAAACATCTACAACAGGAATCAGAAGGCAAAAGACAGGCGAGTTGCAGAGACCAGTGGGATGTCAGTGCATTGCATGATGGAGGCAGTCAACAACAGCAGTTTTCTGTAACCTATGTGCTATGGAGCAGTGACTATTGAAGGTTTTTTCCAAGCTTTCCTCCTGAGTGGAAGCTTATATAGTACTTGTCATATTTCTTCTTCATCACTGAATACTGGGTGTGTTGGACATCGGTAATTTCTCTTTTAGCCATACATTACGGGACCACGAAGAGTCACACCTGGACCTGATGGGGAAGGCTACATAGAATCCAAACACCCTGGGCTAGTAGCTGAGTACTAAGTGAATGAAACTCTGGGTTATAAATTCCTTTGTGGAGGATCTGAATATTTCATATCAACACTAGCACTTTTAATATATGCATGTGAGAAAGGGGATGCATGATGTTAGACAGACAAACAGGCTGCCCTACAAAAGCTACTGTTAATTGTTCTACTCCCCTTTACTTTGCTGACAATGTATGCCGGCACCCACTCCCACCCCCTTTTTGTGTTTAAGTATCTGCCCCTCCTTCATGTGACTCAGGGAAGCACAGCTCTACTCTCATTAGAGTTAACTGTTTGTCTAATCTAACAATTGTAGTCCTATTCCCCATGCTGTTTACACAAGAGCATATAATAAATTCTGCCTAATAAAATTACAAGGAAGTTGGCTAGGTAGAGGCTGGGGAGAGGTGTCTGGGGAAAGATTTCTTAACCAAGTACAAAAAGACATCCACCCTCTTCCTCCACTGAATGCTGTCAACTGAGGTTTCTACATCTGCATATGATGCTTGGTCCCAGCAGCCACAGTGGCCATGAAGTGAGTTAGCCTATGGCTAAATTGCTAAGTGCAGAATAGCACAGTTTAAACAGAGAAAGGCTTTGATGAGCAAGCAATGAACTAATTGGATTACCCCTATGTTCACCCCATATGTGATATTAACATTTTTCTTATTGTTTAGCTATTTCACTTAATTTGGATTTTTGTTACTTAATAGCTGAAAACATCTTAAATGTTTTCAGATAAAAAAGATAAAATCTGTTTCAGATTCTTTTAGTTGCCCAATGGATATTTATTCCCTCACCCCTTCCTCGTCTTCCTAGTCAACAGAACTCTGATTTTGTCGGGGTGGGGGTGTCCAACCCTAGTTAATGGATTTAGCTATTAACCTAAGCCAATTGTGGCAATCCTGTTTCCCAGTTTTCCAGTAGCCCTAGCAGCTGCCTCAATTTAGCCAATAAAACAAGATAAAGTCTGCTGGCAGCGGGTTAATTTCTAGGGACACTTTTGCTTTCTTGATATAAAGTCCAGAGGGGGCCAGGGCTGACCCTTTCCCCATTTTTCCTTCCTCAATGCAAATAGCAGCAGCCATTCTGTAACCCTAAGGGAAATGCCAAGAAAGTCACAAAAATGCCAACCTTGACACTACTCAACTACTAAAAGAACACCAGAAAACATTTACCATCTCTCTCCTAAAAAAACTCATCTCTCTTTGTTTAAGTCTGTTTATTGGTTAATTTTAACTTAAAGCTAAAATATGACCAAGTAAAAACCAAGGACTATCGGACGTTAAAATGAGATGTCTCATTCTTCTAACTTGAGCAGCTTTATCTCAATGTAAAAGCGCTTTAATCTGTATCATAACTTTTGATGCTCAAAATACTCCTGTTTATATCTAGGATAAGTTATTATTTCTATTTTCTAACAAGGAAACCAAGGTACAGGAAAATTCACTTTCCCAAGACACAATTCAAGATAAAGATGGAGCCAACGTCAAAGTCATCTCCATTAATACCACTCTGCAATCCTTCTTAGTAATCTCTAAAAAATAACATTTTTTTCCTACATTCATTTTCCCCCGCTACTCTAATTTTAGTTCTTTCTTCTCTTTAAGAACAAATGTTGTTATCTTAAAGCAACTATAAATTAGGGGCAAAGAGGGAAATGGGGGGCATTTGTAATATTGTCAACAATAAAAAAATAAAATTAAAAAATAAAGCAACTACAAACTATTCTTTTATGAAAAGAAATGTAACAAATTTTGCTCTTTATCAGAGAAATAGAATTCATACTAAGATTGTTCACTTATGCCTTATAACTAATTATCAATTTACTTCATCTAAAAATTTTCATTATAGAACAAGCTAAGTCAGGGTGGGGAATGAGAATCTTATACCATATTCCCTCTGTGTGATCTGTATAGATTAAGCATTTTTAAAATACCAAATAAAGATTACCTGGAAGCAAGGTAGCAATGTAAGTGTTATTAATATAATTCATCTTCAAAACTATGACAGCTTTGGTTGATGCTGAACAACAAGGCAGGTAACAACAGATGCTAAAATAAAGTTGTTTTATTAAATAACATGGCATTTCATTTAAAAAGTTGCATTTGCACTCTAGCTGGTTTGGCTCAGTGGATAGAGCATCGGCCTGTGGACTGAAAGGTCCTGGGTTCGATTCCAGTCAAGGGCACATGCCTGGGTTGCAAGCTCAATCCCCAGTGTGGGGCGTGCAGGAGGCAACCAATCAATGATTCTCTCTTATCATTGATGTTTCTCTCTCCCTCCTCTCCCTTCCTCTCTGAAATCAATAAAAATTATTAAAAATAAATAAATAATAACAAGAGGCTCTTGCAAGAGGGCTCCGTATTCCAAGCATGGTAATAATGAGGGTATTATACCTAAGACAAAAGACAAAAAAACTACAGGATTATTATGCTCATGCTTTAAAGTAAAAATGTCAAAAGATTTATGCTGTTAATATTTTTTTCTTGTTAGATCTTAATCCATATCACTGTGAACAAAACATGAAAGAGCAATCTGTGGTCATAAGTATAAAATAATAAAGATGACCAATAAGTTCTATCTAAATTCCTTTTGCAAAATAATACTTTATTTTCAGTTTAAGTTATTGTTCTAATTAAACCATACAGGAAAAAGTTCATATGCAAATACAGCCCATTTGATCCTATGAGTTATCACAGTAACTTCCCGTTTGAGAGTGCCAAGCTCTGAACACACCAGAGTAAAGTTACAATACTGATCACAAATAAAACAGTAGTTTATGAAGAACTATTAGTATTCAGCACACATACATAAGTGCCATTTATATTTCTGGAGCCTTTTAATAACAATAATTTTTTTAATTATTTAATTTATTCCTTATTGTATTGTATTTTATTTTTAAAAAAATATATTTTATTGATTTTTTACAGAGAGGAAGGGAGAGGGATAGAGAGTTAGAAACATCCATGAGAGAGAAACATGGATCAGCTGCCTCCTGCACACCCCCTACTGGTGATGTGCCCGCAACCAAGGTACATGCCCTTGACCGGAATCGAACCTGGGACTCTTCAATCCACAGGCCGACGCTCTAGCCACTGAGCCAAACTGGTCAGGGCTCCTTATTGTATTTGAAAGGAGACAGGGATTTTGAACTAAGTCTTTTTTAAAAAAATGTTTTTATTGCTTTTTTAGAGAGAGAGGAAGGGAGAGGGATACAGAGATAGAAATATCGATGAGAAATATCAATTGGCTGCTTCCTGCATGCCCCCCACTGGGGATGGAGACCAAAACGCAGGCATGTGCTCTGACCGGGAATTTTCTGGTTCATGGGTCCAAGCTCAACCACTGAGCCACATCAGCTGGGCTAAACTAAGTCTTAAGTACCTATTACCCTGAACCTCATGCACTAGGTTAGTTACTTTATTTTATACTTTATCTCATTTAATCTTCACAAGACTTGACGTTACGTATCACAATGCCTACGTTATGAATAAGAGAACAGTTCAGAAAGGCTGAGATTTTACACATACTGAAAATGTTTCTATCATAGTCAAGTTCAAAAGTTATTTGAGCAACGTGTTCTTTGCCTCTTTACTTAAATTTTATGCTGCTATACTGGACCTATCTGTTCAAAAAAGAATCAGGAGCCGGAACAGTTGCAGGAATAAATGCTTTTTTATATACACAAAGGAATTATGTAAAAAGATAGTAAGATCGCTTAAATGAACAATGGTTTACCTTGAACATGAGAAACGACGGACAGATAGGCTCCCAATAATGTGACATAAACATATAGCTGAGTCATTGTTCAATTTTAACGTTTCTTTCCTGTACACTGTCACCTTAATAACTGGTTTTATGTCACTAATTTAAACAACTTTTATTCACTGAGATTTTCTTGTAAAAGGTTTCAATGGCTTTACAATGACTCCAATTTCCACTGCTTTCTTCTGACTCCTGGAAGATAAAAATATGAAAAAGGTAATAAATATGACTGAATTCTAAAAAGTTTTTAAAAACAAAGAGAGAAAACAAATGCCTAAATGTAACTTTATTTTTTTAAATATGTTTTTATTGATTTCAGAGAGGAAGGGAGAGGGAGGAAGAGATAGAAACATCAAGGATGAGAGAAAATTATTGATTGGCTGCCTCCTGCATGCCCCCCACTGGGGATCGAGCCCACAACCCAGGCATGCGCCCTGACCAGGAATGGAACTGTGACCTCCTGGTTCATAGGTTTACGCTCAACCGCTGAGCCACGCAGCCAGGCCCAAACATAACTTTAAATAATGAAATATATTTTTAAAGACTGAAGCTACCTTAGCTTTTTAAAAAGGGTATTGTAATGTAAAAGCTTAGATAATTTAGTAATGGGTAATCACCGCTCTGACCTTAGATTACAATATGTAAACAAATAAACACACTAAATAATCTCAATAGTCTTTTCTGGATACTCTAAAGTAATTAAGTTATTTAGGAATAAACAGGAAATGTTGAATTTAAAATACTCTTCATTAATAATCTTTCAAATCCTAGTAGATGTGATAAAAATGTCTTGAACCTTTCTAATAAATAATGTATTCTATAGATAGAAGCGAAAGCCCACCTAGAAAATCACACATTTAAATATGCCGTGTGCTCTATCATGAAAGTAAAACCAATAGAAATGTACCTTAAATAAAATTATTTTCCTAAAATATGGCAAATATGACTTTGCTAGAATAAAATTGAGTTTTTAATATGGATGATGTGAAACAAAACCTCTCCAATTAAGGTTCAGCAACTGTAAAATATTTAAACAGGTAACAGAAAAAAAGGCTAGTCTGTATAAAGATGAACCTAATTCTGTTTTGCTCCCATCCTATTGGTTCAGGCAATTTGATTTTATTGACTTCAGCCTGAATTATAGAATGAATAAGACTTTATTGATGACACAATTAACCCTGGTATCATTTCTACTATAAATAACTTGAGCTTTCTACTTTACCCACCTGATAATTTTCCACTTTTACCAGCTCTCCAAAGGCACTTCCAGTACTGAGGAAATAAGGTTTACAATGAGATGTCACTTATATTGCACATTTTATATGCAGCTTAGTTCTAAAACCTCTGCAATTTCTCATTTCTCTACTAGGAAATTAATTTGCTTCCCATCTATATAGTGCTGAGAGAGTAAGATGCAAAGTCTGAAATAATTACAGAATAACACCTGCAATGTGACAACAGCATTTCTCAGGAAAATCTGACATTATAAGACTTGTTCCAGGTTCCAAATTCAAAACAAGTTTCCAATGTGTTTCCAACTCTGTTGTCTCTCTATTTCTATGTGCCTATAACTATCTCTGCTAGGATTATACTCCACCTGTCTAAATCAAACTCCTAACTTTCCTTCTCACTCCCCTAGGCCTGCTCCTCCTCCTCCTCCACTTGCTAGCACAGAGCAGGGTGGAGCTCTCTGTCCAGTCACCCAAGCCAAAACCCTTGGATGCTTTCTGCCTCCCTCACCAGCTCTAGCTCTCACACCCTCATGACACTGTTCCTTATTTATTCATGCACTCACTCACTCACCAACAGCATTTTTTGAGTACATATTACCGATAAGTATAAGGTGGTAGAAAAACAAATATGAGCCTGACAGTTTATGTTCCAAGAAGCTCAGTCTTAGGTAGAAAATGGATTGCTATGATTAATTCCATCTTTCAGTGTCAGTTTCTTCATCAATTTATTGAAACTTAACACGGTGGTCTTAATCTCATCAAAGGTACAACCAAGACATCTTGCAGGGTGCTCCACAAGATTCTAAGCACCTTCCAGAGCAAAGGGATTATGTGTGGTTCCTCCCACATAACCATCTGTGACTCTGCTACTCTGGGCACCTCAAAGCCTGGATCTGCCTTAAAGAAGTAACCTAACCTCTCTGGTTAGTTTCCTCATCTGTAAAACTGGAATTATATTATTAACTCCCAATTATTTTGAGAACTAAATGAGAATAGCTAACACATAGTCACCGGTAACTCTGTATCAGCACCATTATAAATGCTTTGAATACATTAATATTAATTTATCAATTCATCCCAACTACCTTATAAGATAGGTACATTACATATGAGGAAATCGAGGCAAGTAAAGTATAAGAAATTTATCAAAGACCACACAGCTGGTAAGTGGCAGGACTATAAATCTAATCAAGAAGATCTGATCCCAGAGTCCAGGTGTTAACTGCTACCCTATACTGACTGCCTGCTGGATATTTTATGTACATAATGTAATGTAAACTATACATTATAAAGTATTTTGGAGGGTGGTACAGAGTAGGTGCTCAATATAAGTTTCCTCCTCACATACATGTTTATAACACACTTGCCAACAGGGCACAGGCAGTAACAGGTGCTATTCAGGACAATCCCGTCTACAAGACATTTTTATAGACAAAACACCTATAATAACTTATATGGAGAACAGCTATCAGCCAAGGACAGGCTAAAGATAAAATGGCTTCAAATACCTCATCTGTAACCTAACAATGGAAATCCCTATCTTTAAAATGTTGCGGTTATAAGCTCTCTCCACATCAGCACCTGAGACAACTGCTGAGACATTAAGGCAATCTTTTTATTTTATTTTATTTTTTAATACAGTTCATTTATTTATTTATTTTTATTTTAAAAAAATATTTTATTCATTTTTTACAGAGAGGAAGGGAGAGGAATAGAAAGTTAGAAACATCAATCAGCTGCCTCCTGCACACCTCCTAGTGGGGATGTGCCCAAAACCAAGGTACATGCCCTTGACCAGAAAAGAACACGGGACCCTTCAGTCCGCAGGCCGACACTCTATCCACTGAGCCAAACCGGCGAGGGCACAGTTCGTTTATTTAAATGACTCAAATTACCAAGATGAATATTTTACAGCCCCGTTGTTTCAGGCATATTAATATCATCAGTGTAACTACATCATAATTCAATAATTTATCAAAAATGTCCAGAAAACAGTTGATCCAGTCTTTACAAACGTTTAGTTGGTCCGACGATTGTGGGTTATTGTTAAGCTGATTAACATTAAGACAATTTTATCGCCTGCTGCCTGAAGCACAGTGCTATATAATCAGAGAGCAAGCAGGATCTCCCTTCGTACCACCTGGTCACGCCTCTTCAAAACTTTAGAGAAGAATGACAGGGATGCAAAGGATAGAGAAATTACTACACCCGAGAGACAACTGAACGAACTGGTCAGAATATCAAAGTTATCAAGGACATGGCAGGCACGATGGAAACGAGACTAGACTAATTAAATGATTCATCAGAGTCCTTCCAACTCTGAAATCCTGCATGAACAGTAGTCTTGCTATTGAATATTAATTTACTTACTAATTATTTATTAAAGTGCCTATTATGTGCATGATTCTGTGTTAGCCACCAAGAATATAGTGATGAAAGCAAAACAGACCCAGCCTTACAGAATTCATAGTCATTAAACAAGACAATACAAATGATACCATTTCTGGTGCTAGGTTCTGGAGAGACAAGAGGCACTGATGGAGTATGCAAGGGAAGTGACACTTAAGTTGAGATCTGAAGAATAAGAGATAGCCAGGTTAAAAGAAAGGGGGTGAGGGAAGAAGGGCTTAGGCATAAGGAACAGCCTGTGCAAAATCTTGAGGCAGGGAACAACAAAGAGCAATGTTTCTAAAATGTTCTGAATAAGGGGTAGTGTGGTGGGAGATGAGGGTGAAGAAACAAAAGCAAGAACCAGGTCAGGCAAGATCGTAGGAAGGAGTCGGAATTTAAATCTAAGTGGATGGGAAGACAATGATCTGGTTTCGTGTCCTAGACTGGAGAGGACAACAGCAGGAGTGAACACATCAGTAAGGACACTGGAGGAGTTTAGGAGAGGGATGATGGTAGTTAAGATTAAGGTGGTGGAGGTGCAGTGGCTGAATTCACAATATGCTTCACAAATAGACTCAATAGGACTTGGCAATGGATCAGATGTGGGGAAGTGGGGATCAAAGAAGATCTGGCATGAGCAATTAACTGAAGTGGGGACAAGTGGATTTTCAGAGAAGAGATCAGGGTTCCATTTTAAGACCGAAGGGAATTTCTACGAGGCATTTGGTTCTGAAGCTTAAAGGAAACATCTGGAACCAAAGAGATAAGTCTGTTATGACAACAGCATGGAGATATGTACAGCTGTGACTCTACGAGATGGCCTTCTAAGAATGAAAAGGAAAAGGGCCCAGGACACCAGCGTTCTATTCATATGAAATTCACCGATAAAATAAAGTCACGGTCCAGGATCCATCATGACAATGTTATTGGCGTTTATATTACGACTAGAGGCCCGGTGCACAAAAATTTGTGCACTCGGGGCGGGGGGGGTGGGAGGGGCCCAGCCCGGCCTGTGCCCTCTCGCAGTCTGGGACCCCTCGGGAGATAACGACCTGCTGGCTTAGGCCTGCTCCTGGGTGGCAGAGGGCAGGGCCAATTCCTAAGTGCAGCCCCTGGTCAGGCTCAGAGCAGGGCCGATTGGGGAGTTGGGGCGCCGCCCCATCATGCACAGAGCAGGGCGGATCGGGAGGTTGCAATGCCACCCTCAGTCACGCTCAGGGTAGGGCCAATTGGGGGGTTGGGGCACCACCCCGTCACACTCAAGGCAGGGTCGATGGGGAGGTTTCGGCGCCACCCCCTGTCACGCAGAGCAGGGCCCATCAGGGGGTTGGGGCTCCGTACCCTGTCACGCACAGAGCAGGGCTGATCAGGGGGTTGAGGAGCTCCCCACTGTCACTCACAGAGTAGGGCTGATAGGGGAGCTGGGGCACCTCCCCCTGTCACACACAGAGCAGGGCGGATCAGGGGGTTGGGGCGCTGCACCCTGTCACACTCAGGGCAGGGCCAATGGGGAGGTTATGGCTCTACCCTGTCACACACAGAGCAAGGCCCGTGGAGGGGGGTTGGGGCGCCACCCTCTATCACCCACAGAGTAGGGCCGATCAGGGGATTGGGGCGCCGCCACTGTCACACTCGGGGCAGGGCTGATGGAGAGGTTATGGCTCTACCCTGTCACACACAGAGCAGGGCGGATCAGGGGGTTGGTGCGCTGCACCCTGTCAAACACAGAGCTGCAGGGCAATCAGGGGATTGGGGAGCTCCCCCCTATCAGGCACAGAGCAGGGCAGATAGGGAGGTTGTGGCCCCGCCCCCGTCACACACAGAGCCACAGGGCGATCAGGGGTTTTGGGCGCTGCCCCCTGTCACGCTGATCCCGGTGCCGGGAGCCTCACTGCTCCGCTGATCCCAGTGCTGGGAGGCATATTACCCTTTTACTATATAGAATAGAGGCCTGGTGCACGGGTGGGAGCTGGCTGGTTTGCCCTGAAGGGTGTCCTGGATCAGGGTGGGGGTCCCCACTGGGGTGCCTGGCCAGTCTGGGTGAGGGGCTGAGGGCTGTTTTCCGGAAGCGAGTGACTGAAGCTTCCAACTGCTTGTTTTCTTTCTTTTTTTTTTTTTTAATTCTGGGCCAGCTTTAGCTCTGAGGCCTCGCCGCTGAAAACATCGATACAATGTTGCTAAAGCCTGGCTGACTGAAAGCCCGTTTCTGGGCTTTTGTTTAGCTTCTTATTTGCAACATAGTAGATAGTTGCTTAGAGTTGCAACTGAGAGGCCGGAAAGTGAGGCGGGGAATGTTGGAGTTAGCAGTCACTGAAGCAAGCGAGCCTCATGTTCACTTCCAGCTGCCTGGCTGCCGGCCGCCATCTTGGCTGACAGTTAATTTGCATATACTCACTGATTAGCCAATGAAAAGGGTAGCGGTCGTACACCAATTACCATGTTTCTCTTTTATTAGTGTAGATATCTGGAATACAAACTACAGTTCACAATAGGAATTTTTTTCACAGTTAAAAAAAAACTACTGAAAGATCATCGTATGATCAAATATATGTCCAAAATGCTGATACTACCTTCAAAAGGTGAAGCCTGCTTCCCTCCCCTGAATTCCCACTTCTAAGAAGTCAAATGGAAACAACAGAATGTGACTTCTTGAAATACTCTGAGGGAAGCCAGCTTACATGTCACAAAGACACTCAAGTAGCCTCACAGAGAGGTTCCTGTGCCAACAGCCATGTGAGTTAGTCGCCTTGGTCATGGATGGATGCACCAGCCCAAGGGACGTTTTCAGGTGACTGTAGCTTAACAGACATCTTAACCACAACTGATTATCATCCTAAATTAGAACCATCCAAGCTAAGCCCCTGGTGGATTCTCGAACCTCAGAAAATGTTTTTTTTGTGTGTGTTGTTCTTTTTAAAATATATTTTTATTGATTTCAGAGAGGAAGGGAGAGGGAGAGCTAGATAGAAATATCAATGATGAGAGAGAATCATTGATTGGCTGCCTCCTGCATGCCCCACACTGGGGATTGAGCCTGCAACCTGGGCATGTGCCCTGACCAGGAATCGAACCAAGACCTCCTGGTTCGTAGGTCGACGCTCAACCACTGAGCCATGACGTCTGGGCAATGTTGGTTGTTTTAAGCTGCTAAGTTTTGGGATAATTCGTTGGGCAGCAATATATAGCTACTATAATACAGTCATTATGAGAAATTCGCTGAAATAATAAAGCCTAATTACTCTAAGTTATTGCACAGTCAACCAAAGACAGAAACCAAGAAACCATACTCAAGTCAAAATCCTATATAATAAAAGACTAATATGCTAAGTGTCTGGTCAACTGGTCGGCCATTCAACCAAAGCGTAATATGCTAATGATATGCTAAGGCCCCTCAACCACTCACTATAATGTGCACTGACAACCCGGGGCAGACAGTAAACCAGTCGCTATCGCATGCACTGACCATCAGGGGCAGACAGTAAACCAGTCACTATGACATGCACTGACCACCAGGGGGCAGATGCTCCAACTGGTAGGTTAGCTTGCTGCTGGGATCTGACCAATCTGGACTGAGAGAGACAGGCCAGACATGCCCTGGAGAGCCCCCGCAGTTCCTCCCCGGCTGGCCAACCTCCCGCATCCCTCCCCAGCCCCGATCATACTCCGGTGGGGTCCCTCGGCCTGACCTGCGCCCTCTCGCAATCTGGGACCCCTTGGAGAATGTCAGAGAGCCAGTTTCGACCCGATTCTGCAGGCCAGGCTGAGGGACCCCACTGGTGTACGAATTCGTGCACCAGGTCTCCAGTCCTATATAATAAAGAGCTAATATGCAAATGGTCATCATGCCCTCACACTGTAACAGCTCAGACACTCAACACTGGGGAGAGAGGAATGGAGACCAGCCAGGCACAAATGAGCTTGCAAGAGAGGAATGGGGACCAGCCAGGCTGCGGCCCGGGAGAGGGACAAGACACCTGCCCCATGGTCCTGGGTGGCAGTGGCTGCGCCTGCGGCCCAGGAGAGGAACAAGAAGCTGCCCGCCCTGCAGTCCCGGGCGCCTGCGGCTGCGGCCCAGGCAAAGCCACTCACTCATAGTCCCCTGCGGCTGCAGCCGGCCTGGGTGGAGCCAGCCCAGGTTCTGGGTGCCTGCGGCCGGCAGAGGGAGGGAAGCCTGGGTTTTGTGTGCCTGTGACTGGTCGGAGGAGGGAATCCTGAGTCCCGGGTGCAGGGCAAGGCAGAGGAGGTTAGGGGTGATCAGGCCAGCAGGGGAGCAATTAGGGGCGATCAGGCTGGTAGGTGAGCAGTTAGGGGCGATCAGGCAGGCAGTTAGGAGCAAGAGGTCCTAGATTGTGAGAGGCTGTCAGACATCCCCCGAGGGGTACCGGATTGGACTGGAGAGGGTGCAGGCTGGGCTGAGGGACCCCTCACCCCCCCCACCCCCAGGTGCACAAATTTCATGCACCGGGCCTCTCGTATAACAATAAAAGTATAAGACAGTCTTAAAGGACTGGATAATATAACTGACATATTTCTTTCAAAGGAGTAACCAAAAGTATGCTCTTTTGTTTTAAAATTATAAGGCTCATTAAGAAAAAATTTTGTTATTGAATTTATTGGGGTGACATCGGTTAATAAAATTATATAGATTTTAGGTATACAATTCTATCATACATCATCTGTATACTGTACTGTATATTCACTGTCTTAAGTCAAGTGTCCTTCCATCACTACTTATCACCTCATACCCTCTACCTCCTCACCTACTCCCTTTCCTTCTGGTAATCATCATACTGTTGTCTATAAGGGTTTTTAGGGCTTAATCCTGTCCCCTTTTTCACCCAGCCCATTCCCCTCTCCCCTTTAACAGCTGCCAGTCTGTTCTCTGGATTTATGAGTCTGTTTCTATTTTGTGAGTTTATTTCATTCATTAGATTCCACATATAAGTGAAGTCATATAGTATTTGTCTTTCTCTGGTTTATGTCATTTATAATAATACTAGGGGCCCGGTGCACAAAATTCGTGCACTGGGGGGGGGGGGGGTCCCTCAGTCTAGCCTGCCCCCTCTCACATACTGGGAGCCCTCAGGGGATGCCCTACTGACGGCTTAGGCCCGCTCTCTGCTCCCCTAGGGGAGTGGGCCTAGGCCGCAGTCTGGCCTCCCTTTACGGGAGGCGACCAGGCTGATCAGGAGAAGGCGCCAGCCCCATCACCCTGCTGCTGCAGCCACTGCCTGTCACGACAGCCACCAAGGTGTTTTCATCAACACGGACTCCAGTCCCTTCACCATGAAAAAATGACAACTTTCTTTAGGCATTTTCAAGATGTGTCTTTCATAGGATATGACATGTCTTTTTTTTTTTTTTTAATCCTCAGCTGGGGATATGTTTCCATTGATTTTTAGAGAATGTGGAAGAGAAAGGGAAAGAGAGAGAGAAACATCAAAGTGAGAGGAACACTTTGATTGGTTGTCTCCTGCATGAGCCCTGACCTGGGCCTGGGCCAGAGAGGAGCCTGCAACCTAGGTACATGCCGTTGGTCAGAATTGAACCCAGACCCTGTGGTTGGCAGGCCGAGGCATTATCCACTGAGCTCCAAACCTGCTAGGGCAGGATATGACATTTCTTAGCCCTACAGCAGCGGACCTTCGTTTTTTTCTCCAGGAGTGTGGTGAAAAACCCTAGATCACCTTTTTGGATTCTTATTACCCAAGTTACTAAGAATATTACCAGTGGCATACAGGGAGCTTAGCCAATGAGCAGTCAGAAAAGGTGTTTCCTCTGTAGTTTACTACGATCGCTGGCTCCAGCCCTGCCCAGGCATGTAGCCTCTGGCCGAGGCTGCAGGCCTGGGCAGGGGACCCCCAGACCTCTGGAATTGCCTGCTCCGCCCCTGCCCAGGCCTGAGGCCTCTGGCCTGGCAGGGGATCCCCAGCCCCGCCGATCGCTTGCTCGGCACCCCCTGCATCCCCCGCCACCTGCCTGGCTAACAGGCCTGGACACTTAAGCGGCGGGGCTGAGGGGACTGGGTGCCGCCATCTTGTGGCTATGGGCGTGGCCATCTTTGTGATGGAGTGCCAACTAATTTGCATATTACTCTTTTATTAGATACTAGAGGCCCGGTGCACAAAAATTTGTGCACTCGGGGGGTGGGGGGAGGGGGGTCCCCCAGCCCGGCCTGTGCCCTCTCGCAGTCTGGGACCCCTCGGGAGATAACGACCTGCTGGCTTAGGCCTGCTCCTGGGTGGCAGAGGGCAGGCCCAATCCCTAGGTGCAGCCCCTGGTCAGGCTCAGAGCAGGGCAGATCGGGAGGTTGTGATGCCACTCTCAGTCACACTTAGGGTAGGGCCGATTGGGGGGTTGGGGCACCGCCCCGTCACACTCAAGGCAGGGTCGATAGGGAGGTTGCGGCGCCACCCCGTCACGCACAGAGCAGGGCCGACCAGGGGGTTGGGGCGCTGCCCCCTGTCACAGATCATCGTCAATCGGGGTTGGGGAGCTCCCCCCGTCACACACAGAGCAGGGCCAATCAGGGGGTTGGGGCGCTGCACCCTGTCACACTCAGGGCAGGGCCAATGGGGAGGTTATGGCTCTACCCTGTCACACACAGAGCAAGGCCCGTGGAGGGGGGTTGGGGCGCCACCCTCTATCACCCACAGAGCAGGGCCGATCAGGGGGTTGGGGCGCCACCACTGTCACACTCGGGGCAGGGCCGATGGAGAGGTTATGGCTCTACCCTGTCACACACAGAGCAGGGCCCGTGGGGGGGGGGGGGTTGGGGCGCCGCATCCTGTCACACACAGAGCAGGGCCGATCAGGGGGTTGGTGTGCTGCACCCTGTCAAACACAGAGCCGCAGGGCAATCAGGGGATTGGGGAGCTCCCCCCTATCAGGCACAGAGCAGGGCCCATGGGGGGGGGGGGGGCGTTGGGGCGCCGCACCCTGTCACACACAGAGCCGCAGGGTGATCAGGGGGTTTGGGCGCTGCCCCCTGTCACGCTGACCCCGGTGCCGGGAGGCCTCGTGGCTCCGCTGATCCCGGTGCTGGGAGGCATATTACCCTTTTACCATATAGGATAGAGGCCTGGTGCACGGGTGGGGGCCGGCTGGTTTGCCCTGAAGGGTGTCCTGGATCAGGGTGGGGGTCCCCACTGGGGTGCCTGGCCAGTCTGGGTGAGGGGCTAAGGGTTGTTTTCAGGCTGGCAGGTGACTGAAGCTCTCAACCTCTCCTTTTTTTCTTTTTCTTTTTATTCTGGGCCAGCTTTAGCTCTGAGGCTTGGCTCCAGCTCTGAGGCCTCGGCTGCTGAAAGCAGGTATCTGGTTTGTTTGGGTTCTATAATTGTAACGCTGTTGCGGTCCTGCTCACTCCAGCTCTGACGGCTGAAAGCAGGTTTCTGGGGTTTTGTTTAGCTTCTATATTTGTAACATTGTTTCTTAAACTGCAGCTCATAGGCCGGCAAGGCAGGCGGGGAACGTTGGCTTCCTCCGTCACTGGAGCAAGCAAGCCTCCTGTTCGCTTCAAGCTGCCTGGCTGCCGGCCGCCATCTTGGCTGGCAGTTAATTTGCATATCGCCCTGATTAGCCAATGGGATGGGTAGCAAAGGTACGGCTAATTACCATGTTTCTCTTTTATTAGATAGGAGGATTTGCCAGGTCTGTTCATGTCACAAAAATTTAAGATTTCCTTCTTTACTATTCCGACCAAGTAGTATTCCATTGTATAAAAGTACCAAGCTTTTTTATCCACTCATCTACTGATGGGCAATTGGGCTGCTTCCAAATCTTGGGTATTGTAAATAATGCCGCAATGAACATAAAGGTACATATATTCTTTCAAATTAGTGTTTTGAGTTTCTTCAGATATATTCCTATAAGTGGAATCACTGGGCAGTTTTATTTTTAATTTTTTGAGGTAACTCCATATTGCTTTTCACAGTGGCTGAACCAGTCTGCATTCTTACCAAGAGTGCACAAAGGTTCCTCTTCCTCCGCATCCTGGCCAGCACTTGTATTTGTTTATTTGTTGACCAGTGTGAGATGGTATCTTATTGGGGTTTTAATTTACATGTCTGATGATTAGTGACCTTGAGCATATTTTCATGTCTCTTGACCATCTTTATGCCCTCTTTGAAGAATAGTCTATTCAGGTCCTTTGCCCATTTTTTAGTTGAATTGTTTTTTTGGTGTTGAATTTTATAAGTTCTTTATAAATTGTGGACATTAACCCTTTATCAGATATATCTTTGGCAAATATGTTCTCCCATTCAGTGGTTTCTTTTCATTTTGTTGATGGTTTTCTTTGCAGTGAAAAATCTTTTTAGTTTGATTTAGTCCCAATGGTTTATTTTTTCTTTTGTTTCCCTTGCCCTCGACAGTGATCGGCAAACTGCGGCTTGCGAGCCACATGCGGCTCTTTGGCCCCTTGAATGTGGCTCTTCCACAAAATACCATATGCAGGCACGCACGTACAGTGTGATTGAAACTTCATGGCCCATGCGCAGAAGTCAGTTTTTGGCCTGGGTGAGTCTATTTTGAAGAAGTGGCATTAGAAGAAGTGGGGGGATGTTGGTCGGTTGGGCGACGGGAGACATCGCGCAGGCGGGCCGCAGGATACACAGCGCGGGGGAGGCGCGCGCAATTCATGCACGAGTTGAGTGTGGATGGGAGAGTTGGAAGGGGTCGACCTCAGCGAACGTACCTCAATTAGATTGAGGACGTTTTTAGCAAAGGCCAGCTTAGGAGTACCCTAATTAAGTTAATAATAATGTACCTACCTATATAATTTAAGTTTAAAAAATTTGGCTCTCAAAAGAAATTTCAACCGTTGTACTGTTGATATTTGGCTCTGTTGACTAATGAGTTTGCCGACCACTGCCCTAGGAGATATATCAGAAAACATATTGCTACAAGAAATGTCTGAGATTTCACTGCCTGTTTTCTTCTAGGATTTTTATGGTTTTGAGTCTAACATTTAAGTCTTTAATCCATTTTGAGTTTATTCTTGTGTATGGTGTAATTTGGTGGTCTAAATTTCATTTTTTTGCACGTACCTGTCAAATTTCCCCAACATCATTTATTGAATAGACAGTCTTTACCCCATTGTATGTTCTTGTCTCCTTTCTCAAATATTAATTGACCATAAAGACCTGGGTTTATTTCTGGGCTGGGGAATCTCTGCAGCTGAGCTATCCCTCCGGAACCTCCACTGCCGCCTGTGGGAGCAGGACCACCCTTTCTGTATCTCCGTTCTTCCTACAATTGAAGCTACTGGTCTTGATGCGGCTTCTTCTGTAAACCCTTGGTTATAATGCTTTTCTCCAACTAGTCTTTCGTTGGTTATTCAGGATGACTGTTGAATAATTTCGTTGTAATTCCAGTTTGGTCCTGGGAGGAGGTGTGTGCGGCTTCCCTGCACTCTGCCACCATCTTGGATCCTCAAGGCTCATTTTTTGTGTGGGAAAAACTGCCACTAGTTATACACTGTTACATTTGCCTCTTTAAACTATAGATTTCATAATGATGACATCAGTTTTGTATTTTAGGTAAAGGCACTTTTCATATACAATCCTGGCAATTTAAGAGAGGTAATTCTAATGTCACTACTGGTTTTGTGGGGGTCAGAGTGAGTGCCCTCCAAAGGGGCCAATCTGGCATGCAGGTTATTTCAAGCTGAAAACAAGTCCAACAAACTCAAGAAGAGGGTGTTTTTTTTCCTTCCCTCTTACCTACCTAAAGAGATTCTGATAGAAAAACTTGCTTCATGAAGGGAACCTCAGCATATCCATCTCCACACATATGAAATGAGGGTGGCAGACAGGGAGGATTCAAGCATCAATCTGTTTGCTAGATTCCCCTCTGTTTCTGGGTGGTCCTGCCAGAATTTGTTTCCCAAATGTTTGCTCCTTCCCATCTACTGGTGAATTGCCTATCTCCCACTCCTTGGTCCAAAATGACATATATATATATCTCATTTTGCCTCATTGTCTTTGCAATTTTCATACTTACATGAATTTCCCCCATACACGTATTAAAATTTGATTTTTTCCTAGTAATAATAGTCCATACATCTTTTGAATCATTCGACCTGCAGAACTAAATGGGTAAGGGAAAAATTTCCCCTGCCCTGACAGTTTCATATATCAGCTCTATCTATAATTGATCTGCTATGTAATTTTGGGGAGATTTGTGATTTTAGTTGTTAATATAAATGCTGATGATTTTCCTAATTATATAAATTACATTATATTAAATAGTCCAAATAGGCATCTAAATAAATTTCCTTTGCTACATACATAGATAGACTGGTGCAGTTTCTTCTTCAGGAAAATAACATTGAGCCAAGTAACTCTGTAAAATTAATTTCTTTCAAAATAAAAAATGTTAAAGCTTTGCAAACTGTAAGAAGGGTGAACCAATAGTTCGATCAGAGTATTTAAAAAACCACCACAAAACAGGCAAAGGGTGAGGCAGGCTGAAAAAACAAACTAAGGTCATTCTTTCCTCTTCCAGTTAAGCTCCCACCCTTGATTTTTACTTTCTAGTACTGAGGTTTGGGAATTTTCAACAAGCTGGCCTGCTGCCAAACCCATCAAGCACAAGGAAAAGACTGGCTTCTAGAGGCCCCTCCCTCGGCAGCTCCAGGCGCCAGGTCTGACAAGCCTTCTGAGAAGGCTCACTCACTGCAGACTTTCTGGCTCCTCGGCCATTGTTTGTATGGCTGCTTTGCTCCTTATCCAGAGCTTGGATTAGCATAAGAATATTGTCTTTTCCCTTAACCAGCAACTCATCCGTTCTCTTCCCATTTCTAACTTCTACCCCATCAATCCCTAAACTAACATATACACATATGCCTGGAGCAACTCTACTCACGGTTATTTTTATATCAGTGTAAAAAACAATTTCACCCAAATCTAAACATAAACCCTTAAGAAAATAACATGCTTAAATAAATAGTTCTGTGATTGTATGTGCGGTAATACACAGGAATCTCGCCAAAAAGCCTGCCTTGGATCCATGCTGTGGGAAACTGTGATGAGTGAGACATTCATAATGAGGTTTTTGAAAAGTTTGAAAAAGGAGCAAAAAGGACCAACCACCTAGCTAACTTCTGACTTACAGCAGGGATGGCAAAGTTTTGCTTTATGAAGAAACTGTCCTGTCTTCATCACCTAGAGGCCACATATTTCATCATCCCCCCTGAAATTACTTTTCAACTGGACTTTACCTTTCCCCAATGCTCACTTATTTACTCAAAATAAATTTAACCTTTGTATTTCTGCTCAACCATCTCCTCTTCATTCCTTCTGTGCTAAGACTACTGTCCTCAACACAAGTATACATTCTGTGGATGAAGAAAAGGGGTCCTCTGGACAGTAACCTCATAGGGCGATCTGATCATAAAGTCTTACCTGGGCAGGTCTTAGTGGGTGGGCAGTCATGCTCCGGGCCTTTAACTTCTTTAATGCAAGGTTCTAAGCAAGCCCTGTCCATTGTTTCTGTACATCTTAGGTTAACACATCTTGGAAATAAGTCTTAACTACCCTCAAGAGAGCACATAATTATTCTCTCACATCCACAGTTCTCTAGTTTCTCTCTCTCCACTCTCCCTCTCCTTTCCATTCTCTCTAAAAATCAATGGAATGCCGAAACCGGTTTGGCTCAGTGGATAGAGCGTCGGCCTGCGGACTCAAGGGTCCCGGGTTCGATTCCGGTCAAGGGCATGTACCTGGGTTTCGGGCATATCCCCAGTAGGAGATGTGCAGGAGGCGGCTGATCGCTGTTTCTCTCTCATCGATGTTTCTAATTCTCTATCTCTCTCCCTTCCTCTCTGTAAAAAATCAATAAAATATATTAAAAAAAAATCAATGGAAAAGTATCCTCAGGTGAGGATTAACAAACAAAAAAGAGCACATAACCTTGTGAGTATCCTGTAATCCAATCCCTGCTTTAGTTTCTCCCACCTCCATGTAACCTTCCTTATGTTCCTTCCTTAATTTCAAATGCATAAAAGAACCTGCAAAATAGGTATTCTCTGAAGCATTTCAAATCTTGCTCCCAGTTATATGTGGTCAAAAAAAAAAAATCACAAAAACCCTCAAAAATTCTCGATAGGTTTGGACCTTACCTTGACACTTCCAAAAACAGAGAGGAAAGACAAACTAGTATGGCATTGTTTTATATCCCTCACTAGGGGCCTACATATTAGTATACAATAAATGCTTCGTTTCTAAAGTATTTTTTAAAAACAGGAAATAATCTATTTTCAAAATACCATTCAACTTTGTACTACAAATTCCCTAACCTAGTTTCTCCAAAGTTTTTTGTTAATTATGTTAAACAAAAAACACTCACAAATAATTAGAACTATATGATGCTATACAGCAATTTCTGACACATCTGTGCTCAGAAGAGACTCTTTAATAACAGCTGTTAATTGAGGGGCTCTGGGTGTGTCTTCTATCTCCTCTGGAATAAGCACAATGACCCCAAAAAGAGTCAACCAGTGGTTGTAGAAATGACTGTGAGGGAACAGTGTGTGGTCATCCCTCTAGATTTATTATGGGTAATGGTAAACAATACTGTCTGTGTTTCTGCACAGTATTTTATAGAGGTAAGATCAGTTTAACATGGTACAGAAGAGCTCGGGATCTAGGTCTTCTGTGCAGAGTAAATGAAAAACTGATGTATAGTATTTAATGGTAACTTTATGTTACCACATCACCATCTTTACAGCCATCTGTATGACCATCACAGTAACTAAAATTACTCCTACTTTTACCGAGGAAAGATGGTTCAGGGAGCTAAAGTGACTTACTGAATTTCTCACAGCTGGTAATTTGAAGAACAGACTGAAACCCAGGCCTTCTGATGCCGAGTGGAGTGTTTTAAGTGCCATAAGTACAGGAGTAAATACATCAAAAGGGAAACTTGTATTAAGCCACTTAAGACTATTTCATCTTCACAACTCTGAAGGAAAAAGTGAAGCTCAGCAAAGTGAAGAAATTTGCCAAAGTTCACACAACCAATAAGCAACAAGTATGCATCACTACAGTCAGGAGTTGGTAGGTGATGAGAAAAAAACAGAAAGTACTGTTGGAGGCATTTAGACAGACATGAGTAGAGCAAGGACGACGGGCCAAGTACAGGTCACCAGGGCAGAAAGCCCTGGGTGCTTAGAAAGGATCTTGCCCCCATGGTAACCTTTCCTCCCCTAGGTCACATGGTTTGGAATCCCTGACCTTTCATATCATTGGTCATGTGGTTTGGACCTTCCATATTGCTGGTCATGTGGTTTGAAACCCCTGACCTTTTCGTCTCTAAAGATAACATCTAGCCTGTATTTCAGCTCCAGACCCAGAAAAGCAGCAAGTGGAGACCATGAACCTGAAAGAGCACCCCTGGAATGCTGATGAATATTCTATTCAGACCCCACTCCACCACCCAGAGACCACCTCCACCTGCAAGAGAGAGATAAATACCATCAATACAAAAGATCCAGTGTGAGCTCTCCCCATGGGGCACAGGGAGCACATATGTGCCATTCCCTTCCCCCACAGGCACGCATTCCCTAACCTCTAAGGCAGCGATTCTCAACCTGTGGGTCACGACCCCTTTGGCAGTGGAACGACCCTTTCACAGGGGTCGCCTAAGACCATCCTGCATATCAGATATTTACATTACGATTCATAACAGTAGCAACATTACAGTTATGAAGTAGCAACGAAAATAATTTTATGGTTGGGTCACAACATAAGGAACTGTATTTAAAGGGCCAGAAGGTTGAGAACCACTGCTCTAAGGGATCCCATGAGATTGCAACCAGGGGAGCAATGGGCAGTGGCAGCTCGTCCCGGGCTCACCCCCTGAACCTGTCTCTAAGGCCCCCTTGTCTCTGTCTTCTCAGTGAGCAAAGCAGCCCAGCCTAGGCTCTCCTGTTGCTTCTTCTAACCTAAGCCCTTCCCTGTTTCACTGTCCTGAGTGTGTTTTGCTGCAGCCAATAAATTCTTGCTTGCTTCGCTGCACTGTGTCTCTTGATTGAAATCTTTCCTTCAAGAGGACAAGAACTGAGGTCTTGTCATCTCCCAGGTACCATCCTCCTTAATATGATTACTATCACTTTTTAACAAAAAGACAAAACAAAACCAGAAACTCACACTTGGACCCACACCCCCCGCTTTGTGATGCTGAATGGGACACTGGCAACCTGTCTTCCACTAGCTGGCTCCCGGAAGGTTCTGCCTGCGGGAAACTAGAGAAAGCTGGAGGGGGAGAAGAGACTTCCTTCTTCCTAAGCTTGTTTGCTGTTCCAGTAGACGTCACCTGAACAACACCTTTCGCCCTGGCAGCAGCAGTAAGCCAGTTCCCAGGATCCTTTCACACTCCCAGAAACAACCTCCTGCCGCCTTCAGAGCCAGTGGTACCTACCCCTCGGGGTCTGAGTGCCAGCTCCTCAGGGCCCTCCCTGAGCTCCAGGGGTGCCATGAGTAGCTGGCTCTGAGTCCCAGAGAGGGTCCACACAGCACACTTTCTCCAAGCTTCCAGGTTCTGTAAGTTCAACCTCTGGGGTGGCAGGTGCTTCCCACAACTACTACTGGTTAAGCCCAGTGTTGCTTTAGTTTTTTCCAATCCCCTAATACTTGTGCAGTCAATTCCCGAAACCAAATTCTCTCTGTTAAAATAATCAGTGTGGCTCCAGCTTTCCTGATGAACCCTGGCTGACACAATCCTTCCAGACACCAGGTCTCCAAAGCACAGACTGACTAGACCCTCCCCACCCCCCTCACATCTTTTATATACATCCACTTCACCAAGGAGGAGCCAACAACAGATCTAATACTTCTAGAGCATATTAAGGTTTTAATATATATTAAAGAGTATAAGATATTCTGAATTTAGGAATAAATTCTAGATGCAGTACATTTCACTTTTCTCTCCACAAATAATTTTACTCTATCAAAGTTAGAAATTTGTTCAACATTGATTGCCCTTTCCATCCTAACCAATGTGACCCAAGTCAAATGCTTTGAGGAGTACCAAAGTTTGGAATTAGTGACTCTGAACAAACTGGAATATCTTTAAAAAGATACCTGATAGCCCTAACCGGTTTGGCTCAGTGGATAGAGTGTTGGCCTGTGGACTGAAAGGTCCCAGGTTCGATTCTGGTCAAGGGCATGTACCTTGGTTGCGGGCACATCCCCAGTGGGAGGTGTGCAGGAGGCAGCTGATCGTATCCATCTGGAACAAGTGTTCCAGTTTCTAACTCTCTATCCCTCTCCCTCCTCTCTGTAAAAAAATCAATAAAATATATTTTAAAAAAAAGATACCTGATAACACATATGCAAAAATAATAGACTGGTATGAGATTTCTTTTTAAGATAGCTGAAATAGTATAACAATTGACTTAATGTGACCAGAAGCTATAAAACTTATTGCTTGTGGTCTTTCTCAACTCCCAAATCCTCTAGGCCCCCCAGTCTTCCCCATCTCAGGTAGCAGTCTATTTCTACTCTTTTAGTTTCCCAGGCCTAAAATCCTGGAGTCATTCTTGACTACTCCCTTCTTCATTCTTATATTCTAGATTCATTCCTTTAGCAACACCTGCTGGTTCTAGCTTCAAAATATATCCAGAACCTATGCACGTCTCACAACCTCCACATAGTATTTCTCTGATCCAAGTCACTAACAATTCGTGCCTGGATTACTGAAACAGCCTCCTACCTGTCCCTACTCCTACCTTCGTCCACCCACAGTACATTCTCAACACAGCTGCCAAAGCGATAAATAAAACGCATATTTACAGCACATCACTACTCTGTTCAAAACCCTCCAATGGCTCCCCAATCACTCAGAGTTCTACAATGGCCCACAAGCCGCCTTGCTTCTTAAACATTCCAGGGATGGCCCTGCCTGTAAAACTTTTCCCCAAGACATCTGTATGATGTGTGTGACTTTTTAACAATTTTTTTTTAGAGGGAGGGGTAGAGAGAGAGAGAGAGAGAGAGAGAAACATCAATGACAGAGGGAAACATCCATGGGCTGCCTCTTGCATGCCCCCTACCGGGATGTGAGCCCACAACCCAGGCCTGACCCGGAATCAGACTAGCAACCTTTTGGTGCACAGGACAACTCCCAACAGAAGCGCACCAGCCAAGGCAACATCTGTATGACTGGATATCATATATCTTTCAAGTGGTTACTATCTGTTTTCTTTTTTTTTTTAAGATCTAATTTGCTTTATTAAGCAATTCATGAATCAAGCAGCATCCCATCTAGCAACTAGAAAAGTGCTTCAAGGAGTTATACAAAATGGAAGGCGTATTTTTTAAATCTTTTAAAAAATCTCTATTGTTAAAAGTATTACATATATCCGCCCCCCACCCCCCTGCACTGACCCCTTCTAGCCTGTCCCCATGCCCTGCTCCAGATTTTCACCATACTATTGTCTGTGTCCATGCGTTATGCATATATGCATACAAGTTCTTTGGTTGATCACTGTCCACACACCCACCCTACCCACATTCCCTCTGAGATTCCGCATTCTGATCCATGCTTTCATGTCTCTGGATCCTCTCTGTTCATCAGTTTGTTTTGGTCATTAGATTCTACATATGAGTGAGACCATGTGGTACTTGTCTTTCTCTGACTTATTTCACTTAGCATGATACTCCCCAGGTCACTCCATGCCATCTCAAAGGGTAAGAGATCCTTCTTCTTTACTGCTGCATAGTATTCCATGGTGTAGATGTACCACAGCTTTTTTATCCACTCATCTACTGATGGGCACTTGGGCTGTTTCCAGATCTTAGCTATTGTAAATTGTGCTGCTATGAACATAGGGGAGCATGCATTCTTTCAGATTGGTGTTTCGTGTTTCTTAGGAGGATATATTCCTAGAAGACCACTGGGTCAAGTGGCAGTTCCATATTTAATTTTTTGAAGAAGCTCCATACTGTTTTCCATAGTGGCTGCACCTGTCTGCATTCCCACCAGCAGTGCACTAGGGTTCCCTTTTCTCCACATCCTCACCAGCACTTGTCATTTGTTGATTTGTTGACAGGTATGAGGTGATACCTCACTGTTGTTTTAATTTGCATCTCTCTGATTATCAGTGACCTTGAGCATTTTTCATATGTCTCTTGGTGGTCTGTATGTCCACTTTGGAGAAGTGTCTGTTTAGGTCCTTTTTAATTGGATTGTTTGTCTTCCTTTTGTTAGTTGTATGAGTTCCTTATATATTTTGGATATTAACCCTTTATCAGATGTATCATTGCCAAATATGTTCTCCCATACAGGGATGCCCTTTCATTTTGTTGATTTCTTTTGCTGTGCAGAAGCTTATTCTGATGTAATCCCATTTGTTTATTTTCTCTTCAGTTTCCATTGTCCCAGGAAATTTATCTATAAACATATTGCTACGAAAGATGTCTAAGATTTTGCTGTCTATGGTTTCTTCTAGGATGTCTATGGTTTCACAACTTAAAATCTTTTATCCATTTGAGTTTATTCTTGTGTATGGTGTAAGTTGGTGGTCTAGTTTCATTCTTTTGCATGTACCTGTCCAAATTTTCCAACACCATTTATTAAGAGACTGTCTTGACTCCATTGTATGCTCTTGCTTCCTTTGTCAAATATTAATTGAGTGTACAGACAGTCCTCGGGTTACATCGGACTCGATGTACGTAATTTTGTGGTTACATCGCCATCTCCCATTTATTTATAAAAAAAAAAAAAAGCTCCGTCATTTCGATATATGTACATATGTGCTTTATTATTTATTTACCAGAAGTAAAGGTCAGGAATTATCTTTCTTACTGTTTCACTTCATTATTGCTGTATATGTGCTCCACGTGAGTGATGTAGGTGCTTATGTAGGTGGGTTCCGACTTACGGTGAAAATCGCATTATGTCGCGCCTTAGGAATGAATTTCTGATGTAACCTGAGGACCTACTGTAATGGCCTGGGCTGACTTCTGGGGTCTCTGTTCTGTTCCATTTATCTATATGCCTGTTCTTGTGCCAGTATCAGGCTGTTTTGATTATGGTGGTTTTGTAGTATAACTTGGTATCTGGTATTGTGATTCCTCAACTTTGTTCTTCTTTCACAAGATTGCTGCAGTTATTTGGGGTCTTTTTTTAACTCCATATAATTTTTTGGAGTATTTGTTCTAGATCTCTGAAATATGCTGTTGGTATTTTAATAGGGATTACATTGAATGTAGATTGCCTTGGGTAGTATGGACATGTTAATAATGTTAATTCTACCAATCCATGAACACAGTATATTCTTCCATTTTTTATGTTTCTCTAACTCTTTTTTCAATGTCCTGTAGTTCTCCGAGTACACGTCTTTTACCTCCTTGGTTAAGCTTATTCCTAAGTATTTTAATTTTTTTGTTGCAATGGTAAATGGGATTGTTTGCTTAGTTTCTTTTCCTGAAAATTCATTATTGGTGTATAAAAAGCCATCAATTTTTAGGTGTTGATATTGTATCCGGTTACATTGGCAAATTCATGTATTAACTATCCCTTTACTTATTTCCAGTATTTCCACTTACCCTATTTAAAAACTGTAATACCATCCCCATCCCTACCCTCTTTCCCTGATACTTTTTCCCTCTTTAGCACTTGTCATATTGTAATTTGATATATAATTTACTATTTATTTTGTTTATTGCCTGCCATCTGCTCCATAAGGGCAAGGGTGTTAGTCTATCTCTTCATTCTGTGTTTCTAGCACCTACAATGGTGCTTGGCAAATAACTGGGACTAGGTAAATATTTGCTGAGGGAATGACTGAAGATAGCAGAAGGAATTAAAATGATACTCCAATTCCTTTTGCTTTCATATACAAATGAATCTTTTCCAAAAGGGCTGCTCTGGACAAATGATTCCATTTCCTTATTTCAACACAACGGAAAAGATGTAAAAACCATACCGCTTACTTTTGGTAGCTTCCAGCACTGATATGTGTCAAGACCCAGTAAACAAAATTTTCCACTGTTTTCACTGCACTTACTCAAGTTCAAGATATAAATTCACAAGGGTTGTATGTATAGGTAAGTATCACTTCCCAAGATCCAAAATATTGCTTAAGGCAAACAATGGCTTAAACTCTTACAGTACCACATAGTTATAGTAAGCGAAATAATTGTGGAAATAACCACAGACAAAGAGAAAACAGAGTCCTTTCTTTGGTATAAGCACTGTGGTCTGACAAAGGGAATTTCAAAGTAGCATCTAAACTCAACTATGATAGTCTTTCAGTAAGTAGAAACAAAGCTCAAAGGTAATATTTTTAGTTAATTGTAAGTCACCAAAGCCCTTGAATAAGACCAGAGGGTGTTAAATCAGATTGGTAATAATTCTTTTTTTAAATACTCACCTGAGGATATTTTTTTCATTGATTTTTAGAGAGAGTGGAAGGGAGAGGGAGAGACAGAAACACTGATGTGTGACCAGGGCCACGAGCCTGCAACAAAAGTATGAGGTACATGCCCTTGAAGGGAATCAAACCCGGGACCCTTCAGTCTGCAGGCTGATGCTCTATCCACTGAGCCAAACCGGCTAGGGCAGATTGGTAACAATTCTTACCTGACAAGCATAAACAACAAGCTACAGAAAACTAAACCTTGCAAGCCTGTAGGTCTAAGAAGGAAAATCCTGAAGATTACAAATTCTGGCTTATTAACATGAAGCCCTTGAAAATCCAGGAAGAGTTTTCCCCCTTATAGATGACACATCTAGATTTTATTTTCTTTACTCTGTGTCAGAGCATCTCTTGAGGTTAAAACAGGCTGGTTTAGAGTTGTTTTTATGAAGAAGTTCAGTGACATAGGATGGGCTTGACATTCACTTGTTTACAATATACAGCATTGCTTTCTATATTGTTAAACTGTCTATAGATGCATAAAGTATGTGAGTTCCATATGGACATATACAGTTCCTTATGTTCATTTTTACTGTTAAATAATGTTCCATCCTAACAACATCTTAGGCTGCATTTACCCATTCTCCTATTGGTATTATAAACAATGCCACAATAAATAAACTTGAATGGATGCTTTTGTTGTTGTTTGGGCAAATAAATCTGTAGGGAAGATTCCCAGAAGTAGGAAAATTAACTGCATCTAGAGTTAATTTTGGTAAGCCCCATTAGGATTATATAATTTTGCTCTTCCAAATACACAACACTGAGATAAGAACAATTTTTAAATATTCCTGAAGGACACAAGAATAAAATTTACTATATATAAAGATATATAAGTTATGTTTAGAAAGCCTCTATATCATGTATATCAATTCTAAGATAACTAAAAATTTAATGATACTCTTTATCACATTAAAGGTCCCACTTCTATCCTTAGTTTGCTAAGTTTTCATCACAAATGAGCTGAATTTCCAGCTAATGATTCGACCACAAATATGATCCTCCTTCACACATTAATAATAATACAGCCCGGCTTGTGCAGATCAGTGGTTGAGCATCAACCTATGACCAGGAGGTCAGGGCACATGCTCAGGTTCCAGGCTTGATCCCCAGTAAGGGGCCTGCAGGAGGCAGCTGCAATGATTCTTTCTCATCATGTTTCTCTCTCTCTCCTTCTCTCTGAAATCAATATAAACATATTTTCAAAAAAATCCATATTAAGAGATTTCTTAAAGTATAAACCACCTTGGTGGTTTTTAAATATACAAATTCTTTCGTATTCCCCTCTTCAAGAAGTGGAACCTAATTACTTTTGAGTGTGGGCTAGACTGACTCCCTTCTAACAAACAGAATAAAGTGAAGGTGACAAAGAAGAACTTCTGAGACGAGGTCTTAAAAGGTAATGCAGCTTCCTCTTCGCTCTCTTTCTTGGATCAATTGCTCTGGGGAGATCCAGTTGTCATGGTATCAGAACATTCAAGAAGTCTATGCTGAGGCCTGAGGATGGGGAATGGAGGCCTCCTGCCAATACCCACACAAGCCTGCCATCCTGGAAGTGGAATCTACCCCAGTCAAGCTTTCAGATGACTGCAGCCCCTGCTGACTACTTAACTGCATTTTCATGAGATAGCCTGAGCCCAAACCACCCAGTATACTTCTCCTGAATTGCTGAACCATAAAGTAAATTAAGTTTTTGTTGATTCAAATCACTAAATATGGGTTAAATGGTTATGCAGCAATGACAACTGATACCCTATCCTTGGATTCCTGAAGTAAATTCAAAGTTTTCATTATTAAATAATAAAGAATTTGCCTGGTCTCTGTCCCTGGTTCCTGGGAGGGAACTTCTAAATCCCTGGAATTTATTGGGTAACAGGAGTTATCTTTGTTTTTCAGGAGCCTCATGCCTGTTTATGCTAATGGGTGACTCAGAATGGGGCCTGGCCACCAGAAAGACCAACCATGTGATTAGAGGGCTGGGGCTTTGAGCCAGCCCAACATCACTGGAGAGGACAGGACTGAAGACTGAGTTCAATCATATGGCGAATTCAACCAGGCCTATACAGTGAAATTTCAATAGAAACTCTGTACGCCATAGCTTGGATAAGCTCCCTGGTTGGTAAACATGTTGATGTGCTAGTCAATGATAAACCCTGATTCCTGGGAACAGGGCATGGAAACTCCACCTCTGAAACCCTCCCAGACCTCGCTCTATGTATTTCTTTCACTTGGCTAATCCCAACCTGTATCCTTTAGAATAAACTATCATCATAAGTATACCACTTTCTTAAGTTGTGTGAGTCATTTAGCAACTGTCAAGCCTGAGTGGAGTTTTAGGAATCCTCTTGGATTTGCAGCCTGTTACCAGTAAAAGTGTTGAGTGGCCTGGGGACATCCAAACTTGTGATTGGCATCTCAAATGAGGGCAGTCTTGTTGGGGACTATGCCCTTAAACTTGAAGAATCTGACACTAACTCTGGGTAGGTAATATCACAATCATATTGCAGTATCATAGACATGACAATGTTTAAATACACTAGAGGATTTGTTAACATTTTGTTAGGTTATCTATGTTCATAAATAAGACTGGCCTATATGTTTTCTACCATTATCCATCTCTAGTTTTGGTATCAAGATTATACAAGTCTCATCTGGCTGGTGAAGCTCAGTGGTTGAGCATCACCCTATGAACCAGAAGTTAACGGTTCTATTCCATCAGGGCACATGCCCAGGTTTTGGGCTCAATCCCTAGTAGGGGGTGTTCAGGAGGCAGCCAATCAATGATTCTCTCTCATCATTGATGTTTCTATCTCTTTCTCCCTCTCCCTTCCTCTCTGAAATCAATTAAAATATTCTAAAGAAAATTAAAAGATTATACTAGCCACATATAATAAGCTGAAGAAATTTCCTATTCTCTGGAACCGTCAGTAAATTTGGATATATCTGCCACTAGTATAGTCTGACAGAACTCCCTTTTAAATTCACACTGGCCAAGGGCTGACCTGCAAGTGTGTGGGAGGGGTCAGATCTTTCACTAAAAAATTAAATTTCTCTAATAGTTATTTATCTAAAGTTAATTTTATTGTTACATTTTTAAAAGAAAATTATTTTATTTCATTTTTTTAAAAAAATATTTAAATAACTTTTTATTATTCAACTACAGTTGACATACAATATTGTATTAGTTTCAGGTGTATACCTCAGTGATTAGACATTACATAACTTATTAAGTGATCATTCTGATGCAACTCACACCCATCTGGCACCATACATAGTTATTAGAATGTTACTGACTATACTATAGGCCCAGTGCACGGATATGTGCACCAGTGGGGTCTTTTGGCGTGGCCTGTGCCTTCTCGCAATCCAGGACCTCTCAGGGGATGTCGGATAGCCGGTTTCAGCCTGATCCCCGCAGGCCCGATCCAGACAGGAGGGAGCCCGATCCTGTGCGTTGAATGTCTGTCCCCTAATGGTCAGTGTGCGTCATAGCGACCAAACGACCGGTCATTCGGTCACTTAGGCTTTTATATACATAGATTCCCTATGCAGTACTTCACATCCCTGTGACTACTATTACTACCAATTTGTACTTCTTAATCTCTTCATCTTTTTCACCCAACTCTCCAACTCCCCTCCCCATGTGGCAATTGTCAAAACATTATCTATGAGGCTGTTTCTGTTCTGCTTGTTCATTTATTGTTTTTTAGATTCAATTGTTGATATGTATTTATTGCCATTTTATTGTTCATATTTTTTATCTTTTTTCTTCTTCTTTTTAAAGAAGACCCTTTAACATTTCATGTAATAACTGGTTTGGTGGCGATCAACTCCTTTAAATTTTGTTGTTGTTTGTTTGTTTGTTTTGTCTGGGAAGCTCTTTATCTGACCTTCAATTCTAAATGATAGCTTTGCTGCGTAATCTTGGTTACAGGTCCTTGTTTTTCATCACTCTTGCCAATCCCTTCTGGTCTGCAAAGTTTCTGTTGAGAAATCAGCTGACAGTCCCATCCCTTGCAGGTAACTAACTGCTTATCTCTTGCTGCTTTTAAGTTGCTCTCTTTGTCTTTAACCTTTTGCATTTTAATTATGGTATGGGCCTCTTTGGGTTCACCTTGTATGCCTATTTTCTTCACCAGGTTGGGTCAATTTTCCATCATTATTTTTTCACATGTTTTCAATTCTTTGCTCTCTCATCTCCTTCCAGCAACCTCGATGCAAATGTTGGTACACTTGAAGTTGTCCCAGAGGCTCCTTACACTATCCTCATTTGTGAAAGGGTCGTTCGACCGCCAAAGGGGTCTCGACCCACAGGTTGAGAACCGCTGCTCTAAGACTTCCTTCCTCTGCACATCCTTTGTGCTCTTCCCTTTGTTTTTCACCAGGTTAACTGTAATTCATTCTTCCAAGATTTGCTCTATGAGTAATCTTTCTAAGCCATCCCTGATCCCTATTCATCAGTCTGACCGAGGGTCTCACCTCTGTACTTCAAGTGTACTCAGAACACACACCATAGCAATTTCACAGTTCTTGACTAACAGTGTTCAAAACTATTTATTAATTACTTGGTATGTGCCACACACTGATTAGACAGACACGATTCCTCCACTTATAAGGTTTACTAAATCAGGTGATCTTTTTTACTTATCTTACATCAATCACTATAATCTCTATTTCCAGCACATCACTAAGCAAAGCAATAAATGTTTAATAAATGAATGAAAGGAATAAAAAATACTATACTCAAAAGGGAAACATAATTAGGGAGTTAAAGCAACTATAATATCACATAGTATACTCTTAATAGCTCTTTATAAGTATACTGACATACAAAATTGCATCTCCCAAACATGATCACTGCCCTCTAGTGATTTTTAGATGCCAGAGAAAAGAAATTTAGATCCTAGTCATAAAATGGAGAACCTTACTATACTCAAAAACCCTCTTCTCAAAATATATCTGGCTTACTCCATATTTTAAATCCCCTTAGTTCTACGTTTATTAGCTTTTTCTTAAACTACTGTTTTTATAATATGAAATAAGAAATCTAATACCTTCTACATACTTGACATACATTAACTCATTTAATCCTCACACTAACTTTATGAAGCAAGTATTCTCATTATGCATTTTATAAGAATAAATTTGAAAATCAAGAAATATTACGTAACTTTTTAGAAAGATATTAAATATTAACTCGAGGGAGTAGATTATATAAATAGACCAGTAGCCTGACTACAAGGTAAGTGAGATGGGAATGGGGTGAAGGGGAAGGTGGTGAGGAGTACAGTGGAATGGGAGGGAAGTGAAGGAGAACCTAGGTTGTACTGTTCAAAATCTATATATATAAAAGCCTAAGCGACCATTCCAACTAAACAACCAGAACGACCAGTCGCTATGACATGCACTCACCACAAGGGGGCAGACACTCAATGCAGGAGCTGCCCCCTGGTGGTCAGTGTGCTCCCACAGCCAACCTCCCTCTCGGCCGGTAGCTGGCCAACCTTCTGCAGTCCCTCCCCCCCCGGCTATGGCTCCAGGCACTGGAGAACCTGAGTCCGGAAAGCCTGTAGGAGAGCGACCCCAACGCTGATTGAGACAGAGTAGCAGCTCAGAGGGGGCCTAACTGCAAAGACTTAAAGTAAGCACCACCACCATCTTACCTCTGCCACTGCACTGTGTGCCGCTTGCTCTTCTGCCCCCATCAGCCACTTCTAGCTCGGCCCCACACCTTTCCAGGCTCACAACCGCTGATTGGCTAGCACTCCTACCATTGGCCAAAGTCAGCTACCTATCATGCTTGGGGGTGGAGCCCCCAAAAAATGTGCGGCTGAGGTAGGAGAGACAACCTATCTGTCTGTCAGCAACTCCTCCCTGGGGAGAGTGAGGCAGCCCAAGCGTGGGCAGCGAAGTAGAGCTGTATTTCCACCTCAGAGCATAGCTGGTGTTCATGCCATTTTGGGGCACTCTGTCTGTGATCTTTGCTTGCTGCTACCTCAGCACATCTACACAACTAGATCGGGGCCTGCCAGCCAACCTCCCAGGCTCCCCCCACCCCCTCCAGTGCACGCATTGGTGCACTGGGCCTCTAGTTTTATATAAGTACTTACGTCTTGCCTATGTAATCTTTTAAAAATTAAAAAGCTGTTCTGAAAAGAGACAATCAGACCTCCCCTACTAACTCACAAAGGATGGGTGAAGGGAGAGAAAGGAAAGGAAGAAAGGAAGAAAAAGTGGGAAGTAGATGGCGCTCAGAGGAACTGGAATTTCTGACTGAGAGGCCTGGCACAAAAGGGGCCACATGCTAACCTGACAAGCTCAGGGAAGGCCTGCATGGCGGTCTTGCAAACTCAGAGACCTAAAGTAACCACAAAGGATGGTCTGAAATTAAACTTAACTAAAAGCAGTTATGGTGGGTAGTTATGTCCTAGGCTGGTACCTTCCCTGACAAGGTCAACCTTTACCTTAACTAAGCCTATCTGGTTTTTTGCATTTGTAGTAACATATCTTTAAAATGTCTGGTTAACTTGTAACTTCCTTTTTTCTGGACCCCTTGGGGTACAACCTAATGTGCCTGGGCACCAGGTCAGATACCACAAATTCCTTCATTGTTTTCATGTTAACTGTTCCTGCACCTACCTAAGTATGTGTCTATCATTTTACTTTTTATCCAATCCCAGGGGTTTCCCCGCTTTGCTTTCTCCCGCCTCTCTAATCTATCACCAATGGATTTCAGGTAACCCACCTACATCCTCTCCTTTGATTGCAATGTATAAAAATAGATGAAAGCCCTAGTTGGTTTGGCTCAGTGGATAGAGCATCAGCCTGCGGACTGAAGGGTCCCAGGTTTGATTCCGGCCAAGGGCAAGTACCTGGTTGTGGGCTTGGTCCCCAGTGGGGGGCATGCAGGAGGCAGCTGGTCAATGATTCTCCCTCATCATTGATGTTTCTATCTCCCTCTCCCTTCCTGTCTAAAATCAATAAAATATATTTAAAAAATAAATAAATAAAAATAAATAGATGAAAAACCACCATTTTCTGGAGCATTATCTCAATCCATTGAGATACTGCTTCTTGGCAATTGTCCACAGTTTGGCTCAAATAAACTCACAAAAATCCTTTACAGGTTTGTATGTTTTTTTACATTAACAGAAGTATTGGGATGGAGGATGAAGCTATGAATGGAAATGTCGCTATAGAATATTAACCAGAAAGATGCTCCCATAAATCTTGTGGCATGCTCTCCCCACAGTATCATATACAACGCAATACACGAAACAACCTGGTTCTACCATAAAAGCATCCAAACTGGAGAATGATCAAGTAAGAAAGCCAGGAGCATATCTACCAAACTTATATTAAGAAAAAAGCCATGGTACCTTAGCTAGGTGGAGGCAGCCTGAACTGAAGAGAAGGGGAATAAACTTTCTGTCTCCCTTCAGAGGAGCCTATTAACCAAAGAGCTCAGGGCAAGGCCTGCAGGATGTCTCTGAGACCCCAAGTTCTAGGTTTCCCTACAGAAGAGAGGAGGTGTGGGACTAAATTTTTAATGGGGTCCAAGGAGAGACCAATAGGAAAGATATAGCTCAGCTTTTCCTCACGCCTGGAGCTCTAACTGCTTTGCTACAATGCAGCAACTAACAGATTTCTTCAGACCTAGAGTCACCCTTCACCTGCGACGATAGATGTCTCCAGTCAGAACGAAATAAGTGCTTAGGGATCCCCAAATCCCCAGGAGTGGGGGTAAAAATACACAATTCATTTAAAGGGAACTCAGTAACTGCAGCAAAAGCTAAGGTAACATCAGAACAGGTGGCTTCAATTTAAGCAGAACCAACAGTCGACATTGGTGACAGCGGACACCCAGATGGCTAAGTCATGCCAGTGAAGGAGAAAAAACTCGTGGATGTCAAAATGAAGGAGCTGCCAAACTGGATGCTGATGTGAGATCTCACCTCCAGAGGCACTGTCTGAGCATTCCAAGTTACTACCAGTGTCACCACAAGTATGTCAATGTGAAGAAATGGAGCATTTCTGGGGTTTCTGTGGTGATGGCAGCTGACATGCTTTACTGCTTTTTGCACAAGGAACTCAAACACAAATGGCTCCACGGAACCCCTGAAGAGGGCCCCGCAGGAAGGGTGCACTTTGCATTCCCACCATGACCTTCTCTGCCCTGCACCCTTCCTTGTGGAATTCAACCTTTGCTGAATCCTTTCACACACTAACTCAGAATTAATACCTAACAAAAGATGACTGGTGCAGTTAAAAAGATTTAAACAATGTTTTAAACCTTATTGATTTAAGAGAGAGAAAGAAACATAGATTTGTTGTTCCACCCATTCACACATTCATTCACTGATTCTCACATGTGCCCAGACCAGGGATCAAACCCCCAACCTTGGCATACCAGGATGATGTTCCAACCAACTGAGCTATCCGCCCAGGGCCAAAACATTTAAAACTTTTTTTGTTGTTGTTAATCCTCACCTGAAGATATTTTTCCATTGATTTTTAGAAAGTGGAAGGGATAGGAAGAGACAGAAACTTCATGTGAGGGAGACACATTTGGTTGGTTGCCTCCTGTATGCACCCCGACCAGGGCTGGGGAACCTGCAATGAAGGTACATGCCCTTGACCAGTATTGAAGCCAGGACCCTTCAATCTGTGGGCCAATGCTCTATCCACTGAGCCAAACCGGCTAGGGCTAAAACTTTTTTAAAGGATGAGACTGGCTGAATCAAAAGGCTGCGGTGTTGATGAGAAAGGAGAGCAGAGGCCCCCAGCATGCGGAGCTCCAGGGCAAGCTGCCCTGCTGCTCTGACTCCCCGACTCCAAGGGACTGGAGGTACCTGGGGCAGATAGAGATGCTGTGTAGATTCTCTGACAAGTCCCAAAGAGATTATTGCAACACAGACCTCTAGATTTTCTGATGGAAGGACATGCCTTCTATAACACTGTATGAAAAGTATAGCTCCTTGCATGATATTAGGCCCTAGTAAAGAACCCAACCATGAAACATCAAAGGTTTTGTGACTACGGCTACCCATCACGATCCACCAACTCACAAGGTCAGGTGTATGGTGGAAACGGTGTATTTGTAGCAGGACCTAGGCAGGTGTAGAGGGACAGGAAATGACAAGAGGCTAGAGCCTCATGTCACTGACCCGTGTCACTCTCCTGTCTTCTTCACTCTGCTCACACCAATGGCTCTATGGGAGGTCCTTGGTACCAATGACGAAACAGAAAAACCTGGGGCCTGGTTATCAGATTCAAGTCACAGGTGAGTGTACTGCTCTCCAGCCCTACATGATGGCTCTGAGACAACTGTGAGGAGAAAATTCTCTCAGTGGGATAGGCTAACTCAGTGGTTGGCAAACTGCAGCTCGCAAGCCACATGGGGCTCTTTGGCCCCTTGAGTGTGGCTCTTCCACAAAATACCACGTGCAGGCGCGCATGTACAGTGCGATTGAAACTTCATGGCCCATGCGCAGAAGTCGGTATTTTGTAGAAGAGCCACACTCAAGGGGCCAAAGAGCCGCATGTGGTTCGCGAGCCACAATTTGCCGACCACTGGGCTAACTGATTAGGGAGACATAAGGAGCAACTATAAAGAGACAAGAAAGCTGGAGAACAGCCATGTGGACACACAAAGTGCCAAACTTTATGTCTTATGCTAATGCCCACCAACCACAGAGGAGGCATTTCACGACATCCCAGCTACAGATGGGATAACTCATCGGTGGACCTTAGCCACCTCAAAGCTTGACCAACATGGCCATAAGTGGAGCAGCCACAGTGCCAGAGGAAGGCTTTACACAGGCCAACAGCACAGGCTCCTTCTGATGAAGGTGACCTATTGACTGCCTGTGTGGAATGCCAACTGACACATGTGGGTGCAGAATGGACACTTACTTCAAATGTGGGCTTGTCTCCTCCCTCCCAACCCCTGTTACAGCACATCCTATTGCCAGCTCCATTATCGCCAGGTTTATAGTGTCTCACAGAGAACAACAACTATGGTCCAGGACTAGAAGCAGTAATGGGTACTACTGCTTGTCCCACTAACCTCCTATCTTAGAGATTTCTTCTAGCAATTATAACCCGCACCACTTTGAAGGTTCACCGACAGAGCACACTTAATGGGACATGCGGTGATCTAAGTAGTAATAGGTGTGGACCAAGCAGGCACGCAGGGTGCTCTGCACCTACCTCCTCAGCACAGCTGCCATCTCATTACAGCCACGCTGCACTTGTGTGCACTACCTGGCAGTACCTGGGGAGCACTGTGAGCCCAAGCACTGCTAGGCTTTCTTCAGGGTTTTCTGTAACACTGAGGCACAACCACGTGAGTGTCCTTTGGTGGGACAATATTGAGGTGCATTTTGAGGATCCCCAGGATGATGGAATCCCAGCTGCCCAGTGATAACTAGTTCATTAACACACTTTATGTAAGTTTATGCTGTCTCATTTTTCCTATTCTCTCATTTCTGCTTCATTGGATGACCTCCCAAATAAACTACTCAGCCATAGTCCTTATCTCAAGCTCTACTTTCAAAAGAATCCCCAACTGAGAAGTGATGCAGTCAGGGTTCAAATGGAAGCAGCGTCCATGCTTTTGATAAGAGTGTGTTGCCTCTTTAAAGCAGCAGCATGTGGTGCTGCACATATGGGATACTAAACATACGTCCAAAGCAATGAACAATGTACACAAAGCCACATGGAGAGATCTTATCCTTCTAGTGTTGAAGAAAACTGGGAAAAAGTGCAAAATATTTGTAGCAAAAACCTAGTTAAATCAACTACACACATATACACACGCCAACAACACTATATGTCCTACAAGGATATATTCATTCAAAGGCATATTGCTTATAAATTAGAAAGGTTTGCTCTGGCAGGAAGAGAGGAAAACGGAAGCAGAGATCAAGAATAAAAGAGATAAGGTAAATAAATGAGGGACCTTATAAAGAACAAAGACAGTAATTTTACTGCCATAAACTGAAAGTTGATTAACTCAGGTTTCTGAACCACAGTTCAAAACAAAGGGAACATATTGTCACTACCTTAAATAAAAAATGTTACTATCAATGGAAGTTATAAAAATAAATATATAGCTATGAACTTTAAAAAAACATTCATCTGTGGCCCTGGCCAGTTTCACTCAGGGAATAGAGAGTCAGACTGCAGACTGAAGGATCCTGGGTTCGATTCTGGTCAAGGGCACATGCCCAGGTTGTGGGCTCGATCCCCAATGTGGGGCGTGCAGGAAGCAGCCGATCAATGATTCTCTCTCATCATTGATGTTTCTCTCTCTCTCTCTCCCCCTTCCTCTCTGAAATCAATAAAAATGTATTTTTTAAAAAATTCATCTGTGTACTACCTAAACTCATTCTGAATACTACCAGGAGTATACACTCCACGCTTTGGGAAAAACTATTGTGACTATTCTGAGATAAGAATGATAGAGGGGATCTTTAAATATAAATATACTAGAGGCCCAGTGCACAAAATTTGTGCTTTGGGGGGGGGGGGGGGTCCCTCAGCCCAGTCTGCACCCTCTCCAATCTGGAACCCCTCAGGGGATATCCAACTGCCGACTGCTTCGGGACTAAACCGGCAGTCAGACATCCCTCTCACAATCTGGGACTGCTGGCTCCCAACTGCTCACCAGCCTGCCAGCCTGATCACCCCCTAACTACTCCCCTGCCAGCCTGATTGACACCTAACTGCTCCCCTGCCGGCCCGAACACCCCCAACTGCCCTCCCCTGCCGGCCTGGTCGCCCCCAACTGCCCTCCCCTGCAGGCCCGGTTGCCCCCAACTGCCCTCCCCTGTCGGCCTGGTCACCACCAACTGCCCTCCCCTGCAGGCCTGGTTGCCCCTAACTGCCCTCCCCTGCTGGCCTGGTCTCCCCCAACATTGACTGGCTGCCTCCTGCAAGCCCCCTACTGGGCGTCATGCCTGCAACCGGGCATCATGCCTGCAACCGGGCATGTGCCCTGACCAGGAATCAAACTGTAACCTCCTGGTACAGAGGTTGATGCTCAACCACTGAGCCACTCCATCTAGGCAGAGAATTTAACTGAATTTATTTAGAGAGGAAATAACTTTGATAATAGTTCAAAGCCCAATGTTCTCTTAACATGAATGCTTTCTTTTTTCCACAATGTAATGTGTTCTGGTTTTACACAATGTACAATTAGGGGGCAAACAGTGACTACTTTATTTTCAATATACAGTGTTGGGTTTTTTCTAAATATTTTAAAGTCCTAAGTCATGAATTGAGTTGAAAAAAACAAAAGCATCAAAACTAGCTAGTTTTATCCAAGGTAACTTATTAACTCACTATAAGGTATTTCTCTAAGGACAATACCATACTACGCTTATTTGTTAATGTGGAACTATCACATTTTATTTAATAAATTTCTCCACAAGCCGTATTCATTTACCAGTAACTCTATTAAAACAAGATACCATCCTTTATTAAGTGTCAGAATTACACCTGTAGAAATACTTTAAACATTAATGTCACTGACTCTTACATAGCATTTAAAACTATAGCAAAAGAGATAAATATGAACAGAAGAGTATTTTTCTATAATGTGCTCTTCTGTAAGAGACAATACTTGTCTTTTCTCATACTAGTCCCTTTCAATATGCTAAGGCTTGAAAAATAATGTATAAAAACATCTGTTGTATGTAAGAATTACTTATGTTTGCTATCAATGATGCTCAGCACTGTTCCTACTATCAAGATAAAAATATGAACATCATCACCTCTTCATAAATCGAGTCACAAATCAGTTTCTTCTGCCTTCACAGTATCTACTCCATTTAATCTTTCTTTTTTATTTCCATTACTAGAGGCCAGTGCACGAATTCGTGCATGGGTGGGGTCCAGCTGGCCCCCACCAATGGGGGCTGATTGAGGGTGGGGCCGGCCGGAGGGAGGGGCTGTGGGCAGTTGGCGGCCGACCGGGGGCGGGCTGGCCGGGGAGGGAGGGGTGCGATCAGGCTGGTTGGCTGCTGTAGTGTGCATCATAGCCACTGGTCTTTCTGGTCATTCTGCCATTGTGGTCACTGGGCTTTTATATATATAGACTAGGGGCCCGGTGCACGAAATTCATGCACGGGGTCGGGTGGGGGGGTCCCTCAGCCCAGCCTGCCCCCTCTCTCATACTGGGAGCCCTCAGGGGATGTCCTACTGACGGCTTAGGCCCGCTCTCTGCTCCCCTAGGGGAGTGGGGCTAAGCCGCAGTCTGGCCTCCCTTTACGGGAGGCGACCAGGCTGATCAGGGGAAGGCGCCAGCCCCATCACCCCGCTGCTGCAGCCACTGCCAGTCACGGCAGCCACCAAGGTGTTTTCATCAACACGGGCTCCATTCCCTTCACCATGAAAAAATGACAACTTTCTTTAGGCATTTTCAAGATGTGTCTTTCATAGGATATGACATTTCTTTATTATTTTTTTTATCCTCACCTGAGGATATGTTTCCATTGATTTTTAGAGAATGCGGAAGAGAAAGGGGAAGACAGAGAGAAACATCAAAGTGAGAGGAACACTCTGATTGGTTGTCTCCTGCATGAGCCCTGACCAGGGCCCCGGCCAGCGAGGAGCCTGCAACCTAGGTACATGCCGTTGGTCAGAATTGAACCCAGACCCTGTGGTCGGCAGGCTGAGGCATTATCCATTGAGCCAAACCTGCTAGGGCAGGATATGACATTTCTTAGCCCTCCAGCAATGGACCTTCATTTTTTTCTCCAGGAGTGAGGTGGAAAAACCCTACATCACCTTCTTGGATTCTTATTACCCAAGTTACTAAGAATATTACCAGTGGCGTACAGGGAGCTTAGCCAATGAGCAGTCAGAAAAGGTGTTTCCTCTGTAGTTCACACCAATCCCCCGGATCTGCCCCTGTCCAGACCTCAGGCCTCTGGCCAGGCGTTAAGCCTGGGCAGGGGACCCCTAGCCTGCTCCCATCGCAGGCTCCGCCCCTGCCCAGCCAGAGGGGCATTAGGCCTGGCAGGGGACCTCCAGCCTGCTCTGATCGCAGGCTCCGCCCCTGTCCAGGCCAGAGGGGTGTGAGGCCTAAGTAGGGGACCCCCAGCCCGCTCTGATCACCGGCTCCGCTCCTGTCCAGGCCTCAGGCCTCTGGCCGAGCCTTAGGCCTGGGCAGGGCCCCCCTCAGCTCTGATTGCAGGCTCAGGCCCTGCCCAGGAGCCCCCTGGCTCAGGCCCTTCCTAGGCTGCTCAGGGCCCACACGGGCCTTCCTCAGAGTGACCTGGGTGCCCTACGATGTTTCCAGGACCCAGGCCACCGGTGCCTGGTATGCAAATTAGCTGCCACCTTAGTTGGGTTAATTTGCATATTTGCTCCTGATTGGCTGATGGGTGTGGCTGGGGTCAATTTGCATGTTTCTCTTTTATTAGATTAGACTAGACTAGAGGCCTGGTGCACAAAATTTGTGCACTGGAGCGGCGGGGGGGGGGGGGGGGGGGATCCCTCTTGCATTCCAGGACCCCTCGCTCCTTACTGCCTGCCTGCTTGCTGCTCCTTAGCACTGCTGTGGAGGCAGGAGAGGCGCCTGCCACCACTGCTCTGCTCGCCAGCCATGAGCCTGGCTTCTGGGCGAGCAGCACTCTCTCTGTGGGAGCGCACTGACCACCAGGGGGCAGCTCCTGCATTAAGCGTCTGCCTCCTGGTGGTCAGTGTGCATCATAGTGACCGGCTGTTCCACTGTTCCGTCGATTTGCATATTAGGGTTTTATTATATAGGATTACCACTCTGGTAAATTCGAATTACCTCATGCCTATCTACTGCTATAGCTATCTGAGTTCCCCAACTCCTCACTCCACATCTCTAATGATGTATGTTCATACCTCACTGCTACAGTAAGTTGCCCAAAATGTAATTTTCTCTAAGTCGTACTTCCTACCCTTACCAAGACTTCTGCCACATGCCTACAGAAGTATTAGTTTTCTATTAGTCAGCTTTTCCAGAAATATCTTTTAATTCTTTCTTTACCTATCCAAATTCTACTGATTTTTCAAAGCCCAGCTCAAACAACCCCTCTAATTTCTACTTCTACTTCTCAGAGCTATAGAACCCTGACTAGAAAGTAATAATTTACTCTTTTGGCATTCATCGCTTTTATCTGGCAATGTTGGTTATCATTACTCATATTACATATATATACACACACTTTAATGATATGACTATAAACAGAGGATGGGACCATGTTCTTTTTTTCTGATTTTGTCTTTCTGACTTTCTGTTACTGTTTAACAGGGACAAAAAAAAAAAAAAAAGTAATATCTTGTAGAATAAAAATAAGTGCCTTAAATTAGAAGGAACATATTCTTACAGTCAAAGGAATTGAGATCAGAAGGAACCTTAGGGATGAACTAGCACTTGAGATTGATTTTTAAAAGTTATAGGTCTCCACAGCAGAGAAAAAGAGGAAAAGCATGCCAGGAAAAAAAATAACATGAATAGAAAGGAGAGAAAATATAGGACAATTTCAAATCATTGGCTGAAGTGCATTGTACATATAAGGGTAGACAAGAAGAAAATTAAACATCTGTTCAATAAGCAATGCTAAAGATTTTCATAATTTTAGGTATGTTGATCTTAATCAAGAGCCTCATTATTTTTTGCTTAAAACAATTAAGAGTATCATAATCATCTCCCTGCTTTGGGCATCTTCCCCTTCCAAACTATCATTCATATCACTGCCTGATTAATTTTGATGAAATATAATTATAATCCAAAACACCTGTTAAAAATTTTCAAAGATGGCCAACTACTCAAAAAATAAAACCTAAACTCCTAACCATGGCATTCAAAGTTATTCACAATCAACATCTTTCCAGCCTTGTACATCAAACCCTCTCTTATATAATGAATTCAACAAAATGTTTTCTTCTGTCTTTTATATATTCCACACATTTCAAACTTCCCCTGCTTATGTTGGGCTCTGTGCATGAAATTCCCTTGCCTCCCAGAAATCTTCTACTCAGTGGTCAAGATTCTACTCAAACGCCACTTCCTCCTTGCAGCTCCCCACTTCTCCCCCCGATAGTTTCTCCTCTAATATTGGTGGAGCCTTTCTATGTGATGCCACTACACTTTCCAATTTCATACAGCACTTTCCAAACTGCACTAGAATGAACTGTTTGCATACTCATCTCTAAACATATTCTTTGAGGCCCTGGCTAAGGAGCTCAGTTGGTTAGAGCAGCGGTCGCCAACTTTTTGGACCTCACGGACTACTAGCAGACCACTGGTTGGCGACCACTGCTCCAAAGGTTTCCTTAAACCAGCGGTTGCCAACCTTTCGGACCTCACGAACCACCAGTGGTCCACGGACTACCGGCTGGCGACCGCCAACGTTGCAGGTTCAATTGCTGGTCAGGACACATACAAGAATCAACCAAGAATGAATGCATAGTAAGTGGAACAACAAATCAGTGCTCTCTCCGTCCCTCTCTCAAAATAAATAAAAGCATATCCTTAGCTCTGGCCGGTTTTGCTCATTGGTTAGAGTGTCAGGCCGAAGGGTCACGGGTTCAATTCCCAGTCAAGGGCACATACCTTGATTGCAGGCTTGGTCCCTGGCCCCGGTCAGGGTGAATGTGGGAGGCAACCGATCAATGTGTCTCTTTCATATTGATGTTTCCTCTCTCTTTCCCTCTCTATTTCTCTCCCCCTCCTCGCCTCCCTCCCTTCTACTCTCTCTAAAAATCAATGGGAAATTATCCTCAGGTGAGGATTTTTTTTTAACGTGTATGTCTTATCTATTTTTTAAAATGTAGATCCCTGAAGAATTCAAACCTTTACCTGATAATTTGAGTCTCAAAATGAATTTGAAAATAATGAATATGATTTCTCTGTACATATTCTTTTAGAATTTCTTTCTCTTATCCCTGGTCTTATTACAGTTCCTACTTCTTTAAATTAAATACATTCTATCTCCAAAGATCTAATATTCTAAGATAATTTTATCCTAAAATCTAAATGTCTGAATGTTTCAGAAAACATTCATTTTAACATAATCTTCCATTCTGAACTCTGCTTAGTCATCTTTAGCGGGAATCTATACATATAAAAGGCTAAGTGACCAACCGTTCACCTGTCCGACCGACCGATACATATGATGTGCAATGACAATTTAAAAATAAACGTTGACTCGCACACGCGCGATATATATAAATCTCTCGCTGTTGCCAATCACGCACATGTTTTAATTTTATAATACTCTAAAAGCCTGGCACACAAAATTCATGCATGGGTATGGTCCCCAGGCCTGGTCTGCGATCAGAGCCATCTTCCCTGGCTGCCCATAGGCAGCCCCAACCCCTGCTGCCACCCCACCCTCAGATCCCCATTTTCCATTGGGTGATGGGAGCCTGCCGGCTGGGGGGAGTAACCAAGAGTTCAGCCATTTCTGCCTGCTCGCTGGACCTGCCCCTGCTGCGGGTTGCCCTCTGTGTGGGGGGCAACTGGTGGGGTGGGGGCCTTGGCCTGGCACCACCTGCATCCCCCGCCATCCACCCCTGGTTCTGTTTGCCATCAGGCGATAGGAGCCTGCTGGCTAAGAAAAGGGACCAAGAGGTAATCAGTGTGTCTCGTAGTGACTGGTTGAACGGTTGTTCTGGTCATTCTGCCATTAGGGTCAATTTGCATATTACCGTTTTATTATATAGGATGTTATATATACTATTTTGACATGTAATTTTTTGCAGTAATGTAATAACCACATAAATCTTTTTTCTAATTAATTTCCTTTCAATGTGCATGAATTTGTGCAATGGACCACTAGTCTATACTAATAATAGAGGAATATGCAATTTGTCTAGGATGCTGTCACATAACGACCAATCAGGACGGGGGCGGGGGCAGAGGCAGGGTTGCAGCGGAGAGTTCTCAGCAGGCCTGCGCCAGGGGTCTGAAGGGCACGGAGAGGAAGGGAGAGCAGATAGGCAGTTAGGGTGATCAGACCAGGAGGGGAGAGCAGATAGGCAATTAGGGGGATCAGGCCAGGAGGGGAGAGCAGATAGGCAGTTGGGGCGATCAGGCCTGGAGGGAAGAGCAGATAGGCAGTTAGGGGAATCAGGCCAGGAGGGGAGCACAGATAGGCAGTTAGGGCGATCAGGCCAGGAGGGGAGAGCAATTAGGGGGATCAGGCCAGCAGGGGAGAGCAGTTAGGGGATCAGGCCAGGAGGGGAAAGCAGTTAGGCAGTTAGGGGAATCAGGCCAGGAGGGGAGAGCAGTTAGGGCCATCAGGCTGGCAGGCAGTTGAGCGGTTAGGAGCCAGTGGTTCCGGATTGTGAGAGGGATCCCCAGATTGGAGAGGGTGCAGGCCGAGCTAAGGTACCCCCTCTCCCCAATGCACAAATTTCGTGCACCAGGAATCTAGTATATAATTATATACATAATTTAGTGCTTATTTTCTACAGTTAAAGAAAGTGTTATTAGTAATAAATAGTTTTTATTCCTGAAGAGGTTCAACATTATTAGGAGAGGAGAATATATTACAACTACTTATGATTCATAAGGAAGGTGATTAAAGAAAACAGTTAAAGGTATAGCAGTGATTTACAACTATTTTCAATTGTTAAAAAGTGATTAAGTTTCACATTATTCTAATTATTTTCTTAAAAGTCTTTTTCTTACCTCAGAGATGTACTAGAGATAAAACTGTGCTTCCAATTTTCTCCAAGCAGCTTTGACCTATGCTTCCATCTCATGAATTCCAAGACAGTATTAAACTGATGCATATTTTCATAAATCTGTTTAGGAAAAAAGAACTTATTTCAGACTGAAAAAACTTTTATTTGTCGAAACGACACACATAGAAACAATACTAAAAATTCATCATGTGTAAAACTATATACTTTCAATGTAAATTCAATGAAAAGTTCAACAGTATTTTAGAAACTTATCACTTTACCATTTCCCAACCTCTACCCAAAGAAGTGTCCCATTTTGAGTATTTTTATCTTTAAATAGACCCTGGCCAGATGGTTGGAGCGTTGTTCGGTACACCAAAAGGTCTCGGGTTCGATCCCTGGCGGGCGAGAACATGAGGCAACCGATAAATGCTTCTCTCACATCAATGTTTCTCATTCTCTCTCTTCCCCCCTGCTCTCTAAAATCAATAAAAATATATCCTTGAGTGAGAATTTAAAAGAACCATGTGTATTTAAAACAAAAAAAGTAATAGTTCTATGGAAAAAATTACGCACATGTAAAATTTCTGAAGTGGCTCAGGCCTTTGGAAAAAAAAATCATCTCAAATTGAAAAAACAGAATCAGCTAGAAGCAGCACCAACATTTATAATTCTACAACATTCAGATTCCTCCCTAGACAAAAATATATTTGAACACCTAGCTACTGCCCCTATTTTTTCACTTTTTTTCTTTTAATCCTCACCCGAGGATATTTTTTCCATTGATTTCTAGAGAGAGTGGAAGAGAGGGAGGAGGGGAAGAAAGAGAGAGAGACACATCGATTGCTTGCCTCCTGAACGCACCCCTACCAGGGCTGGGGAACCTGCAACCAAGGTACGTGACCTTCAGTCCCGTGGGCCTATGCTCTAACCACTAAGCAACCAGCCAGGGCCCTATTTTCACTCTTTACCACAGTTTCAGTAAGCACTTTTTTCATTTCGGTCAAACTTCCACCTAGAATATTAGGAATTGTGAGGGTTAAGAATTAATTGCACAGCGTGTCTAAATCACGGGATAGGTTTCAACTACGTGACTACCCTCCTGCATTAGTACACCCCTGCATTGAGAGACAATATTCATAAATCTAAACAATGGAAACAAAAATGTTAAAGATAGGTGTGCTGTTTCCTTAGAGATCTTAAAAATAGTTCCTTCAAATGTGTCTTTTAACTAAAACTTCAAACAGCAAATACTGTTTCATATTTAAAAAGTGAAAAGTTTAAGCTGTACGAACATTACCTATGCCCCATTGCAAGGTCAAAGTGCCTTTGTCTTCCAGTCCATTTAGAAGTATCATGTATGTCACACTGAGCTTTGGTAAGTAGTCTTGCCAATAATGACTAAATTCATGTAAATGGGCAATCTGAACCTGTCTCCATATCAGATAACAGCCTTTCTTACAGTCAAGCATCGCCCCTCAGCAGGAAGGCTGCCGCAGAGCTGTGCAAATCTTACCGGTGGACAGACTCCCGGGAAAGCAATCAGGAATGCTTTGCCTGCGTTCAGGAGCCTTAACAGTCTTCTCAATGCACTAGTTAGCTACAACTTAACCAGGTCCGTAACATTTTTCTGGGTAAGACTCCAACCATCACTCAGAAAAATGACCCAGGGCTGGAATGGAGACTTGGTGTTAAGGTCTTTTACATTATTTTTTTCTGAGACATTCAGTCTTAAAATGTTCCCTTATACTAAAAATAAATAAATACATTGTGTTTCCATTTTAGAAATGGCATAAAGATTTTCCTCCAAACTCACTCTTTGCTAACAACTCCATTCTTCCCTAAGGGTGTGTATGGGAAAAGAGAGTGGAGCAGATGAACCTATTCTCATAAAGGTTAAAACAGTCCATTAAAGTGACTATGTTTAAAAATATATGGACTGATTCTAATTCCACCAGATATTTCCAATGGATCAAATAATAAATAAAATGAACATGCAAACCACTTACCAATCACTGTTTATTACAGCACTATTTATTACAACACAGTTTCCTTGGTGTGAAAAAAAGTTTAAAGCTTAACTTTAAAAAGGGAGGAGGGGAAGAAAGAGAGAGACACATCGATCGGTTGCCCGGGGCTGGAATGGAGACTTGGTGTTGAAGGTTAAAAAGTCTATAATAAAGGGAAATATATTGTCTTCAAAGTCCAAGATCCTGAATCATCTATCCTCCCTCCATTCTCTTACATGTACAAATCTATGACAAAACATAAACTTCAGAAAACTTTTCCTAAGGGCTGTTTCAGACCAGCTAAGTCACATTGGACTCCTTTACTAAGAGGTAAATAAAGGCAATTAAAATGACAGAGTGTGCTTCACAGAAGGTACAGATCTGCAAATCCCTTTTTGCAAACCAGAAATTCTGTGAATGAAGAAAAGCTTTCCCTACTTTGCAGTACAGTGCTACAGTCCTATAAACCGAGGTGTAAACACGCACATGTGCAGAAATGAGATTTACATGGGCAAAATGTCCCCAACAACTTTAATCACTTAGCTTTCAAGGTAATTTACCACAAGCTTTCAGCATGATGAACTTGTGTTTAACAACCCTAAGACATCCAGTCAAGACCGAACACTAAAGCTAGTATAAGTAATACAATTTTCATTGAAGATTTAATGTCTAAAATTTCAAGCCTTTTAAGTTCTAGGGAACACATTAAGGAAAAGGTAATTCTTTTAAAAACACATCAGAGCTTCTTAATGACTCAGAATTCATGAAAATTAAACCTTTCCAGATATATAGTCTAATATTTTGCAATACAAAGCTAACATTAGAATTTTTACTCAGTGAGCATCTGCAAACAAATGGGGAAAGTTCATTTAACTCACATTGCCTTTACAAAATATCTTCTTTTGCCATCAAAATGTACACATCCTTTTTGGTTCTCCAAATTATTAAAGTGGTTAAATCTTAAACCACTGAGGTGATTTAAAAATCACCTCACAGGATGCTTTAAAGAGCCCATCAGTGACAGACATCAATTGTAGAGAGTATAGCTATCTTTAGCTCTGAAGTGTTACAACATCACCCATTAACTTCTATATTAACAAGATTTACTTTCTAGAAAATAATAGCATAACTATGCTTTTGATAAATATACTAAGTCTAAGAAAACTTTAAGATGATTTTTGATTTTGTACTAGATGTCAAAAAATAGATTTCTTAGTATTCACAAAATCAGCAATATTGACTATACATTTTTCCTTCCACCACTCCAAATCCCATCTGCCTCATCTTCATTTTCCTTCTCTTAGCACCCATAAGAAGCACCCCACACTTACTGCACAAATACTGTTGTAAACACTACAGCTGCATTTACAGAACCATTAAAAAAAAAATAAGAACTGGCCCTGGCCAGCTAGCTCTGTTGGTTAGAACATTGTCCTGATACGCCAAGGTTGTGGGTTCAATCCCAGATCAGGGCACATACAAGAATCAATCAATGAATGCATAAATAAATAAGTGGAACATCAAACCCCTCCCTTGCCCCCCACCCTCTGGTCCCTCTTTCTTTCATTCTCTAAAAAAAAAAAAAGCAATCAATAAAAATAAATAAGAACCAAATTACCAAATAATATTTTACAAAACATTTCATTTGGCTCTTAAACTAAAGGTATTACTGTTAAAACCTTTGGTACATTAAATGGAAAATTAAAACATTATGCTTCAGAAACACATAGTACAGTTTTGTAAGTAACTTGAATAATTTCATTTAGGTTAATTTATCATGCACTTTTTTCTTTGTAAAGATTTTTTATTGATTTTTAGAGAGGGAGAAAGAAAAACATCAAGAGCGAGAAACATAGATTGAATGCCTCCTACATGCCCCTAGGGCAGTGGTCGGCAAACTGTGGCTCGGCAAACCGAGGCTCGCGAGCCACATGGGGCTGTTTGGCCCCTTGAGTGTGGCTCTTGCACAAAATACTGGCTCTTCCACAAAATACCGACTTCTGCGCATGGGCCACAAAGTTTCAATAACACTGTACATGCACACCCGCACGTGGTATTTTGTGGAAGAGCCACACAGAAGGTGCCAAAGAGCCGCATGTGGCTCTCGAGCCGCGGTTTGCCGACCACGGCCCTAGGGGGATCAAGCCCACAATCCCCAGCATGTGCCCGGATAAGGAACCGTCAACTTTTCAGTACACGGGATGACACTCAACCAACCAAGTCACACCAGCCAGGGCTCTCATGCACGTCTATAATAAAGCATGTGGCCACAGAACACAGAAGGGAAGGTCAGCTTAAGAACGACTGTGTCTGAAATATCCCAAAAGATTCTTTTATTAATTAAATATAAGCTTGAGTTTGAAACTCAAGATTTTTCTCACAAAACCAAAGATATAAACAATGGTATTAAACCCATAATACAAATTAACTTTAGTGCACAATTCTATCAAAACACTCTTCTGTTAAGCGTATTTCCAAACCATACTGTAAGTTTCTTACTGCTGTATCCTAGAATCTAACACAGTAGATGACACAGAGGATTTCAACAATACTCGCAGATTTGTTTTGAATAACAACAACTCAACGATATGAAACTGAGTAGTCTAGAAAACCTTACCTATCTGAACTATAGCAGAGAACCAAAAAGCAAAGCAAGCGGGAAAAGATAAGAAAAAATTGCTAACACTGAGGTTATAACACTCTGGTCTAAGTCAGTTGTGGCACTTTCCATTCCCCTTGCCAATGAGCGGTTTAGCAATACACATCTTATGCAATTCTGGCCAGTAAGACAAGAGACTTAAGTTTACTGGGAGCTTCTGGGAAAGGTTTTCCTGGCTGATGAAAAAAAAGACACCCAGATGAAAACATCCATTTTTTTCTGAGCAACTGTGGGTTTGAATTTTTCAAGCAGAACTATGACAGCTATCTTAGGACCATGAGGGAGGAAGCAGCCTCGGAGGCCAACCCAGCAGACACAGGGGCAGCACTGAGAGATGGAAAGAATCAGGTCCTTAGTGATGTTCTTATGCTCAGACAGATTAATCCTTGAACCATTTTATTAACTTGGATTATTATATTATATTATATTAATTATGTTATATTATATTAATTATATTATGTTATGTTATGTTATGTTATATTATATTATATTATATTATATTATATTATATTATATTATACTAGAGGCCCGGTGCACAAAAATTTGTGCACTGCCTGTGCCCTCTCGCAGTCTGGGACCCCTCAGGGGATGACCACTTGCTGGTTTAGGCCTGCTCCCCGGGGGATTGGGCCTAAGATGGCAATCAGACATCCCACTGGCAGCCCGGCAGCCCAGCAACCCTCGGGGGATGTCAACTTGCTAGCGGGGACCAGGCCTAAGCTGCAGTCAGACATCCTTAGCGCTGCTGAGGAGGCGGGAGAGGCTCCCACCACCACCACTGTACTGGCAGCCGTCAGCCTGGCTTGTGGCTGAGCAGAGCTCCCCATGTGAGAGCGCCCTGATCACCAGAGGGCAGCTCCTGCATTGAGCGTCTGCCCCCTGGTGGTCAGTGTGTGTCACAGTGACCAGTCATTCCCAGTCCTTCTGCTGTTAGGATCAGTTTGCATATTACCCTTTTACTATATAGGATAGAGGCCTGGTGCACGGGTGGGGGCCGGCTGATTTGCCCTGAAGGGTGTCCCGGATCAGGGTGGGGGTCCTGCTTGGGTGCCTGGCCAGCCTGGATGAGGGGATGATGGCTGTTTGCAGCTGGTCGCACCCCCTTCAGGGTGGGGGTCCCCACTGGGGTGCCTGGCCAGTCTAGGTGAGGGGCTGAGGGCCGTTTTCAGGCTGGCAGGTGACTGAAGCTCCCAACCTCTCCTTTTTTTCTTTTTTTTTTTTATTCTGGGATTTATTTACCTTCTATAGCTGTCACTGGAGCTGAGAGCCGGCTTTAGCTCTGAGGCCCGGCTCGAGCTCTGAGATCTCGGCTGCTGAAAGCAGGTATCTGGGGTTTGTTTAGCTTCTATAATTGAAACACTGGTGCAACTCCAGCTCCGAGGCTGGCTGGCTGAAAGCAGGTATCTGGGGTTTGTTTAGCTTCTATAATTGCAACATAGCTGCTTAGAGTGCAGCTCAGAGCCCAGCGCGGCAGGCGGGGAACCTTGGCTTCCTCCATCGCCGGGGCAACCAAGCCTCATGTTTGCTTCAGCTGCGTGGCTGCCGGCCACCATCTTGGTTGGCAGTTAATTTGCATATCGCCCCGATTAGCCAATGGGAAGCGTGTCGAGGGTATGGTTAATTACCCTATTTGTCTATTAGATAGGATTATATTATACTAGAGGCCTATTGCACGAAAAGATTCGTGCAATAAGCTTTCCCTTCCCCTGGCTGCTGGCACCGGTTTTCCTCCGGCACCCGGGACCCAGGCCTTCGCTCTGGCCAGAGCCACCTTCAAGCCTTCGCTGCCCCGCCCGGCCGCCCCGGGTCGGGTCGCACACGGGACGCCCGCCGTCCCAGGTCGCAGATAGCAGGCCCGGATGGCGGCAGGGCAGGCAGGATGGTGCTGTCCCACCCTGCCTGCAGTATGCAAATTAGCCACCATCTTTGTTGGCAGTTAGTTTGCATATCGTGCTGATTAGCCAATGGGAAGCGTAGCAAAGGTACAGTCAATTACCATGTTTGTCTATTATTAGATAGGATTATATTAACTATATTATATTAGAGGCCCAGTGCACAAAATTTGTGCACGAATAGGGTCCCTAGGCCTGGCTGGCGATCAGGGTCGATTTGCGGGGTGACTGGCAGGCCCCCACTGGCACCCGACTTGGCCGGCCTGGCACCACCTGCTCACCAGCCCTGCCCCCCGCCGCCACTGCTGTGGGTTGCCTCCCTCTGCGGGGCGACCAGCAGAGCGATTGGGGGGGGGGGGGGGGAGGCACTCGCACCCACCTTGACTGGCCTGGGACCTGCAGGCTGGGGGCAGCTCCTGCGTTGAGAGTCTGCCCCCTGGTGGTCAGTGAGCATCATATCAACTGGTCGTTCAGCTGGTCATTCCATGGTTCGGTCTATTTGCATATTAGGCTTTTATTATATAGGATTATATCCTTCACTGTTTAAATAGTTTTCAATTATCAATAGTGACCCCATGGACGTAGTTAAGCACAAATACACCATTTATTTTCATGAACTCAACTGCTATCTACACAATGACTACTCCCCTAAATTTGTATCTCAATCCAGATCCTTCTTTTGAACTAGATACATATTTCCAAACTACCAAACAGTTATATTAAATATATTTTTCCAGTAGCACATCAAGACAACAGGATTAATATAAAAGCCGTCACAAAAAGTGTTTATGCCTCTGTATTCCGTTTTCTAATGGCAGTACCATCTACCCAACTGTCAAAGTTTGAAATCTTGGGATCACTAGCCCTACCTCTACCTCCGTCTGCTCTACTAAGTGTTGCTTATTCTAATTCTGATCTACCTCTAAAACCTGTCTCCCTCATCTCTATACACATGTAGTGCAGACACTCATCTGCATGCAGCCTGCCTCCACTCTTACCACCTTCACTGTACCAGTGTTTCTAAAATACAACTGTGCCTCATGAAAAAAATTATACACATAATAAGTCGTTAGGGAAATACAAATTAAAACTATAATGAGATACCACTACCTACCCATCAGAATGGTCAAAATAAAAAAGACAGACAATACCAAATGGCGGAGAGGATGTGGAGAAACGAGCTCTCACACACTGCTGTGAAATGATGCCATCACTTTAGATAACAGTTTGACAATTTCTTAAAAAGTTAAATATAAACAAATCATATGATCACAAATTCCCTCTATAATAACCCAAGAGAAATAAAAATATGTATATATACAAAGACTTCTTTACAAACATTCTCAACATTATTCATAAGAGTCCCAACTGGACACAATCCAAAACAAAGTGAGGCATAATCACACAGTGGAATACTATCAGGTAATAAAAAGGAACAAAATACTGATACATGCTATAACATAAACGCATCCTAAAAACATGCTAAGTAAAAAAAGATAGACACAAAATATTACGTTATAGTTATTACAGCAGGTGCTCTAATTAACACCATTTCATTATAATGTTGATAAGATGCCACAGGAACCTAATTCTTGTTTATATCAATTAGTCTATAGTAAAACTGGTTTCATTATACCTATAGACTTGTAATGACATTAAGTGAGAACTGATTGTAAATGAAATGTTCAGAGAAGGGCAAATTTAGAGAGAAAGAAATCAAAGCAGTGGTTGTCTAGAATAAGGTGAGAAGTGGGAAATTTTGGACAGTGATTGAAATATTCCAAAATATTCACAGAACAACTTTAAGAATTTACTAAAAATAAAAAAATACAGGTTAAAATTTTAATGATTTTCACACATGTACAAAATGCAGTCCAAATTCTTTAGGAGGGCATTCATAGATTGCTGCTTTTAATCTATTTAATTTGCTTTATTTTCTGCTTCAATCTCTGCCCAAAAGCCTCCCGCTGGCCATATGAAACTATTTCCTATTTCTTAAACGTGCCAGGCTATTTCAAGTTTCTACCTTTCTTCAAACTTGCCTAATTAAAAAGTCAAACTGTTCTTATGCCAAATGAATTTCACTTGTGTTTTAAGCACAGTCCAGTGACCAGCATATAAAAGGCAATCTATATATTTTCAAATAAGTGATTAAGAATGACAGTCAAGAGAAAAATCCTAAAATAGGTAAAATGGGCTCTGTACCACAAAGACATGTGTATAAGGATGTTATATAAGAATGAAAAATAGGGAGTCACTAATGTCACCTAAATGTTTATTAGTGTAGGATCAGTTAACAATCACACTGAAAACCATACAGTCATTAGAAAGAATGAGATATACCTTATTTATCTGTACTGACATAGAAAGATATCCCAAATACCCTTAAGTTTAAAAGAAGTATAAAATAAGTCACACTGAGAGGGTTAACTTGACACGCAGGCAGACAGGGCAGGGGTCCAGTGGAAAACAAAGGTGAGTGGAACATAGGCAGGGGCAGACATGGCAGTTTGAGCAGCCTAATCACAGAAACCAACCAAGCAGAAATGATAAAATGTTTCTGGACTCAAAGCAGGAGGCATGGGAAACCAAGGGAGCGTCTACAGCAACAAGGTGTACAAACGCATAGAAACAGAAAGTTCAGCATAGGAACTGAAAAAGAACACATAGAAACAGGGAAAGTTCAGGTCTGCTGCTAGGTAAGAACAACTGAGAGAATCAATCAGGTGACGACAAGAATCCTATATAATAATAGGCTAACATGCAAATCAACCGAATGGCGGAATGACCAGTTGCTACGACATGCACTGACCACCCAGGGGCAGACACTCAACGCAGGAGCTGCCCCCTGGTGGTCAGTGTGCTCCCACAGGGGGAGCACCACGCAGCCAGAAGCCAGGCTCACAGCTGGCAAGCACAGTGGTGGAGGCAGGAGAGCTAAGGATGACTGACTGACCGCTAAGCCATCAGTTGGACATCCCCTGAGGGGTCCCGGACTGCAAGAGGGCGCAGGCCAAACTGAGGGAACCGCCCCCCTACTGCCCCCCCCGAGTACACAAATTTCGTGCACCGGGCCTCTAGTAGCTATAGAAGCAGGCTTGTAGCAAATATATACCCCTGAATTACAAGGCTTTAGGGGGCAGCCTATTATTGGGCCCCTCTCCCCTTGAGGGGAGTCTGAATCTGCTTGTAATAAATTGTCCATACTTTTGCTTAAATCTTCTGGTCTGTGGAGCTCATTATTTGGCATTGCGAGACAAAAACCTCAGCTCACCATTCCAATTATCAACTCCTCCATTATTAAAAGAAAATTTGTACACATACAAGAAGTGTTATGTGTGTGAGTAACATATGTGAGGAAGTTGAAGGGCTAAAAGGATACACGCAAATTGTTGTGAGTGTAGGCAAAAAAGTGGGAACAACCTAAATGTCCCTCAACTGATGAATGGTGGTATATCCAACCAATGGAATATCACTCAGCCAGAAAAATAAATGAAGCCATAGAAAGAATCAATTCTGATACAACATGGATGAAATCTGAAAATATTAAGCTAAGTGAAAGAAGCCAGATGCAAAAGGCCACATATTAAATGATCCCACTGACATGAAATACTCAGAATATGTAATTCCATAGAAAGAAAATAGATTAATGGTTATCTGGGACTGTGGGTAGAGAGTGGTAATGGAAAAAAACACTCAAGGAGTAATCCATAAAGGGGGGGGAAAAAGGTAAATTAGACTTTCATCAAAATTCAAAATGTTTGCTCTGTAAAAGACCCTGTAAAGAAGATGAAATAACAAGGTACAGACTGAGAAAACATATTTGCAACCATATGTTTGACGAAAGACTCATCTAGAAAATATAAGAAATCTTAGAACTCAAAAATTTTTAAAAATCACATAGAAAATGTACAAAGAATATGAAGAGCTCTTTCAGTGAAGAAAATACTTGGATGACAAATAAGCACATGAAAATATATGGCCAACAACATTAGCCATCAGGGAAATGCAAACGAAGACCATGCTGAGATATCCCTACCTACCTATGGAACAGCTAAAATAAAAAGTGACAGTTCCCCGTTTTGGCAAGAATGAGAAGATAACAAATCTCTCACACAGCTTGTGAGAATGTAAAATAGCACGCCCATTTTGGAAAATGGTTTGGAAGTTTCTTTAAAAACTAAATATACGGCCCAACCAGTGTGGCTCAATGGTTGAGCATCGACCTATGAACCAGGAGGTCAGGGTTTGATTCCCCATCAGGGCACATGCCCGGGTTGCAGGCTCGATCCCCAGTCTGGGACTTGTAGGAGCAGCCAATGATTCTCTCTCATCATTGATGTTTCTCTCTCTCTCTCTCTCTCTCTCTCTCTCTCCCTCCCTCCCTCCCTTCCACTCTGAAATAAATTTTAAAAAATTTAAATAATGTGTATTTAAACAAACAAACGAACAAGCAAAACTAAATATACACTTATAGGTTACCAACTATACTCTTGGGTCCCTGTTTCAAAGAACTGAACATGATTATTCACAGCAGCTTTTTAAACTAGAGGCCCAGTGCACAAAATTCGTACACGGGGGGTAGGGGAGGGTCCCTCAGCCCGAACTGCACCCTCTCCAATCCAGGACATCCCTCTTGCAATGCGGAACTGCTGGCTCCTAACCACTCTCCTGCCTGCCTGCCTGATCGCCCCAAACCCCTCTGCCTGCCTGCCTGATCGCCCCTAACTGCTCCCCTACCAGCCCAATAGCCCCTAACTGCTCCCCTGCTGGCCTGATCGCCCTAACTGCCTCTGCCTCACCCGAGACCCAGGATTCCCTCCTCCAGCTGGTCACATGCACCCGGGACCCAGGATTCCCTCCCTCTGGCTGGCCTCAGGCACCTCGGACCCAGGCCAGCTTCGCCCAGGGCCAGCCGCAGCCCCAGGGGACTGTGGGCGGGTGGCTTTGCCTGGACGGCAGCTGCAGGCACCTGAGACCGTGGGGCAGGCGGCTTATCCCTCTCCCGGGCCGCAGCCTGGCTGGTCCCCATTCCTCTCTCGTGAGCTCATTTGTGCCTGGCTGGTCCCCATCCCTCTCTTGTGAGCTCATTTGTGCCTGGCTGGTCCCCATTCCTCTCTCCACAGTGTTGAGTGTCTGAGCTGTTAGAGCGTGATTGCCTGAGAGTGTGATGACCATTTGCATATTAGCTCTTTATTATATAGGATAGCCCCAAACTGGAAAAGACAAAATGTCCTTCAAAGGTAAATGGTTGGCCTGCCCAGCGTGGCTCAGTGGCTGAGTGTCAATCTGTGAACCAGGAGGCCACAATTCAATTCCTGGTCAGGGCACATGCCCAGGTTACAGGCCAGATCTCCAGTGAGTGGCATGTAGGAGGCAGTGAAGAGAAAAATCCTAAAATAGGTAAAATGGGCTCTGTACCACAAAGACATGTGTATAAGGATGTTATATAAGAATGAAAAACAGGGAGTCACTAATGTCACCTAAATGTTTATTAGTGTAGGATCAGTTAACAATCACACTGAAAACCATACAGTCATTAGAAAGAATGACTCCTGGCTCTCCAAGGAGGTGCAAAGTCAGCCACTGTGTGAGTCTACCCAGCAGGAGCTACAGCGAGATCTGCATATTTCTCCTTTTTGTTTGGGGTTTGGAAGTTTTGGAGCTCTCTGATCCAGCTGCAGTTTGTTAGGTTAGGCTGCCAAAAGACAGGCGATTCATTTGCGATGCTGCGCACACAGCTTGGGTGGGGTTGTAAATTGGGTGGGGCGGGGTCTCAGAGAATCACCAGGGCAGAGCAAACAGCGATGGCTGTTGTCAGCCGTCTTTGGGTCTCCACGTCTCGGCATCTCCACATCCCCAAGTCCCGCGCCCCCACAGTAAGAATGATCCCTGCGAGCAGCTCCGCGAGAAAGTCACCCTTGCTTTCCAACCCACTGCCAGACAGTCCAGTTTCTCCCCATAGGAGTCTGGGTCCCAAGAGTCTCGCCGGAAACGAGTTCAGAGCAGTTGGGAGCTTGTATCTCCCTTCCAATTGAAAAAAACCAAGCACCCAGTTGCAGCCCGCCTCGCGCGCCTCTGTACCTCTGTTCTTAGAGCCTCCGCACCTCCTACCCAGTCTTAATGCGCTTTTTTCTTTCCTTCTAGTTGTAGAACTTCCACTCAGCCAGCTTTGTTGTGGTTCTGGATGATAGCCGTTTTGTCTTTTAGTTGTAATTTCAATATGGTTGTGGGGGGCAGCACGTACAGGTATATAACCTATGCCGCCATCTTGGTTCTCCCAAATGTATGGCTTCTTCTAGGATTTTTATCGTTTCCCGTCTTACGTTTAAGTTCTTTTATCCATTTTTAGTTTATTTTTGTGTATGGTGTAAGTTGGTGGTCTAGTTTCATTTTTTTGCATGTATCGGTCCAATTTTCCCAACACCATTTATTGAAGAGACTGTTTTCACTCCATTGTATGCTCTTGCCCCTTTTGTCAAATATTAATTGAGCATAATGGCTTGGGTTGATTTTTGGGTTCTCTGTTCTGTTCCATTGATCTATATGTCTGTTCTTGTGCCAGTACCAAGCAGTTTTGAGAACAGTGGCTTTGTAGTATAGCTTAATATCTGGTAGTATTATGTTCCCTCCAACTTTGTTCTTCTTTCTCAAGATTGCTGCAGTTATTCAAGGTCTTTTTTTATTCCAGATGAATTTTTGGAGTTTGTTCTAGGTCTTTAAAGTATGCTGCTGGTATTTTAATGGGGATTGCATTGAATCTATAGATTGCTTTGGGTAGTATGGACATTTTAATGACGTTGATTCTACCAATCTATGAACACAGTAAATTCTTCCATTTGTTTATGTCTTCCTCTATCTCTTTTTTCAACATTCTGTAATTTTCTGAGTACAGGTCCTTTACCTCCTTGGTCATATCTATTCCTAGGTGTCTTAATTTTTTTTGTTGTTGCAATGGTAAATGGGATTTATTTTTTTTTTAGTTTATCTTTCTGTGAGTGCATCATTGGCGTATAAAAAAGCCATAGAGCCCTAGCTGGTTTTGCTCAATGGATAGAGCATCAGCCTGTGGACTAAAGGGTCCCAGGTTCGGTTCCGGCCAAAGGCAAATGCCTGGGTTGCAGGCTCAATCCCTAGTAGGGGACGTGCAGAAGGCAGCCAATCAATGATTCTCTCTCATCATTGATGTTTCTATTGCTCTCTCCCTCTCCCTTCCTCTCTAAATTCAATAAAATATATATATTTTTAAAAGCCATAGATTTCTGGGTGTTAATTTTGTATCCTGCTACATTGCCGAATTCATTTATTAGTTCTAGTAGTTTTTTTATGGAGTCTTTAGGGTTTTCTATGTACAATATCATGTCATCTGTGAATAATGACAATTTTACTTCTTCTTTTCCAATTTGGATGCCTTTTATTTCTTCTTCTTGTCTGATCACTATGGCTAGCACTTCGAGTACTATGTCAAACAGGAGTGGTGAAAGTGGGTATCCTTGTATTGTTTCTGTTCTTAGGGGAAATGGTTTTAGTTTTTGCCACTGAGTATGACCTCTTAAAGTTTTTATTTGACTTAATATACAACTTGTTTGCAATAAAATTTTTTCCATTACCTGGTAAAGTTGACAGTGTATATATCCAAAGAGCCAAAAATTCTAGCTATAGGTATATAAACAAGGGAACTTTTTGCAGACATCTAACAGAAAGCATAATCAAGAATATTTACATCATCATTTTCTTAATAGCAAAAAATAGAGGAAACTCAATTGTCTACCCAACAACAGTAAATTGTAGTATATTCATATAATGAAATTAGAACAGAGCAGTGAAAATAAATGTACCTCAGATAAATATGTCAACATAAATGAAATCTCAGAACCATAGTGTTAAACAAAAGAAAATAAATATCAAGCCCAAAAAGAACCTGTATGCAGTATGGTTTTATTCATATAAACCTCAAAAAAGGGAATCAGTAAAATTGTATATGAAAAGGAAAATATAAAAGTGGAAAAACTTAAGGAAAAGTAATGGAAAAACTTAAAGAAAAGTAGTGGAAAAACTTGTCCTGAGGTCTGGAGGGTTCAAAGACGCCACTACATTCCTGAGACAGAAGGTGGAGACAGATATATCCATTTATTATTTCTCCGTAAAATGTGTATCTACATTATATCCTTGTATGTAGGGTAGATTTTAGAATAAACTTTTATTGTAATCATTTAATATGGTTAAATGCTAGTATTTTCTAAATCTGGGCATCAGGCACAGAAATGTCTATGTGTACACCACTTCCTATATTTTTGAAATCTATCGTGAACTTAATTTTTTAAAAATTAACAGTAAAGCACTACAAGTATTTTGAAACCTAAAGATAAAATATCATAAGTCTTTATAGCAACAAGTCAAAACAAATACTAAGCTATTATAAAATGAAAAAATTTACTTCACCTCCTAATATAATGTAATGGGAAATACACAATGCAATCTACATACTATTCATTCAAAAAATTTTTAACTTCAATCTAGTCATGAAATTAAAAACTACAAAAAGCAAATTATGGGATATCCTATTTTTAAAAACCAACTAGAGACTGCATAAAAGACCACTGTGAGGGTGAGGGAATAGGTGTGGGGGGGTGCAAATAGTAGCTTATTCTAAAATAAAAGAAACTAAAGAAATATGGCAACCAAATGCAATACATATTCCTTGATAGGTTTCTGAGTCAAAAATCAAAAGAGCTATCAAGTACTCTTTTGGAAGAAAAATAAAGGAAATTTAAGTAAGGACAGTACATTACATAACATTATTCTATTAATATTGTATTTCTTGGGTATGATAATGTAGTTCTTAAGGAAAACAACCTAGTTCTTAGGATACAGATGCTAAAATGTTTAGGGGTAAGACGTCAAGATGTCTGTAACTTACTTTCAAATGGCTCAGAAAAAGTGTGTGTTTTCATAAACACAGAGAGAAAAAGCAGATGAGGCAAAATGTTAAGCAAGCGAACATAGCTGAAATGGGTATTTACTTTCTGTTCACATTTTATCACAATTTAAACATTTTTAAAGTAAAAATGTTCAGGGGAAATATGTACTTTACCAATTCTGAGTTATAATTTTACATACAAATTTTAGTAAAGAATGTTAGTGTGGCTGCGATTATTAAAATCAAATACCGACAGATCTACAAGGAAGTCCCAAAGATTACTTCTCATCAACAAATTTTAAAACATTTTTCCTAGAAATTGTAAATTATAAGTTGTTTAACAGGACAAAAAATTACATCTTGCCTAAGAGGTCAAAGATTATAGCTATGCTTCAGAAACAGTATCCTCATCAATCTGAAAGCATATGGGCTTAAAAATTTCTTACAAGATTTTATTTGATACTGCTGAAGTAGATATAACCATACTAGTACATTGGAACATATTTTTAAATATCCTAGGTACTGTATTTTTCAGGATTGCTAAGGCAAGATAGTCAAGAAGGAATAAATTCCTTTAAAACATGGGTAGTTCCTACAAAAACAATTCTACCTACCACTTCAAGGATGCAAGGGATGTACTGGTTATGTCAGAATTTAGTTCATTTAACCTGCTGCATAATATTTTGCTTAATTATTATTTACTAAAAACTTAAAACTACCTTCACTACAAACCCAATTGTCATTCATCCAAATATGTGCATCAATGAGACTAAACAAATGGCATTCTATAAATTACAGAAAATAAAATTATTTTCAATTAACAGCACCCACATTACATCTATCACTTGAACAGTAACATGTAAACAAATCACTTCCAACGGGAGGGGAAATGGACTACAGACATTTTCTCCAAAGGCGGGGTGGGCATCTGCAGCGGGGTAAGCAAGAGGGAAGAACGATTCAGCTGGGAAGCCCACAATTAAGTTCACATCTCTACCATATGTGATGAGGCAGGCAGTTAAGGACTGAGTAGCATTGTCTTTTACATCAGTGAGTCACATGCTTAAGGGAGGGGCTTGTATGCAGGATGAACAACAATCAGGGCAATCATGCAAGATTTCAAAAAGAAGCAACAACAGATTTGAAGTTTGAGACAGACAATTAGAAGCAACTGTCCCAATATTATGCACATAACCCAATAGCCTATTAATTTATTCACCTTCTTGCAAACGTATCACATACTTTTGGGACTAATTAGTGAGGCTAGATTTGCTTCAATTTCAGAGAACAGCTCTATTATCAATACGCAAGGAGACTGAAAGAGAAAGAAAAAAGATCACTTGATAATACTTTTGAGGGCACTACGTAAATTTTAAATAATTTAAGAAACAGTTCTGTGCAGGCAAGAACATGCAATAAGCTCAAGGACTCAAGCCATAAATACGTTAAAGTTTAAATAGTACCAGATGACAATACAAATATGTTCATACCAACACACAGCATGTTTAACTGAGAAGTAGACGACTGCCTCACAAGCAAAGAGGGCACTGTGGGCTGAATTTAAAGAGGCCTTCCAAAAAATGGCCAGATTTCACAGTATGCAAAGAGGGAGTGGGAGAGCCATGGAGGGGCCAGGGGGCTCAGGGACATGCACTGGGCAGCCACTGTCCCCCCTGGGGCCGGGATTCTATAGCAATGGAGAAGGACAGTTAATGCGTGGTCTGACCCATATGATGAACACACAGCAACCCTGAAGCCTACGTCCATAGCAGACATCGACACTTATCTTAGTTCTCCTTCCAATAAAGAATTCCCACTTTTATCACATCACCACAAAAGAAAGTACTAGAGCCGTGGTCGGCAAACTGCAGCTCACGAGCCACGTGCGGCTCTTTGGCCTCTTGAGTGTGGCTCTTCCTAAGCCTTAGGAGTACCCTAATTAAGTTAACAACAATGTACCTACCTATATAGTTTAAGTTTAAAAAATTTGGCTCTCAAAAGAAATTTCAATCGTTGTACTGTTGATATTTGGCTCTGTTGACTAATGAGTTTGCCGACCACTGTTAGAGGAGGTTGGGAAAATCATTCTTCTCCACAGTTAGCATGCATGTTAAGGTACACCACACAAAAACAATAGAATCCATGGTATGTCTTAAAACTGTTACTCTATTAGTACTCTCTAAGATAACAACCACTGTAATAATCTATCAAGTGGATGTTATAAAGTCACAACTCTTTCATGTTATTTTATTTTAATGCATTTTTATTAATTTCAGAGAGAAAGGGAGAAGAAGGGAGAGATAGAAACATCAACGACCAGAAAAATTGGCTGCCTCCCGCACGTCCCACACTGGGGATCCAGCCTACAATACGTTCTTCCACTCCCCCAATGTGATCCCAGCATATACAAACCACTGCTCAACAGAGGGGAAATAACTTCCACATTTACCTATATTTTTAAAGAATCACACTTACTTTGAGAATTTTAAATATTGTACCATTTTGTTCATACTGTTGCCCTCACTATAGGCACACTTTTCTTTCCATCAACTTTGTAAATTTTAAAACAAAAGAATAACCAAGGCCAGGTAGCTCAGTTGGTTAAAGCAGCATTCCCCACACGCCAAGGTTGTGGGTTCAATCCCTCAGGGCACATATAAGAAAGAATCAACCAATGAATACATCAATAAATGGAATAACAAATTGATGTTTCCCCCCTCCTTTTCTCTCCCTCTCTAAAAATTAATTTTAAAAAGTTAAAGAATAACCCAACTAAAAGAAATCAGATCTCCTTGCTTGCTCCCTTAAATTGGATAACCAAAGAACTGTTCATGCTTCAGCACACTCCTTAACATACCGGAGGCAAAGGGTGTAGGGCTGGGATTGGAGAGGCACCTCATCACAAAGACTACGTGCTGGTTTTTTCCTTTTATTTGTATTCTCTACCTGAATTATCTTAATATACAAACAACTCACTGCTGCTGTTATTATTATCTTTCCTTTAAGGAGTTTCTTTCCTGTTAGAAATTTGCAAAAAATATTGGGCGATACTTGGATACTGTTTATGTAAGAGTGAAGCACAGGAGACTGCCTGGACGATGCTGTGGGAATTAGAGGGCCTTACAAATTAGTGAGTAGGCAGTCACCTGCCTGTGCAAATATGGAGACCCTCAGCAACATGCGAGTGTCTAAAAGAGTCGTGCCTGATGGAGGCAAGACATCTCAGACCACCGGTGCTCTGGGAAACAAGTGGGAAAAGGGACATGGGACAGAAATTAAGGGCACATCTCCTGACCCAGCAAGTAGACTTTTGCTTAATCCCCATTTACAATGTAATCTTCTACTGTATTCTCTCCAAATTTGGGGTTTCACTAGCTTAGTACAGTGGGGCCTTGACTTACGAGTGTCTCGACTAACGAGTTTTTTGAGATACCAGCTGTCTCTTGGCCGATTTTTTGCATTGAGTTGACAGAGTAATTTGAGTTAACGAGCTCCTTAACGAGCTCCTTAACGAGCTCGGTCTCGGAACGAATTAAACTCGTAAGTCAAGGCCCCACTATATCTCTAGACCAGGGTTTCTCAACCTTGGCTGCACATTAGAATCACCTGGGAATCTTTTTAAATTCCTGATTTCTGGGCCTCATCCTCTGGAAATTCTGTTTCTTTGTTATGGGGTGAGGCCACAACATTAGTAACAAAGAAACAGAATTTCCGGAGGATGAGGCCCAGAAATCAGGATTTTAAATAGATTCCCAGGTGATTCTAATGTGCAGCCAAGGTTGAGAACCACTGCTCTAGACAATTGAACATCCAACTTCTGCCAGGACTACTGAATTAGTCCAGGTAGAGTTCTGCACTGTCCAAGATAAATATAATGCCAACAAATATGACACATGTGATAAATATAAATTTTCTAGTACCCTCATGAACAAAAGTGAAAGAGCTGAATTAATATAGTTTATTTAGTCCAATGGATCCAAGATGTTATTTCAATGTCATAAGTATAAAAACTTAATTTAATAAGATATTGCCCATTTTTTCTCATACTTAGACTTCCAAACCTGGTGTGTACTTTACAATTATACCACATCTCAATTAGGACCAGCCAGCCACACATTAAGTGCTCAATAGCCACATGTGGCTAGTGGCTATCATATTAGCTAGCACAGTCTAAATTATGCTGCGGTAACAAATAACTCCAAAACTTCAATGGTTGTAAAGCATAGTAATCCCTCCTTTGGAAAACTGCTGTTTGAAACTACTGTTTGAACTACTCTGTTATTCTTAGTCTCTTATTCTGTAGGTCAACTCTGTTATTTTTAGATAGTCTCTTATTCTGTAAAATAACTGTTTTTTTAGCTTAAATAATAGAAAAGATAAACCTAACTGTCTGACCTTGCAAGCTAGCCATCTAACGTAAGGGACTGATACTGATAATACTCCCATGCCAGGTGTCTGTACAGATATGATATGTACTCAAGGTTACAAATTGTCTGTAAAAATAACTTACACAAGGACCTGAAAAGATATAAAAAGAGAATACTTCCTTCTTTAGGGGTTCAGAATTTGACAGAGGTAATCTGCTCTGAACCTGCGCACAATAAAGATGACTCCTAACTAATTGGCTCATTAAGACGTCTTGTCTAGCTCGCTGATTTGCGATACAACAGTTCCAAACAGCAGAAGTTTACTTCTGTCTCATGTAAGATGTCCACCATGGGTGACCCAGGCTGACCATCTTATTCCTGTTACCAAATGAAACACAAGGCTAGGTACTTCCCAGGTAAAGAAACAGACCCGAAAATCTTCATAGGCTTTTTACTATACCACCCAGAAAGAACATACACTTTCCTTCAAAGTCACTTCAAGGAAACAAAGGAGTTAAATGTTCCCAGAGGCCTGTTGAAGAGCTGGATGTGAAGGCACACTGTAAGTCCTTACCACAGGCAGGCACTGGGGACAAGTGTGGGATGAGGTCTCAGTCCTAGATTCCATGGTCAACTGGTTCTTAATATGGGACTTTTAACTCTTATCCTTGTTAGGTCAAATGGATTCCTGTAACTATGGGGCCTTCAAAGAACAATAAAAACTGGTTAGTTTGTTAGCATGTATCTCTACAAGCCAAATAGGAAATAAGTATTCACTGGAAAGAACAGTAGGCAAATTTGAAAATACAAGTAAAATTGGGGAGGGTAGTTTTACACCAATTACACATGGTGGCCAGGGGCTTACAAGCAATAGGTTTCAAGTTAATACATGGGGTCAAGCCTCTCAGAACTAATAAAAAGAACAACCAGGCCTCCCTCCCAGGACAGAGCCTTGAATGGAAGGAGAAACTGCTGGGAGTGAAAACAAAATGGAACAAGAAGGGACAACAGGGACAATGGAGAAAAGGCCCACGTTGAAGTAAGGGACATTGCTAGAACTAGGAGATCTTGGAAGGAAGTCAGCCATCTTCTTAACATAGTGGAAAACAATCCCATCAAAGTAAAAATGCCATCCTGAATCACTGTATTTCTTTCTAAAAATTCAGGAAAACTAATTTTAAGATGACCTATGGGAAAAGTTTTCAGATCCAAACCTCAAGTTATTATTAAAAAAAAAAAAGAGAGAGCAAAATATCATTCCTACACACAACTAAAGTATGCCAGAAGAGCAGAAACAGAAAACTGATAGAATGCTAAAAACGTTAGGGAAATTATATAAAGAATGAAAACACAACATCAGAACTGGAGAAACTCAGAAATGTGAGAACATAACTAAAATAACAATTAGAACTTAAAATTTTTTATTTCAGAAATAAATACTAAAAACAAAGAAACACAAAAGTAAAGAAACACAACAGGTAATGATGCCTTACAGTGGTTCTCAACCTTCTGGCCCTTTAAATACAGTTCCTCATGTTGTGACCCAACCATAAAATTATTTTCGTTGCTACTTCATAACTGTAATGTTGCCACTGTTATAAATCATAATGTAAATATCTGATATGCAGGATGGTCTTAGGCGACCCCTGTGAAAAGGTCGTTCGACCGCCAAAGGGGTCACGACCCACAGGTTGAGAACCGCTGCCTTAAGAGAAATAGAAAGTGAAAAGGAGCCTAATCCTCTAAATAAATAAATAAATAAATAAATAAATAAATAAAAGGATTCTAGGGAAAGTGACAAAAACTGTTTTAATTTTTTATACAACAGTAGTCACTGAAGAAAGCCTAAGCAGAAGAACTAAATAATAAAAGCTATACTAAAATTCTAAAAACTAATTCAAGAAAACTTTCCTTAAAAAAATTTTAAACTACAAACTTAAGCCATACAATACATACTTGAGAACACTGACACAAAATAACCAGCACTAAGACATACATAGTGAAATTATATGCACTGGGAATCATGTGATGCTTTATTGTGATATTCTATTTATTGTGGTGGTCTGGAACCAAACCCGAAATATCTACAAGGTATGCCTGTATTTGAAAGTGGATTTAGTTAAAATGTATACTGAACACTCTAGGGCAGGCGTCCTCAAACTACGGCCCGCGGGCCACATGCGGCCCGCTGAAAACATTTATCCGGCCCGCAGGGTGTTTATGCCACCGCTGCCTGTCCTGCTTAGCAGCAGACTCGTCCTGGGCCCACAGTGCGCATGTGTGGAATGTCTGAGAGACAGTGAACTGGCCCCCTGTTTAAAAAGTTTGAGGACCTCTGCTCTAGGGCAACCACTGAAAATAGTTTTTTTTAATGTGTAACAGATATGGTAAAAAGATACACCAATTCTTACTGTGCATGTTTCTAGCACCAAAGCATCAAAGTACGTGAGACAAAAGCTGATACAACTGCAAGGATAAATAGGTGAATCCACTATTATAGTTGAAGACTTCAACACCCCTCTCTAAGAAATGGGGAGATCCAACAGGCAGAAAATAATTGAGGACACAGTTGAACTCCATAGCACCATCAATAAACTGGGTATAATTTATATCTATCATCTACTTCACCCAACCAACGGCAGAAGACACACATTATTCTCAAGCTCACTTGGAACATTCACCAGGAGTCACACTCGGCCATAAAATATACCTTAACACACATAAAAGAATAGAAATCATACAATGTTTCCTCTTAGACAGCAATGAAATTAAACTAGAATAAAAAACAGAAAAATACCCCAAAAAATCAAATATACTTGGAGTTTAAACAATACACTTCTAAATAAATAAGTAATGTACCAAAGAAGAATTCTCAAGAGAAGTTTAAAAGTAATTTGAACTAAATGAAAATAAGACTTTTCAAAATTTGTGGAATGCACTGAAAACACTGCTAGGAGGAAGTTGATAGCATTAAATGCATATACACTTTGTAATCTAAGCTGCCATCTAAAAGAACTACAAAACTAAATCCAAGCTAAGCAGATGAAAATGAATAATACAACAAATGAACTGAAAGTAGAACATAAATAAAACCAAAAGCTGGTTCTGTGAAAAGATCGATAAAATTGATCAAAAAGAAAAATTACCCAAATTACTATGTCAGAAATGAAATAGGGAATATCACTACAGGTCCCATGATCATTAAAAAAAATATATCAAGGAATATCATGAACAACTCCATGCCCACAAATCAGATAACTTAGATGAAACAAACCAATTCCTTAAAAGACACAGTCTGTTGAAACTCACACATGAAAAAAACAATTTGAATAAGCCTATATATATTAGATAAATTGAATCCTAACTAATAATCTTCCAAAACAGAAAGCAGCAGGCTCAGATAGGTTCTCCAGTGAATTCTAGCAAACATTTAAGTAGATATTATACCAAGTCTCTAAATTCTTACTTAGAAGATAGAAGCCAAGAGAATACTTCCTAATTCGTTCTGAGGCCAGCATTACCCTAATACCAAAATCAGATGAAAACATTACAAAAAAAGGTAACTATAGACCAGTATCTCCCACGAATACACACACACACACACACACACACACACACACACACAAATCCTGAACATAATATTAGAATCCAACAATGTATAAGAATTATATATCTCAACCAAGTGAGATTTATCCCAGGTTTGCAAAGCTAGTTCAACATTTCAGAAGATCAATACATACAATAATACATCACATCAACATACTAAAAGAGAAAAATCACAGGATTATATCAGTAGATGCAGAAAAAGCACTTGATAATATTCAACACCAATTCATGATAAAAATTCTCAGCAAACTAGGAACAGAGGGGAACTTCCTCAAATTCATAAAGAACATCTATCAAAAATCTACAGCTAACATCACACTTAATGAGACATTCAAAGCTTTCCCACTAAGATCGGGAACAAGACAACAATATATCTATCCCTCTCACCACTCTTTTTCCACATCATATTGGAAGTCTTAGCTAATGGAATAAGACAGGAAATAAATGGTATACTGGTAGAGTGGAAATGAAGAGAAAAAAACTATCTTCGTTTACAGATGACATAACAGTCTATGTAGAAAATAGTAACTATACAGTGGAGAAACTGAGTAACACCTTGACCTGGTGATCAAAATTAATATTACCAATGACAAGTAGGACAAGCATATTATGTCTCTGAATGTGATACCATGAGAAAGGACACCACCATTTATGCATAATTCTGGCCAAAGATGCATCATCTACTAGTAAATCTAACAATGAAAAAATGTCAGACAACTCCAAAACAAGGAATCTATACTAATAAAAGGGTAATATGCGAGAGGAGGAGACAAGATGGCAGCGGAATAGGCAGACGTGTCCCAAGGCTTGTCCCGGAGCAAATAGAACGAGCAGCTGAAATGAATAACATCCACCTCGAAGTGGCAAAGGAGACTCAGCTGGTGAGACAGTTTGCAGCTGGGAAGGGCAGAGTTCCCCTGGAAAGGTAAAAACCAGGGATCTGGGCAGGAAAGTTTGCCAGATCTCTGAGCCCAGAGGGTCAGAGGGAAACTGCGCAGCACCCAGCTGCGTCCCTTGGGACAGGCACAGTCTCTGACTGGGGAAAGGAGATCCGCAGGACTGTTGGCGCCGGGGAATTTGAGATCTGGGTTCCATAATTATGGAAGACTGAGCCCAGAGGGGGCAGCCTAAAGCGCTGACCAAACCATGCAGTGCTGGTAAGAGAGGAGCTCAGAGAGACTCAGTCTTCCCCATTTCTGCGGCCGGCGTTTTTTTGTGTTTTTTTTTTCACTGAACCCTGTTCATAGGACAATTCGGATACAGACACTCACCCGTGCTGAGGAGCGGGAGAAGGTGCGGACGAGTGGAATCTGGGGAGAGGCTGGGGAGAGAAGGGGGTCCAGGAGAGGTGGCAGCAAGTTGAGTGCTGAGTCACACCTGAGCCCAGGACCTGGGCAGCCATTTTCTCCTGAAAATATAACCCCTCCCTCCAGTCTCCAGGCAAGGAATACAGCCACATCCACATTCCACCCTGAATGGTACGAAGGATTAAAAAAATCTGATTAGTCCCTAGGAGTTAACAGGGTCTGGCCTATAGAGAGGCCTTCAGTCCCAGCAACAGAAAAAAAAAACAGACATTGCAGAAAACTGGGATCTTAAGCCAGCCAAAGGAATAAAATTTCAATTTTTCATTTTTATTTTTTTATTATTATTTTGTTAGCTCTTTTTTTCTTTATCCTTTGTTTTCCTTTTTTTGTCTGTTGCTCTATTTTTTTTGCTTTTTTTTGTTTTCCTTTTTTGTTTGTTGCTTTATTTTCTACTTCTTTTCACATTATTTTTTCATCATTCAATTTTATTTTATTTTTACTTGCTACTTTCTATTTTTATACCATTTTTTTAAATCAATTTTTTTGTAAATATATTATTTTGTTCTCGTTCTGTCTCTTCTTATCCACTCATCCCTTTTTTACTTCCTCTATACTGAATTGAGGTCCTCCCCATATTTATCCAATTCTTAACCTTATTTCCTGTATATCATCTCAGCCTCTACAGATTCTGCCCCCACCCTCTTTACTGGGTGTTTCGTATTTGTATTTGTTTGGTTTATCTACTGGTTCTGTGGTGTTTTCTCCATATGTGTGTGTGTGTGTGTGTGTGTGTATATATATATATATACACACACACACACATACATACATACATACATATATATATTCTCCTTTTTCTTTTCTCTCCTATCATTTTTTCTCTCTCGCAGATATCATTTGTGCTCTCGTTTCTCTCCCCTAATTCTCTTTTCTCAGGTGGTCACTTATATTGGGGTTATCAGTGTCGTGAGTACATTCATGCTTTGCTCCCTTTGGGTCATGTCTTGTTAAGGTGAATTTTATCCTGTCTGGCTAAAGTGCTAGAGAGCAAGCCACATAACCTGGAGAGGAAACTTCATTAATAAACGGGTCAATTACACCCTAGACCCAGCTACAGAGGCAGAAAGAAGGCCTCAGGGAGGGAGCAAAAGAGGAGTGTGTGGTTGTGTGTGTGGGGTGTGTGTGTGGGGTGTGTGTGTGTGTGTGTGTGAATGAGGCACAGTTAGATCCCGCAGGACCTTCGGGGACAGGCTAACCGGGCTAGCCTAACTAGGCAGCCTCTGCTACCATTGCAAACAGTATCAGAAGGCCAGCTCTTCTTCAGAGGCCTCACCTTTTGAAGGGGAGAGCTGATGTAACTGAGGGCCCAGCCTCACCTCCACCCAGGGTGCCCTCAGGTAACACCTAGGACTCTACAGCCACCCCTGACAGGGACCTGCTACCTCGGCTGTGGTCCCACGGTCACTGAGTCTCCAGCCACCTCGGGCACAGGCTCCTGTGAGTTCTGAAGCATGCTCCCCTCTGACCAGCCCAACGCTTTAGTCCAGGGCACTGCAACCACGTCAGCAGAAGACACATGAGCAGCATGCTCTAGTCCAAGGAGCATCAGCCCCGCGAGCAGCCTGCCCCAGGCCTAAGAGCAGCAGCCTCATGTGGCCTGCCCCTGTCCAAGGAGCAGCAGCTGTGTCAGTAGCCTGCTCCCCCGTCCGAGGAGCAGCAACCACGCAAGCAGCCCGACCCGTCCGAGGAGCAGCAGCCACATGAGCAGTCTGCCTAGGTCTGAGGAGTGGCAGCCCTGCGCAGCCCGCCCCCATCCGAGGAGCAGCAGCTGCGCACAGCCCACCCCCTGCACCAGTCTGAGGAGCAGCAGCTGCGCAAGCATCTTGCCCTCATCCAAGCAGCAGCAGCCACACGAGCAGCCTGCCCAACCCGAGGAGCAGCAGCTATGTGAGCAGCCCGTACCAGGAGCAGCAGAAAGCAGTTCTGCGAGCAGCCCCTCCCCATTCGAGGAGCAGAAGCAGCCCACCCCGGTCCAAGGAGCAGCAGCCACACAAGCAGATCGTCCATGTCCGAGGAGCGGCAGCCCTGCGCAGCATGCACCGGTCCAAGGAGCAGAGCCACACACAACCTGCACCTGTTTGACGAGCAGCAGCCGGGTGAGTGGCCCGTCCCCGTCTGAGGAGGAGCAGCCACGCGTGCAGCTCACTCCTGCCCGAAGAGCAGCAGCCGAGCGAGCAGCCCACTACCGTCCGAGGAGCAGCAGACTTGCAATCAACCTGCCCATGTCCAAGGAGCAGTAGCCCCACAAGCAGCCCACCACATCAGAGGAACAACAGCAGCGTGCAGTCAGCCCCCATCCAAGGAACAGCAGCCACGTGAGCTGTCCGCCCCAGTTCAAGGAGTAGCAGCTGCGTGTGTAGCCCACCCTCATCCAAGGAACAGCAGCCTTGTGATCAGCACACCCTCTGTCTGAGGAACAGCAGCTGTGTGAGAAGCCTCCCCCACCAGCCAGAGGAGCCATCACAGCTGTAACAGCACCCACCAGAGGAGCTGCAGCCAACTAAGGAGCAGCTGCTACCAGAACCACCTGAGGAGCAACTGCAGCCCGAGGAGCCACTGTCACCTAAGGAGCAGCCCCTGAATGACTCAACATGTAGATCTGTCAGTGATATCAAACATGGGTAGACAAAGAAACCCCCAAAGGAAAGAAAAGGAGGACTCACCAGAAAAGCAGCTAACTGAAACAGAGGCATGCAACATGTCAGAAAAAGAATTCAGATTAAGGATGCTAGAGTGCATAAACCGGATGGAGGAAAAAATCAACAATTTATGCAAGAATCAAGAAGAAATGGATGAAAAAAATCAACAACTTATGTAAGAATCAAGAAGAAATGGATGAAAAACTCAATAACTTATGTAAGAATCAAGAAAAAATGAAGAGTGATATAGCTGCAATAAAAAACACCATTGAAAGTTTCAACAGTAGAGTAGGAGAAGCAGAGGACCGAATTAGTGAATTAGAAAATTAGGGAAGCAAAACACACCCAAACTGAACTGCAATTAGCGAGAAAAAAATTAAAAGACAGGAGGAGAGCCTAAGGGAGCTATGGGACAACATGAAACGAACCAACATACAAATAATAGGGGTGCCAGAACAACAGGAAGAGGAACAAGGGTTAGAAAACCTATTTGAAGAAATAATGTCAGAAAACTTCCCTGAAGTGGGGAAGAAATAAGTCACACAAGCACAGAGAGTCCCAAACAAGATGAACCCAAAAAGACCCACACCAAGACAAATCATAATTACCATGGCAAATGTTCAGGACAAAGAGAGAATCTTAAAGGCTGCAAGAGAGAGGCAGAAAGTTACATACTAGGGACCTTCCATTAGATTATCAAATGATTTCTCAACAGAAACACATCAGGCCAGAAAAGAATGGACGAAAATTTACAAAGTGATGCAAAGCAAGGGACTGAATCCAAGAATACTCTATCCAGCAAGGCTATCATTCAAAATTGAAAGGGAAATAAGAAGCTTCACAGACAAAAAAAGGCTAAGGGAGTTTATCACCATCAAGCCAGCAATGCAAGAAATGCTAAAGAGACTGGTGTAAAAAGAAGAAATAAAAAGCTAAGAAAGAAAACAGGCACAAAAAATAGAAATAGCTACAAACAAGTACCTTTCAATAATAACTTTAAATGTAAATGGACTAAATGCTCCAATCAAAAGACATTGAGTGGCTGAATGGATAAAAAAACATGACCCATATATTTGCTGTCTACAAGAGACCCACCTCAGCATAAGGGACTCACACAGACTGAAAGTGAAAGAATGGAAAAATATCTTTCAGGCAAATGGAAATGAAAAAAAGGCTGGGGTAGCAATACTTACATCTGACAAAATAGACCTCAAAGTGAAGGCCATAACAAGAGATAAGGAAAGCCACTTCATAATACTAAAGGGATCGATACAACAAAAGGATATAACCCTGATAAACATATATGCACCCAATGCAGGAGCACCCAAATACATAAAAAAACTCCTGGAAGATATCAAGAGAGAGATCGACAATAATACAATCATAGTAGGGGACTTTAATACACCACTGACATCACTGGATAAATCCTCTAGACAAAATATCAGCAAAGAAACAGCAAACCTAAACGACTCACTAGATCAGATGAACTTCATTGACATCTTCAGAACATTTCACCCCAAAGTCATGGAATATACGTTCTTCTCAAGTGCACATGGGACATTTTCAAAGATAGACCACATACTGGGTCACAAGCAAAGTCTCCCCAAATTCAAGAACAATGAAATCATACCAAGCATCTTCTCAGACCACAATGGCATAATATTAGAAATAAACTACAATAAAAACAACCCAAAATACTCAAACACTTGGAAGCTGAATAGCATGTTATTAAATATTGATCGGGTTACCAATGACATCAAAGAAGAAATTTAAAAAATCCTGGACACTAATGACAATGAAAACACAACAATCTAAAACCTATGGGACACAATGAAAGCAGTCCTGAGAGGGAAGTTTATAGCTCTACAGGCCTACCTCAAAAAACAAGAAAAAATGGTAGTAAATCATCTAACTCTACATCTCAAAGAATTAGAAAGAGAGCAACAAGAAAAGCCCAGAGTGAGCAGAAGGAAGGAGATAATAAAGATTACAGCAGAAATAAATGACATAGACACCAAAAAAACAATACATAAGATCAATGAAACTAAGAGCTGGTTCTTTAAAAGGATAAACAAGATTGATGAACCTCTAAGCCAGGCTCACCAAGAAGCAAAGAGAGAGGACCCAAATAAACAAAATCAGAAATGATAGAGGCGAAATAACAACAGACCCCACAGAAATACAAATGATTGTTAAAAAATACTATGAACAACTCTACTCCAACAAACCAGACAACCTGGAGGAAATGGACATATTCCTAGAAAAATACAACATTCCAAAACTCAATCAGGAAGAATCTAAAAATCTCAATAGGCCAATAACTATGGAAGAAACTGAAGCAGTCATCAAAAAGCTTCCAGCAAACAAAAGCCCAGGACCAGACGGCTTCACACGGGAGTTTTACCAAACATTCAAGGAAGAACTAAAACCTATCCTCCTCAGACTACTACAAAAAATTCAAGAGGAATGAACACTTCCAAGCTCATTCTATGAAGCCAGCATCACCCTAATACCAAAACTAGGTAAAGACAACACAATGAAAAAGAATTACAGGCCAATATCCCTCATGAACATAGATGCCAAAATCCTCAACAAAATCTTAGCAAATCGGATCCAGCAGTACATCAGAAAGATCATACACCATGACCAAGTAGGATTTATCCCAGGGATGCAAGGATGGTACAATATCCACAAATCAATAAACGTGATACATCACATAAACAAACTGAAAGAAAAAAACCACATAGTCATATCAATTGATGCAGAAAAAGCATTTGACAAAATCCAACACCCATTTTTAATAAAAACTCTCAGCAAGGTTGGAATAGAAGGATCATACCTCAACATAATAAAAGCCATATATGACAAACCCACAGCCAACATCATACTCAATGGACAAAAACTAAAACCATTTCCCCTAAGAACAGGAACAAGACAGGGATGCTCACTCTCACCATTCCTGTTCGACATAGTACTGGAAGTACTAGCCATTGCGATCAGACAAAAAGAAGAAATAAAAGGCATCCAAATTGGAAAAGATGTAAAACTGTCCTTATTCGCAGATGACATGATATTGTACATAAAAAAAACCCTAAAGACTCCTTCAAAAAACTATTAGACTTAATAAATGAATTTGGCAATGTAGCAGGATACAAAATTAACGCCAAGAAATCTATGGCATTTCTATCCACCAATAGTGAACTTACAGAAAGAGAGTCTAAAAAAGCAATCCCATTTACCATCGCACCAAAAAAATTAAGATACCTAGGAATAAACTTAACTAAAGAGGTAAAAGACCTCTACTCAGAAAACTACAGGACGTTGAAAAAAGAGATAGAGGAAGACATAAACAGATGGAAGAACATACCATGTTCTTGGATTGGTAGAATCAACATCATTAAAATGTCCATACTACCCAAAGCAATCTATAAATTCAACGCATTTCCCATTAAAATACCAACGGCATATTTCACAGACCTAGAATGAACTCTCCAAAAATTCATCTGGAATAAAAAAAGACCCCGAATAGCTGCAGCGATCCTGAGAAAGAAGAAGATCTCAATACCAGATATCAAGCTGTATTACAAAGCCACTGTTCTCATAACTGCCTGGTACTGGCACAAGAACAGACATATAAATCAATGGAATAGAAGAGAGAGCCCAGAAATCGACCCGAACCAATATGCTCAATTAATATTTGGCAAAGAAGGCAAGAACATACAATGGAGTCAAGACAGTCTCTTCAATAAATGGTGTTGGGAAAATTGGACCGATACATGCAAAAAAATGAAACTAGACCACCAACTTACACCATACACAAAAATAAACTCAAAACGGATAAAGGACTTAAATGTAAGACGGGAAACCATAAAAACACTAGAGGAATCCAAAGACAACAAAATCTCAGACATATGCCAAAGCAATTTCTTCACTGATACAGCTCCTAGGGCACTTGAAACTAAAGAGAAAATGAACAAATGGGACTACATCAAAATAAAAAGCTTCTGCACAGCAAAAGAAACCATCAACAAAACAACAAGAAAGCCCACTGCATGGGAGAATATATTTGCCAATTTTATCACCGATAAGGGTTTAATCTCCAACATTTATAGGGAACTCATACAACTTAACAAAAGGAAGATGAACAATCCAATCAAAAAATGGGCAAAGGACCTAAATAGACACTTTTCAAAAGAGGACGTTCAGAAAGCCAAGAGACATATGAAAACATGCTCAAAGTCACTAATCATATGAGAGATGCAAATCAAAACAACAATGAGGTACCATCTCACACCTGTCAGAATGGCTATCATCAACAAATCAACAAACGACAAGTGCTGGAGAGGATGTGGAGAAAAGGGAACACTCGTGCACTGCTGGTGAGAATGCAGACTGGTGCAGCAACTATGAAAGACAGTATGGAGTTTTCTCAAAAAGTTAAAAATGGAGCTCCCATTTGACCCAGTGATCCCACTTCTAGGAATATATCCCAAGAAAACAGAAACACCAATCAGAAAGGATATATGCACCCCTATGTTCATAGCAGCACAATTTACCATAGTTAAGATCTGAAAACAGCCAAAGTGCCCATCAGCAGATGAATGGATTAGAAAATTGTGGTACATCTACACCAGTGATGGCGAACCTATGACTTTTCTTTGTTAAATGGCATTTAAATATCCTCCTATCTAATAAAAGAGAAACATGCAAATTGACCATACCCCCGAACGCTTCCCATTGGCTAATCAGCAGGATATGCAAATTAACTGCCAACCAAGATGGCGGCCAGCAGCCAGGCAGCTGAAGCGAACAGGAGGCTTGCCTGCTCCAGTGACGGAGGAAGCCAAGGTTCCCCGCCTGCCGCTGCTGGGCTCTGAGCTCGCACTCTAAGCAACTATGTTGCAAATATAGTAGCTAAACAAGCTCCAGATAGCTGCTTTCAGCCGGCAGCGGGCTCAGAGCTTAGAGCGGCAGTGATGGCAACAGAGTTTCAATTATAGAAGCTAAACAAAGCCCAGATATCTGCTTTCAGCAGCCGAGGCTTCAAGCTGGAGCCGGCCTCAGAGCTAAAGCTGGCTCTCAGCTTCAGTGACAGCCATAGAAAGTAAATAAATCCAAGAATAAAAAAAAAAGAAAAGAAAAAAAGGGGAGGCCGGGAGCTTCAGTCACCCGCCAGCCTGACAATGGCCCTCAGCCTCTCTTCCAGACTGGCCAGGCACCCCAGTGGGGACCCCCAACCTAAAGGGGGTACGGGTAGCCTAAAAACAGTCATCAGCCCGTCATCCAGGCTGACCAGGCACCCAAGCGGGACCCCCACCCTGATCCGGGACACCCTTCAGGGCAAACCAGCCGGCCCCCACCCGTGCACCAGGCCTCTATCCTATACTACAGGCAGAGCGGGACAGCGCGAGCTGCCATCTGGGCCCCATGTGCAGCCCTGGGCATTGGGGCATAAGCCCTGCCCCCAGCTGGGACCCCTATGTGCCACCTGAGCCCCCAGCCGGGACCCCCGTGCCACCTAAGCCCCGCACTGCTAAGCCCCGCCCCAAGCTGGGACCCTATGACTATTGGAGAGTAGGAAAGTACCGCTGGGCCCTGGGTTGCTGTGGTGATCCGGCCATCGGTAATTAGAAAAGTGCGGCCTGTAGGCAGCCCCCAGCTGCGCCTGATCCAGGAGCAGGAAAGCCTGGCCTGAGGGCAGCCCCAAGCTGGGCCTGCTCCCTGGTCGCCATGGAGACCTGGAAGCGGGAAAGCCCGGCCTGTGGGCAGCCCCCAGCTGGGCCTGCTCCCCCGTCGCCATGGCAATCCTGAAGCAGGAAAGCCCGGCTTGCAAGCAGCACCCCCATCCTGGCCATAGCTCAAGGGAGAGTACAACATGCAACGGAGGCCAGGAGCCTGAGAGGTCAACACAGAGGGGCTCCTGCTCCAAGCCTCCATGGTGTGGCTGGGGGCAGGCCCCCAGCAGACACACACAGTGCCTGCTCTGAGCCTCCAATGTGACTGGGGGCAGACCCCCAGTGGGGACGGACGGACACACACACACACACACACACACACACACACGGGACGCCTGCTCTGAGCCTCTGCTGCCAGACTGTGGCCATCAGTAGGACATCCACTGAGGGCTCCCGGACTGTGAGAGGGGCAGTCTGGGCTGAGGGAACCCCTATCCCCCAGTGCACGAATTTCGTGCACCGGGCCTCTAGTATAAAATAAATATCAAAAATTTAAGTCTTTGTTTTACTATGGTTGCAAATATCAAAACGTTTTTATATGTGACAGGGCACCAGAGTTAAGTTAGGGGTTTTCAAAATGCTGACACACCGAGCTCAAAAGGTTCGCCATCACTGATCTACACGATGGAATACTATGCTGCTGTAAAAAAGAAGGAATTCTTACCATTTGCAACAGCATGGATGGAACTGGAGAGCATTATGCTAAGTGAAATAAGCCAGTCAATGAAAGAAAAATACCACATGATCTCACTCATTTACGGATAATTAAGACCATTATAAACTGATGAACAAAAATAGATACAGAGGCAGAGCAACATCGAACAGACTGTCAAACTACAGCGGGAAGGCCAGGGAGGGTTGTGGGGGTGGGTAAGAGATCAACCGAAGGACTTGTATGCATGCATATAAGCATAACCAATGGACACAAGACACTGAGGGGTAGAGGAGGCTAGGGGAAGGTCAAGGGGAAAAAAAAGGAGACATATATAATACTCTTTGTAATACTTTAAGCAATGAAACAATTTTTAAAAAAAGGGTAATATGCTAATTAGACTGGGAGACCTTCCGGACGTCCTTCCGGAAAAAGCCATGGTGGCTGGGCTGAGGCAGAGGTGGTTAGGGGCAATCAGGCCGGCCGGGTGGGCAGTTGGGGCGAGCAGGATGGCCCGGGGGGGGGGGGGGGGAGTGTTGGGGGGTGATCAAGCCAGCAGGCAGAGTGGTTAGGGGTGATCAGGCAGGCAGGCAGGTGAGTGGTTAGGAGCCAGTGGTCCCGGCTTGCGAGAGAGACATCCCCCGAGGGGTCCCAGATTGAAGAGCATGCAGGCCGGGCTGAGGGACACCCCCTCGTGCACGAATTTCATGCACCAGGCCAAAAGTAAATCTAACAATGAAAAAATGTCAGACAACTCCAAAACAAGGAATCTATATATATATATATAAGCCTAAGCGACCGAACGACTAGTTGCTATGACGTGCACTGACCACCAGGGGGCAGACGCTCAACGCAGGAGCTGACCCCTGGTGGTCACTGTGTTCCCACAGCCAACCTCCCACAGCCAGCCAACCTCCCGCAGTCCCTCCCCCGAGCCGGCCAGCCCCAATCAGTCCCAATCGCCAGCCAGGCCAAGGGACCCCAACTGTGCATGAATTCATGCACTGGGCCTCTAGTATTTAATAATCTCATTTCACAGACAACATGTGATAGAGTTCACAAAATTCTTGGTGTTTGTTTCTCAGCATTTGGAATCAAACAGAAATGGTTAGCCTCTTCTTTTGACAGGTACCATCAATCAAGAATAAGTACAAGCAGGTAATCCTGACCCTGCAGATCCATAGGGGAGAGCCCTGATCTGAAGTTTGCAGATCTGGATCCAAACACTGCTTCACCATGAATTTAGCAACTGAGCAAGTACCCTCAGTTCTCTAAACTCCTGTACCCACATTTATAAAATGAAGATGACATACCTTAAAAAAAAAACCAAAAGAATAATTATAACCATCTTAAGTCACAGTAACAAACATGCAAAGTAAAGGTGTTGAAAAAATAGCTAGAACCTTAATTTCAACTCCTTAAATTCATCATCAGTTTCATAGATCTTCCAAACATTGGAATAGTCATAGCTGTTTTTAAGACAACTAATATTGAAGTCAGCTCTGCTTTTTGGTTGGTATGTTTTTTCCTCTAAAAAGTCTAAAAAGTTTTACAAAAACAAAACCTTTTTTATTAAAGAGGACTAAAAAAAAAAGATCACAGCTGCTGCCACACACGTTACTTACAATGCGGGGCGCTGGGCTAGGCCACTAACACAACGAGCCCACTTAGATTCTCTCCTCACAAAGTGCTGACAGTTTCTAAGAATGGAAGCAGATCTTAAGGAAAGGTTCATACAAATTGTAATTTAATTACAATCATGATAAGTATTACAAAGGAAATTTAAATGGGGTATAGATAATAACTCCATGAAGGTGTGTAAGTTTAAGTAAAAAGACATTATTGTGCAAAATCTCAATATACTCAGAAGACAGAAAGACAAACGGCTGTGTTCCAGTTAAAAGGCTCCTTAAAAATATTCAGTCTGAAGGCTTATATTAAACCTTATAAAAACATAATTCTATTTATATTTTATATATCCTAGCATAAGTTTCTATGTTTAAGTCCATTTTGATGTTTTGCTTTTTCCCCCTTCACATGAGAATATTTTTTCTACTGCTTTTCAGAGAGAGTGGAAAGGAGGAAAGTGGGAGGAGGGGGGGGGGCGGGGGTTGGGGGACAAGGAAGTGAGAGAAACACATCGAGTGGTTGCCTCCCACAAGTGCCCTTGACTGGAAATTGAACCCAAGACTCTTCGTCGCAAGGGACGATGCTCTAACCACTTAGCAAAACCAGCCAGGGCAATTTTGATGTTTTAAAAATTATTCATTTCCCTATAAGACACACATCCTATATAATAAAAGCCTAATATGCAAATCAACCTAATGGCAGGACAATTGGTCGCTATGACGAATGCTGACCACCAGGGGGCAGATGCTCAACTCAGGAGCTGCCCCCTGGTGGTCAGTGCCCATTCAGACAGAAGCCGGGCTCACGGCTGGCAAGCACAGCGTTGGTGGCAGGAGCCTCTCCCACTCTGCGGCAGTGCTAAGGAGCAGCAAGCAGGCGGGCAGTAAGGAGCGAGGGGTCCCGGACTGCAAGAGGGATGTGAACATCTCCCGAGGGCTCCCGGACTGCACAAGGGCGCAGGCCAGGCTGAGGGACCGCCCCCCCCCCCACCACTCCCCGTGCACGAATGTCATGCACCGGGCCTCTAATAAATAATAAAAAGTAAAGTATTTTAAAAAGTAAAACCCTTACCAGGACTTAAGTCAAAGGCTCAATGAACACTTAAAATAATTAAAGCACATTATATATTTCTTTTAAAAAGCAGACAAGACTAATAACATCAAATAATGTAGAGATGGTTAAAAATATACTTTTATTGATAACATGCAAAAGATATATTGATTTTTCAAGTATGGAAACTCTAATAAATGGGTCAATTACTTGGTTTTTGCAAAGACATAAAAATAACATAGGTTAGGAAACTACAAAAGCAAAGCACTAAAACAGGTCATAGTTTTCTAGTAAAAAGTTGGCCCCATAAGTAACAGACACCAAAATTGTCAAAATATGCTTAAGAAAATGTGTCAAAAATGTATCTCAAATCTCACTAAGCAATTATGATTCTCATGTGAAGATAATAAATAGCAAACTTACAGTGTTCAAATCAATAAGATTCAAAAGTAAAAAACATATCATGAGACTTATCTCCATTTTTCCCATTTCTTTGAGGTTTATCTACATCTAATTTTTGAATATATAAATCTATTCACTTAATGATTTAAATAACAGCATCCTACATTAGCATGCTCTATTCTCCCTAGTCACTTTCAAACAACTTTCCCTGCTTCATGCAGTCATAGAATTTTCAACAATATAGAGAGCCACACCTCAATTTTTTTGGAAAAAGGTCCATATTTACACACGGAAGTTTTAAAGAACTAAAGCCTATGATGGTGCCTGACAATGACATGTGATTTAAAAAAGTGAAAAATTCACAAATCCCAGGCTCCGCTTCTCTTGCCCCTTCCCAAAACCACCTTTAAGAGAAATAACAAACCAAACAAGGTATGAGTCATTTAATCACCCCATATTTATTCAGAATCTAATTATGTTTGAGGTATGCAGCATGTGTGATAGCAGCTAAGAGAAAAGGACGTGACTGGCGCTCCGGCACAGTGTAACTGACCTCCACTCTCCCCAGGAATAGGCTAAAACCTACCTGCCAGGTTATTTTAAAGATCCACGATATTGACACAGTACTTAGCATATGAGAGGTAAACAATCGGTAGCTAATGTAAATATTTTAAATCAAATCAGAAATAGAGAACAAATACTTGGGAAGAAAAATAACAGTACAAAGTGGCATTATAAGCCCTACAGAAGCACAGAAAAGGAAGAAATAACCAAGAGCCCAGATGAAAGTAAAGAGGCTTCCTGGAGAAAGTAAGACTTAGATTGAACCTACCAAGAAGATCTAGACAAGAAGCGGGGAGGCGGGGATTAATAGAAGCACAGACAAGACTGGAGAATTAGGACCACAACACAGAAAGCCAAATCCACTATCATACTATTGAGCAAAAATATGTAAATTACTTAAAACTCAAGAGCTAAAGAGAATAAAACCTGTATGAACAGCACAAAACAGAACATCAAGTCCCAATGTCCAACCACAAATTTTTATAAGCTGTAGCTTTTCTTTTTGGAAAAAGTATGTTGGGACAAATAGTCTGTTTAGAAAATATGACACCTTCTCCCAAAGTACTAAAAAGATTGATACAAATGTGACCCTATTTTCTCTGATATAATCTGATTACTAATGATAGTGGCTTTCTCCAGAAAGTATTATACAAATTGATGAACAGTAATACAAATGAGGAAAACATTAAAACTTTTTAATGGACTGATAATGTTTAACAGAGGTATAAATTTACAAATAATGCTTAAGCTTCTTAAATCCTCATTCAAATTTTAATAACCAAAATTTTTTAAAGGCTTATATTCTAACTACATCTGAACTGGAGAAAATTAACATAAAATGATCAAATTAACACTAAGAATGTGGCACTGAGATTTTTATGTTTATGTGAAAAACCTTTTTAAGATCTTCATTTATCTAAGAACAGCAAGGAAACAGAACAAAGGAAATACTGTAACTGCCATGGAGACATTTTATCATCAAGTTTCTGAAACATACGAACAGCCCATGTCATTTTATGCCAAGAAAGTTATTTTTTCTCAAAATAAAATTTAAAAAGCTTTCTAAATTTAATTCGCTGTATTAATTTGAGTTAAATTTATGTTTAAGTGCAATATTAAAATGTAACTTTTTATAAATACTTAAGTTAAAATAGTTCTCTTTTGGGGGCCCTCTCAGGGAAAATGTCTGTCTCTTGCTCCCTAAGCAGGGCAGCATGAGACACTGGAGAATGCAGACTCTGGCCATGCCAGCTAGGCTCCAAGCCTGAAATGCAGGGTAGGCTCTGCAACAAAGAATGTGTAACCTGATCACTTGCCTTCTCTCCTCCTCCATGGCAACATTTAGAAAGCAATTTAACCTCTCAAAATGGCATTTTAGTACTGCTTAAGGTCACTATGCTAATCCACAACCCGCCCAACTCCAAATCTTGCCACTTGACCACTACAACAGTCCATACACTTACCAAAATTTATCAAAACAAAATGAATAGTTTAATGTTATGTAACTGATTGAAGCCAACTGTGGTTAGCAGAATAATGCTCCTCTCAAAGGCACCCATGCCCTAACCCCTGGAACAGGGGACTATGTTACTCTGCATGGCAAAAGGTGTGGAGAGCGGCTAACAGCATTTGGACAGGATCAAGCCTCGGACTGATGAGAGGGCACGGTCCTCTTGTGGCAAAGCCACATACAAGTTCCAGCTTGGAGGGTAAAGCCTTCCCAGGACAATTATAGCCAAAGGCTATGGTTGTATATAAGCTTGACCTTATAGTCTGACCTTGTAGCCATCCCTAGGTAGCTGAGGGATGTGGGCCGCAGGAGGTGCAGCAAGTGCTGCCAAAACAAAGCTTGATAGAGTGCAGAGAATTGCAACAACAGGAAAGAAGTAGATTTGAAACTTGTAAGAACATTGTAAACATCTTGACCATTCTCTTATTTTGCTTTGTGTGATCTGACTACAAAATATAAAGATTCAGCTTACAGGCTGTGTCACTGTGTCCTCATCCAGGTGCAGTGATCCACCTGGCCCCAACTATATTCTCTTGTCAGTTTTCTTTAATCCTTGACCAACCCTCCTCAAGGTTCACCACTGACCCTGCTGGACGAGGTTCAAAAAGGGACTTTGCAGATATAATTAAGGTTACAAGTCTTTCAATGGGGAGACTATCCTGTTGGGCTGAATCTAATCACATGAGATCTTAAAAGCAAAGAACTCTCCTAGCTGTGGTTAGAAAGAGGAAAAAAAAAATGGCAAAGGGTCAGAGAGATGAGACCTTGTTGGCTCTGAAGAAAAGGAGGAAGGAGGCTATGAGCCAAGGATTGTGGTTGGCCTCTAGAATCCAGAAAAAGGCTAAGAATCAAATTCTCCCCTAGAGCCTCCAGAATAGAAATGCAGTTCCGCTGATACCTGATGAAATCTGTTGGACTTCTGACCTACTGACCTGTAAGGTAATAAAGTCTGTGCTGTTCAAACCACAAACTCAGTAGTTTGAACAGCACAAATTTATCTTACAGCATCAATAGGAAACTACTACACCAACCATACATATAATTGACTACCATAGACTGAATGTTTGTGTCCCTCCAAAAGTCATGTTAAATCCTGATGCCCAAGGTGATGATTTGGAAGTGGAGCTTTTGGGAGGAGACGGATTAGGTTACCAGAGTGGAGCCCTTATGAATGGGACTGGAACCTTCATTAAAGAGATGCAGAAGAGCTCCCTTGCTCCTTCTGCCCTGTGAGAATACAGTGAACAGACACCATCTGTGAACCAGGAAGCAGACACTTACCAGACACCTAATCAGTCAGCATCCTGATCTTGGGCTTTTCAGACTCCAGAGTGTGAGAAGTAAACTTCTGTTGTTTATAAACCACCTAGTTTATGGTATGTTGTAACATAAGCCTGAATGGACTAAGAGAATTGACTATTCTATATATTTTAAATTAACTGAAAACTGTCTTACAAAACAAACAACAATCTGTCAGTGAGCAAATGTATTATCAGAAATCCTTGCCCTAGCCAGTGTGGCTCAGTTGCTAGAGCATAAGCCTGCAGACTGAAGGGTCTGGGGTTCGATTCTGGTCGAGGGTATGTACCTCAGTTGCAGGCTTCACCCCCAGCCCTGGTCAGGGTGCATGCAAGAGGGAACCAATGTGTCCCTCTCACATCGATGTTTCTCTTTCTGTGTCTCTCCTCCTCCCTTCCATTCTCTCTAAAATCAATAGAAAAAATACCCTCGGGTGAAGATTAAAAAAAAGAGAAAGAAGAAAAAGAAAAGAAACCCTGCCCCATGTATAGATGAAATAAAAACACAGGTACCTGTCACTATACACCTGGATGTGCTTTTGTTGCTAATGACATTCTGGCCCAATAGCACCTTTTAACTCTTCTTCCTCCTTTCCCAGCAAGTGAAATGTAAATACAAAATTCTGAAATCCCAAAACACAGATCCAACTGACTTTCTTTTGCCTTGTCCAAACTAGCATGCGTGCAGATGCAAAAGTCAAGGGAGCATCAAAGGACACAGAATAACTGGGGAAGAAACTGCAGTGGTGACCAAAAAAGAATGGGATCAATCCAACAGAAGCAGCTGAAGGGTTTTCAGAAAGAAGGCAGCAGGCTACTGAAGAGGGTCTGGAGTACTGAATATAACTCAAAGAGTATTTGCTAGACATAGTAATGAATGTTAGTCCTTGACTTAGTGCCATCACCATCCCATTTTACAAATGGGTACACTGAACACAGACCATTATGTAACTTAGCAAAGTCACACACCTAACAAGTGGCCAAGACAAGGATTCAAATGCACTTATTTGGGCTTCAGAGCTAGTGCAATTAACCAGTAAATTATGTTGCTCTCCAGAGTGTGAGCATCTTGTTTAACCCCTTTATGCAAAACAGAAATAATTTCTACCTCAAAGATTTGAGGAAGATTAAAGAGAACATGTGTAAAGCACTCTTAAAAGTGCTTGGTATATTATATAGTAACTAGAGGCCCGATGCACAAAATTCGTACACAGGTACGGTCTCTATGCCTGGCTGCGATCAGGGCAGATGTAGGGTGACCGGCGGGGTGATGGGGGGCCCCCCGCTGGCAACCACCTTGGCTGGCTGGGGCCTGTGGGCAGCTCCTACGTTGAATGTCTGACCCCTGGTGGTCAGTGCGCGTCATAGCAACTGGTCGTGCGACCGGTCATTCCACCGGTCATTTCGCCATTCGGTCTATTTGCATATTAGGCTCTTATTATATAGGGTCATTCAATAAATGCTAGTGACTAGTACTAAGTGCCAGGTGCTATGCTAAACATTTTCCTATCTGATCTTATTTAATTTTCACCACAGTCCAGGGAGAAATTTTTTTGTTTCTGGTTATGGGAAAACTGCTTAGAGAGGTTAAGGTAACACAACCAATAAGTGACAGACAATTCTAACTTGGGACTTACCTCACTACTGGTCACTAGTGTTTCTGGCTCCAGTATCCCCAAATATAATTGTGAAAACCTACATAATCCCTCACATATTTTTAAGTTAACATCTAAAATTTTTCACAAGTTGGATAACTGCAAAGAACATGATTTTTGGCATATTGTAAATATCAACATTTTAACAAAATCAGTAGCATGACTCATCTGTTCAAGAGAATACAAACACTGGGATCTGACATCCACCATGATCCATTTTAAAACAATTTCACATAGTTGTTTTTCTCCTGAGCTCCTCTTATCATTCCATTTGCCCTGTATGTCATATTTTTATGTCTATTATTAATCACTCAGTCATACATGTCTGCAGTTTAAATAGAAATCTTTTAACAATTACCTTTGACCATAAGTAAGCTTCTAAGTGTTTAAAAATTTGGGATTCAATTATCATTATTATTCATATATACAATTGATTTAAATGACATATGAAAGATTTGACAAGTAATTAACATTAGATATAGAAATTTTACTGATAATGTGTTTGTTAATAAGATGGATGAAGGCCCTGGCTGGTTTGGCTCAGTGGAGAGAGCGTCAGCCTGCAGACTGAAGGGTCCCGGGTTCGAGTCTGGTCAACGGCACATGCCTGAGTTGCAGGCTCAATCCCTCGGAGGGGCCTGCAAGAAGCAGCCGATCAATGATTCTCTCTCATCATTGATGTTTATATCTATTTCATCCTCTCCCTCTTTGAAATCAATAAAAAATGTATTTTTTTAAAAAAAGATGGATGAGGCTTTTTAAAGTCAGTTCATTTCTCTGTTTGAATAAATATTGCTAAAATGAGATGATCAGCATATTCCCACTTTTCTCCTTTTGGTTTTTGTGTTTTGTGTTTGTTTGTTCATATAAAGAGGTAAACAGGAACAGAAGGAATTTTGGCAGTAGTGTTGCACAATTTTTAAAATTCCTTTTGCGTTTTTTATTGAAAACTCCCATAGTGATTTACCATCAAAAATATTTTTAATAACTTAGCAGCTAAAAAATTGATTATTTTTGAATACTGGAATTGAAAAACCTTTCAATTTTCTTAGAAGAAAATTGGAAACCATCAATGGATTTGTTACCCAAAGATTATAACTACTTACACTTTTCTCAATATTAAAATTTGGAATCGCCACTGCCAGGGGTCCCTGAGGTTTTGTTTGTTTGGAGAAAATAATTCACATTCCATAAAATTAAATTTTTTTAAAGTGTACAAATCAGTGGTTCCCAGCATATTCACAAACTTGTGCAACCATATCTAATTCCAGAACATTTTTATCACCGTTTAAAAAAAGAACCTAGTAATTAGCATTAGCAAACACACCCAACTCCTCCCACTCCACCTAGTTCACTAAACTAATTTCTTTCTCTATGAATTTGCCTATTCTGAGCATTTCAATAAATGAAATCATACAATATGTTGTCCTTTATGACTGCTTTCTTTCACTCAGCATGTCTTAAAAGTTCATCCATGTTGTAGCATGAGTATGTCTTTTCTTTTCATGGGTAAATATTCCATTGTATAGATAGACCATATTTTATCTCTTTATCAGTTGATGGGCACTGGGGTTACTGCCACTTCTTGGCTGTTATAAGTAACTAGAGGCCCAGTGCATGAATTTGTGCACCAGTAGGGTCCCTCGGCCTGGCCTGCAAGATTGGGCCGAAACCGGCTCTCCAACATCCCCCGAGGGGTCCCGGATTGCGAGAGGGCACAGGCCAGGCTGAGGGACCGCGGGAGGGCTCCAGGTGTGTCCGGGCCTGTTTCACGCAGTCCCAACTGGCTGGACCCCAGCAGTAAGCTAACCTACCAGTCAGGAGTGTCTGCCCCCTGGTGATCATTGCACGTCCTAGCAAGCAGTTGAGTGGCCTTAGCATATCATTAGCATATTACGCTTTGATTGGTTGAACGGCCGACCAGTTGACCAGACACTTAGCATATTAGGCTTTTATTATATACTAGCCCGGTGCACGAAATTCATGCATGGGGGTGGGGGTGAAAGGGGACGCCTCAGTCTGGCCTGCACCCTCTCCAATCCGGGACCCCTTGGGACATGTCCGACTGCCTGTTTGTGCCCGCACTTTTAACAGATGACAGCTCCATTTTTGTTTCTTTTCATGTTTAAACCCATTGGAATTAGTAGGTATTCAAAGTGTGTATACATTTTGGGGGGACACCTTGTATATCTCTAGTCAGCGGTGAAAAGAACCAACAGTGGATTTGGAACCCCCAGACAGGGAACCTCGCTCACTCCCCGCATGTCTCCCCACTTCACTTTCCACCTTCATGGGCAGCAGGAGAATCAATGTTTTCTCTCATTAACTCGGAAAAGCACGACCTGTCACCCACTGCCTGGCAGGAGTGCACTAGGACCCACGCGAGCAAGGCTCAGTCAGGGCAGCCTTTGCTCATGGGTGCCAGCACCCAAAGTGCACATTCCTCCTCTATAGTCGCCCCGACTATCCCACCGTGTCACTGAGAGGACGGAACTTCTCGCCTCCTCTGGGTTCCTAATTTTGAATGCTGACCTAAGGCACCTCAGCGAGGGCCGCCCGCGGCCACCAGGTGTGTCTGTCTCCACCTGCTCCTGCCTCAGCACCTGCATTAGCCCCACAGAGGTGATCTCGATCTCGTCGCTGCACTGGCCTCCGCGGGAACACGACATCACCACTCTGCCCTCTCAGTGTCATCTCACAGGCTCCCACCCTCAGCACCCAGAACACCCAGACACTCTCCAAAGGACATGAGCATGCCGGAGGGGAGGTGTGCACATCCTGTGGGGGACAGCGGCATGCTGGGGTTGATGGAAGTGCGGCGGAGGGGCAGGGGGAACTTGTGCGTGCCTTGGTCCAGGACAGTTGCAGGCGTGCGAGGGTGACAGCGCGGTGGGGGATGTTCACACACCAGGGGGGGAGGGGAGGATGTGTGCACCGGAGGCCTGTGGCTTTGCAGATCCGCAAACCCCTGTGGTGCGGCCAGGAGGACGTCAGTCTGGCCTGCCACGGTGGCTGTCCCTGCGATCCTGCACCTTCTGGGCCAGGAGGCGGGGCTTGGGCAGCCACTCCTCGGCACTGATGGCCTGCAGGTGCTACTTCAGCTCGGCCCCCAGGCTCCACTTGGCATGCTCACAGCTGCCACCGCAGCCATGTGAGAGTACAGGCCACCCTCCGCCGGCCCGCCTCCCCTGCCCAGAGGCTCTCCGCGCACTGCCCACAGGCCGGGAGCAGCCTGGGCGGGGCGGGACGCTGGAGCGCGCTGCTCACCTGCCCAGAGTGACCAGGGCGGGGCGGAAGCCAGGCATCTGTCCCACCACGGCCGCTCCTTGCCTCCATGCGCTGCACACCGGCCTAGAGCAGCCCCTGGGCACGCTGCCCACCCTCCTGGATCAGTCGGGGCAGGATGCCTGCCCCCAGGCGCTCGGCGCCTGTGCATGTGCTCACTGTCCACAGGCCCGCCATCTTTGTTGGGTTAATTTGCATGTTTCTTTTTTATTATATAGGAAGATGCTACTATGACCTTTCATGTACAAGTTTTGTGTTAACACATTGTGGACCAGTAGTTTTACTGCTAGCTTTACCCGGTGGCCAGATAAGTTTCTATTGAACGAATACAAAAAATGTTTTACATAAATGTTAAAAGCATGTTTTAAAATTAAATACCCATTGCATTTTGAAGTTACTTACTACATGTTCTTACAAGCTAATATCATTTTAAAGTATGATACTTTGTAAAATGCTATGTAATATGAAGCAAGAATTCTCATGATCTGTCCGCAATTTAACATATTTCTAATTCCCTTGGGTATATACCTAGGAGTGGAATTGAATGGGTCACGTGGTAACTCCATGCCTAACTTTTTGAGGTACTGCTTGTTTGTTTTCCAAAGCAGCTGCATCATTTTACATTCCCACAGCAGTGTCTGAGTGTTCTCATTTCTCCACATCCCTACAGCACTTACCTGTATTCGTATTACAGCTATCCTAGTGAGTGTGAAGTGTAATCCCATGTGGTTCTCATTAATGATACTGACCATTTATCTATCTTTTTTTAAAATATATTTTATTGATTTTTTACAGAGAGGGATAGAGTGTTAGAAACTTCGATGAGAGAGAAACATTGATCAGCTGCCTCCCGCACACTCCCCACTGTGGATGTGCCCGCAACCAAGGCACATGCCCTTGACCAGAATTGAACCCGGGACCCTTCAGTCCGCAGGCCGACGCTCTATCCACTAAGCCAAACCGGTTAGGGCAATTTATCTACCTTTTATCTATTTTATTGACCACTTGTACATCTTCTTTGGAGAAACATCTATTCAGATCCTTTGTCCATTTTTAAATTCAGGGTGTTTTATTCTGTTAGTTATTTATTCTTTTATAGAACTATACATATTTCTTTACATAGCTAGTGTTCTTTATGTATCTGGTTGTAATATTATTGAGCAAAGGACTCTCCCTTTGCTTATCAGGCATATGATTTGCAAATGTTTTCACTCATTTTGTGGCTTATCATTTCACTTTCTGATAGTGTTTTTTGATGTACATAAGTTTTTAATCATGAAGTCAAGCTTATCTATTTTTTCCTTTGATTGCTTGTACTTCTAATGTCATATCTAAGAAACCCAAGAACTTACATCTGTTTTCTTCTAAGAGTTTCATAGTTTTAACTCCTACATTTAGATCTTTGATTTGTTCTGAGTTAACCTTTATACAGTATATGGTATGAGGTAGGGTCCTACTTCATTCTTTTGCAATTGATATCCAATTGTCCCTGCACCACTGTCTTGGTATCTTGGAACTGTCTTGCTATCCTTTTTTCTCCTGAAATACTTCCACCACAGGGCAGATACATCATGGTATGAATAGGGTCAGGGGGAAGAGTTATGCCACCCATTCTTTTGTAAAATGGAAAAGGACAATAGTGGAAAGGAATGTGGGAAAGAAGAAACTACCTGAAAGATTGGTTCACAGGAAAACCAATTTTAGGAAAGAGCACATATGGAAGTTTAGGGTCTGGAAACTGATTCATTTAAAACTATCCATGTACCTGTGTACCTCCAGGAGTCTGTCTCTCCACTTTAGGCCCAAGACTAATAATGTTTAAATATTGCTCTAGGCCAGCAGTTGCCAACCTTTCGGACCTCACGTACCACGAGTGGTCCGCAGACCACCGGCTGGCGACCATTGCTCTAGACTACTGCCGCCTAAACTCTGGGGGGAAGGAGTATCACTTGTAAACAACTTTTTTATATTTCAATTGTCTGAATAATAAAATGAGACAGGCTTAGGATGAAGCTAGTGATAAGAGGAAGCCTACAGGTTTTTCACCCCACACCACTCAGCCCAATAGAAAAGTTCATTTCCATTCCCCATTTTACATGAAACATTTGATTCAATGTATGCATTAATGGAACGAAAAATTTGAAAATTTTTATTTCATTAATGCAAAAGTAATAATAAGCAAAAAAAGCACTAGGAAATTTTGCTGTGAGTCCACTAGTTTATTCATCTTATGCCTAGGGTCCTTGAAACAAACCCTAGGTAGACTAGGGATATAGTATGCCATCACTAAACGGAAAACTTAAGACCAAACCTTCAGGCCCATGGTACACCACTTACCTTTCCCCTAAAGTGCATCTGTAGTCAAATCCTTTTCCCCTGAGATTGATCCAATTTATGAGACTGTGCTATTTAGTCTATCACACAACTATGCCAGTTTAATAGATGTGTAGTGTAACCTTGGGGTTATTTCACTTCCCCATGCCTTTAATTGGGATTAAACATAGACAGTATTTTTACTTGCAATGATTTATTAAATATTTCTACCCATGTAAACTAACTGTTCATTGCCTTTTAATTCTAATCTAAGTACTTACAGACGAATTTGTATACTTTATTTTGGATTAAAAGCTTCCATCCAGTAATATATTTCATACACCACTGCTGTCTTCCACTTTAAATTTATTTTATTGGTGCCCTGTCAGTGTGGCTCAGTTGGTTGAAGCACTGTCCTGTACACTGAAAGGATGCAGGTTTGATTCCAGTCGGGGCACATGCCTAGGTTTCGGGTTCAATCTCTAGTCAGGGTGCAAAAGGGAGGAACCCGATCTATGTTTCTCTCTCTCTCTCTCTCTCTCTCTCTCTCTCGGAGGAACCCGATCTATGTTTCTGTTTCTCTCTCTCTCTCCCTCTCTCTCTCCCTCTCTCTGTCTCTCACCTCCCCTCCCCCTCCTTTTTTCCTTCCCTCCCTCCCTCCTTCCCTCTCACTTTCTCTCTCTCTGGATTCAAAGAAAAACATACCCTCCTCAGGTAAGGATGGAAAAAAAATGTTAAGAAAATTAGTTTTATTGGTTTTGACACTGTAAAAGTTATTCTTTTCTTTTTTTTTTTTTCATCATGACCTGAAGTTTTATTTGTTCTTCACACAATTAGGAAAGCAGTATTTGTTATGTAAATTTGAAGAAAGCTTGTTTAGAAAACTGTACCTTTTAGATTGACAGATTGTTATTTACATTTATTTTTACATTTCATTTTTTACTTTCCCCCCACAATAACTGAATGATGTAAAGCACATGAGATCATTTCCTATGGATTTTTGTCTGCGGACACCAAATGTGGTACCAATCTTATTCTGCTGAAATAACCAGTGTTGGAAATTCATAAACCAGCTAATATAACTTTGGAAACTTTAATAATTGTGAAAATGTGAATTGTAAAACAGGGTATAAACTTTTAGACTAACAGTTTGTGCATGTTTTCTAAAGATGATACTAAATAATAACTATACTAAATTTTAACTCCAACTCAGTTTATTCCCTACACACTAGATCCATATTTCCAACTGTGTTCCTGCAGAGAAAAACTAATGCCTGCCTTCCCAATGAGCCCCTATATGCAGGGAGTATACCTACAAAATATCTGTTTAAAAAGTTATTCTTTTCAAACTAAAATCCAAGTAGCCAAGCATTAATTCGTGACCCCTTCTTCCACTGGTGTGTTGTTCCTGGTCTATTATACAAATTGAAAATACGACTCTATTTCTATGCTCTTATTCAATTTGTCTAATTATTCCTTTATTTTATTGTATTTATTTTTAAAATATATTTTTATGGATTTCAGAGAAAGAGAGAGAGAGAGGAACATCAATGATGAGAGAGAATCATTAATTGGCTGCCTCCTGCACATCCCACACTAGGGATCGAGCCTGCAACCCCAGCACGTGCCCTTAACGGGAATCAAACCATGACCTCCTGATTCATAGGTCAACATTCAACCACTGAGCCATGCCAGCTGGGCTTCTTTCTTTTTTTTTTTTAATCCTCATTCCAGGATATGTTATTGGTTTTTAGAGAGAGAAAGAATCATTGATCACTTATCTCCTGTACACAAACCTGGACCAGGGATCAAATCCTCAACCTAGGTATGTGCCCTGACCAGGAATAGAAACTACAATATTTCCGTGTATGGAATGATGCTCCAACCAACTGAACCACATCAGCCAGGGCTAATTATTCCTTTCTTTTGTTGTTGTTTTTTTAACCCAGTATCAGTTATTCTACTTCACATGGTTGTGCTCTGAATTGAGATTATATCTTTTTTTAAAATATATATTATTGATTTTTTATAGAGAGGAAGCGAGAGGGATAAAGTTAGAAACATCGATCAACTGCCTCCTGCACACCCCCTACTGGGGTTGTGCCCACAACAAAGGTACATGCCCTTGACTGGACTCGAACCTGGGATCCTTCAGTCCACAGGCCGATGCTCTATCCACTGAGCAAAACCGGTCAGGGCTATATCTATTTTTAAAGTGTGAAACCTATAATGCAATCAGCAGATGGTGTTTTTTTTTTTTTTTTGTAATTTTTAACCCTTATATCATTCACAGGATGATAAAGATTATATTTCAACCAAATAAAAACTGATTATTCAATTAAGACTTTGAAAAACTGGCTAGCCATCTGGCTTTAAAAGAAATTGAGCTCTACCTCACTCCTTAGGCCAAAAATCATTTGTAGATTGATAAGATATTTAAAGTAGAAGAAAATAATTTTGTTTTTGTCTTTGTGGTATTCTCAGGCAAGAGAATACTACAATCTAAGCATGACACATTAAGTTAGTGAGGACAGATGGTTAAGTTCCTTTTAAGAAAAAGTACAAGCATATCAGCTGCCTATTAGACATCTAAATAGAGTGTAAATATGCATTTCTAAGAAAGGGTTCAGGGTAGAGATTAAAAGTTGGGCATTACCAATACACACATAGTTTCAAAGTTTTAAGGTCAGATAAGATCAACAAGGGAATAAGTATGGCTAAAAAAGAGGGATACGAATGAGCCCTGGAGGCACACCAGGATAAAAAAGACTGAGATGCAAACTAAGAAGAGTAGGCAGTCCTATAGTGAAGATAGTGTCTCCAGAGGACAGAATAAGTAACCATCTGGGTCAAACACTGTTCACAGGTCAAATAATTCAAGGATGAGAAAGGGAGAGTCCTGGGTAGTCTTCATAAGAGCAGTTGAGACAGAGTGCTGCGTGGGAGAGCCTAGAATGAGAGGATTCATGACAATTGGAAGAGAAAGGCTAGAAACAAAAGTATAGACACTTCTTTTGAAAAAAGAAAAGAGAAAGAGAGAAAATGGAGCAACAGTTAGAAGGGAAATTAGAGACAGCAGAGGTTTTGCTATTTAAGAAGAGAGAAGAAAGAGTATGCTGGGGTGTTCATGATAACCACCCTGCATCAGATGAGAAAGGGGGTGGAAAGATAGAGCACCACAGAGGTTGTGGCCCTGCCAGCACATGGTCAGCTCACTGCATGATAACAGAAATCAGAATATGGAGCACAGATGAAGACGGATGGATGTAGTAGCAGGAGCTTAATGGATGGCATCTACTGTCTCAGTGAGATGAAAGCAAAGTTGTGTACTGAGAGTAAAGAATGTGGAAGGTGGTGTCAGAGGTTTCAGAAGGTTTAAATCAGGGGTGGGGAACCTTTTTTCTGCCAAGAGCCATTTGGGTATTTATAACATCCTCATGGGCCATACAAAATTATCAACTTAAAAATTAGCCTGCTAAATTTGGTCAAACATTTAATTAACTCACCCCTAATGCTTTGGCAGGGTCAGACCAAATGATTTCTCGGTCCTTATATGGCCCGGAGGCTGGACATTCCCCACTCCTTGGTTTATGATCACCACCATCTAGGTCAGACTGGGAAACTAAACAGACTAGAGGCTGAGAAACTACATGGACTAGGAACTATTGCTAAGCAACATTAAGAAGCTCATCTGACCTTAGTACTCACTAACTAGAAGTAAGACCAATGAGCAAAACTGATTTCCAGCTACTGTCACCAGCAAAAGTGCAAGTGTATGATCAAAGAACCCAAGCAAGAAGCAAACACTGACAGAACTGAAAGGAGAAATAGACAGTAAAACAATAATCAGAGGAGATTTCAATATCCCACTTTCAATAATGGATAAACAACCATACAGGAAACTGATAAGACAACAGAGGATATGAGCAACATATGGACCAAGTGGACCTAAAAGACATACAGGAAACTCCACCCACTAGCAACAGAATACACATTCTCTCAAGCATATAGGGAATATTCTCTAGGACAGATCATGTGTTAGACCACACAAAACATGTTTTGACAAAGCTAAGAATACTGAAACCATTCCAACTATCTTTTCTAATCACAATAGAATGACTCTATAAGTCAATATTAGGAAAACTGGAAAATTCACAAATATGTGGAAATTAAACAACACACTTATGAACAACTTAAAGTTCAAGGAAGAAATCACCAGGGAAATTAGAAAATATCATGAGACAAATGAAGGCAAAAACACAATATACCAAAATGTATGGGGTATGGCAAAAGCAGTTTTAAGAGGGATGAAAGAGAGAGACCTCAAATCAACAATCTAACTTTTACAATTCAAAGAACTAGAAAGCCCAGTGGCTCAGTGGTTGAGCAGCAACATATGAACCAGGAGGTCATGGTTCAATTCTCAGTCAGGGCACATGCCCATGTTGCAGGCCCGATCCTCAGCATGGTATGTAGCCAATCAATGATTCTCTCTCATTATTGATGTTTATATCTCTCCCTCCCTCCCTTCCTCTCTGCAATAAATAAAAGTATATTTTAAACTAAATTCAAATAAGGAAGAAACTAACAGAGATGACAGCAAAAATAAACAAAATAGAGAATCTACACTAATAACAGAGAAACATGGTAATTGGCGTACAACCGCTACCCTTTTCATTGGCTAATCAGCATATCCTTATGCAAATTAACTGTCAGCCAAGATGGCGGCCGGCAGCCATGCACTGAAGCGAGCAGGGAACCTTGCTTGCTTCAGTGACTGTGGACTCCAACGTTCCCCGCCTCACTTGCCGGCCTCTCAGCTGCAAGTCTAAGCAACTATGTACTATGTTGCAAATAAGAAGCTAAACAAAACCCCAGAAACCGGCTTCCATTCAGCTGGGCTCGGACCGCAACATTGTATCCATGTTTTCAGCAGCGAGGCCTCAGAGCTAAAGCTGGCCCAGGATAAAAAAGAAAAAAGAAAAAAAGGAGCGGTTGGGAGCTTCAGTCAACCCACCAGCCTGAAAACAGCCCTCAGCCCCTCACTCAGACTGGCCAGGCACCCCAGTGGGGACCCCCACCCTGATCCAGGACACCCTTCAGTGCAAACCAGCCAGCCCCTACCCGTGCACCAGGCCTCTATTCTATATAGTAAAAGGGTAATATGCCTCCCAGCACCGGGATCAGCGGAGCAGCGAGGCTCCCGGCACCGGGATCAGCATGACAAGGGGCAGCGCCCAAACCCCCTGATTGTCCTGGGGCTCTGTGAGTGACAGGGTGCGGCGCCACAACCTCCCCCCCCCCCCCCCACGGGCCCTGCTCTGTGTGTGACAGGGTAGAGCCATAACCTCCCCATTGGCCCTGCCCTGAGTGTGACAAGGTGCAGCTCCCCAAACCCCTGATCTGCCCTGCTCTGTGTGTGACAGGGGGTGGTGCCCCAACTCCCCTATCAGCCCTACTCTGTGCATGACAGGAGGGAGCTCCTAAACCCCCTGATGGGCCTGGCTCTGTGCGTGACAGGGGGGAGCTCCTCAACCCCCTGATGGGCCCTGCTCTGTGCGTGACAGGGGGGAGCTCCTCAACCCCCTGATGGGCCCTGCTCTGTGCATGACAGGGGGGAGCTCCTCAACCCCCTGATCGGCCCTGCTCTGTGGGTAATAGAAGGTGGCGCCCCAACCCCCCTCCACGGGCCTTGCTCTGTGTGTGATGGGGGAGAGCTATAACCTCCCCATTGGCCCTGCCCTGAGTGTTACAGGGTGCAGCACCCCAAGCTCCTGATCCGCCCTGCTCTGTGTGTGACAGGGGGCGGTGCCCCAACTCCCCTATCGGCCCTACTCTGTGAGTGACAGGGGGGAGCTCCTCAACCCCCTGATCGGCCCTGCTCTGTGCATGACAGGGGGGAGCTCCTCAACCCCCTGATAGGCCCTGCTCTGTGTGTAACAGGGTACGGAGCCCCAACCCCCTGATGGGCCCTGCTCTGTGCATGACAGGGGGGAGCTCCCCAACCCCCTGATCGACCTGCTCTGTGTGTGACAGGGTATGGAGCCCCAACCCCGAGGGGCCCTGCTCTGTGAGTGACAGGGGGCAGCACCCCAACCCCCTGATCGGCCCTGCTCTGTGCATACAGTGGTTGGCGCCGCAACCTCCCCATCGACCCTGCCTTGAGTGTGACAGGGGGCGGTGCCCCAACACCCCAATCGGCCCTACCCTCAGCGTGACAGAGGGTGGCATCGCAACCTCCTGATCCGCCCTGCTTTGTGCATGACGGGGCAGCGCCCCAACTCCCCAATCAGTCCTGCTCTGAGTCTGACCAGGGGCTGCACCTAGGGATTGGGCATGCCCTCTGCCACCTGGGAGCAGGCCTAAGCCAGCAGGTCGTTATCTCCCGAGGGGTCCCAGACTGCAAGAGGGCACAGGCCGGGCTGGGGGACCCCCCTCCCCACCCCCCCCCCCCCAGTGCACAAATTTTTGTGCACCGGGTCTCTAGTCTAATCTAATAAAAGACAAACATGAAAATTGACCTTACCTTCGCTACGCCTAAAGCCACGCCCACCAGCCAATCAGAGCAACTATATGCAAATTAACGCAACCAAGATAGCGGCCAGCAGCCACGGAGCTGGAGCAAGCAGGAGGCTTGGTTGCTCCAGTGATGGAGGAAGCAAAGCTTCCCGCCTGCTGCGGCCGGCTCTGAGCTCCACTGAAGGCAACAAAGTTTCAATTATAGAAGATAAATAAACCCCAGATACCTGGTTTCAGCCGGCCATGGCCACGAAGCTGGAGCGAGCAGGAGGCTTGGTTGCTCCAGTGATGGAGGAAGCCAAGCTTCCTGCCCGTCCTGACCGTCTCTGAGCTCCATTGAAGGCAACAAAGTTTCAATTATAGAAGTTAAATAAATCTCAGAATAAAAAAGAAAACGAAAAAAAGGAGAGCTGGGAGCTTCCGTCGCAGGGGGAGGGGGAGGGCGGGTTGGCCAGCCTGAAAACGGCCCTCAGCCCCTCACCCAGACTGGCCAGGCAACCCAGTGGGGACCAGTGGGGACCCCCACCCTAAAGGGGGTTTGGCCAGCCTGAAAACAGCCCTCAGCCCCTCACCCAGGCTGGCCAGGCACCCCAGTGGGACCCCCACCTGATCCGGGACACCCTTCAGGGCAAACCAGCCGGCCCCCACCTGTGCATCAGGCCTCTATCCTATATAATAAAAGGATAATATGCAAACTGACCCTAACAGCAGAATGACTGGGAATGACTGGTCACTATGACACACACTGACCACCAGGGGGCAGATGCTCAGTGCAGGAGCTGCCCCCTGGTGGTCAGTGCGCTCCCACATAGGGGAGCTCTGCTCAGCCACAAGCCAGGCTGATGCCTGCCAGTACAGCGGTGGTGGTGGAAGCCTCTCCCGCCTCCTCAGCAGCGCTAAGGATGTCAGACTACGGCGTAGGCCTGCTCCCCGCTGGCAAGTGGACATCCCCCAAGGGCTGCCAGGCTGCCAGAGGGATGTCTGATTGCCACCTTAGGCCCAATCCCCTGGGGAGCAGGCCTAAGCCAGCAGGTGGTCATCCCCCGAGGGGTCCCAGACTGCGAGAGGGCACAGACTGGGCTGAAGGACCCCCCCGCCGAGTGCACAAATTTTTGTGCACCAGGCCTCTAGTCTATATATATAAAAGGTCAAGTGACCGTCCAACTGTCCAACCGTTGGGTAGGTATGATGCGTAATGACCACCAGGGGGCAGACATTCAACGCAGGAGCTGCCGAGCTGTGGTGACTTGGCAGCGGCGGTTCTTGGGCAACACACCCCGGAACCAGAGAGGAGGGAGCCTGATTCCTCACGGGGCCGTGCGATTCCACCTTCGGCCATGGGTTATGTTGTTGCTGGAGCACTGTTGGCCCGAATCTGGTTTACTGCGTACTTATGTTCCACACCCTGTACAACAGCAACTTTGCAGAGTACCCTCTCGCATTCCGGGACCCCTCGGGGGATGTTGGACTGCTGGTTTCGACCTGATTCCCACAGGCCAGGCCAAGAGAACCCACCTGGCCTGCTGGAGGGACTCTGCTCACTCCACAGATGCCCTTCCAGACTACGGGAGGTTGGCTCCAGGGCGTGTCCAGCCCATCTCACCCAGTCCCGCCCCACCAGCCGACTTCTAATTAATTTCCTGTCAATGTGCACAAATCCGTGTACCGGGCCACTAGTAGAATAGGAAAAAAGTGAATAAAACTAGGATTTGTTATTTGAAAAGACCAACAAAACTGACAAACCTGAAGCATCTGGCTCAGGTAACCAAGGAGTCTGCACCACTAGGCCCCACTGGATACCTACTACATTAGGCCACTCTACCAAGACTGTAGCAATTCTACTAATACACAGAAACAAACACAGGGAGGCAGCCAAAAATAGGAAACAAAGAAACATACCCCAAATGAAAGAACAAAGCAAAACTCCAGAAAAGATCTAAATAAAATGGAGGCAAGCAATTTACCAGATGTTGAGTTCAAAACACTGGTTATAAGGATGCTCAATGAACTTGGGAGAAGAATAGGTGTGAGAACTTATACAAAGAGATAGAAGCCATAAAAGAACCATTCAGAAATAAATAATACAGTAACCAAAATGAAGAATACATTAGAAGTAATCACTAGCAGATTAGATGAAGCCGAAGACTGAGTCAGCTATTTGGAAGATAGGTAGCAGAAAACACCCAATTGGAACAACAACAACAACAAAATCCAAAAAATGACAATAGTTAAAGGGCCTCTGAGACAATTATCAAGCATAGCAACATTTGCACTATTGGGGTACCAGAAGCAGAAGCCATAGACTAAGGAACTGGAAACATATGTGAAGAAATGATAACAGAAAACTTCCCTAACCTGGTAAAGGAAATAGACATACAGTTCAGGAAGCACAGAGAGCTCCAAACAAGGTGAACCTAAAAACAGCAAGACACATCATAATTAAAGGTGAAAGGTTAAAGACAAAGACAAAATCTTAAACGCAGTAGGAGAAAAGCTGAGGCCTACTATTTTCTGATTTTAAAACGTATTACAAAGCCACATTAATCCAGCATAAAGACAGACAAATAGACCAATGGAACAAAACAAAGACCAAAAACCCTTGCCTATAAGGTCAAATGATCTTCAATAAGGGAGCCAATGCCACAAAAATAAGGAAAGGACAGTCTCTTCAACAAATGGTGCTGGAAAAATAGACTAAAGGAGCAACTTCAATCATACACCTTATACAAAATTAACTCAAAATGAATGAAAGTCTTAAACAAAAGACCTCAAACTATAAAACTAGAAGAAAATATGGGAGGAAAACTTTATGACACTAGAATAATTTCTTGGTAGGACACCAAATGCACAGGCCAAAAAACACCACCTAAAAATAGGCAAATCAGACTATATCAAAACTTAAAAACATTTGTGCAATAAAGGAAAAAATCGATAGAGTGAAAAGGCAACCTACAGAATGAAAGAAAATATTTGCAACCATATATTGGATAATCTATAATAAAAGTGTAATATGCTAATTAAATCGGACGACCTTCCGGACTAAGGTGCGGTGCCAAGGGGGCCAAGGCAGAGGCCACCGCCATGGTGGCAAGGGCCAAGCCCCTTGCCTGAATTTCGTGCATTGGGCCTCTTGTGTGTTAATAACCAGAATGTACAAATAATTTCTACTAATCAATAACAACACAATCTGGATAAAAAATGGCCAAAGGACCTGAATAAACATTTCTCCAAAGATATAGGCAAACTTAAAGACATTGCAGATTCGGTTCAGAGCATCGCAATAAAGGGAGCCACACAAATATTTTTGTTTCCCAGTGAATAAAAACCTCTGTCTACATTATACTGTAATCTATTAAGTGTGCAATAGCACTGTCTAAAAAATAATATACATACCTTAATTTAAAAATTACTTATTGTTATAAAATGCTAACCCATCATATGAGCCTATTGGAAAAATGGTGTTGACAGACTTGCTCAATGAAAGGTTGCCACAAACCTTTATAATTTGTGAAAAATACAGTATCTGCCCAGCTGATTTGGCTCAGTGTTTGATCACTGACTTATGAACCAGGAGGTCACAGTTCCATTCCCAGTCAGGACACATGCCAGGTTTCAGGCTCAATCCCCAGTAGGGGGCATGCAGGAAGGAGCCAATCAATCATTCTCTCTCATTGATGTTTCCATCTTTCTCCCCTCTCTCTTCCTCACTCTGAAAAATCAAAAGCATTTTTAAAAACCCACACAGTATCTACAAAACACAATGAAGTGAAGCACAATAAGATGAGGTATGCCTGCATAGGAATAGCCAACCAGCATATAAAAGACTAGTGACCTGGTGCTCGAATTCATGCACATTGAAAGGAAATTAATCAGAAGAAATATTTTAATATCGTATTCGCCCTTTCTCTAAAACAGAAGTGTCAGCCAAATTCACAATCAACAATGACCAATCGAAACATGTGTGCGATTGGCACCAGCGAGAGCTTTATATGTATCGCACATGCACGAGTAAATTTAGCCTTTTATATATACCGAGTGGCCAGATTATTATGACCACCTGATGTTTGAGGCAAATTAGCTATAACTTCACACTGAAGTTGCTAGAGGACCAGGCCATTATAAATAGGGAAGCAGGTTGTTTACCCCGACAGAAGTGATTTTTTTCTGAAGATATGGGTAAACAACGAGATTTAACAGCCTTTGAACGTGGGATTTATTTGAAAGTGAGTGGCAGATTATTATGACCACCTGACATTTGTAGGCAAATTAGCCATACACTCAATCGTATGGGATATGGAAGCCAAAGGCCTGTCCAAACACCTTTGCTGTCTGCAGTTACCAAGATAAAATGTCTCCAATTCACACAGGAACACAAGGATTGGACAGTCGAGCATTGGAAAAAAGTCATGTGGTCCAATGAATCACGTTTCCAGTTGCATCATGCAGGTAGCAGAGTGAGAATTTGGTGGAAACAGCATGAAAGCATGCACTCTACATGCATGAATACAATCCTTCAAGCTGGTGGGGCAGTGTTATGGTTTGGGGCATGTTTTCCTGGCATGATTTGGGCCCTTTAATTCATGTGGAACAACGTCTGAATAGCACAACATACCTAAGTATCGTTGCTGATCAGGTTCATCCTATCATGTTCATGGCATATCCCAATGGAGATGGCTTCTTCCAACAAGACAATGCGCCATGCCAAGGTGCTTGTATTGTACAGGAGTGGTTTCAAGAACATGAGGGAGACTTTACCTTGCTCAGGTGGCCCCCACAATCACCAGATCTCAATCCAATTGAGCATTTGTGGGATGAAGTTAAAAGAGCCATCAAACAGCTGGTTCCACAACCATCAAATCTGGTTCCACAACCATCAAAACTCACAGAACTGGATAGTGCTATTCATCAGGCATGGTGTCAGATTCCTCGCATCACCTTTCAACATCTCGTGGAGTCAATGCCAAGAAGAATCGCCACAGTAATGAAGGCAAAAGGTGGCCCAACGAAGTACTGATGGGGTGGTCATAATAATCTGGCCACTCATGTTCAAATATATCCCACATTCAAAGGCTGTTAAATCGCATTGTTTACTCATATCTTCAGAAAAAAATTACTTCTACTGTCGTGGTAAACAACCTGCTTCCCTATTTATAATGGTCTGGCCCTCTAGCAACTTCAGTGTGAAATTATAGCTAATTTGCCTACAAATGTCAGGTGGTCATAATAATCTGGCCACTCAGAGTATATAGAACTAGAGGCCCGGTGCATGAATTTGTGCACAGGTGGGGTCCCTCTGTGTGGCCTGCAAGGATCGGGCCAAAACCCGCAGTCCAACGCTGCCTGCAGCTCCTACTGCCGCTCCCGCTCATCCCAGCCCCACTGTGCCTGCTGCAGGCTCGCGCCCAATCAGTCCCGATCGATCGGGAGAGGCTCGCGCTGCCGCAGCAGCACTCACCAGCCACGAGCCCTGGTTCTGGCACTCTCCCAAGGGGAGTTGCATGTGGGATCGGGCTGAAACTGGCTCTCAGACATTCCCCAAGGGGTTCCGGATTGGGAGAGGGTGCAGGCCAGGCTGAGGGACCCCACCGGTGCACGATCGGGCCAGGGAAGGATTGTGGGAGGGCTCCAGGGCGTGTCCGGCCCATCTCACTCAATCGGCCAGACCCCAGTAGCAAGCTAACCTACCAGTCAGAGCATCTGCTCCTGGTGGTCAGTGCACAGTTGACCAGTTGACTGTCTGCCCCCTGTTGGTCAGTGCACATCAGAGGGAGTGATTGAGCAGCCTTAGCATATCATTAGCATATTATGCTTTGATTGGCTGGTTGTTCTGCCATTAGATCTATTTGCATACTATCCTTTTATTATATTGGATAAACTTGCTTAATTATACCTGCTTTGTGATTTAGCTAAACTTTTTTTTTATTTATTTTTTTTTTATTTATTTTTTTTATTTTAATAATTTTTATTTCTTAAAGTATTACAGAGTATTACATATGTCTCCTTTTTTCCCCCCCTTGACATTCCCCCGGCCCCAACCCCCCGCACCCCCCGCCCCGTGTCTTGTGTCCATTGGTTAATCTTATATGCACGCATATAAGTCCTTCAGTTGGTCTCTTAATCCCCCCCCCAACCCTCCCCAGGCTTCCCACTGTAGTTTAACATTCTGTTCAATGTTGCTCTGCTTCTGTATCTACCCCTGTTCATCAGTCCATACTGGTCCCCTTTATTTGTCCCAACCTCACTGGAGTAGTCTCAACCTCACCAGGGCCGTCTGAGCCTCACCAGGGCCGTTTCAACCTCACCGGGGCCGTCCCTACCTCACGGGGGCCGTTTCAACCTCACCGGGGTCGTCCCTACCACACCGGGGCCGTTTCAACCTGACCGGGGTTGTCCCTACCACACCGGGGCCGTTTCAACCTGACCGAGGTTGTCCCTACCACACCGGGGCCGTTTCGACCTGACTGGGGTTGTCCCTACCACACCGGGGCCGTTTCGACCTGACCAGGGTCGTCCCTACCACACCGGGGCCGTTTCAACCTGACCGGGGTTGTCCCTACCACACCGGGGCCGTTTCGACCTGACTGGGGTTGTCCCTACCACACCGGGGCCGTTTCGACCTGACCAGGGTCGTCCCTACCTCACGGGGGCCGTTTCAACCTCACCGGGGTTGTCCCTACCACACCGGGGCTGTTTCAACCTGACCGGGGTTGTCCCTACCACACCGGGGCTGTTTCAACCTGACCGGGGTTGTCCCTACCACACCGGGGCCGTTTCGACCTGACCAGGGTCGTCCCTACCTCACGGGGGCTGTTTCAACCTCACTGGGGTCGTCCCTACCACACCGGGGCCGTTTCAACCTGACCGGGGTTGTCCCTACCACACCAGGGCCGTTTCGACCTCACCGGGGTCGTCCCTACCTCACGGGGGCCGTTTCTACCTCACCGGGGTTGTCCCTACCACACCGGGGCCGTTTCGACCTGACCAGGGTCGTCCCTACCTCACGGGGGCCGTTTCAACCTCACCGGGGTCGTCCCTACCACACCGGGGCCGTTTCGACCTGACTGGGGTTGTCCCTACCACACCGGGGCCGTTTCGACCTGACCGGGGTCGTCCCTACCTCACGGGGGCCGTTTCGACCTGACTGGGGTCGTCCCTAACTCACGGGGGCCGTTTCAACCTCACCGGGGTCGTCCCTACCACACCGGGGCCGTTTCGACCTGACTGGGGTTGTCCCTACCACACCGGGGCCGTTTCGACCTGACCGGGGTCGTCCCAACTTCACCAGGGCCGTTTCAACCTCACCGGGGTTGTCCCTACCACACCGGGGCTGTTTCGACCTGACCGGGGTTGTCCCTACCACACCGGGGCCGTTTCGACCTGACCGGGGTCGTCCCTACCTCACGGGGGCCGTTTCAACCTCACCGGGGTCGTCCCTACCACACCGGGGCCGTTTCGACCTGACTGGGGTGGTCCCTACCTCACGGGGGCTGTTTCAACCTCACCGGGGTCGTCCCTACCACACCGGGGCTGTTTCGACCTCACCGGGGCCATCCCGACCTCACCGGGGCCATCCCAGCCTTACCGGGGAAACAGGAAGTTTGGCCCTCTGTCCCCTGCCGAGATTTAGCTAAACTTTTTCCAGCCCAGTGAAGCACCCCAACTTCTCTTTCAGGTAATTGTCAGCAATAACAGCAGTATATATCAACAGGAAGCAGATTATTATTGTAGATCATGCAGGGAGAACAAAGGGTAAAATATTTAACTGCAGCAGTGTTTGACTATATTCTGCACAGTGAGAAAACCTGAAGTCATTTTCAAGGTTCACCATTTCATCTTTTCAGTTGGGTCAAGTTTATAAGCTTTCTAAATCTCCATTTTCCGGCTAATGAAAAGAAAATAGGATTCCACTGAGTCTCCTATCTACCTACTCCAGGACTTCTGTGAGGATCAAATGACATGAGGCACGGGAAAATGCTTCACAGACATTTAGTTAAAATGTAAAATGTTTCCACCTGTGTTGAGCATCTGCCCCGATGGTCAGTGGGCATCATAGTGACTGGTCAGATGGTTGGACACTTAGCATATTAGCATTTTATATATATAAAAGATGGTCAACATTACTAACATCAGTGAAATTCAAATCAAAACCACTACAAGATACCATTTAGTATGTTAAACTGGCCACTATCAGAAAAATAAAAAATAGTGAGTGTTTAAAGGACATGAAGAAATTAGAAAACTATACACTTTTGGTGGAATTATAAAATGGTGTAGTTGCTATGTTAAACAATATGGAAGTTCCGCAAAAAATTAAAAATAAAACCACCATATGATCCATCAATCTCACTTCTGGGAATATATTCAAAAGAAGTGAAAACAGATCTCAAAGAGATATTTGCACAGCCATGTTCACTGCACTGTTATTAAAAATAGCTAAAAAGTAGAAGCAACCTACAACTCCACCAATAAATGAATACAGGGTCTTCTGGTCAAGATGGTGGTGCTGGCCCTAGCTGCTGCTCAGTGGTTAGAGTGTCAGCACCACAAACTGAAGGGTCATGGGTTCGATTCCTGGTCACGGGCACATAACTGGGTTGCAGGTTCGATCTCTGGCCCCAGTCAGGACAGGTGTGGGAAGCAAACAATCAATGTATCTCTCTCACATTGATGTTTCTCTCTCTCTCTCTCTCTCTCTCTCTCTCTCTCTCTCTCTCTCCCCACCCTCCTCCCTTCCACTCTCTCTAAAAATCAAAGGGAAAAATATCCTCGGGTGAGGATTAACAACAACAAAATTTTTTTGCCGAAGCCGGTTTGGCTCAGTGGATAGAACGTCGGCCTGCGGACTGAAAGGTCCCAGGTTCGATTCCGGTCAAGGGCATGTACCTGGGTTGCGGCCACATCCCCAGTGGGGGATGTGCAGGAGGCAGCTGGTCGATGTTTCTCTCTCATCGATGTTTCTAACTCTCTATCTCTCTCCCTTCCTCTCTTTGGAAAATCAATAAAATATATTTAAAAAAAAAATTTTTTTTAAAGATGGTAGCACCAATAAATGCTGTACTTGTTTTCACCCACGACCACGTCAAACTTATGACTCAATTACAGAGCATCCACCATTCAGAACCACCTTAGGTCTAGTCCTGTAACTAAGGATATACAGAAGAAGCCACATTGAGACTGACAGGAGGGGTGGAGACGGAATGAGCTGGTCACACACCCATGTTTGGCAGTTAAAACTCAGGATGGAAATCTCAGCTGTGGAGGTCCCTCCTGAGGAGTCCCACCCCAGCCCAGGGTTCCAGAGCTGAGAAGATAAGTCCCTGTAACTCCTGGCTGTAAAAACCAGCGGGGATTGTGGCTGAGTGAGACCGAGGGTTGCTGGAGTCACAGGCGATTCTCTTCAAGGATTTACTTGCATGGATTTACTTGCTCTGAGTTCCAGAGCTAGGGAAGCAGCTAGAAAGGCACCAAGGACTTATGGGGAGGTAGTGAATTGTCTAGTTCAGGGAAAGGGCTCAAGGGGCAGCTTTCTGCCACAAAGAAGTGCTGGCAGAGGCCATTGTTCCTTTGCTTAGTCCTCCACCAAGAGAGCTGGCATGTGGGCACGACATCTGAATCTCTATCAGCCTAGCTAACACCATGTGCCCCCACCTGGTGATTCCCTGAGACCCTGCCCCACCCAACTTATAGGTCCACCCAAGCTGCTTCCAATGGCTTTTCCATACAAACAGTCTTCTTGGCTGATGCTGCAGAGTTTCCTAAAATTTCTCAAAGGTTCAGAAACCCAAAAACACAAGCAGCACCTGGCCTCAATGGGCCCATGCCTCTTGCTAAGCAGCCCCAACCCAGCACTAGCAGCATAGCCTGCCTCAGGCACCTCCCAAGCCCAACACATCTGCAGACAACTTTGTAGCTCATACCAAGTGGCCCCAGGCAGGGCACAGGCAGCAGCTGACCTTAGCCTGCACCTACTAAGAGGCCCTAGAATCAACGCACCTGGTGGCCAGCTTCAGACCACAGCAGAGCATCACCTAACCACCTCCACCAACAGTACACTCCGAGGGCAGACTTGACAGGCACTAGATTCCGCTAAAGCAAATCCTGCTCTGTAGGGCCAACTCCTGCACAACAGTTCCTTCCTATGGTCATGTCCAGGACTCACAACCAATCAGCCTGAAAGTCAATCCCTGCCCTTGACATGCCAACAGCGATCAAGTCTTAACTACAACAGGACACACACATCTCATACGAGGGATACCCCTGAAGCACCTGGCTCAGGTAACCAAGGAATCTGCACCACTGGGCTCCACAGGACACTTACGACATAAAGCCACTCTACCAGGACTGTAAGCCATAGCAGCTCTACCTAAACACAGTAACCCAGGGAGGCAGCCAAATGAGGAGACAAAGAAGCATGTCCCAAATGAAAGAACAGAACAAAACTCCAGAAAAAGAACTAAACAAAATGGAGACAAGCAATCTATCAGATGCAGAGTTCAAAACACTACTTGTGAGGATGCTCAATGATCTCAGTGACAACTTCAACAAAGAGACAGAAAACATCTAAATGGAGATAGAAACATGAAAAAGAACCATTCAGAAATAAAGAATACAGTAACAGAAATGAAGAATGCATTAGAAGGGCCAGGCCAGTGTGGCTAAGTGGATGAACCAGGAGGTTACGGTTTGATTCCTGGTCAGGGCACATGCCAGGTTTCAGACTCGATCCCAGTAGGGGATGTGCAGGAGGCAGCCGATCAATGATTCTTTCTCATCATTGATGTTTCTTTTTTTTTTTTTAATATATTTTATTGATTTTTTACAGAGAGGAAGGGAGAGGGATAGAGAGTCAGAAACATCGATGGGTGAGAAACATCGATCAGCCGCCTCCTGCACACCCCCCACTGGGGATGTGCCCGCAACCAAGGTACATGCCCTTGACCGGAATCGAACCCGGGACCCCTCAGTCCACAGGCCGACGCTCTATCCACTGAGCCAAACCGGTTTGGGCCATCATTGATGTTTCTATATCTCTCTTCCTCTCAGTTCCTCTCTGAAATCAATAATGTGTGTGTGTGTGTGTGTGTGTGTGTGTGTGTGTGTGTATATATATACATTAGAGGAAATTAACAGCAGATTAGATGAAGCCAAGGTACAAATCAGAAATTTTGAAGAAAACAATCAGAACAGGAAAAAGAAAAAATAATTTTTTAAAAATGACAATAGGTTAACGGGTCTCTGAGACAATATCAAGTATACCAAGATTCCCATCATAAAGGTACCAGAAGGAGAAGAGACCAAGGAGCTATGTGAAAAAATAATGACAGAAAACTTCCCTAACCTGGTGAAGGAAATAGATACATGAGTCCAGGAAGAACAGAAAGTCCCAAACAAATGAACCCAAGCACATTAGAGGGAATCAACAGCAGATTAGATGAAGCCAAGATAGGTCATAATTAAAATGCGAAAGGCTAAAGATAAAGAGAGAATCTTAAAAGCAGCAAGAGAAAAGCAGTTAGTTACCTACAAAGGAGCTCCTGTAAGACTGTCAGCTGATTTCTCAACAGAAACTTTGCAGGCAAAAGAGACTGGCAAAAAATATTCAAAGTGATGAAAAACAAGTACCTACAACCAAGATTACTCTACCCAGCAAAGCTGTTATTTAGAATCAAAGGACAAATAGCAAGCTTCCCAGACAAGAAAAAGCTAAAGTTCATCACCACCAAACCAGTATTATAAGCCAAAGAACATCTATGCATAACCCATAGACACACCCCACAGTGTGGTGATGGCCAGAGGGAAAGAGCCAGGATGAGGGCTGGGTAGAGGTGGGCAAAAGAGGAGAAAATGGGGACATCTGTAATAATGTCAACAATACAAATAAAGTAAAAAAAGAAGAAAATAAAAGATTAAAAATGTGAATTATAAAATGGGAATAAGTACATATCTATCAACAATTACTTTAAATGTAAATGGATTAAGTGCTTCAATCAAAAGGAGAATGGAAAACACTGGAGAAGGTCAAGAAACCATGAGGCCATGAAGGCAGTGGAAGTGGTACCCAACTGGATGATGAAACTAACTATCAAGACTTAGAATAAAGTCGTAGTGGAGAGAGCACCATAAGAGAAAGTCTCATGGAATAAGGGGAGAGGAGGAGAGAAGCAGCCAAGGTTCCCTGGGAAACTGTAAGGAGCAGCAGTAGTAGGTGCTCATCTGACCAGGGGATTCAAAGTCATGTTTTTGTTTACTATTAAATGAGGTGGGAGGGAGAGTGCTGAAGAAGTAGCAAAGAGGGACGAGGAAGTACCCCATCTCCAGGTTCAAAGCAGAGGTGGTCTAGACGAGAAAAGCCTACCACCTGAGAGGAAGGCAGAAGAACTGGTGTCCTTTAGAGCAAATCAAGTGTCAGTTGCAGCAGGGCTCATTAAATTCAGGAGGTCTAGAAACTTGGGGGGGGGGGGAATTATTTCTTTGGTTTCACTAGCCTCTAACTAAAATTTAAATGTACTTCATTATGAGAGTAGGCAAAACCCACAGTAGAATTAGTACTACCTGTAACTTTGTAATCAAAAGAAATCGGATATTACCATTATAAATTACATTGTTGTAGAAAACTCAAAGTATTATGTATGCTTATCATTATTTTTAAGAAAGGGCAGTTAGCCCTAGCTGGTTTTGCTCAGTGGTTACAGTGTCGGCCAGGGGACCAAAAAGTAGTGGGTTCGATTTCGGGCATGTACCTCAGTTGCAAGGTTCCCCACCCCTGTAGGGTTGTGTGCGGGAGGCAAACCAATCAGTGTGTCGCTTTCATGTTGATGTTTCTTTCTCTTGCGCCCTCCTCTCTCCCTTCCACTCACTCTAGAAATCAATGGAAAAAAATATCCTTGGGTTAGGATTTTTAAAAAAAGGGCAGTTAAAACTCATCACTGGGTTTCTTTTTTTTCTTCTTTTTTAAAATATATTTTATTGATTTTTTACAGAGAGGAAGGGAGAGGGACAGAGAGTCGGAAACATCGATGAGAGAGAAGCATCGATTAGCTGCCTCCTGCACACCCCCTACTGGGGATGTGCCCACAACCAACGTACATGCTCTTGACTGGAATCAAACCCGGGACCCTTCAGTCCGCAGGCTGACGCTCTATCCACTGAGCCAAACCGATCAGGGCTCATCACTGGGTTTCTTAATGAGTTAATAAAAGAACATACATATTACTATATCAAAAAACTGTAATGACTTTAATAGCTAGATTTCAATATAGTGGTTTCCTTTGTAATCCAATGGACTTTATTTTATATATTTAAAAACAGTAGTCTGAGAAAGAGGACACAGGCTGCCCAAAAAAACTTAACACTTGAGGGCAAGACGGTCAGAAAAAGAGGCCCAATGAAAAGGCTTCAGGGGTTGAAGAGCAGTGGGAGAAAAGAGTCTGCAGAGAGATTATACAGAACCTTATGGGGAGTAAAATTCAGTGTGAGGTTAAAAAGAATGAGGAAGATACAGAAAATGTTATGTGAAAAAGACGAGTTGCCACATCAAATGCAAGATACCATTAATATAAAACACACAGAGAATGAAAGTATAGTTTTATAAATGGAGAGAAAATTTTGGAAGGGTACATAACATAGCAACAGTGGTTACCAATGAGAAGTAAACTGAGAAGAAGGAGAGCAACAAGAGAAACATCTGCTTTTCTGCACTGCCTGAATTGTTTACTGCAAGCATGTATTACATTTTTCAAAGTTATTTTTAGGAGAACCCCCTTCTAATTTCCTTATTTTAATCTTTGCAGGACACTAAGGGCTAGGCCTCCAGGCTCCCCAGAGAACTCATGGATACATTCTTTCAAGGAATGCTGTCCTAACCACACTTTTTTATAGCAGGGTGAGCTGGGCACAGGAGGGAATCGTTTTAGCTATTTGGGCTGTCATGAAGCAATCAGCCTTCTGTTAGCCTTCAAACACTTGACTTCTGTTGAGCCAGCAGGAAATCAGAGCTCTCTCAGGCATGTCTGGGACAGGAAACTGCCAACAGGCCAGGATCAAAAGGCACTTATCTAATGTAGCCAACACTGATAGTACTTCTCAAATTGAATGGCTATCACTGGTGTATAGGGAACCTACCGGTATCTTCCTTCACCATGTATACAACCTTCTTTTACTGAACTTTTACTTTTCGTTTTTGAAGTTTGTCACTGATTCACTTGTGTTTTTCAAGGTAGATTATATGCTCTACAAAGAGCATATGCAAAGAGTACAAGTTTTGACCTTCCCTTTCAGATATTTATACTTTTTTTTCTTCAGACTCCCTTATTGCATTGGCTGGGCCTCCAGTTAAATGTTGAACACTAGCATTAAAAATGATTCTTATTCTTTTTTGCATGGCAAATATTTAACAACTGGGTTTATAATATGCCTCAAGTAATTTTACCCCTTATCAGGTTAAGAAACTTTTATTCTTTTCCTAAACTTAGTCTATCAGAAATGGTTACTGAATTTTTTCTAGTATCTTTTTATTTTTGTCATCAATTGAGATGATCGTTATGTTTTTCTTCGTTATTAAAATAGTGTAATAGATGCTAATAGATTTCCTAAGGTCGAATCATCCTTGACTCCTTGGTCTAGCTTTACCCTATAGTTTAATTACTGTTGGATTTCATTTGCTGTTATTTTATTTTGGATTTTAGAATTAGGTGATAAATGGTAATTGCCTATTATTTTCATCTCCCTTGCATTTTCTTTCTTTCCGTTAGAAAGTGTAACACAGGAATCATCAAAGTCTTATAAAAACATCTCACCTTTGTAAAAGATACATATATGCCCTAACCCAGTGGTCGGCAAACTCGTTAGTCAACATAGCCAAATATCAACAGTACAACAATTGAAATTTCTTTTGAGAGCCAAATTTTTTAAACTTAAACTATATAGGTAGGTACACTGTTATTAACTTAATTAGGGTACTCCTAAGCTGGCCTTTGCTAAAAACGTCCTCAATCTAATTGAGGTATGTTCGCTGAGGTCGACCCCTTCCAACTCTCCCATCCACACTCCGTCTGGTATACTTGTTTCGTCTATCTCCTTTCCGAAAACCGACTTCTGCGCACGGGCCACGAAGTTTCAATCGCACTGTACTTGCGCGCCCGCACGTGGTATTTTGTGGAAGAGCCACACTCAAGGAGCTAAAGAGCCACATGTGGCTCGCGAGCCTCGGTTTGCCGACCACTGCCCTAACCGGTCTGGCTCAGTGGATAGAGCGTTGGCCTGCAGACTGAAGGGTCCCAGGTTCAATTCCGGTCAAGGGCATGTACCTTGGCTGCAGCACATCCCCAGTAGGAGGTGTGCAGGAGGCAGCTGATCAATGTTTCTCTCTCATCGGTATTTCTAACTCTCTATCCCTCTCCCCTCCTCTCTGTAAAAAAATCAAATATATTTTAAAAATATAAATAAAGGTACATATATTTTTGACAATATTTCTATTTCTTCATCAGCAGCTACTGGACTATCAAGCTTTTCTATTCCTCTGACAATTTCACTAATTTCTACTTTCCTAGGAAATAATCCATTCATCCAATTCCTAGGATGTGTGGTATAAAGTTATACATTATATTCTAAGATTCTTATCTTGGTATTTATAGACAGGTCCCTAGCTCCCTTTTAAAGTTTACTTCGAGCTTGTTTTCTTCTTGATCAGGTTCTCCCAGAATCTGCTGGCTTTTGAACTTACTGATAAGAAAGAGCTGTTCTGTTATTCACTAACTAGAGGCCTGGTGCACAAAATTCATGCAGGGGGGGTGGGGTGTCCCTCAGCCCAGCCTGCACCCTCTTCAATCTGGGACCCCTCAGGGGATGTCCGACTGACGGTTTAGGCTCGATCCCGCAGGATCTACACTGGCAGTTGAACATCCCTCTCACAATCCGGGACAACTGGCTCCTAACCCTTGCCTGCCTGCCTGCCTGATTGCCCCTAACCACTTCTGCCTGCCAGCCTGATCGCCCCCAACTGCCCTCCCCGCGGCCTGATCGCCTCCCCTGCCTCGATCCGCCTCCTCCGCCAGGCCTCGCCTCCACTGTGCATGCAGCCATCTTGTGACATTAAGGCATGATGCGTGAGGGCATGACGACCACCTAGGCTATTATTAGTATAGATATATGACTTTATATTACTTATTCTTTCATTCTACTTTATTTGGGTTTATTTTGTTAGTTCAGTTTCACTCTTTCTTACTTACTAATACGTAACTGCTCTGAATCTCCCGTGAGTTTTGAACTGGCTACACTGACATGTGGTGTTGTCACCATACTTACTTCTTAATTATGTGGTTTCAGTTAGGATTCGTTCTCTAAGCTATTTAAAAGGTAGGTCTCTTCCCCTCCCCGCAAAGAAGGTCCATATATTTGTTTTGGATATTTGTCTTTGTTTGTTCTGTATGTTTATTCCCTCGTCTTTTAAAAATATACTTTCTATGATTCTCCATGGGTCTATTTCCCCACTTAATCAGTTATCTGCATATCTCACCACATTCTCAGCCTAAATTAAATAAGCTTAGGTCCACTTGATCCACCTCCTCGTCCTTCAAACTTTTCTTTCCGAGGACCAATATCACATTGCAATAATATAACTGCATGGGTTTGTGTTTTTAATGCTGGTTTCCCCCACTAGAGCATAACTACCATAAAAGCAGAACTAAGGGCTATTTTACTCATTATTATATACCCAAGTCTAGGTGGACTCTGGTCTAGAACAGGTGGTCATTACAAACTTATCAAGTTGAATTAAACTTTCCAAGCCTTAAAGACTTAGAAATTATTACCAAGACTAAAACTGATCATCTCAGAGTTCGTCTCTGTTTCCTCAGAAAACCTGTTTCTTTCTATTTAGAAAAGTTAAAGATCATAAAGGGTACTATAAAATAAGGCCTCCTAGAAACCAAGTAAACTAGGAATCAAGCTTGGGGGGTTGGGGGAGTTCAAACACATTAATAGGGAAGCAAAGTAAACCGATTTCCATCAAACATACCTTTCCTCCTGTCCTGTTAAAAAAAGAATTTGATGTAAAAACATAAAACTTAAATTTCCCCACAGTCCCTACAATCAAAATTGAGAAAGAGGAAATCCCAATCATCTTAATTTCTTACAACAGACATTTAAACTGTTGGTTTTAGGCTTTCTACTTTTTTAATACATATACTTAAAGCTGTAACATTTCCTCTAGGCATAGAATTAACTGTATCCCAAATTTTAACATGACATATTTCCATTATTATTGAATCCAAAATAATTTCTAATTGCTTTGTAACTTATTTGATCTATGGATTATTTAGGAGTGCACTGTTTAATTTAAAAGATTTTCTCATCTTTCACATTATTGATTTCTAACTTAATTCCATTATGGCCAGAGAACACTATGAATGACTTCAATCCTTTGATATTTGTTGAGGCTTGCTTTATGACCCAGCAAATAGATCCTATTCTGTCCTTACCGGGTATGTTATTCTATATAATTTTTTTTTGTTGGGGTTTTTTAGGTTAAGTTTTTCACTGTTTGTTCCATTTTCTATATCCTTACTAATTTTTTGTCTACAGTGTAATAACAGTCCCTGATTAAAAATTTTATCTTACACAGTGCTTACTATGCATTAGATTATAAGCAGAAATTTAAACCCGAGCAGAGTCCATGCTCTTAACCACTATAGATAGCTAGATCTAGATCTAAAGCTAGAGCTATAGATATAAAGATATATATACATATAGATATATACATATAGATCCTAGGATAAAATGTTTTACCTCAAGTAAAAAAACATTTTATTGAAAGAGTGCCCCCCCCCTTTAAAAAAGGTTAAGAGCAATTTTTTATCAAAAATACTTAAGATGTGTATTTTCTTTTTTTTTTCTTCTTTGAAATATGTTTTTATTGACCTTATAGAGAGAGGAAAGGAGAGTGACAGAGAGATAGAAACCTCAAAGAGAGAGAAACATTGATGAGCTGCATGCCCCTACTGGGGATTGAGGCTGCAATCCAGACATGTGCCATGACCAAGAATCGAACTGGGTGGACGCTAAACCACTAAACCACATTGGCCAGGCTTTTTTTAAAAAATATATTTTATTGATTTTTTTACAGAGAGGAAGGGAGAGGGATAGAGAGTTAGAAACATCAATGAGAGAGAAACACTGATCAGTTGCCTCCTGCACACCCCCTACTGGGGATGTGCTCGCAACCAAGGTACATGCCCTTGACCGGAATCGAACCTGGGACCTTTCAGTCCGCAGGCTGATGCTCTATCCACTAAGCCAAACCGGTTAGGGCAAGATGTGTATTTTCAAAGAACACAAATATTGCATCCTCAGGGCAAACTGTGCAAAAAAATATATAAATAAAAAAGAAGACTAAAAGAGAAAAAAAACACAAAGAAAAGAAAAAAGAAGATAGGAAAGAATCATACTAACATTAACCACCGGTTATTATGAGATTTGGAGATGTCTTTCCTGCTGTTCTACTTTCCCATGTTTTCTAAATGATGACTAGATATCACCTTTCTCATAAGGAAAAACAAAAGAGTGTTCTATAATCACTGACTGGACAGTGCTCTGTCTTAATTTTCAACTTAAGAGATAAAAAATGCTAACAAGATAATGAGAATCACAGGGGAAAATGGACATAAAAGTGATTTGTAAACCAGAGTTGTACAGTACAAATGTTAGTCATTATAAAGCATTCTAGGACTAAATAAAATAAAAACTCTTTTAAGCTCTTTCCCTTTTTTAAAATGCCTTGTCATTTTAAAATTTAAATATTTTGTTTAAACAAATTCAGAAGACTTGATATTTGAAGGGCAAAGATTAAAGTGCTACATACCCCTAAATACTGACAAAAAGAAAAGCAACAACAAATGGTAACATCACACTCTTTCAGTATCACTGAAAATCCTGGATCGGTAATTTAATAAAATGTTGATTCAGTGATAAAAATAGAAAACCTAAATTTAACCCCCAAAAGTGTGTTCTTTTGAGAAAAAAAATTTCTAACTCCTAAGAAAAGGAATAACTTATTTAAAGATGAATTGCACATACTTGTGTAACTGAAAATGTACATATCATAGTGATAAGAATATATGCTCAGTCTACTTAGGGTTTGTCTTCCTCTCAGTTTCCTCTGCCATTTCTGTGACAGACCCCGTGAAGACAGATGCACAGCTGCCTCCCAGATGGATAGTTTCAGTGTTTAGATTCCATTCTTTCTAGCTTCATTCTGCTAGAGCAGTGCTTCTCAACCTTTCTAATGCCGCGACCCTTTAACACAGTTCCTCCTGTTGTGGTGACCCCCAACCATAAAATTATTTTCACTGCTACTTCATAACTGTTATGAATCGTAATGTAAATATCTGATATGCATGATGTATTTAGGCAACCCCTGTGAAAGAGTCATTCGAACCCCAAAGGGGTCGCGACCACAGGTTGAGAACCCCTGTGCTAGAGGGTTTGAATTTTCTGTTTCCATTTGGTTTTTGACCTCCCTCAGTTTAGGTTCTACCTCCCCACATCTTATTCTATTTTTGCCCACTATTGCAGAAAAATACATCAAATTTCAAACATCTTAGCTTTATTTAAAGCCTAAAAAATGCAAAGATGAAAACGGGAGGGAGGCTATACAGGAAAAAAAGATGATCACATAATTAGAACAAGACAGCCAAATTCCAAAAACTTTCCATTTCTATTTACCTATTTTTATTTTTTCACTTGTAACAAGGATTACTAACAAACTCCACTCATTTGGCCACAGACCACTGTGGTGTTGGCGAAAAACTTGCCCCTCATGTAGCACACCTCCTACACAGTGAGTTCCATTTAAATAACTCCCCTCCTGGCTCCTTAACTCTAAAGCTTCTGATATTTTAGGTTCACACATTCGTGTTTAATGTACGAACAGAATGTCAGCTTTACTCGCCTAATTTCCTCAAATTCTTAAGTTATGGCAGAAATATTAAGTAGTAAGATATTTTTAACTTACATTGTGTATACCAAAATGTTTACAGATGTTATCTTTGAGTACTACAAATATGAGGGATTTAACTTTTTTCCTTGGGGCTTTTCTGTGTTTTAAATTTGTTCAGTGAGCATTACTTTTATAATCAGGAGGCAAAAAAAGGCTTTTGTTTTGAAGAGAAACCTATAAGGAAAGAGATTATTTTTAATATCTACCTGACATAGTAAATTATGTTTAAATGACTTTATGGAACAACATAAGCAATTTAATAATACTCTAAAAGACAATCTCAGCATCACTGACAGGTAAAAATTGGTTTCATTTCTTAACCTATTTGGCTCCAAAAACTGTTCCATAGATGGGTTTATTTCCTTTCATTTTCAATTGATACAGCAATCCTATATAATAAAAGCCTAACATGCTAAGTGTCCGGTCATCCAGTCATCTGTTCAACCAATCAAAGCATGATATGCTAATGATATGCTAAGGCTGCTCAATCGCTCACTATGACGTGCACTGCCCACCAGGGGACAGACAGTCAACCAGTCGCTATGATGTGCACTGACCACTGCGGGGCAGATGCTCAGACAAGTACGTTAGCTTGCTGCTGGGGTCTGGCTGATCAGGACTGAGCTAGACGGGTGGGACACACCCTGGAGCCCTCCCGTGGTCCCTCCCCAGCTGGCCAACCTCCCATATTCCTCCCCGGACCCGATCGTGCACCAGTGGGGTCCCTTGGCCTGGCTTGTACCCTCTCACAATTCTGGACCCTTTGGGGGATGTCAGAGAGCTGGTTTTGGCCTGATCCTGCAGGCCAGGCAGAGGGATCCCACTGGTGCACACATTTGTACATCAGGCCTCAAGTATTTTTATAATCTTTTTTCTTCCTGTTCTTTCACAGGGTAATTTTAAATGTATTCTAAGAGCCCTGGCTGGATGGCTAAGTTGGTTGGATCGTCCTACCATACAACAAAAAGGTATCAGGTTCGATTCCCAGCCAGGGCACATATCTAGGTTTCGAGTTCGATCCTGGTTGTGGCACGTACAGGAAGCAACTGACCAATGTTTCCCTCTATCCCTCCTTCTCTCCCTAAAAATCAGTAAAGAAATATATCCTCAGATGAGGATTTAAAAAAACAACAACAGTATTCTAAGAAACAATACAAATAATATAACTAGGCTATGCAAATATCTACCCAATTTCAACAACTTGTATAGCCATTGTGTCAGCTTGTGGACTGAAGGGTCCCAGGTTCGATTCTGGTCAAGGGCACATGCCCAGGTTGCAGGCTCCATCCCAGTAGGGGGCATGCAGGAGGCAGCTGATCAATGATTCTCTCTCATCATTGATGTTTCTATCTCTCTCTCCCTCTCCCTTCCTCTCTGAAAAAAACAAAAAACAAAGAGTAATAGCCATGGTAAAGCTATAAAATAAGGCTTGTGTGTGTGATCACCATCAACAATTTTATATATATATATCAAAAATGAGATATGTAATCAAACACTAATTTAAAAAATATTTATAGAAAGGGTTCAGGATAAATATTTAAAAAGCAACTGTATTCCACTGACCTTTTAATATTTTCTCTACAGTGCAAATGAAACATTAGGCAAGTCATAAAGTATCAATCAAAAAGTTCCCCATGAAAAGTTTCTAACAAATTTTAAATATTAAAAAGAGAAGAAGTGCCCTAGCTGGTCTGGCTCACTGGATAGAGCATCGGCCTGGGGACTGAAGGGTCCCAGGTTCAATTCCGGTCAAGGGCATGTACCTTGGTTGTGGGCACATCCCCAGTAGGGGGTGTGCAAAGAGGCAGCTGATCGATACTTCTCTCTCATCGATGTTTCTAATTCTCTATCCCTCTCCCTTCCTCTCTGTAAAAAAATCAATAAAATATATATTTAAAAAAAGAGAGAGAGAAGAAGTAATTGTTAAAAGTCATTCAAAAGTAACCCATCAAATAGATATACTTAGACCTTGTATGGAGATAATGTGCTCCCAGGTGCCTCATGTAACACTACAACAAACACAGGCAAATTCATCTACTCTATGTGGAGAACACGGAATAAATGTAGGAAAAAAATAAAAACGTGTGTGCATGCGTGTGTGTGTGTGTGTGTGTGTGTGTGTAGTACACAACCTCGTCTTAAAATCACCACATTCCATTTCAGAATGAATATAATTCTGTGGTTAAAAACATGGACTCTAGAATCAAGATGGCGGTGTAGGTAAATGCTGGTACTTGCTGCCTCCCACAACCACATCAAAATTACAACCAAAATACAGAACAACCATCATTCAGAACCACCTGAAATCTGGCTGAATGCAAGTCCTACAACTAGAGAAGTAAAAAAGAACTCACATTGAGACTGGTAGGAGGGGAAGTGGCATAGAACGGGCTGGTCCGACGCCCATGTGTGGCATGTTTTTAATCTAGAGGCTTCCTGTGAGGAGCAACGGGTTCCAGCCCCACACCAGACCCCCAGCCCAGAGTTCCAGAGCTAGGAGGAGAAGACCCTGCAACTTCGGGCTGTAAAAACCAGCGGGGATTATGGCTGAGTGACACAGAGCAGTTGGAGACCCAGGCAGTTTCTCTTAAAGGGCCTGCAGACTTACTTGGACTCATGCCCTCTGAGCTCCAGCTCTGGGGCAGCAGCCTGAAAAGGGAATATGCAAATTAACCATCACTCCCCGACAAAGATGGTGGTGCCCATAGCGGCCAGGCAGGACGCTGGCAGCGGCGCCCGGGCAATGAGGTCAATGGTTTGCTCGCTGTATCTGCCTCCCAGGGGGCGCCTGCGCTGGGGGCTCCTACCCGCGGTTCCAACCACTGAGGAGGGGTCAGACCCCAGGGCCACTGTCTCTGCCGAGAACCAGGAGGCCGCTGCCCCGAGGCCCAGGTGAGAGCACGACTCTGCGTCCTGCTTTTCAGACCCACCGGGACACAGGAGCAGAGCCCAGCCTTCACGGTCTCTAGAAGGAGCCTCCTGGGGCAGGTGAGTGGGCTGGAGGTCATGCCTCGGGCTCTACGCCTTCAGGCAGGTGAGGGAGAGGCAGCTCGGCTCCTCCTCCTCCTCTCCCCAATCCCCTCCCTTTCTAACCATGGGCCTCCCTGGGAACTTAACTTTCTTTGTTAAACAAGGGAATTCTGGACAACGATTGTCCGACCTCCGCGAACCCAGCGGGAGAACATGTCCCAGGGTCGGTGGGGCAGTGACTGTGCACAGCACACACCTTTCTTCCCGCAGGAGATGGACGGCTGCTCAGAGAACCCTGTGGAACAGCAGGGATCCGCTGAGCAGTTCCGGGGAACCTGGCGACGAGTCCGCCTGCAAAGAGGTTACTGGAGAAGGGTGTCTCTCTGCCGCAAGCGCTCCCGGCCAACCCCTCTGACACCCCCAACGGCGAGGTTTCCCACCGAAACCGCAACGCAGGACGAGACCTGCATGTCCTCGCCACCGAGCTCTCTGAGAAGCTAAGAAAGAGGCTTCCAAAGCTGTGACTGTGAGTGCTTCACGCAAACCCACACGACCGCCTCCCCAGCCAGCACCCGGTGCCTGCTATCACCCCGGGGTCTTCCATGTTCCCTCCACCCAAACCTAGGACAGCACACCTCCACTGCTGCGAGCTCAGGGGACCGTGACGGAAGAAGGCACCATGACTGCTCCGGGGATGCAACAGTGGGGCGACTCAGGGTGCAGAGAACTGGCAGCATTCTCAATGCCTGGATCTGGTTACTGCGTGGGATCAAGGCTCCGACTCCCCAGGCCGTGCCTTCCCCGTAAGCTACGCACAGCCCCGATGGGCCCCACACTGCAGCAGATGCATGAAACCCCCCAGCCCAGGAACGAGCCAGTCTCAGGCAGCTGGTCATGAACTCGCCACTGCAGGGATGGCCCTGCTGGCCATCCCGCACTCAATTGCCTGCCGAGGTCCTGACCCTACAGTTTGGTTCACTCCTCTTCCTCCCCAGCCCCCTCTAGAGACCCGAACTTGTATATTATATAATCATCTGAAGAAAGAATGATTCAAAAATTTCCAAATTTGGCAAAATATCGTAAAAAATAAAAACCCACAGATCAAAGAAGCTCAGTGAATAGCAAGCACAGGACATAAAGAAAGCTACATCAAGACACACAAAAATCACATTGCTCGCCCTAACGGGTTTTGGCTCAGTGGATAGAGTGTCAGCCTGCGAACTGAAGGGTCCCAGGTTCGATTCTGGTCAAGGGCATGTACCTTGGTTGCAGGCACATCCCCAGTAGGAGGTGTGCAGGAGGCAGCTGATCGATGTTTCTCTCTCATCGATGTTTCTCTCTATCCCTCGTCCTTTCTCTCTGTAAAAAAATCAATAAAATATATTTTTTAAAATAAACACCACATTGCTCAACACCAATGATGAAAAGAAAAATGTTTTAAGTAGTCAGAAGAAAAGAGACACACTATAGACAGGAATAAACATAAGGATTACAAAAGACTTCTCATCAGAAACAGTGTAAGGGAGAAGACAATAGAGCAACAACGTTAAAGTACTCACAAGGGGGGAAAAACCCTCTCAATTTATAATTCTAGACTGAGTGCAAATATTTTTTAAAATAGTTAAAATATATTTTTCATATATAAAAGATTGAATTTTTTTTTAGCGCCAGATTTGTAGTGTAAGAAATGTTAAAAGAATTCCTGCAAGCCGAAACCGGTTTGGCTCAGTGGATAGAGCATCGGCCTGCGGACTGAAGGGTCCCAGGTTCGATTCCGGTCAAGGGCATGTACCTGGGTTGCGGGCACATCCCCAGTGGGAGATGTGCGGGAGGCAGCTGATCGATGTTTCTAACTCTCTATCTCTCTCCCTTCCTCTCTGTAAAAAATCAATAAAATATATTTAAAAAAAAAAAAAAAAAAAGAATTCCTGCAAGCAGGAATAAAATTTTGCCAGATAGAAATAACGATCTATGCCAAGAAATGGAAAACACCAAAGACAATAAATGCGTAGGAAAAAATATAATAGAAGTTTCTTATTATTTAAATATATTTAAAGATAATTAACTATTTAAACAAATAATAATGTAATGTCAGTTTTATAACATCTGTGAAAGTAAAATACATGACACCAATAGCACAAATATTGCCTGGGAAAAATGAAATTTTGTTACAGTAAAGTTTCTATACAAGATGTGAAGTGGTATAATATCCACTTGACAAGTTAAAATCCTATATAATAAAGAGCTAATATGCAAATAGTCATCATACCCTCATGCCATCACACAACAGCTCAGACACTCAACATTGGGGAGAGAGGAATGGGGACCAGCCAGGCTGCGGCCCAGGAGAGGGACAAGCCACACGCACTGTGGTCCCAGGTGCCTGCGGCTGCAGCCTGGGTGAAGCTGCCCACCCACTGTCCCCTGCAGCTGTGGCCGGCCTGGGTGAAGCCGGCCCGGGTCCTGGGTGCCTGTGGCTGGCCAGAGGGAGGGAAGCCCAGGTCCCGGGTGTGTGGTGAGGCAGAGGCAGTTAGGGGCAATCAGGCCAGCAGGGAAGCAGTTAGGGGTGATCAGGCTGGTAGGGAAGCAGTTAGGGGCGATCAGACAGGCAGGCAGAGGTGGTTAGGGGCAATCAGGCAGGCAGGCAGATGAGTTAGGGGCGATCAGGCAGGCAGACAGAGGCAGGGGAGAGTAGTTGGGGGCGACCAGGCCAACAGGGGAGGGCAGTTGGGGGTGAGATCAGGCCTGCAGGAGAGGGCAGCTGGGGGTGAGATCAGACCAGTAGGGGAGGGCAGTTAAGGGCAATCAGGTAGGCAGGCAGAGGGGTTAAGGGCAATCAGGCAGGCAGGCAGAGGCAGTTAGGGGCGATCACACAGGCAGGCAGCTGAGCGGTTAAGAGCCAGTGGTCCCAGGCTGGGCTGAGGGAACCCCCCCTCCGTCCGTGCACGAATATTGTGCACCGGGCCACTAGTAGAGATATACAGGGAGGAACTAAATTGTCTGACATCAGGGCAAGAACTCGGGGCCAGCTTTCTCCAAGACAAAAGTGCTTGCAGAGGTCACTGTTCCTATGCTGAAATCTCCCCTACCACAGAGCTGACTGGCAGGCACTATAGCTGCATCTCCATCAATCAGACTCATACTGTTTGTCCCACCCTGATGATTCCCTGAGCTAGCACCCCACCAAATTTGCAGCCCTACCCAAGCTGTTTGCAGCCCTACCCAAGCTGTTTGCAGCATCTTTCCCATATGAATGGCCTGTCCTGGCTCAGGCTTCCGACTTTCCTAAAATCTCTCAAACAAGTAGCAGCCAGACTCAGCATGCTACATACCTCTGGATAAGTGGCCCCAGGCCCAGCACTAGCAACAGCCTGCCTTGGTTCACAGTATGGCCTCTCCTGTGAACCTCCAAGCCCAACACAAGTAGCAGCCATCTGCAAATCACTCTATAGCTTATGCCGGGTTGCCCCAGGCAGAGCACAGGCAGTGGCTGACTTTGCACTTCCCAGGAGGCCCCAGCCAGTGCACCTAGTGGACAGCTTCAGTTCACACCAGATTATAACTCTACACATCCATGAGCGACACATTCAAGGAGCAGACTTGGTGACCACCAAAGCCCTACTGAAGCAAGTCCTATTTCATAGGGGTCTCTCCTACACAGCAGCTCTTCCACTGCAGTTGCAGCTGCTCCTCAAAAACCATTGGCCTGGAGGTCAATTCCCACCCAGTGATGCCAACGGCAATCAAGTTCAACTACAAGAGAGTGCACACAGGGGTGCACCTAGAGTGTGCCCAGCTCACTGGACCATACAGGACACCTACTACACAAAGCCACTCTACCAATCCCAAAAGACATAGCAGCTCTACCTAATATATAGAAACAAACACAGGGAAGCAGCTAAAATGCAGAGACAAGGAAACATGTCAAAAATGAAAGAACAGAAGAAATCTCCAGAAAAGGAACTAAATGAAATGGAAGCAAGCAAACTACTAGATACAGAGTTCAAAAGAAGAATGTTTAAAAGAATGCTCAAGGTTTTTAATGAGAGTTTCAAGGAACTTAATGAGAATTGCAAGGACCTTAGTGAGAACATTAAAGACATGAAAAAAAACCAGTCAGAAATGAAGGATAAACTAACTGAAATGAAGAATAATTAAAGGGAATCAATAGTAGAGCAGAAGATGCTGAGAATCAAATCAACAATTTGGAATATGAGGAAGCAAAAGATATCAAATCAGCCGAAACCGGTTTGGCTCAGTGGATAGAGCGTCGGCCTGCAGACTGAAGGGTCCCGGGTTCGATTCTGGTCAAGGGCATATACCTGGGTTGCCGGCACATCCCCAGTGGGAGATGTGCAGGAGGCGGCTGATCGATGTTTCTCTCTCATCGATGTTTCTAACTCTCTATCTCTCTCTCTTCCTCTCTGTAAAAAGTCAAAAAAATGTATTAAAAATATATATATATATATCAAATCAGAAGAGCAAAAGGAAGAAAGAATCCAAAAATATGAAGATAGTTTAAGGAGCTTCTGGGACAATTTCAAGTGTACCAACATTCACATCATGGGGATGCCAGAAGGAGAAGGGAAGAGAGCAAGATATTGAAAACCTATTTGAAGAAATAATAACAGAAAACCTCCCCTATCTGGTGAAAGAAATCCTATATAATAAAGAGCTAATATGGTAATTAGACCAGACGGTGGAACAACCTTCTGGAACGACCAGTGGGTGGGGCCGCAAGGCAGCCAGAGCCGTGAGGGCCGAGCCCCTTGCACAAATTTCGAGCATCGGGCCTCTAGTAGACTTGTAAGTCCAGGAAGCACAGAGAGTCCCAAACAAGAGAAACCCAAGGAGGCCCACACCAAGAACCATCACAATTAAAATGCCAAAGGTTAGCCGAAGCCGGTTTGGCTCGGTGGATGGAGCGTCGGCCTGCGGACTGAGGGGTCCCAGGTTCGATTCCGGTCGGGGGCGTGTGCCTTGGTTGCAGGCACATCCTCAGTGGGAGATGTGCAGGAGGCAGCTGATCGATGTTTCTCTCTCGTCGATGTTTCTGACTCTCTCTCTCTCCCTTCCTCTCTGTGGAAAATCAATAAAATATATTTTTAAAAATAAATAAATAAATAAATAAATAAAATGCCAAAGGTTAAAGACAAAGAGAGAATCTTAAAAGCAGCAAGAGCCCTGACCAGTTTGACTCAGTGGATAGAGCATCAGTCCACAGACTGAAGAGTCTCAGGTTCGATTCCAGTCAAGGGCATGTACCCTCGTTGCAGGCTTGATTGCTGGCCCTCAATCATGGTACGTGTGGAAGGCAACCCATTGATGTGTCTCTCTCACATCAATATTTCTCTCTGTGTGTCTCTCTCCCTCCCTTCAACTCTCTCTAAAAAACAAAAATAAAAAAAATCAATGGAAAAAGTATCCTTCAGTGAGGATTAACAACAACAACAATTTAAAAAGGCAAGAGAAAAGCAGTTAGTTACCTACAAGGGAGCGCCTATATGACTATTAGCTGATTTCTCAATGGAAATTTTGCAGGACAAACAAGAGTGGCAAGAAATATTCAAAGTGATGAAGAGTAAGGACCTACAACCAAGATTACTCTGCCCAACAAAGCTATCATCTAGAATTAGGTCAGATAATGAGCATCAGAGACAAGAAAAAGCTAAAGGAGTTCACCACCACTAAACCAGTATTATATGAAATGCTGAAGAGTATTCTTTAAGAAGAAGGAGAAAGAGAAAGAATAATAAAAAATATGAACAATAAATACGTATCTATCAACAATTGAATCTAAAAATAAAAATAAACAAAAAATGAATCTAATGAACAAAATAAAGTGTTGAATAAAATAGAACCAGTGGTATGGAAACATGGAATAGACTGACAAGTCTCATAAGGAAGTGGGGAGAGGGTGTGGGAAGAGATTAATCAAAGGATTTATGTGCCTATAAGCATTACCTATGGACACAGACAATAGGGTGGTGAAGGCCTGGGGCAAGGCGGGAACTGGGTGGAGGGGGGAAACAGGGAGAACATCTGTAATACTTTCAACAATAAAGATTAAAAAGTACAAAACAAAAACAAAAACAACACCATAGACTCTAAAGTCAGACTCCCTGTGTTGACCAGTGATTCAACCTCTGCAACCTCCATTTCCTCGTTTGTAAAAGGGAACTGATAATAATACCTATTGAATACCTCACAGAATATTTATAAGAAGTAAATGGTTTAATATGTGTAAAGTGCTTAAAATAGAGCCAGGCACATACTAAGGAAAATATGTTAGGCATTATCTAATCAATCCACCTCAGTCTTGTATTTTACTGCTCTAGATTTCTTAAAATAAAACCAACTTACCTCCCCCAACCCCTGAGGTCTTTCTGTTCAATGCATCTATACCTCTGGACCTATTTTGCTCATCAGTTTATTTTGTTCTTTTTGTGATAATGGCTGAAAATTAAAGCTTACATAAATTCAAAATCTTCTATATTAATAAAATAAATTAAACTAGTATCTTTTATTAGTGCTTTTTATTTTATTTAAAGTTTCCAAGGTTTGATAAACCCCAATAACTCCATAAAAACTAAGGAATAAGATATTTTCCGTAATGTCCAATTAAAAAGATTATCATAGTTTATAAACTTGGAAGTTAGAATTATATAAAATATGCTTAATGCTAAAATTATATTGAGCAGAACTGTTACACATTTGGAAATAGAACTATTAAGATCAAATGGCCATGTACAGCAGCAGGTCCTCAAATAACGTCATTTCATCCAAGGTCCTGTCACTGTAACGTTGATGAGATGCCATAGGAACTAAAATGTTTGTATCATTAAGCCTCTGGCAAAATTGTTATACATCGTTTGGTTTAAAGCTGCAGAACTTATCATCGGTGGCATACAGTAAAGACTGGACACTATTCTAATAGCCTTATACAGAGACAAGAATAACGTCTGGGTCAGAGAGGCTTTAGCAGGAATTTACACTATACAGTATGTAACTTTAATAAAAAGTCTAAAATTGATACAAACATAAGAAAGGTTATTTTTCTCTAATTTCTACTCCCCAGTTGGTCCAATTTCCCTTTCCTACTCCTGAACGACATCTGGAACAATTCCTACAGCTTTCCAGTAGCTTTCAGTTATCAGAAAGTCCAGTCCAATTTACTACTGTATAAAAATTTAACCTTTAATCTCACAATCATTTCCTTCCTCTGCAAACTCTAGCTGGTCTGGTCTAAGAAAGGGGTGTGGTCTGATCTACTGGGGAGGAGAGGGTAGGGAGTCTGAGGGAGAACAGAATAAACTGTCTGGACATCTAAAGCACTGACTGGCTTTACTATCTGTGTCACAGGCAGCCAGATGACGGCTTTTTTCCTGGGGACAAGCTGGAGCTCTTTGGTGACTGAGGGGCTCTAACCTACTGCACATTTTCCTACTTGAAGATCTGCTTCAACTCAACAGCTTCTACTTCTGTTCCCTTCTCCAGCAGAGCCAGCCCTGTCAAGATGGCTGAAATCTTCTGTATTACCCATCTGCACTAACAGATTTTCAAAACAAATACAGGCTGTTCCACTGCCACCCCCTCTGTCCATATTGAGATTTCCCTCCAATTTTCTTTATCCCTTGCTCAAATATGCACAGATAAACCAATCAGCTGCATAATGACTATCATCTAGGTAATGAAATGTTCCACTTCATTTTTTGCTAGTAGTCCTAACCTTTAGGATTGGTTTTCTTAGACCTCCCCACACTAAGCTTCTAAGGGAAAGGTACCCCAAACAAGGAAGAAGGGGGCAAAAATCACAGTGTTCCCCAAAGGCAAGCAGCTGCTGCTGTTACACTGTGCACAATTCCCCTCCCCTCCACCTTCTGGTGGGTTTCTGTCGCATGTGAATAAGCCCTGGAGAGGACTCAGGCCACTAAGTGCTTGGGCTTTGTTTTTTATTTTAATTCTTTTTTTTTTTTTTTTAATTTCAGAGAGGAAGGGAGAGGGAGAGAAAGATAAAAGCATCAATGATGAGAGAGAATCATTGATCAGCTGCCTCCTACACGCCCCACACTGGGGATTGAGCCCACAACCCAGGCATGTGCCCCGACCAGGAATCGAACCATGACCTCCTGGTTCATAGGTTGATGCTCAACCACTGAGCCACATCAGCCAGGCGCTTGGGCTTTGGGGTCTTGACTTCTCTTTATACTTCACTCTACAGTCCTAGTCCCCATTCTCACATAACTAGAAGAGTCTGATTCTACATCCTTTCTGCTCTTACTTGTTTGACCTTGGTGGAACAATTCACCTTCATTAGCCTTGAATTCTTAAGGTACAAAAGAAGGTGCAAAACCTCCTATATCAAGTTGCCAGCACTACTGGGATACAGAAGTACTCTGCAAATTCAAATGTCAATATAAACAAAAATAACACATACTTTCAAAAGGGATTAGAAAATCAGGATTAGATTTAATTTTGAAGGACCCTATATATGGTCCACAGCCACAGCCACTCAAATATGCTTTTGAAGATAACACTGACCTCAACTTCTCTTACACAAAGATTCACCTTTATGAATATTTACTAATAAGCATTACTATGTGGCAAGAGCAGTGTTCAGTGCTTAACTGCACCCATTCATTCAGTCTCCACAGTAACCCTGGAGAGAGCACTACTATTATCCTCATCTAGTGTATGAGGAAATAAGGTTTAGAAAAACTAATTACTTTGGTGAAAGGTCACAAACCTAGTAAACAGAAACCTGCAAAGTACAGAATACAATAAACATATAAATGGATAACTAAAAATATAAATAATTCAACATTTAATGAACCTTTTTAGTTATCTGGAATTCAGATAAGGAAAAGCCACTGTATTCATATCAAGATTCCTTTATTCTTTTAAGAAATTAGCATCTTCTTTGTATAAAGATTTCATTTAAACGTTCTGTGACATGACCATTAGAACCTGTCACAGACCATCTTCTACGCAAATTGATAAGACGGTAAGAAAAAACAGGAAAACAATGAAGAACTTGAGGAAGAATAAAGCTTAGTCAATACAATTAGAGTAATTATGCCACTTAACAACTAGCAATTATTGTAGGAATATATTCAGGAAGGGGAGTGATGTTTCTCTAAGAGTATATTCTACTTCATCTAACAAATTTTTAACTTTGAGGAACACATTTTGAAAAAATATAGCTTAAAGAAATTTGATTTATGCCCTTTATATTTAAAACTAGAGGCCAGTGCGGTCCCTCAGCCTGGCCTGCAGGGATTGGGCTGAAACCGGCTCTCCGACATCCCTCAAGGGGTCCCAGATTGTAAGAGTGTGGTTCTCGGGTGACGCACCCTGGAATCAGGCTCCCTCCTCTCTGGTTCCAGATGCATCACCCAAGAACTGCAGCTGCCAAGTCACCACAGTTCAGCAGCTCCTGCATTGAGCATCTGCCCCCTGGTGGTCATTATGCATCATAGCTATCGAATGGTCGTTTAGGCTTTTATATATATGGACTAGAGGCCCGGTGCACAAAAATTTGTGCACTCGGGGGGGAGGGGAGGTCCCCTCAGCCTGGCCTGTGCCCTCTCGCAGTCTGGGACCCCTCGGTTAATAACGACCTGCTGGCTCAGGCCTGCTCTCGGGTGGCAGAAGGCAAGCCCAATCCCTAGGTGCAGCCCCTGGTCGGGCTCAGAGCAGGGCCGATTGGGGAGTTTTGTCATGCACAGAGCAGGGTTGATAGGGAGGTTGCGGCGCCACCCCCTGTCACGCACAGAGCAGGGCCGATCAGGGGGTTGAGGAGCTCCCCCGTCACTCACAGAGTAGGGCCGATAGGGGAGTTGGGGCACCGCCCCGTCACACACAGAGCAGGGCGGATCAGGGGGTTGGGGCGCCGCCCTCTATCACCCACAGAGCAGGGCCGATCAGGGGGTTGGGGCGCCGCCACTGTCACACTCCGGGCAGGGCCAATGGGGAGGTTATGGCTCTACCCTGTCACACACAGAGCAGGGCCCGTGGGGGGGGGGGGGGGAGGTTGGGGTGCCACACCCTGTCACAGAGCAGGGCCAATCAGGGGGTTGGTGTGCTGCACCCTGTCACACACAGAGCTGCAGGGCGATCAGGGGGTTGGGGAGCTCCCCCCTTTAGGCACAGAGCAGGGCTGATCAGGGGGTTGGGGCGCCTTCCCCTGTCACGAAGAGAGCAGGGCAGATTGGGAGGTTGTGGCCCCGCCCCCGTCACACACAGAGCCGCAGGGCGATCAGGGGGTTTGGTCACTGCCCCCTGTCACGCTGATCCCGGTGCCGGGAGGCCTCACTGCTCCGCTGATCCCGGTGCTGGGAGGCATATTACCCTTTTACTATATAGAATAGAGGCCTGGTACACGGGTGGGGGCCGGCTGGTTTGCCCTGAAGGGTGTCCTGGATCAGGGTGGGGGTCCCCACTGGGGTGCCTGGCCAGTCTGGGTGAGGGGCTGAGGGCCGTTTTCAGGCTGGCGGGTGAGTGAAGCTCCCAACCTGTCCTTTTTTTCTTTTTTTTTATTCTGGGCCAGCTTTAGCTCTGAGGCTTGGCTCCAGCTCTGAGGCTTCGGCTGCTGAAAGCAGGTATCTGGTTTGTTTGGGTTCTATAATTTTAACATTGTTGCGGTCCTGCTCACTCCAGCTCTGAGATCCCGGCTGGCTGAAAGCAGGGATCTGCGTTTGTTCTATAATTGAAACAATGTTGCAGTCCTGCTGGCTGAAGCCCGGCTGGCTGAAAGCAGGTTTCTGGGGTTTTGTTTAGCTTCTATATTTGTAACATTGTTTCTTTTTTTTTTCCAATATATATTTTATTGATTTTTTACAGAGAGGAAGGGAGAGAGATAGAGAGTTAGAAACATTGATGAGAGAGAAACATCGATCAGCTGCCTCCTGCACACCCCCCACTGGGGATGTGCCCGCAATCCAGGTACATGCCCTTGACCGGAATCGAACCCGGGAACCTTCAGTCCGCAGGCTGACGCTCTATCCACTGAGCCAAACCAGTTTCGGCATAACATTGTTTCTTAAACTGCAAGCTCAGAGGCCGGCAGCAGCAGGCGGGGAATGTTGGCTTCCTCTGTCACTGAGGCAAGCAAGCCTCCTGTTCGCTTCAAGCTGCCTGGCTGCCAGCCGCCATTTTGGCTGGCAGTTAATTTGCATATCGCCCTGATTAGCCAATGGGAAGGGTAGCGGAGGTATGGCTAATTACCATGTTTCTCTTTTATTAGATAGGATACTTAACTTTGTTTTAGATAGAGAAACTCCACTTGCTTATTTTATCCCTTGCCCCAACAGCCAGAAACAATTAATCTGGCCATTGTCAAGAAGGAAAAACTCTACCCTCTTAGGTTCTGAATCTGGGGTCTGCAAATTAATAAAAAAACAGATTAGCAAGAGAAAAAACTGACTTTTATTCACTTATCAGAGTTAACTGAAAAATGTGACTCAAGAAGGCAGTTAGAATTTGGGACTTATACTTTTAGGAAAGATAAAAGGATCCCTAGATAAATAGATGGGAAATATGGTCCCTTTATGACAATGTCAGTATAGGTGTGCTACCCACTTCTCATCTCTTCTCTCTATTCATGACAGTTGATATTTCCTGGTCTCAAAACTCCAGAGAGAAAATTTATGACAAATGATTTCTTCTGAGAGGCTCTGCTTTAAGGCAGATATGAGAGGGGAGAGGGGAGAAGGGGAGGGGGGAGGGGAGAGGGAGGGGGAGGGGGGAGAGGGGAGAGGAGAGGGGGAAGGGGAGGGGAGGGGAGGAAAGGCCTATTGTCAAATGCCTGCAGTTGAAAATAATTTTTATGCCAGTGGCATCTTCTATACCCATTCACCACCAAAACATACAGCTATCTGAACACTTACTCTTTACAAAGCACTGAATTAGCTGACTAAACAAAATATTTTAGGGCAAATTCAGCCACCAAAGAGCTTATATAAGAAGTTGAGAGTATAAGATAACTTAGCTTTTTATTTTTTGTTTTTCAATATTCTTACAGCAGCAAGGAAATTTTTATATACCATGAACAAAAATAAAAAACAAGTGACTAATTTAAGAAATACAACATGCCAGAGTTAATATCCATACCTCAAAACAAAGTTCCTACAAATAAGTAAGAAAAATCTAAATTAGAAAAATGAACAAAGGACAGAGGAATGCAAAGAGCCAACAAATATATAAAACCCTGCTCAACTCATAATCAAAGAAACACAGATTAAAACTGTAGCACTGTTTTTTCAGCTGGCAGACTGGCAAAGAGTTACTGTGTTGGTGAGTCCAGGGGGCGGGGGGGAGAATTCGCTCAAGCACTGCTGCTTGGAATGTGAACGGCTGCAGACTCTCCAGAGCATTCTGGCACTGCTTCAGACCTGCATGGCTCCTCTTACAGGAAATGCAAGTCTAAGAATTCACCCTATAAAATAAAAATGCATGCACCACAGTAATGCACCCTCCCCCCCCAAAAAAAGAAACAATCTTAGTATTAATTGATGGGGGACTGGTAAATAAAACGAAATATTACTTGACTACTAAAAAAAATGAGGAAAGGACCCAGTTATTCCACTTCTAGGACTATATCCCAAGAAACCAGAAACACCTATCAGAAAGGATATATGCACCCCTATGTTCATAGCAGCACAATTTATAATAGCTAAGATTTGGAAACAGCCTAAGTGCCCATCAGCAGATGAGTGGATTAAAAAACTATGGTACATCTACATAATGGAATACTACACCACTATAAAAAAGAAGGAACTTTTACCATTTGCAACAGCATGGATTGAACTGGAGAGCATTATGCTACGCAAAATAAGCTAGTCAGAGAAAGATAAATATCACATGATGTCACTCATTTGTGGGATATAATGAACAACATAAACTGATAAACAAAAATAGGTCCAGAGACAAATGGGGGGGGGAGGGAGGTCAGGGAGCAACCAAAGGACTTGTATGCATGCATATTAGCATAACCAATGGACACAGACACTGGGGCAGTGGGGGCTTGACCTCAGAAGTGGGAATGAGGAGGCGGGGACTCAACTGGGAAAAAGAAATATCTAAACTTTAAACAATAAAAATAAATAAATAAATGCCAAAAAGAAAAAGAAAAGAAATGAGGAAAGCAACACTTACTGACATAAAGAGTTCACCTATATATTCAGTGAAAACAAACTTAAAGAGAAGGATGCACAGTCCTGGCCGGGAGGTTGGGTTGGTAAAGGAAGCATTATCCCTTACACCAAAAGGTTGGGGCTTCGATTCCCGGTCAGGGCACATACCTAGGTTTCAGGTTCAATCCTGGTCGGAGTGCATATGGGAGGCAACCAATAGGTTTCTCTCATTTCAATGTTTTTACCTCTTTCTCTCAAGTCAATAAAAATATTTCCTTGCCCTGGCCAGTGTGGCTCAGTTGGTTGGGTGTCATCCTATGTATTGAACGTTGCTGGTTCGATTCCTGGTCATCACAGGTCTGGGTTACGGGCATGATCCTGGGTAGGGAGCATGCAGGAGGCAGTGGATCAATGTTTGCTTTCAGAGATGTTTCTCTTTCTCTCTCCCTCTCTCCCTCTCTAAAAAGCAATGAAAATGTTTTGGTTTTACTTTATTTAATATATACTTTTTAAAATAATTTTGTTTAAAAAAGAAAAGGATGCATAGTACAGCCCCATTTTTGGAAAGGAGAAGAGATTAAGAGAAAGAAATAAATGAAGATAATAGAAAAGAAAGGTTCTACTTATCTCTGTACTTTTAACAGTTGTAATCTGTGGGGTGGGGTAGGATTGCAGAAGCCTTTCACTTTCTATTCCATATCATATTGTTTGAAGTTTCAACCACAAATATATGTAACTTATGTAAACACAAGAAACAGAGTTGGGTTCTATGGTAATATACAGTTAGGGAAACTATCTGGAGTTTCACTAGGTTAATCCTGAGAAGGCCTGTACTAAAGACATCTAATATAGAAGGTGTCCCAAAATTCACGCAAGAAGTAATTTTGATAGAAAACACAGGTTTATAATTAAAAATTCTAAATTTTGTATTGATTCATAAAGTATACAGTATAGGGTTATGTATGGAATAGCATATCGGGTAAATGGATTATCATGTCGCGATAGCGAGCACCATTAACTGTTATTGCCTGAGCAGCCGCATTTTCGAAGAATGGTCCGATGATGCCTCCAGCCCAAAATCCGCACCAGTGACACATTGTGGATGCATTTGTTTCTCAACAATCACTCGTGGATTTTCTTTATTTGCAGGCTGACGCTCTATCGGCTGAGCCAAACCAGTTAGGGCAGGGGTGGGCAAACTTTTGACTCGAGGGCCACAACGGGTTCTTAAACTGGACCGGAGGGCCGGAACAAAAGCATGGATGGAGTGTTTGTGTGAACTAATATAAATTCAAAGTAAACATCATTACATAAAAGGGTACGGTCTTTTTTTTTTTTAGTTTTATTCATTTCAAACGGGCCGGATCCGGCCCGCGGGCCGTAGTTTGCGCACGACTGGGTTAGGGCATAGCTTTACTATTATAATGAAAAGTTATTTTTTAAAAGAGGATGCTTGTTAAACCTCTTTAACAAGTAAAATGTTACAAGCAGTATAGAGAAATATTTATTTTTGGATGGGGGAGCTCCCACAACTGCTTTCAGTATTTTTTCTCCTTAATTTTTTGAACTCAGATCCTCAAAGAGCTAATAGTTTTCACAAAAATGGCACAAATTATGTAAAGGGAGAATTGTGGGAGAGTTGTGATAGCTAATTTTATGAGTTATTTTAAAGACAATATTCAGTATTTATATAGTCATTAACAATCATATGCCTTTAAAAAAAGTAAATACAAAAATAATTGTAAATATTTAGCTATTTTACTAACTCATAGTTAGTAAATGCGACAATTTTGTCGATTAACCAAGCCATCCACAGTAACAGGTCTAAAGATTCTGAACTCAAACCCAGAATAGGATATTTAGGTGATGTAGGCTAATGAAAGAGTAGTAGCACGTGAATGACCAAGTCTTGTCCATTCTAGGTGCTACTTATCTGCCACCATCCTAGTCCAGGCCAGTCTTACTTTCTTCAAGTTGATTCTCCACTACGTGACTAACCTCCATAAACTGAAAATCTGATTATTTTATCCCTACATTTGACATACCACTAGCCTAATGCTTAAGTCAGTAGCAATTACATACAGCTAGAGCAATATAGAGATAGAGCAATAGCTCCAATGTTTCTGATGTTTAGTGGTATAAACAAAATTATAAAAGAGTAACAACATCCACCATATCAGAGTAGCTCAGATTCACTGGCTCTTAAAAAAAGATATTCAAGAATAATTTCCTTATCCAATGTCTTCATTATCTATATGAACTTGGTTTAGGGGTCCAGTGGACCCACCATGAGTTGTATTCCACTCACTGATCATCTCATCTCCCTAAACACTACCTAGTGTTTTCTTCAAAAAGCACTCCTGGGGATCTCCAAGCACGTCATTTTGTTTCTATTTTTAAAGACTTGATAGCCTTTAAAATATTGGCTACAAAAATTGATACACATAACTATGAGTTAGTAAAATAGCTAAATATTTACAATTATTTTTGTATTTACTTTTTTTAAAGGCATATGATTGTTAATGACTATATAAATACTGAATATTGTCTTTAAAATAACTCATAAAATTAGCTATCACAACTCTCCCACAATTCTCCCTTTACATAATTTGTGCCATTTTTGTGAAAACTATTAGCTCTTTGAGGATCTGAGTTCAAAAAATTAAGGAGAAAAAATACTGAAAGCAGTTGTGGGAGCTCCCCCATCCAAAAATAAATGTTTCTCTATACTGCTTGTAACATTTTACTTGTTAAAGAGGTTTAACAAGCACCCTCTTTTAAAAAATAACTTTTCATTATAATAGTAAAGCTATGCCCTAACAGGTTTGGCTCAGCAGATAGAGCGTCAGCCTGTAGACTGAAGGGTCCCAGGTTCGATTCCAGTCAAGGGCATGTACCTTGGTTGCGGGCACATTCCCAGTAGGGGGTATGCAGGAGGCAGCTGACCAATGTTTCTCTCTCATCGATGTTTCTAACTCTCTATCCCTCTCCCTTCCTCTCCTAGTGATATAAAAAAATCAATAAAATATATTTAAAAATAAGAAAAAAATCTTTAATGGTTTTTAAAAAAAATAATAGTAAAGCTATGTCACTCCCACATGTGTGATTTAAATTCGCCTTCCCAATATCCCTAAAGGAATGATCCTATATAATAAAAGTCTAATATGCAAATCGACCAAACCGCGGAACGACCAGTCGCTATGACGCACACTGACCAACAGGGGGCAGATGCTCAAGGCAGGAGCTGCCCCCCTGGTGTTCAGTGCACTCCCACAGGAGGAGCGTCACTCAGCCAGAAGCCCTGAGCCAGGCTCACAACTGGCTGGCGAGCGCAGCGACGGTAGCGGGAGCCTCTCCCGCCTCGATGGCAGCACTAAGGATGTCCGACTGCCGGCTGGACCTAAGCCCGCTCCCCGCAGAGAGCCGGCCTAAGCCATCAGTTGGACATCCCCAGAGGGTTCCCGGACTGCGAGAGGGTGCAGGCCGGGCTGAGGGAACACCCCCCCCCCACCCCCGAAATGCAAAAATTTCATTCACCAGGCCTCTAGTAGTTTTGATAAACGAGAACCTCTTTTCATCAATCCTAAGATGCATAGATTTGTTATATTTTAGCATCTCTGAAGTTAGGGTGTATCTACAATCAATGACTTCTTTAAGTTAACTGGAAGCATATTTTCTTTATATAAGTGATCTATAAAATTATAGTGCATCTTAAATTGATGTAATTCAATACAACTCAACAGTTAATATTTTAAGAATTAAAGAGTTGCCCTGACCGGTTTGGCTCAGTGGATAGAGCATCAGCCTGCGGCCTCAAGGGTCCCAGGTTCGATTCCAGTCAAGGGCATGTACCTTGGTTGCAGGCACATTCCCGGTAGGAGGTGTGCAGGAGGCAGCTGATCGATGTTTCTCTCTCATCGATGTTTCTGACTCTCTATCCCTCTCCCTTCCTCTCTGTAAAAAATCAATAAAATATATTTAAAAAAAAAGAAGAATTAAAGAGTTGAACTGACTTGTTCGCTATGAATCTTGAGGTATTAAAAAGGCATTCTAAAAGCATACACACTAATAAAAGGTGGAAGAAGAAAGAAGAAAAGACTTTCTAGTTAAAATTAAGCCTGAGAGGAAACCCATTTTCCTCTCTCTCTGATTCCCTACTCCCAAGATGCAAAAGTCAGGTCAGTACTACTGTAACTAATGTCCACTGCTAGGCTGGACAGGGGCCTTTCTCCATTTATTCGTTTTAATATGCAACAAAGTCAGTTACAGACCCGATCTTTGGTCTAGTAGCAGAACTTAGTATTTGTATAAAATTGTTATAAAAGACTAAATGACTCACAGAGCTGCACACTTAACATGTGTGCATATCACTGTATATAAATTACACTTCAATAGAGTTGATTTTTTTAAAAAAGACAAATGAGTAAGTGCAGTAAGAAAATATTAGATAAAAAACTTCATCCCTTCAAAATATCTCTTCCTTCCAAAGGGATTCCATTCAGAAGACACTGGGGACGACTTCAGAGAGATGGACTTTATTCACTTGTTTACTTATAAATATTTATTTATTTTTCTCACTGTAATTTTATCTTACATAGTTTTTGAGTTGCAGATTTTTTTTACCTTATTACATTTTTGAAGTGTAACTGATACCTATTAGTTTCAGGTGTATATCATAGTGATACAGAATTTATATACATTACAATGACCCTCACAATAAATCTAATTCCATTTGTCAGCATATAGTTATTACAATATTATGAACTGCAGATTTTTTTTCAGAGTAATATATGCACAGGGTTAAATATCAGCATTCTGAAGGCCTATAAGAAAATTGACCAACTCATGTCCTGTCCATCTCCACTGTAGTGTCACTAACTAGTGATAGCAATTTTAAACAATATTATTTTAATGCCTCTAGTGAAAATCTATCTACAAATAAGCTCACTAAACTTCTATTTCAAGAATCACATAATTTAGATATCAACTATTGACTTCTTGGGGTTTCTTTTTTTTGGTTTACTGATCCTCATGGAAGGATTTTTTTTTTCCCATTGATTTTTAGAGAGTGAAAGGGAGGGAGAGACACAGAGAGAGAGACACATCAATGTGAGAGAGCATCGATTTGTTGCCTCCCACACATGCCCAGACAGGGGCCAAGGATTGAGCCTGCCCTTGCCTGGAATCGAACCTGAGACCCTTCAGTCCAAAGTTCTAACTACCGATCCAAACTGGCTAGGGCTGACTTCTTGGTTTGATAGATAAGGATTTAACACACTTTTATCATAGAAAGACAGAATTTGAAATGGAACTTGAAGGACTTGGACATATGCAATCCAAGTAGAGGGAACAGTATAGCAAGGGGGGGGGGGGGGGGGGTTGACACATGTACAGGAAGCAAAAATAGTAGAATAAGAATAAGGTAAATAGGAGGCAAATCCCAAGGAAATGTCTACAGTTAATAGAAGACCCTGGAAACTTCTGAGTAAAGAAGTGACAAGAACTGAGCTTCAAGATTAGTTTAGGCAGAAATGCATACGATAACCTGCATAAAGGTGGAAACGAAGGCAAGAAGATCACATCTGTTCAGGTGGGAGGAGAACCTGATTCAGCTAGAAATAAATAGACACATATAAATAGACAAGGAGAAAGTATCAAATATACAAATATATACACGTATATAATATGGTATGCAAATATATATCAAATTAAAATTTTAAAGAAAAAAAATGTGAAAACCAAGTAACACTAGATTTAAAAACTCAATAAATAAATTTGTGGAAAATAAACAAAAACAATTTGTGGATTAAATACTAAAATTAACACAAGAAATAGAAAACCTACACGGAACAACTACTGAACAAATTAAAATGGGATGCAAAGTCCTCTTTGGGAAAAATAAAATAAATAAAACACAAAAACTGAAACCTGAATGTCTTATAGGTGAGGTCCACCCAACTCTCAAGTAAAAGATAACCCCAGTCTAAACTGCTCCTGAAAAGAGAATCCAGCTCGTTTTATCCCTACATGTATTAAGAACTGTACCAGAGTTAGCAGGAAACGAGAAGAACCCACAGATGTCGGCTACAGACAAGAGGTGATGGAATGGGTTTGGTATGACATCAACAGAAATAAGGAACACCAGGGAAACAAGTTTGGTAAGGAAGAAGAGTTCAGTTTAAACCAGAATAACCAGACGGAGATATGCATAGGCAGTTGGTTATACAGGGATTCAAGTGCAGAAGAGAAAGAACAGAGATTTGAGAATTATTCAGACAGAAGGGTCTAAACCAGTGGTTCTCAACCTTCCTTATGCCGTGACCCTTTAATACAGATCCTCATGTTGTGGTGACCCCCAACCATAAAATTATTTTCATTGCTACTTCATAACTATAATTTTGCTACTGTTATGAATCGTAATGTAAATATCTGATATGCAGGATGTATTTTCATTGTTACAAATTGAACATAATTAAAGCATAGTGATAAATCACAAAAACAATATGTAATTATATATGTGTTTTCAGATGGTCTTAGGCAACCCCTGTGAAAGGGTCGTTCGACCCCCAAAGGGGTCGCGACCCACAGGTTGAGAACCACTGGTCTAAACAATAATATCAAAGGACTAGAGATCTAGGAAAGTGATCTGAAGGTGAAACTTGGAGAACACATATTAAGCAGGTGGAAGGAAAAACAGAAAGCAAAAAGGGGCAATGAGAAACAAAGTTAGTACTAAGGCAAAGAAGCCCTCCTCTCATCTAGTTAATTCTTCCTCATCCTTCAGAACTGTCCAGGGTCCCAAGGTCACATTTTCAAGGAGGCCTTTTCAGATTCTGCCAGCACCACCAGCACCAGATCAGGTTCCCATTTTAAGCTCTTATAATACGCTATACTTTAATTACCATATTTAATTACAGAATTCATTCTGCAATGTATGTCTCCTCCACTAGACTAAGCTCCATGAGGGCAAGGGCCATACCTGTTGTTGCAGCCTATTACTCTGCATGGTGTGTTAGAAGATAGTATTTGTTGAATGAAATTAAAAGATAAATGAAAGCCAAGAAAAGGGCTTTCAAAATGCTACAGAAAGCTGGCGGTGAAATCCAGATAACAAGGGGTTAAGAAGTGAATAGATGGCCAGGAAGTAACAGTAGAAAAAGAGGACTATTCTTGGCAATCTCTGAAGATGGGATTATGAAGGACTGAATTTTAATTTTACTTCAGTTTTGCTCTATGTTACAATTACTCTTTAATGAACATGTATTACTTTTATAAGAACAAATTTTTTAGTTTTTATATGATTTGAAAAGGAGAAGCAACAGCAAGTAGTAGACTCAAGGGAAGGTGTTTGTAAATTGAGGGAATCATTTTTAAATATTTTTAAAGTTTTCAATTACAACTGACATTTAGTATTATATTAGTTCCAGGTGTACAGCATAGTGGTTAGACATTTATATACCTTACAAAGTGATTCTTCTGATAATTTTAGTACCCAACTGACACCAGTTATTACGTTGACTATATTTCCTATGCTGTACTTTACATCCCTGTGACTATTTTGTAATTGCCAATTTGTACTTCTTGTGAATTATTGGAATCTTAAACACATTCGTACTTTCAAGAACCCTAAGACAAAAGAGGGGACAACTCATACTCCATGAAATAGGAAAGAGAAAAATGAAAAAGTTGTCAATAGAAAGAACTTAAAAAAAAAATTTTCCCAACTGAGCTGGAAGGAAAGAAGCCGACGAGAGAAGGGCTCGGGTGAGTGCCGGGAGGAGCTTTCCGTGAGGCTGGAGAAGCGGAGACAGGAGAGAGAAGGACGCGTTTGCGCGGAGCTGCGGGGACCGCGGGGGAGGGCGCCGCCAGCAGCCGCTCCGTCCTCGGAAAGGAGTTTCCTAAATTTCAGCCAGCCTTTCGGAAACTCAACCTATTTCTAGCTCAGAAAGCCCAGATTTTAGCCGTAAGTTCTTCTCCTACAAGTAACACAATAAAAGAGTTGTTTTCAACCCAAGTAACAAAACAGCGACCATTTCAAGCATCAGTAACTGAAAAGTGCTCCGAACCTAACGCGTTGCAGGAGGGCTGGGTGCCGACGCGCCCGCGCCTCGCCTCGCCGTCCCAGCTCCCCGACTGCAGGCCCGGGGCCGGGTCCCAGCGCCCCGACCCGCTCCGCCACCGCCTTTCTTCTCGGTTCCCTCGTCTAACACAGGAGGAAGGCCATCGCCGGCTCCCGAAGCACCGTGAGCGCCGAGGTCGCACTGTGCTCGGAGCAGCTGCTCACCGTTCACCGGGGAACCTTCCACTCCGGACCGGATCGACATCCAGGCGCCTCAGAGTGCAAGGCGCAGCGCCCCTCGCGCGGCACGCTGTTTCCCTCCCGACGCAGCCCCTCTCCCCGCCAGCCTCCCCGCTAGAGTCGGGGAAGGGAAAAGTTTCCAGACGCGGCGAGCGGAGCCGCTCCGCCATGGCAGCGCGGCCGCGAGGACAACAGGTGAACAGGGGCCGGCCGCTCCCCCGGCGCCCCCACCCGCGGAGCAGACGCGCTTCTTCCCTTTTTGGCAGAAGCGCCAGGAGACAAATCGCGACCATCAGCCTCGCAGCTCGCGGGCGAGGGAGGGCCGCGAGCGCTTCCCATGTAAGGCTTCACGGAGCGCCATGGAGGCGGCTCTCGTCCACCGCCTCCCAGACCTCGGCCCGGAGCCCGGGGGTGGGAACAAAAGAGGGGCCGGGAGGGGCGGGCGGCCGGGCTCGGGCTCGGGCTCGGGCCCGAGTGGGGGTGCGGGACGGCGGGCCCAGCGGGCCGCGGCCTGAGACGCCGGGCGCCGGGGACTCCACGGGGCGCCCGGCTCCCCCCGAAACTCCTCGGAGTCCGCGGCGGCCTCCCGGCCGGTCGCCCCGACGCGCAGCACCCTCCCTCCCGGGAGGCCAACTCACCCGGACCCCGCGGAACGCATCCTCCAGCCGGGCGCGAAGCGGGGTGCGCGCGACGAGCCGTCGGGAGGCGGCGGGGCCGGCTCGGCCTCCCCCTCGGCGTGCGACGGCCCCGGCCCGGTGGCCCCTCGCGCGGCGTGCGCTTCTCGTCTCGCGCAGACGGACGCCCAGAGCTGGGCCTGCCTTCTGGCCCCCTCGTCCTCCGCCTCCTCCTCCTCCTCCTCCTCCTCCTCCGGCGCCCGCGCCGAGCGCTAGCAGGCGGATTCCAATCTCGGCCGCGGCCGCCACAGACACAGGCGCGGGGGAGGGTGGGGGAGGGGCGGGGGCGCCTCCGCGGGACCCGGCTGCGCGCGCGCACTGAGCGCACCCCGCCCGCCCCGCCCCGCCCCGGACGCGAAAGGAGCCGAGCGCGCGGCGGAAGTGCCCGAAGGACCCGCGGGCCTGGCGCCCCGCTGCCGGGGAGGAGAGCCCTTGGCCGGCAAGGGGGCGCCGGTCTGCCGTCGGGAGCGCTGGGAGGGGGGCCTCTCCTCCCGCCTCGGCCCGGCCGCGGCCGTGGGGGCGGCTGGTCTCTGGAAGTCGCGCGGCCGGGTCCTTCGCGTGGCCCCTCCGACACCCGCAGGCTCCATGCGAGCGCCCTTCGGTCGGCGGGTGCCAGAAGGCCGACCTCCCCGAATCCGCAGCCCACGGGGGCTGCCAGGAGAGAAGCCGTGTGGGCGCACTGCTCCCTGTTCCCTCCCCGCGCCCCCGCTCCCCTCTCTGGGCTCTCGGCCGACGGCGAGGCGCCCGCCGCCGCGGCCCGCCCTGCGGGGATGTGCGTGGCCGTCCCTGCTCCTCCCGCAGCCGCGTCTCTGGAAGTTCGTTGAAAGGATTCGGTGCCCTCCCCGCGCGTGAGGAAAGATTCAGGCCCCTTTTCATACCGGGGGGACCTTACTCTCTGGTAAATATTGCAAAGAATGTGTCAAGTCTCTTCACCAAAGATACTTTTTTTAAAAGTTCCCTTTATAAAATCACTTTTTAAACTGTGAGTAGAAGAGAGAGGGAAGGGAAAGACTGTGCCAGGCAGTAATATTTGTTTTTATCCACATTCTTCCTAAGAAGATGTTTAGATTCCAGAATAGTCCCTGGTAGTCTTGCTCAAAGACTTGCTGTCCATCTTTCTTCTGCCCTTTTCTCCTACCTGCTTTGTCCTTCCTGCCTCACGTACCCGCTGTGATTCCGTTTCTCTTCCAGTTCTGTGTACTCGTGTGTGCGCGCGCGCGCGCGCGTGTGTGCGTGTATGTGTGTGTGCGTGCGCGCGCGCGTGTGTGCGCGTGTGTATGTGTGTGCGCGCGCATGTGTGTGTGCGTGTATGTGCGCGCGCGTGTGTGCGTGTGTGTGCCCGTGTGTGCGTATGTGTGCGTGTATGTGCGCGCGCGTGTGTGCGTGTATGTGTGCGCGTGTATGTGCGCGCGCGTGTGTGTGTGTGTGTGTATGTGTGCGTGTGTATTCGCGTGTGTGCGCATGTGTGTGTCCTGAGCTCCACTGTCTCGGCGGAGTCCTGGGCTGCAGGGCTGCTCTGCAGGAGGAATGAATGGCTCCTGAGTTTCCTTCCATCAACTAGATAGAATGGGTCGCTTTTCCGGTTTCCCACGTCCACATCGCTTTAGTGTTAGGGAGAAGCGGAACCTTTTGCTCAAGGAGACTTAGCCTGGTTGACCAGAGAACTCACTGCTTATGGCGAATGATGGCCACGACAGGTGAAACCATGACTGGTGAGTCCACATGCCCTCAGGCCTACCTCCCTGTGCAGACACACGGATCAGCCTATACAGTGGACAGGTCTCAGGCTGGAACTTGAGGACATCAGGTTTCTGAGATGCACAGTCAGTATTGCCTGGGTGGTTACATGCCACTGAAAGGGAGAGCGAAACGGAGGCATCGTATTTTAAGTGATGTCTTTCTTCCTTACAAAAGGGTCTTCTTTTAAAGTCTTTGGGACTTTTACCTGACATCCTTTTGCTCTCCTTCGATAAGGCCTACCTAGTGCCCACACCTAAATCCTTCATGTTATTTCTTCAGTGGGCATCCTGCCGACTGCTGATTGAGCAGGGTGTGGGGTTCTCTTGCATGCCCACCTGCCCCTCCGTTTGCCTGCCTGCTAAATGCAGAGAGCAGCCAGGAAGACCAAGGAGGCAAACGGTCAGGCCCCCAAACTCAAAGACAACAAACATCTCAAGGCCCAAATTTAACGTTCTCTCATGTGAAGGGGTTGGTGGTTCTGTGTGTGTTTTCAAGTAGATAAACAGCGTGGGCTGAAATGGACCTTTCTTCTGTGCTCACTTAGTTTGGGGCACAGTTCCCAAGAGTGGTAGTTGCATGCCCAAATCATAGAGCATTAGTTTGGAATCGAAAATTACCCTTCTCATACAGTTCTGAGATCTTTAAGGACACCTTCCCTGATCACCTGTCTTTTTCTTTCAATTCTCACTCGAGGATATTTTTTCCATTGACTTTTAGAGAGAGTAGAAGGGAGGGAGGTAGTGAAGAGAGAGAGAGAGAGACATGGATTGGTTGCCCCCTGCATCGGCCCCGGTTGGAGCCAGGGAGTGAACCTGCAACCCAGGTATGCGCTCTTGACGGGGAATCGAACCCGAGACCCTTTGGTTCCAGGGCTGGTGCTCTACCACTGAGCAACACTGGCCAGGGCTCACCTATCTTAAATTAGCACCCCAACACAACCAATTTCATTTTCTTTCTTTTCTTTTTTTTTTTCCAGAGAGAATGGAAAGAAGAGAGGAAAGGAAGAGAGAGAGAAACATCCATGTGAGAGAGACACATGGATTGGTTGCCTCCCACACACGCCCTGACCAGCCAGGAACTGAGCCTCCATCCAATATACATGCCCTTGACTGGGAATTAAAACCACTGAGCCAAACTGGCTAGGGCTTGTTTTCTGTATAGTTTCTTTTTAGTCTATGAAATCACCTTCCTCATTTAGTTATTTATTTATGGTCTGATCTGCGTTTCTCTGCCCCACTAGAATGTAAACTCCATGAGAGCAAAGACCTTGCCAAGCTTGTTCTCAACTCGTTCCTCAAAGCCTAGTTCCTGGCACATAACAAATACTCACACTTGTAAAATCCTAGAGATAAGGATAGAGTTTCCTCTAAGCATTTCTGAACCTTGTCATCAAGACCCAGTTTTAGAGGGTGGCGTGATCTATGTTGAAAAGGGTGAGGATGTCCCAGCTGGCATGGCTCAGTGGTTGAGTGTGAATCTATGAACCAGGAGGTCACAGTTCGATTCCTGGTCAGGCCACATGCCCAAGTTGCTGGCTCGATCCCCAGTGTGGGGTGTGCAGGAGGTAGTCGATCAATGACTCTCTCATCATTGATGTTTCTATCTCTCTCGCCCTCTTTCTTCCTCTCTGAAATCAATAAAAATATACATATTTTTTTAAAGGATGAGGATAGGTCAAGGAAGCTATGGATTATACATTCTTCAGTGAAATGGAGACTTCTACTTTCAGGGAAGGCAGTAGTTCAATAGATTAAATCAAGTTAATCCATCCAAAGTCATTTTCCTGTTGTAGAGACTTTATGAGGCAAAGGCAGTGCTAAGTTTTGTGGGTATGGAGAGGGATGCCCTTGGCGGGGATGCTTGAGGTTGGTTCCATGCCTAGTGTTAAGTGGACAAGAGCATAATGAAGAGTAGAGGAAACGGACATTTTTCAGCATGGACACGACTACATCATTGGTTAACAATATGGTCATGGTTTAGAACAGGGGTCCTCAAACTACGGCCCGCGGGCCACATGCAAATACAAATATTGTATTTGTTCCCGTTTTGTTTTTTTACTTCAAAATAAGATATGTGCAGTGTGCATAGGAATTTGTTCATAGTTTTTTTTAAACTATAGTCCGGCCCTCCAACGGTCTGAGGGACAGTGAAATGGCCCCCTGTTTAAAAAGTTTGAGGACCCCTGGTTTAGAAGGACCAAACCAAAACAAATTATGTTTAAAAAAAGATTGCATATAAATATAACTCAGTGCACAACATAGAGAAAAGTTTAAAAATGTAAATTTGTTCTTTTCTTTATAATCGTATATCTTACTTTCCCTTTTATTTTTACTTCTAAATAACTTGCTTCTTTTCCCATTTCCATTTTCATTTCTCTTTGCTTCAAAGCACTTGTTTACTTTGGTTAAAAGACACTTTACTGAGGCCCTCACTGCAAAGTAGCCATCACTTGATCCTACCTAGTCCCTGGTCTCCAGTCCTCCTCTCCCTACTATCCATAAACCCTGTACCATAAAACCCAACCCCTTGCCCTGGTGTGATTCCGTCCTGCGCTTCTGTTCTGCAGCACAGAGCCATTCATCTCCGTCTGCCTTCTCTCTCACCTAAGCACGTGCTACCACCCCATGGAAGACTCTATGGACGTGGACAAGAGCCCTCTGCGGCCCCAGAACTATCTTTTAGGTTGTGAACTAAAGGCAGACAAAGATTATCACTTTAAGGTGGACAATGATGAAAATGAGCACCAATTATCTTTACGAACGGTCAGTCTAGGGCAGTGATGCGAACCTACGACACGCGTGTCAGAGGTGACACGCGAACTCATTTTTTTGGTTGATTTTTCTTTGTTAAATGGCATTTAAATATATAAAATAAATATCAAAAATATAAGTCTTTGTTTTACTATGGTTGCAAATATCAAAAATTTCTATATGTGACACGGCACCAGAGTTAAGTTAGGGTTTTTCAAAATGCTGACACGCCGAGCTCAAAAGGTTCGCCATCACTGGTCTAGGGGCTGGAGCAAAGGATGAACTGCACATTGTCGAAGCAGAGGCAATGAATTACGAATGCAGTCCAACTAAAGTAACACCGGCAACTTTGAAAATGTCTGTACAGCCAACGGTGTCCCTTGGTGGCTTTTCAGTAACACCACCTGTGGTCTTACGTTGAAGTATGGTTCAGGCCTGTGCACATTAGTGGACAGCACTTGGTAGCTGTGGAGGAAGATGCAGAGTCAGAAGATGACGAGGAGGAGGATGTGAAACGCCTAAGCATGCCTGGAAATCGGTCGGCCCCTGGAGGTGGTAGCAAGGTTCCGCAGAAAAAGTAAAACTTGCTGCTGACGAAGATGACGACTTGCAGCCTTTTACTTGTGCGAGTCTGTTAACTTGCACGGAGCTTGGCTTTTTCTGCCTGTCGTCTTGACTCTGCTCTCTGGAGTCTGCTCCATCCTTGCAACACAGACTTTGCTGTGTACTATTAGATAACGCTGCTAGCAACCTGTCCTTGCCTTCAGCTCTTTGTTCCTAATTTCTCTGCATCCATATCCTACCCATCTATAGGGCCTCCTTCCCCCTATTACCTGATGCCTGCTGCCCTCTGGGACTCCACCTGTTGTTTGCTCACCGTTCTCTGGCTCTCAGGTGCTGCCTGGAGGGCTGGAGTTCCTCCCACAGAGCAGCTGGAGCTGAGGCTCACCCGGCTCAGGTGAGTCTCCTCCATCCTGCAGCAGTTACCACCTCACCCCTGCCTTTCTCTGTCCTGAGAGCAGAGGCCTTATGACCTATTACACTTTGGTTATTTTTTAACTAAATTAAATTTCAAAGTGTAATAGGTGTATTTATGTGTGTCCCAAAAAATGTATACACATTTTGAATGATTATAAAGTCAGTATTTATTAACATAAAGTTCATGTTCAAAATTTAAAAGAATCTACAGAAATGAATAATTTTTTTTTTTTTTTTTTTGTCAATGCCTGTTTTCAAACTGATGACCATTCTGGTCCAGGCACTGCTGATAACCCAAAGCAATGGAATCAGAAACATCAAGAATCAAAAGAAAAAGAAACCAAGAATCATTTCTCACAATATTTGTGCGCCCTCAATTTGTCAACTGTTGCAGGTTTTGTACCACAAACTTTATCTTTTATGTATCCCCATAAAAATGTCTAGTGGACAAATTTTCTTTGTTTAAAGCTTGGTCTGGCTCCACCCATTATTTCAAATCAGTTAAACCTAAAAGAAATGAAAATTGAGTTATCAACTGTTAAAGTGTGTATACATGTTTTTGGGACACCCTGTATATGATTTTTATTAACATACATTATATTTATACATATGTATATGTGTAAGCAACTCATACGTGATTCTGCTTTCTAAGGGTGTCCCAAAATTCACGCAAGAAGTAATTTTGATATAAAACACAGGTTTATAATTAAAAATTCTAAATTTTTTATTGATTCATAAAGTATACAGTATAGGGTTATGTATGGAATAGCATATCGGGTAAATGGATTATCATGTCGCGATAGCGAGCACCATTAACTGTTATTGCCTGAGCAGCCGCATTTTCGAAGAAGAATGGTCCGATGATGCCTCCAGCCCCAAATCTGCACCAAACAGTGACACGTTCTGGATGCATTTGTTTCTCAACAATCACTCGTGGATTTTCTGAACCCCAAATGCAACAATTTTGTCAATTAACCAAGCCATCAAGATGAAAATTAGCCTCATCGAAATTTAGCCACATTTATGCAAAAACGGTCATGGGAAATTTCAACAAAAGAGTGCGTATGTGCCGAAACCGGTTTGGCTCAGTGGATAGAGCACCGGCCTGCAGACTGAACGGTCCCGGGTTCGATTCCGGTCAAGGGCATGTACCTGGGTTGCGGGCACATCTCCAGTAGGAGATGTGCAGGAGGCAGCTGATCAATATTTCTAACTCTCTATCTCTCTCCCTTCCTCTCTGTAAAAAATCAATAAAATATATTTTAAAAAAGGAAAAAAAAAGAGTGCGCATGTGCCAGCAAAGCCATGGAGGCCATTTACCCGATATGCTATTCCATACATAACCCTATACTGTATACTTTATGGATAAATAAAAAATTTACAATTTTTAATTATAAACCTGTGTTTTCTATCAAAATTACTTCTTGCGTCAATTTTGGGACACCCTTTATATTGCACTACATTGCATTACATTACAAATGCCATATACTTTTCAGGGCATTTTGGGGAAATAAAAGTGGCTAGATGCGTATTTATCAAAATTAAGTCCATTAAAGTCCCATTTGTGGACATTTTTAATGAAAGTTATTCTATTGTTATACTTACAGTTATACATTTTACTAATCAATTTTGATGCTATATAACCATATTTCATCAAAACTAAGATATGATTGATTATAAGAAGCATCATTATTTTATGTGAAACTAGGAAGGAAAAAACCAATGAAACTAGGGCACATCACCAGTTACAAGATATCCTAATTTCAGGATGACAGAATGTCAAAAAACTGTGTATCTAGGACAGTGATGGCGAACCTTTTGAGCTCGGCGTGTCAGCATTTTGAAAAACCCTAACTTAACTCTGGTGCCGTGTCACATATAGAAATTTTTGATATTTGCAACCATAGTAAAACAAAGACTTATATTTTTGATATTTATTTTATATATTTAAATGCCATTTAGCAAAGAAAAATCAACCAAAAAAATGAGTTCGCGTGTCACCTCTGACATGCGTGTCATAGGTTCGCCATCACTGACCTAGGAAATAATGAAATACAGTGTGTTTTAATGCATCTAAAAGGCAAAACAATGCCATACAGGCCAATAGCTTGAAATGTTGAGTTTCTAGATTTTTGACCTATAATCTTATTCACAATCCTTGAATAGCCACACTATGAATGTTAACCACAAAAGCAGAGACAGGACAGTTTAAGTGCATATAAACACATAAAACAAACAAAAGTGAATAACTTGTGATTCAGTCATATAAAGTTTAGAAGAAATACTAGCACCAAGTCCTGTGCTTGGATTATATTACAAACAAAAATTAACTTTCTGACAGCTGCTTATCCTGAAAATGTGTGAGGACAAGAAGAACTGAATTTTAGATGTTGCACATGCTTTTATCTTTGGAAGAGTGAAACTAAACAATCAGAAAAATCTCGACAGTGCAGTGGAATGACTTTGCATCTGTCCCGGAAGCTGAACAATAGTGCTTGTTGCTTATGGGGCCATCAGGAAAAGCCAGCTGTGGATTTCTTTCTGGTACAATTAATTGCTTCCGCTGTATATAATATTGAAAGAATTGGGTGCTTTAGTGCGGAAAAAGGATATCCTGCTACACTCCTATTTCCTCACAAAGGCTATTATTGAGTCTTTTGCCATTAATTCACAGGCCTTGGATTATCCTGTGATGAAAGCCTGAGAGGCTTTTCACTTTTATAGTCTCTTATCTCCTCTGTAGTTGGACCTCTCTGGACTTACCTGCTCTTCTCCCAGGACTGGTTAATTGCTAGGATGTCAGAAGGTAGCTAATGACTGACTTCCTCTTCAAAGACTAACTGTGAGCTCATCTCTATACTTTTTCTTGGAGTGGCCTTTCTCATTGTTGAGAAATAGTCTGAGTTCTGTCATAATTTGAAATTACATATGTGGCATTTCCGATGCTAACTTTCAATCCCTGTCCACCCTACACCTTGAGATCATCAGGGGACTCATAAATCCTCTGTATATACCTTCATTGTCCAATATACTAGCCACTTGCTATGTGTGCTTATATAAATTTTAAATTAGTTAAAAGTAAATAAAATTAAAATTAAATTTCTGTCTAAGCCTATTAAGTGTTCCATAGCTACAAGAGGTTAGTGGCTACCATATTGGAAGAGTGAAGAAATAGAACACTTCCATTGTCACAGAAATTTCTGTTGGACAGTGTTGGTATAGATTGTGACCTGCTCAAGTCAGGCCTCATAACAGTAGTTGAGCCCTTCTCCTGAGTTGGTGTTTCTGTTCTCACCATTTAAAACAGTGGTTCTCAACCTTCTGGCCCTTTAAAACAGTTCCTCATGTTGTGACCCAACCATAAAATTATTTTTGTTGCTACTTAATAACTGTAATGTTGCTACTGTTATGAATCGTAATGTAAATATCTGATATGCAGGATGGTCTTAGGCGACCCCTGTGAAAGGGTCGTTCGACCGCCAAAGGGGTCGCGACCCACAGGTTGAGAACCGCTGGTTTAAAACAAATGGTGGGAAGACTAGGACTCTCTGGGATCATGTCTAGCGTTTGTTACTAGAGTAGTCTGTCTGAGCACGTAGAGCAGGAGTGGGGACCGTCCAGCCTGCCAGCCGTATAAGGCTCACAGGATCAATTGATCTGGCCCTGCCAAGGCATTAGGGGTGAGTTAATTAAATGTTTGATCAAATATAGTAGGCTGATTTTTAAGTTGATAATTTTGTATGGCCTGTGAATGACTTTATAAATATCCAAATGGCCCTTGGCAGAAAAAAGGTTCCCCACCCTGATGTAGAGTCTCAGAAATGGGGGATTGCTGTTCAACAAGTATCAAGTTACAGTCATGTAAGTGTTCTTACCACATACAATAAAATTGTTAAGTGGTAGAAAATTGGCCAAAAGTCTAATAATGGATGGAGGAGGTCTAGTCTACCACTAGTGTCCAGGTCAGGGGTGGGCAAACTTTTTGACTCGAGGGCCACAATGGGTTCTTAAACTGAACCAGAGGGCTGGAACAAAAGTATGGATGGAGTGTTTGTGTGAACTAATATAAATTCAAAGTAAACATCATTACATAAAAGGGTACGGTCTTTTTTTTTTTTTTAGTTTTATTCATTTCAAACGGGCCGGATCCGGCCCGCGGGCCGTAGTTTGCCCACGGCTGGTCCAGGTGGTAGAACTATGATTACTTTTTTCTTCTTCCATTTACATGTGTTTTTCAGATTTTATTCAATAAGCACATATTCCTTTCTTAATTAATAAAAATTACATTTAAAATCCTTAAACCCATTCTTTTTTATCACCAATTTCAAACTAAAGTGGTTTTAAATAGCCCCTGTCTCTAAGGGAGGAAGTAGTCATTTTGAGCAACTGTTTCTTTGAAAACTACTCTTAGCCAACATCATTTAATTGAGAAATCTGTATTTCCTTCTATCTTAGCATGAAAGCATCAAAGAGCCTGCATTTGGGTGCCCTAGAGCCCCACTGAATAGAATCACATAACATTTTTGTGAGCACCAGCAGTCCTCTTACCAGCCACTTGTCGGGCATTTTGCCAGGATCCACACATTTCTAGACGATAGTCCAGAGTCTTGAAATCAAGGCCCAATAGGTTAACGAGGATCATGGAGATGAAGAGGGCTCTAGTTTACCTCTGAGGGGAGAACCATAAAAAGAAGTCCTCTTTTCCTAAAAGCTCAGGCATGATCATGCAGGTTTAATTAGGAACAACGAGCTGTTTATAGCAAATTATGAACCGTATAAAGCAGACCACAGTGGACACTCCCAAAGGGTGTCGCATGAACCCTTCCCCGAATCCAGGTTCAGCAGATCTGGCTTGGTGAGGTAGGGTGCTGCAGTGCCAGCAGAGGAGTGTCCTGGAAGTCCCTTTCCAGACTTTCCATGACCAAAGGAGGTGGCCAAAGAGCTCATAGAAAGCTGTTTTTCTTTTCTTTCATCCTTGAAAGGTGAAGCCAATCCTCTGTTTTCTTGACTGGTACTGCACCCACCCTGTAGAGAGACACTTCTGAAACAACACAATGTAGTGGGAAGAACACCAACTCCGGTCAGAATTCTGTCTGAACTTCCTAATTTTTTATCTTGGGTAGAGTTTGTCAACCTATCTGAGTCCCAGTTTCTTCACCTATAAAATAGGGATACATAATATCACTCTAATGAGACAGATATGAAAGTTAACTGAGAATATGTGGGAAACAGTTTGCATAGAGTCAACAAAATTAATTTTAGTTACTGTTCCTTTTCCTTCTAGAAAGTGTTGGTCCATTAGTGTTTAAGTTGCAGGGAAAAGAAAAGAAACTATAAAACTCTTTTTTAAAGTATTCATATTTTTATTAAATAAAGTAAAACTGCAAACAAATATGTGACTTTTCAAAAGTTCACTGCTTTCAAGTGCTCTTCTCTCTGGCTTGAGAATCATCTACTTGCTGGGGAAGGTCTCTCAGTGAAACAAGCTCTCTGGTCAGGTGACTGTGGCAAAGGTGTGTATGTGGGCAAATCATTAATAATAGCATTTAAAAGGAGATGCCCAGACCCACCAGGACCAGGTCTGAGTAGGTTAATAAGAGACACAGCTGTGGAACACGGTTTCACAAGCAGAGTGCTTTGTGGGTGGGAAGCTGAATGAGATTCTGCTCCGAGATTTTTAACATAAAGTTCTGAAAAAGAACCCTTATGCATGGACCGCTGCCTTGGTCTCAGAAGTGTGTTAGGAACACTTTGATCCAGGCCACCAATTGTCCATCTGGTAACACCATCTTGATCTTCATTGAAGAGCTGCTCTGTTTCTTCACTTTTGATACCTAAAGTACTTTACATTTATTGTAACGCTTCATGACATTCACGTTTTGGTGTTTAAAAGTATCCCATAAAGAGGTTTCTCATAAGTTTCTGTCGACTTTTCCTTCCGTGCTACTTAGTAAGTGCATCAGTTTCTTTTGTACATCCTGTTGGACCTCATTATGTTTTTTAAATTCTTCTGTTTGTTCTTTCTTCAGAGCCAAGCCAGCATTTGCTTGCTGCAGATGTCCCTGTAACGCCACCAGTTTTCCTGCTAGACCTCTGTCTCCTCCATCCACTCAGCGAGTGCCAACTCCAGGTTAGCTAGTGCTTGAGCAGACTACTTTTCTTGTTCCCGAGAGACAGAAAGCTGTAGTGCACTTTCATCTCTCTCCTTGGTGACAAAATTCAGTGGTTTCTGCAATGACTGGCTCGATGGCTTGCCTTTTCCATTGCATTAGAGGATGAACATAGCTTTTCCTCCAGTACTGTGGCTTCCATTCTTAGTTTAGCCACCCTATCTTCTGCAGACCAACCACTGGCAGAGGAGGATCTTCGGATTCTAAACCATGGTTAAGCCATCTCACCAGCTCCTGGTTTAAGCGTAATTCTTTGTCATGTAAATGTTGAACCTCCTTCTCTAAGGTACAGTTTTCCATTTGTTTCTGTTTCAGTGCCAACATGACTTCATTTCTCTCCTATTGAAACATAGCTATCTTCTCCTGCATTGATGGAACTGCATTTAGAAGTTGATTGATTTAATTCCCACATCTTGCCCTATTCTTTTTCTTTCAATAGTTGCTCTACACCAAGAGCCTTCTTCATTGCAACATATTCCAATTCTTTCTCTTTTTTCCTCAGCATAGAAAGTTGCATATTTGCCTCTTGTAGTGTTTGCTTTTCTGTTTTCTTTTCCCTAGATATTTCTACTATTTTTTTCATTTTCCTGTTTAAGTTTCCACCTGTGCACTTCTAAATTCAATAAGTCTCTCCTTCAGGTCGGGTACTGCCTGCCTCAGAAGTTTATTTTTGCTCACTTCATTAGTGAAATTTTCATTTAAAGAAAAGTCCTTACTTTTTGCTTTGATTAAGAGTTGTTAAGTTTTGTAAAACATCTTATTTCTCCTTTAGCTGCTTAATTTCTGAATAAGTTTATTCATGTTATTTTCTTTCTAGTTTAGAGGTGGCAGCAATTGAATCGGACAATCTCTGATTATTTTTCTCAAGTGTTCTCATTCGTTCTCATTCTTTCTTTTTTCCTGTGTTGATTTTCTCAGCTCTTGTACCTCTTCTTGGAGCAACTTAGAAAACTCACTGAATTCATCAGATTTATTTTTTTAAATATATTTTTATTGATTTCAGAGAGGTAGGGAGAGAGAGAGAGATAGAAACATCAATGATGAGAGAGAATCATTGATAGGCTGCCTCCTGCACGCCCCCTACTGGGGATCGAGCCCACAACCCTGGCATGTGCCCTTGACCAGAATCAAACCCAGGACCTTTCAGTCCACAGGCCGACACTGTATCCACTGAGCCAAACCGGCTAGGATGAGTTCATCAGATTTAATTGCCTTAAGAGACTCTATAGATTCTGAAGTAATTGATCCTGTGGAGAGTGGTGGTGAAATAGCTCAAATTTACCTAAAGGAGCAGCCTTAGCATTGCAAAGCTGCCCTATGCTGAGCTGAATTTGTGCTAATCTCTTCTCCAAATTTTGGACTCTAGAAAGCTCCTTTTCATTTTGTTTCATATGTTACTTAAACTCAAAGTTCTTCTGGATGTTTAAATTATATTTTTATGACTGATATAGCTGATTACTAAATCTTCTATTTTATCCTCAAGCCTCTCCTTGGTTACATACAAATCATTAATAGCCAATTCGCTTTGGATTAACTGTTCTTTCTGCAGGCCTGACTTTTCAGTGATGTTCACTTTATCATCTTTCAAGTTGATGAACGCTCTTTTTTTCATCATCCAGAGCTTGTTTTACTTTTCTGATAGTGCTCTCACCTTCGTTTTGGTGTTTTGATAGCTGATCTTTCATGAAAATGTATGCTTTGCAGGTTCTTGTTTCTGTTGGGCTAGCTCCCCTAACTCAGCTATTATCTGGTTGAGTTTTTGATCCGAGGCCTTCAAGTCACATTTTAAACTAGGGGCCCGGTGCATGAAATTCGTACACGGTGGGGTGTGGGGGGAGTCCCGTCAGCCTGAAGTGCACCCTCTGTCACATTCTGGGACCTCGGCCGCTCCAGGCCTAGGCGCAGGCCTACAGGCTTGGGGTGGCCTGGCTCCGGAGGACGCCTGTCCCGGGGACACAGGCATTTTGGCACCAGCGCGCGCGCAAGCAGCCACAGAGTGAGAACCTCCACCAGCACCCACGTACGCACTCTAGGCCCCGCCCCCGGCTTCCATGCATGCTGTCCCACCCCCAGCTCCCCGGCGCCTGCGCATGCGGGCCAGCCGGGCAGGAGCTGCCCCAGCGTCGCCATGGCAACATGGGACGCTCCTGTCCCGCCCCTGGCTCCCTGGCGCCCTTGCGCATGCAAGCAGCCATGGGGCCAGAACTTCCCCCGCGCCACCATGGCGACATGGGAGAAGTACCTGCCCCACCCCCGGCTGCCCAGTGCCTGTGTATGCAAATTAATCCGCCATCTTTGTTGGGTTAATTTGCATACTCACTCCTCATTGCCTGGTGGACGTGGCTTGTGGGCATTGCAGAGGGACAGTTAATTTGCATGTTTCTCTTTTATATAGAGAGATGATTTACTTCTGAATCTGAATTCATGTCTCTGTAGCTGTACTTTTAAATTCCTTCACACTCATTCAGTTTTAAAAGTGGTAGTTGAAGATCTTCCTTTTCTGGACTTAATCATGAATTTTCATTTTCTAAAACTTGAACTCCTTCTTTAAGTGTCAGGCTGTCGTCAATGAGATTGTCACCTATTTAAGTTCCTCATCTCATTTCATTTTCAGCATCAGACAGCGCTGCTGCACTCTGAGCTCTTCCACAGTGTCCTCTGTGAAGAACTGTCCTTTTCTGTCACAGTATCACTTTGCTTCCTAATATAAGATTTCAATTCACTTTCTGCAATTGTTTCTTTCCTTTTCTCATTTATCTGGTCTTGTTCTCTCCTGGAAACATCTCTCTCATTTTTTTCAGAAGATAATTTTTTTTTCAAATCCTCACCTGAGTACATTTTTATTGATTTTAGAAAGAGGGGAAGGGAGAGAGAAAAGGAGAAACATTGATGTGAGAGAGAAACATCGACCGGTTGCCTCCCATACATGCCCTGACTGAGGACAGAACCAGCAACCTAGGAATGTGCCCTGATTGAGAATCGAACCCACAACCTTTTGATGTACCGGACAATACTCCAACCAACTGAGCCACCAGGCCAAGGCCAGAAGATACTTTTTTATTGATATTTTAATTGTAACCTCAAGTTCTTCAATCTTTTTTAAAAAATATATTTTATTGATTTTTTACAGAGAGGAAGGGAGAGGGATAGAGAGTTAGAAACATCGGTGAGAGAGAAACATTGATCAGCTGCCTCCTGCACACCCCCCACTGGAGATGTGCCCGCAACCAAGGTACATGCCCTTGACTGGAATCAAACCTGGGACCTTGCAGTCTGCAAGCCGATGCTCTATCCACTGAGCCAAACCAGTCAGGGCAAGTTCTTCAATCTTCTTGGTAAACTCTTTTTCAGTTTGTAGAACTTAAAAGATTTTTTTTGCATATCACAAATGTTAGAGCCATCAGTGACTCCGAATTCCCAAGCCACCCTGCTTCTTTCTTCATATTAACTTATTTTATCTTGATGCCAATGACTTCTGCCAGTTCTGTTGATGAGCACTCTGCAATACTGCCTTACAAGTTGATGGCCATCAATTTCCTTGTTTCACTTCTAAGTTTCTTGATGGTATTTTGCAATTTGTGGATTTCATTGTGATCAAAGCCATATGCTGTGGAAGTCTGAGCAAAACGCCTCCAAAGGCTCACTTCAGCCTCAAGTCTTAGAAGTTTATTCGAAAGCCTGTTTATTTCCTGTTGTGATGAAATGCGGTCAGCCAAATTCATGTCATCTCCGTTGCAGGCTGACGCTGATGGTTGCTGTGTAACCCAGTGACGGTGACGCAGTGGGAGATGGGACACGGCCAGCCCAGAGTTTCCTGACTGAGTGGCCAGGTGCAGCTTTGGCAACTTGTTCTTTAACGCCATCTCCCTTTCTGAACCTCGTCTTCTCAGTCTTTCTGTTGTAGTTGATGTCAGTAAGCAGCAGTTTGCTGCTTTATTCGAAGCTCTGATGCCTCATACTTCTGTTCTAGGTCACTACAAAGAGTTTAAGTCTCTCAATCTTTGACCTTAAGGTGTCTTAGTGGCTCCAACCTCCATTCTCGTAGAATCAGGTGACTCTTCCTGCTTTTGGTTCCCTTCATGGGCACATCTTTTGTGAAGTTAGAGATGTGGCCTGTGAAAGAAGCCACATTGCCACCCACTTGCCCCAAGGAATGGCCTAAGCCAGAGCAAAAGCCACCAAACCAGGAGGTCATCATGAGGCCATCAGACCGACCTGGTCCATTCCACCGAAAGCATACAGCGCCGTGGGACAACCATGCCAAGGGCCTGGGAATCGCTGCGTGGGCAGAGTTAAGAATCAATCACAGTGGCCCACTTTGGGCAACATGGAATGGGAGGGGCGTCCACCTGGGAACGCAGGGAGGCCTGACCTTGGCCTGACAAGGGAGCCTTCTTCAGTGACAGGACCCTGCGGGGCTTCTCTGTCCCTTCTGTCTCAGTGACTGTCCCTAATAGAAAATACACATTGCTTTTGACTTTCTTGTCACACAGTCTGTGTTGTCCTGTAACTTGTGATTTCCATGCCACCATTTTTTTTTATTTGAGGTCAAATGCACACAGTGACACACATCCACCTTAAGAGCACACATGGGTGCGTTTAGAGTCCAGGGGTCCTCAAACTACGGCCCGCGGGCCACATGCAAATACAAATATTGTATTTGTTCCCGTTTTGTTTTTTTACTTCAAAATAAGATATGTTCAGTGTGCATAGGAATTTGTTCATAGTTTTTTTTAAACTATAGTCCGGCCCTCCAACGGTCTGAGGGACAGTGAAATGGCCCCCTGTTTAAAAAGTTTGAGGACCCCTGGTTTAGACAGATGCATCAGCGCCTGCGCTAGTCACTTTCAATCACCATTTATAATGCCCACTACTCCAGAGCTGTTAGGAGTGAGAGCAGTCTCAGGGTCACCTTACATGATGGCCTTGGGAGGCTTGCTTTCACCACTGACTTAGGAATTGGGAAAGTAGGCCAATGTGGCTCAGGGGTTGAGCATCGACCAATGAACCAGGGCACATGCCCAGATTGCAGGGTTGTGGGCTCAATCCCCAGTCGGGGATATGCAGGAGGCAGCCAATAAATGATTCTCTCTCATCATTGATGTTTCTCTCTCCCTTTCCCTCTCCCTTCTTCTCAGAAATCAATAAAAATATATTTTTAAAAAGAGAGAGAAAGTAGGGAGTACATTTGCTATGCTTATAGGCGACACCAGTTTAGAAGATAGGGTGGTTAGAATTGGGAAAAATTAGAGTGACTATCATCAAAGTTAAACAGAACACACCAAGATAGGCAAGTTAGCAGTATGTTCAGATTTTTAACTAAGGAATTCTAATGTCAAATATAGTGTTATTTCTGGGGAGAGGACGCAAGGAAATACTAGTATAAGATGATGAAGGACTTAATTATAGTAAACTACAGTGGAAATTGTCTACTAGACCGTAGTTAGAATAGGGGTTTTAACATTAACTAAATGTTTCATCTATAGCAGCAATGCAGTATTAAGGCTCTCTTTTCTTCTCTGTCTTGTAAGGAACTTGAGTAATGTTGATAAAGAGCCCACTTTCGGAGTCATAGTTTCTAGGTTTAAATCTGGGTTTTGCTACTAATTTATGCTTATGTGGGCAGGTTATGTGACTGATTCCTAATCTATAAAGGAGTAAATGATAGTGCCTGCTTTACACAGTGTTCTGCAGATGAAGTTACAATCTATGTGAAGTGCTTACTCAGGATTAGTCCATAGTAAGTTTTTAAATGCTATTATTATTTATTGTAGAGGTTCTAAAATTAGAGTACTGTATTATGGGTATCAAAGTATTTATTATCCTTAAACTAGGGAGTCTTAAAAGTTAGAAGTTCTGAGCTATCATTTAAGTCCCTTCTGAGATTTAGATCTTCCTCAGGGAGGGTTTTCAGTCACATTACCAACCTGTCTCTGAGTGCCACAGTGAAAGCTGCCGAACTGCAAGTGCAACCTGTTGAACAGTATTGCCTTTATTCCAACTTAAAATAGTGACGCCATCCTTCTCTATCAAAGCCCTTAACACACAGTCACGAGGACCCAGAACTCAAAAGGTAGAGGTAACATAAACAGACACTGAAGGTAACATTAAAGATAAGTTTTTGAATAAAATTTTCAGAGTAGGAATGGAACATGCTCAAATATATTATTAGATTTGTTTAAGACATTTCAAACACTGTACTACTTGATCAGAGTATTAAATCCTGACAGATATATAAGCACCACGAGGTTAAGGATTTTAATATGCTTTGTTCATTGATTTCCCAACCCCCACAGTCAGAATTGAGCCTACAGCATAGTAGGCACTTAGTAACTATTTAAATGAATGATTAATGAAATTGTTATTTAATTAAACATATAGTATTGTCAGAAATTATTAAATTCATTTTAATAGCTCCTAGAGTACAATTCTTTGCACAAAATAAGAGTTAAAAAAAGACTTAATAAGTATTTATTAAAAGAATTAATTCATATAATTTACATTATTTGTACATTTTTTTAGCTACGGAATATTGTAGAATGTTATTTGCCTATGGAGGTACTAAAGAAGATGAACTTACTTTTAAAGAAGGAGGGCCGGGCTGGTGTTGCTCAGTGGTTGAGCATCGACCCATGAATTAGGAGGTCATGGTTCGATTCCTGGTCAGGGCACATGCCCGGGTTGCAGGCTCAATCCCCAGTAGGAGGTGTGCAGGAGGTAGCCAATCAATGATTCTCTCTCATCATTGATGTTTCTACATCTCTCTCCCTCTACCATCCTCTCTGAAATCAATACAAACTATATTTAAAAAAATAAAGAGGGAGAGATGTAAGATATCTATCATTTTTCACTGAATCATGTAATTTATTCCCAGAAATATTTATCAATATTCTTACATTCCCCCAAGAATGTAGCTCTAGAAGACTTTGTCTTGTTTATTTCTATGCCCTGAAAACCTGGCACATAGTAAGTGCTCAGAAAGTTCTTTTCTTTTTAGGAAATTTTTTATTGTCTATATTTATTATAATGGATATATTAGGAATTATTTTTACAATCATGTTGTATTTTTTTTCTCTTACCCTAACCTTCTCCAGGTTTCTGTTATCACTTCATTTTCTACCTCATTCCATTCCCCCCTCTACTTATTGTTTATTGTAGTGTTTATAACATAAAAAAACAAATAAAAGTAAATAAATGTCCCTCAAGATGTAAAAGGTTGTGAGACTTCATACTGTGGGAAATGGTGCAGCTATTTAAAAGAATGAGGTAGTTTTATAACTAGGAATAAATTAGGGCAAAAGAAAAAGAAAACCCAGTAGTATTGGGGTGTGGGCAGAATCCTATGATTACTATTTGTAATAGAGTAGAATTAGAAATATTTTGTTTTTGCTGTAATCCTATCAAATAGTTTTTCAAATTACTTCCCATTGTTTTAAATTAATGATCAGATTATTCTGTGTATGAAACTTTTAATATTCATACAATTTGGACTAATTTTTCAAGGAAAGATGGCATTTGAAAGAAATAGGAGATTCTGTTAATTTCTAAAGCAAATGAATAATGGGATAAGATCCAAGATGGCAACGGAATAGGTGGAAACTACACTCATCTTATTCTAGAACCAAATTGAAATTACACCTGAATTATAAAACAACCATCCTGAATAACCAACTGAAGACTAGCTGAAGAGAAGTCTTATTACCAAGGACTTACTGAAGGAGCCACATCAAGACTGGTAGGAAGGGCGAAGATGTGAAAAGGGAAAAACCCGCTCCCAAAGGCTGTGGCTAAGATTCCAGAGGAATATCTGCTAAGGTTCCGCCTGAGAAGTGTAGAGTCTAAACCCCAAGGCAGCATGGCTGGTATGGCTTAGTGGTTGAACGTCGACCCATGCACCAAGAGGTCACCAGTTCAATCCCCAGTCAGGGCATATGCCTGAGTTGCGGGCTTGATCCCCAGCAGGGGTCTTGCAGGAGGCAGCTGATCAATTTTGATGTTTCTCTCTCATTGATATTTCTATCTCTCTTGCTCTTCCTTTCCTTTCTCTCTAAAGATCAATAAAACATGCCGAAACCGGTTTGGCTCAGTGGATAGAGCGTCAGCCTGCGGACTGAAAGGTCCCGGGTTCGATTCCGGTCAAGGGCATGTACCTGGGTTGCGGGCACATCCCCAGTGGGAGATGTGCAGGAGGCAGCTGGTCGATGTTTCTCTCTCATCGATGTTTCTAACTCTCTATCTCTCTCCCTTCCTCTCTGTAAAACATCAATAAAATATATTTAAAAAAAAATAAATAAAGATCAATAAAACATATTTTTAAAAAGAGAAAAGCTGATGCAATTATTTAAAAATAATAATAAAATAGAAATAAACCCCAAGGCAGGCTCCCCAGTCCAGAGTACCAAAGCTGGGAAGAGCTGCCCACATAACATCTGGCTTTGAAAAGCAGCGGGGTTCTGTCCTCTAGAAAGATGGCTAGAGACACAGGCACCCTCTTAAAAGGCCAAAGCACAAAATTTTAATCACAGTCACTCACCCTGGGCTCCAGTGGAGGGAGGGAAAGCAGACTAGAATCCCATGAGGAGAGTCTGGGGTTTGTGGCTCTGAGGAGAGAGAGCTTGAAGGCCACCCATCAGGATCCCTGTGCTGAGTCATTCTCCACTGCCGCAGTCATCATCTTTCTTAGGTGGAGCACTCCCCTCTGTGTGGCATTAGCCTGGGGGAAAACAGTAGCCCCACCCGCTAGACTCCTTTTCACCTCACCCTGTGGAGATTATGCTCAGCTGAGGAGTACAGCCAGAGGCTCTTCCAGTGACTGAGCCTAACAAGCAACTGGCAGATGGACCCAGGTAGAGGCAGATCTCAGGGTGCTTTGGTACTATTTCTGACCTGCTCCTGGGCCCTATGCTGTTAAAAGCTAGCACTGGTGAGCAGCTTACTCCTTCCTGAGTGCATCCATGCCCAGCAGAGGCAGCCACAAACTGTGGAACGCTGGTAGCTCCAAACAGGATGACCAGGGCAAGCCACAGGCAGTGTGTCAGTCATAGCAGATTGACCCAATACATAGAAACAAACACAAAGAGGCAGCCAACATGGGGAGACAAAGAACCCACAAATGAGAGAAAAGAAGAAATCTCCAGAAAAAAGAACTAAATGAGATTGAGGCAAGCAACCTATCAGACATAGAGTTCCAAGCAATGATTATAAAGGTGCTTAAGGAACTTAGTTCAAATTACAACAGCATGAAAAGAGAAATAGAGGCCATGAACAAGAACCAGACAGAAATGAAAAATGTTATATCTGACATGAAGAACAACTGGAAGGTATTAAAAGTAGATTGGATGAAGCAGAGGACCTAATCAGTGATTTGGAAGATAAGGTAGAAATAAATACCTAGTTAGAGCAGTCAATAGAAAAAAGAATTAAAAAGTAGGGAGATAGCTTAATGAAACATAACAACAACCGCATTACAGGAATACCAGAAGGGAAGGAACAGATGAACAAGAAACAGAGGACCTGTTTAAATAAATAATGACAGAAACATACTTCAACCTGGTGAAGGAAAATGTCACACAAGTTCAGGAAGCACAGAGAATCCCAATCAAGAGGACCCCAAAGAGACCCACATCTAGACACATTATAATTAAAACTAGAGGCCCGGTGCACAAAAATTTGTGCACTCGGCGGGGAGAGGGGGTCCCTCAGCCCGGCCTGTGCCCTCTCGCAGCCTGGGACCCCTCAGGAGATAATGACCTGCTGGCTTAGGCCTGCTCCCGGGTGGCAGAGGGCAGGCCCAATCCCTAGGTGCAGCCCCTGGTCGGGCTCAGAGCAGGGCCGATTGGGGAGTTGGGGCGCCACCCCCTGTCATGCACAGAGCAGGGCGGATCAGGGGGTTGGGGCGCTGCCCCCTGTCATGCACAGAGCAGGGCCCATCAGGGGGTTGAGGAGCTCCCCCCTGTCACTCACAGAGTAGGGCCGATAGGGGAGTTGGGGCACCGCCCCCTGTCACACACAGAGCAGGGCCGATCAGGGGGTTGGGGCACCGCCCTCTATCACACTCAGGGCAGGGCCGATGGGGAGGTTATGGCTCTACCCTGTCACACACAGAGCAGGGCCTGTGGGGGGAATGGGGGGGTTGGGGCTCTGCACCCTGTCACACACAGAGCAGGGCCGATCAGCGGGTTAGGGCGCTGCACCCTGTCACACACAGAGCCACAGGGCGATCAGGGGGTTGGGGAGCTCCCCCCTATCAGGCACAGAGCAGGGCTGATCAGGGGGTTGGGGTGCCTTCCCCTGTCATGAACAGAGCAGGGCGGATAGGGAGGTTGTGGCCCCGCCCCCTGTCACATACAGAGCCGCAGGGCGATCAGGGGGTTTGGTCGCTGCCCCCTGTCATGCTGATCCCAGTGCCGGGAGGCCTTGTGGCTCCGCTGATCCTGGTGCCGGGAGGCATATTACCCTTTTACTATATAGAATAGAGGCCTGGTGCATGGGTGGGGGCCGGCTGGTTTGCCCTGAAGGGTGTCCTGGATCAGGGTGGGGGTCCCCACTGGGGTGCCTGGCCAGTCTGGCTGAGGGGCTGAGGGCCGTTTTTAGGCTGGCGGGTGACTGAAGCTCCCAACTGCTCCTTTCTTTCTTTCTTTTTTTTAATTCTGGGCCAGCTTTAGCTCTGAGGCCTGGGCTGCTGAAAGCAGGTTTCTGGCCTTTGTTTACCTTCTGTATTTGATACAATGTTGCGGTCTGCCTGGCTGAAGCCCGGCTGAATAAAGAGGGTTTCTGGGGTTTTGTTTAGCTTCTATATTTGCAACATAGGTGCTTAGAGTTGCAGCTGAGAGGCCAGCAAGTCAGGCGGGGAACGTTGGAGTCCACCGTCACTGGAGCAAGCAAGCCTCCCTGTTCACTTCAGTGCATGGCTGCCAGCCGCCATCTTGGCTGGCAGTTAATTTGCATATTGCCCTGATTAGCCAATGGGAAGGGTAGCGGATGTATGGATAATTACCATGTTTCTCTTTTATTAGATAGGATGGAAAATGTTAAAGACAAAGAAAGAATTTTAAAGGCAGCAAGAGAGAGACAGAAAATTAGCTACAAAGGAGTTCCCATTAGAATTTCAACTGACTTCTCAAGAGAAACAGAAACACTTCAGGCCAGAAGGGAGTGGCATGAAGTACTCAAAGTAATGAAAAGCAAGGGCCTAAATCTAAAACTACTGTATTCAGCAAAGCTATCATTTAAAATTGAAGGGGAAATAAAAAGCTTTCCATACAAAAGGTTAAAGAAGTACATTACTACCAAACCAGCAATGCAAGAAATGTTAAGGGGACTGCTTTCAGAAGAAGAAAATGAGAGAGAGATCATAGGCATAAAGAAAATAAAAATGGCAATAAATAAATACCTATCAATAATACCCTTAAACATAAATGGATTAAGTGCTCCAAAGACATAGGGTGACTGAATGGATAAGAAAACATTGCCTATATATATGTTGTCTACAAGAGACCTATCTCAGAACAAAAGATATACATAGACTGAGAGTGAAGGGATGGAAAAATATATTCCATGGAAATGGAAAGAAAAAGAAATGGAGTAGCAATACTCATATCAAACAAAATAGACTTCAAAAAAGGCCATAATAAAGAAGGCCACTTCATAATACTAAAGGGGATGATTCAATAAGAAAATATAACACTTGTAAACATATATGCACCCAATATAGGAGCACCCAAGTACATTAAAAAACTCTTGATGGACTTTAAGGGAGAGATTGACAGCAATACAGTCATAGTGAGGGACTTTAACACCCCACTGACATCACTGGATAGATAAAAAATTAAGGAAACAGAGGCCTTAAAATGACACACTAGGTCAGATGGATCTAACCGATATTTACAGAACATTTTGCCCCAAACAACAGAATATATATTCTTCTCAAGTGCACATGGAACATTCCCAAAGATAGACCACATATTAGGGCACAAAATAAGTCTATACAAATTCAAGAAGATGGATATAATACCAAACATCTTCTTGGGTCACAATGGCATGAAGTTAGAAATCAACTAAGGAAAAAAAACCTCAAAAACACTCAAATACAGGGAGGCTAAATAGCATGTTATTAAACAATGAGTGGGTTACCAATGAGATCAATCAAGAAATTAAAAACTTCCTGGAAACAAATGAAAATGAACACACACCACCCAAAACCTATGGGACAGAGCAAAAGCAGTCCTGAGAGGGAAGTTCATAGCACTACAGGCCTATATCAAGAAAGAAGAAAAAGGACTAATAAACTAACCCTACAACTAAATGAGTTAGAAAGAGAACTGCAAGAAAAGCCCAGAGGAAGTAGAAGGAAGGAAATAAAGATCAGAGTGGAAATAAATGACATAGAGGAAAAAAAAAAACACAAAAAACCCCAAACAGTACAAAAGATGAATATTTCCAAGGGCTAGTTCTTTGAAAAGATAAACAAGACTGATGAACTCCTAGCCAGACTCATCAAGAAACAAAGAGAGAGGACCCAAATAAATAAAATCAGATATGAAAGAGGTGATATAACAATGGACACCACAGAAATACAAAGGATTGTAAGCAAATACTATGAACACTAAATGCCAACAAACAGGACAACCTGGTGTAATGGACAAATTCGTTGAAACATACAGTCTTCCAAAACTCAGGAAGAATCAGAAAACCTGAGTAAGCCAATAACAACTGATAAAATTGAAGCAGTAATTAAACTTCCAGCAAACAAAAGTCCTGGACCAGATGGCTTTACAGGTAAATTTTACCCAACATTCAAAAAAGAACTAACACCTATCCTCTTCAAACTATTCCAAAAAAATAATTCAAGAGAAACACTTCCAAGCTCTTTTTACAAAGCCAGCATTATCCTAATTCCAAAACTAAATAAATACACTACAAAGAAAGAAAATTATAGGCCAATATCCTGATGGACACAGATGCTAAAATCCTCAACAAAATATTAGCAAATTGGATCCAATAATACATTAAAAAGATCAGATACCATGACCAAGTGGTATTTATTCCAGAGATGCAAGACTGGTACAATATCGTCAAATTAATAAATATGATACACCACACAAAAAAGTTGAAAGATAAAAACCACATGATCATATCAATAGATGCAGAAAAAGCATTCAACAAAATCCAGCACCCTTTTTTGATAAAAGTGGGAATAAAGGGATCATACCACAACATAATAAAGGCATTTATGACAAACCTACAGCCAGCATAATACTCAATGGGCAAAAACTGAAAGTGTTTCCCTTAAGAGCAGGAACAAGACAGGGATGTCCACTTTCACCACTCTTATTCAACACTAGAGGCCCGCTGCATGAAAATTTATGCACTGGAGGGGGTGGTCCCTCAGCCCGGCCTGCCCCCTCTCACCGTTTGGGAGCCCTCAGGGGCGGGAGGCAACCTGGCGATCAGGGGAAGGCAATGCCCCCATCACACCTCTGCTGCTGGCTCTGCCAGCAGCACAAGCCTCAGCCGGCCCTGGTTACCTGAGCCTTGGGCAGCCCTGGGTGGCTGGGGCGCTGAGGGGACTGGGGGACTCCAAAGGCAGGCTCGCAAGGCTGAGGGGACTGGGTGCCATTATCTTGTGGCTGTGGGCACCGCCATTTTTGAGGGTGTGGTGGTCAATTAGCATATTAGATAGGATAGTACTGGGAGTCCTAGCCACAGCTATCAGACAAGAAAAAGAGGTAAAAGGCATCCAAATTGGAAAGGAGAAGTAAAACTGTCATTATTCACAGATGACATTATATTGTACATAGAAAACCCTAAAGGCTCTACCAGGAAACTACTAAACTTAATAAATTAATTCAGCAAGGTAGCAGGATACAAAAATCAACATCCACAAATCAATGGCATTTTTATACACCAATAATGAATTCTCAGAGAAATGAAAAAAGCAATCCCATTGCAACAACAACAACAACAAAAATAAGATACCTAGGAATAAACTTAACCAAAGAGGTAAAAGACCTGTACTTGGAAAACTATAGGACATTGAAAAAAGGAATAGAGGAAGATACAAACAAATGGAAGCATATGCCATGTTCATGGATTGGAAGAATTAACATCATTAAAATGTCTATACTACCCAAAGTAATCTACATATTCAATGCATTCCCTATTAAAATACCAATGGCAAATATCACAAAGCTAGAACAAATACTTCAAAAATTTATATGGAGCCATAAAAGATCCCAAATAGCTGCAGCAATCTAGAGAAAGAAGAATGAACTAAAAGGGATCACAATACCAGATATCTAACTATACTACAAAGCTATTATAAGCAAAACAGCCTGGTACTGGCACAAGGACAGGCATATAGACCAATGGATCAGAACAAAGACCCCAGAAATTGACCCACACCATTATGGTCAACTAATATTTGACTGCTAGAGGCTAATTCCAGCATGTCATAAATGCAAGAAGTTCATGAAAAGGTTGATAGAACCTTGAGGCTTCAGCAGGGCTGAAGATACATACTATTGCCTGCTGGAGTAGCCAAAAGCATTTCCCCAAACCTAAAGATTTGCATATATTTTTGCCTGCTACTGAGAGAGCGGAAGGCAGTTCCCCCTAACTGACAATGCCTACTGTATACCAAACCTTACCTTTTGATATGTATATCTGCTTTGCTTTAGGGCAATTTGTGTTAATAAAGAGCCCTGGGTCCAGAGATTCAGAGAACGTGGTTACTGAAGCTAGGTCTCCTCTGGCTCCCCAAAATGCCTTCCAAATTTATATTTCATGTCTAGTCTCTTTATTAATTTACATGCAGCCCTTCTCCAGATTCCTGAACCCTTCTAGATGCTGAGAAACACCCCGGCATTTGACAAAGGAGGCAAGAACATACAATGGAGTAAAGACAATCTCTTCAACAAATGGTGCTGGGAAAACTGGACAGACACATGCAAAAAGATGAAACTAGACCACCACCTTACACCATGCACAAGAATAAACTCAGGGTGGATAAAAGACTTAAATGTAAGGCATCCTATTTAATAAAGAGGGAATATGCTAGTTGACTTTCATGCTGTCGCAATGATGGTGGTGCCCACAACCAATAAGGAGGCAATATGCTAATTGACTGCCACGCCCTCAAAGATGGCAGCGCCCACAGCCAATAAGGAGGGAATATGCTAATTGACTGTCCCGCCCTCAAAGATGGCAGTGCCCACAGCCACAAGATGGCAGCACCCAGTCCCCTCAGCCCCGCGTGTCTGCCTCCGGAATCCCCCAGTCCCCTCAGCCCCCCAGCTTCCCAGGGCCGCCCGAGGCTCAGGTAACCAGGGCTGGCCGAGGCTTGCGCTGCTGGCAGTGGCAGCAGCAGAGGTGTGATGGGGGTGTTGCCTTCCCCTGATCGCTGGGTCGCCTCCCGCCCCTGAGGGCTGCCGGACTGTGAGAGGGGGCAGGCCAGGCTGAGGGACCCCCCTCCAGTGCATGAATTTTCATGCACTGGGCCTCTATATATATAAAAGGCTAAGCAACTGGCCGGCCAGCCTACCGGCCAACGTGCACTGGCCACCAGGGGGCAGATGCTCAATGCAGGAGCTGCCAGTGACAGCAACTTTGCAGAGTGCCCTCTCACACTCCGGGAACCCTCGGGGATGTTGGACTGTCAGTTTTGGCCTGATACCCGCAGGCCAGGCTGAGAGACCCCATCTGCTAGAAGGACCCCGCTCACTCCGCAGACACCCATCAAGCCCCAGTGCTGCCCCAGGTGCGGCTGGCCTGGGAGGGACCACGGGAGGTTGGCTCCAGGGCGTGTCTGGCCCGTCTCACCCAGTCCCGCCCCACTGGCCACCTTCTAATTAATTTCCTTTCAATGTACACGAATCCGTGCACTGGGCCTTTAGTAAAACCATAAAAATCTTAGAGGAGAACATCGGCACTAAAATCTCAGACATCTCACCTAGTAATATGTTTACGGATACATCTCCCAGGGCAAAGGAAACTAAGGAGAAAATAAACAAATGGGACAACATCAAAATAAAAAGCTTTTGCACAGCAAAAGAAACCACCATCAAACTAAAAAGTGAACCTGCTGCATGGGAGAACATATTTGTCAATGATACATCTGATAAGGGATTAATATCCAAAATATATAAAGTGCTCATACAACTTAACAAAAGGAAGACAAACAATTCAATTAAAAAATGGGCCAAAGACCTGAATAGACATTTCTCCAAAGAGGACATACAAATGGCCAAAAGACACATGAAGAAATGCACAAAGTCACTGATCATCAGAGAAATGCATATTAAAACCACAATGAGATATCACCTGACACCTGTCAGAATGGCTACCATCAACAAATCAACAAACAAGGGCTGGTGGAGAAAAAGGAACCCTCGTGCACTGCTGGTGGGAATGCAGACTGGCGCAGACACTGTGGAAAACAGTTTGGAGTTTCATCAAAAAATTAAAAATGGAACTTCTGTTTGACCCAGCAATCACACTTCTGGGACTATATCCCCAAAACCCCAATAAACCAATCAGAAAGAACATGTGCACCCCTATGCTCATAGCAGTGTTATTTACAATAGATAATATTTGGAAGCAGCCCAAGTGCCCATCAGGAGATGAATAAATAAAAAAGCTGTGGGACATTTACACTATGGAATACTATGCAGCTATAAAAAAGAGGGATCTCTTACCCTTTGGGACAGCATGGATGGACCTGGAAAATATTATGCTAAGTGAAATAAGTCAAACTGAGAAAGACAAATATCACATGATCTCACTTATTTGTGGAATCTAATGAACAAAATGAATCGACCAACAAAATAAGACCCGAAGCAGGGAGGCATGAAACAGACTCACATACCTCGATGTGGACTTTGGGGGGATGAGAAGTGATAAACCAAAGACCTTATATACTTACTAGAGGCCCGGTACACGAAATTTGTGCACGGATGCGGTTCCTAGGCCTGGCTGATGGTCCAAGCGCGAGGGTTTGGTGTGGAAGGGCAGGTCCCAGCTGACCTCTGGGCCCTGGGCAGCACCTGGGCCCCTGGGCTCCCATGCACCCCCCTCCACCTGAGTCATCGGGCTTCCGCCCAGCTCCCTCAGCGCTTGGGAGCCTGGCAGCAGCCCCAACCCTGCCACCGCTGCTGGTCACTGTCTTCAGGGTGATCGGCAGGGCGATTGGGCCCTGCTCACACCCGCCTTGGCCTAGCACTGCCCGCTCACCTGCTCCACCATCCTGCTGCGGTCTGCTCTCGTCAGGGCCCATTAGGGCCAGCAGTGCCTCCACTGCCACCTGCTGCCAGTGCTGCATTGCCGACACCCACCATATTCCATGCCGCCCCCTGGTGGTTAGTGCATGTCATAGCAAACGGTCAAACTGGTTGAGGGGACAATTTGCATATTAAGCTCTTATTATATAGGATATGCATAGCCCATGGACACAGGCAGGAGGGTAGTGGAGACCTGGGTGGGTGAGTAGGGGCTGGGAGGAGGAGGGGAAAGGGGGGGAATGGGAGATATCTGTAATACTATCAACAATAAAAAATATATTTAAAAATGAATTAAAATATTTTCAGTTACAATTGACATTCAATATTATATTAGTTTCAGATGTACAGCACAGTGGTACTTTTACCAGTGAGATGATGAGACCTCAGTTCTTGTCCTCTTAAAGGAAAATTTCAATCAAGAGACACAGTGCAGCAAAGCAAGCAAGAATTTATTGGCTGCAGCAAAACACACTCAGGACAGTGAAACAGGGAAGTTATATAAATGTCTGTTATAGGCAGTAAGTTATATAAATGTAAGATTAGAAGAAGCAACAGGAGAGCCGGGGCTGGGCTGCTTTGCCCACTGACAAGTCAGAGAAAAGGGGGCCTTGAAGACAGGCCACTGCCCACTGCTCCCCTGGTTGCAAGTCTCCTGGGAAGGGAATGGTGTGGGTGTGCTCCCTGGGGGAGAGCATGAGCTGGGCCCTTTTTCCTGAGCGTATTTATCTTGCAGGCGGGAATCTTAGGGAGGTCTCAGGGGAGAGTCTCAATAGAACAGTCATCAGCTTTCAGGGGTGCTCTTTCAGGGTCATGATCTCCACTGATTGGTTAGCACTGGGGCAGGGGGTCATTACTCAATGCAGCTGGTCCTGAGGCAGTCTCAGTGTCCCTTGTCTGGTTGTGCTGCTTTTGGAGCTGCAGTACAACTGAGGCCTAGATGTTATCTTTAGGGAGGAAAAGGTCAGGAGGTCCAAACCGCATGACCAGCGATGTGCTAGGGGAGGACAGGTTACCCTGGCGGTGAGGTTCTTGTTCTTCCAGTTTTGCCCCTTGCTAGGCACCGGGCTTTCTGCCCTGGTGAGGTCTGTACCTGGTCCATTGTCCTTGCTCTGCTCATGTCTGTCTAACTGGCTATAACAGACATTTATATAACTTACAAAGTGATTCCCCCCAAATAAATTGTTTTTAAAAGACAACACATCTCCAAATAGTATGTACAGTGTGATTCTAATGAAGTAAAATAGTGTGTGCGCAGCATTCAGCATAGGTCCCTGTGTCCCAGAGGTGGGAAGACAGGGGTGTGCCGTGCCCACACAGAACTGGGCTTTCCGACTTTAACAACCGGGACGGTTTTGCCATATTCATCCAGAACTACTTGATGAACAACTTAGACATTTTTTTCAAGTGAAAGTCTCATAGGAAAAATAAACTCCATTCTTCTATCAAACATGAGGTTCTTGCTCCTAGCCCGTTTGGCTCAGTGGTTGGAGTGTCGAACTTCAGACTGAAGAGTCCTGGTTTGATTCTGGTCAAGGGCACGTATCTTGGTTGCAGTTTCGATCCCAGCCCCGTTCTGGGCGCATGTGGGAGGCAACCAATCAATGTGTCTCTCTCACATCGATGTTTCTCTCTCTGTCTCTCCCCCTCCCTTCCACTCTGTCTGAAAATCAATGGGGAAAAATACCCTTGGGTGAGGATTAACAACAACAACAAAAGTGAGGTTCTGATAGTAAATATTCTCCCTCTCTGCATTACCTGCATGTCTTACCATGGCTGGCCAGGCCCTCTGTGCTCGCCACCCTCCTTCCCTCTGCTCTCAAGCCCTGTGCCTTCCCCATGCCCAGGTGTCTTACAGCTTTCCCACTTAGCTCCCCTCTGTCTGGGACACTCTACATTCTTCTCATCATTCACCTCAGCCCAAATGTCCCCTCCCCAGCAAGTTCTTCCCTGACCACCCAACCAAAAGCAGCTACTCCAGCCCTCAACACATCACCCTGCTCATTGCTCCCTAGCACTCACTATCTCGGATTGATTATGTATTACATGTTTATTGCTCATCTCTTCCCTTTAAAGTGTGCGCTTCGTGGGAGCAGAGGCTGTTCTGCACCATCATCCTCCATCCCTGCGACAAAACTAAACCTCGGGACGTCAGAGAAGAAAGGGTTGGCCACTGCACTGGAATATTACCCAGCACTAAAAAGAAATTAGCTCTCACGCCATGAAAAGGCCTGGAGAAAAGTTAAGTGCATATTGTAATGACAGAAGCCAATGTGAAAAGGCCACACACTGTGTGATTCCTGCTATATGACATCTTGGAAAAGGCCAAACTCTGGAGACAGTAAAAAGATCAGTGGTTGCCAGGGTTAAGAGGGAGGTGGGCATGAGTAAGTGGAACAGAGGATTCTTAGGCCAACTCTGTATGATATTATAATAATGGACACATGGCATAATAGATTTTTCAAACCAATAGACTGTGCAACACCAAGAGTGAACCCTAATGTAAACCATGGGCTCTGGGTGATAATGAGGTGTCAATGTAGGTTCATCGATTGTAATAAATGCACTGATCTGGTGGGGATGCTGATAACGGGAGAGGCTATACATGAGTGGGGTCAAAGGGTACATGGGAAATCTGTGTGCCTGCTGTTCAATTACACTGTGATCTTAAAGCAGCCCTAAAAAGAAAGCCCAAGTTGTGGAAACGGTTCAAAAGTGTAAGTGGAACATCAAGAAAGGTGATTTGATATTGGGGTTGTTCTGGGAAAGCTAGAGTTCAGGAAAGACTGAGCTCAAGCGTTAGGCGGTGTGTTCCGAATTGGAGTTCCATGTTCTGTGCTCAGACAAGTTAAGCAGGTTCTTGGTTGAGGGACCTAGTGCTCCTCCAGCTCACCTGCCTACGCCGAGTCTCAGGGGAACCGCATAAGTAGCTGTTTCTGACATTGGATCCAAAACCCATCCTTCACGCCATGTCTTTATTATTAGCGAGTCTAAGTCCAGCTCAGTGCTGGTGTTACCCTGTAGAGAAGCTTTCAATTGTGAAAATTTTTCTCCTCAGAACTAATCCAGCCTAATTTAGTTACTTATTTGGTTGGCCAATTCCAAACTACTAGAATCTAAGTTCCATGAAAAGAGTGTTTTGTCTTTTATTCACTATCATGTTCCCAGTGTTCAGAGCAGTGCTTGACACATAGTAAATGCTCAATAAATATTTGTTACAAGAATGAGTAAGTGAGCAAATGAATAAACAATTTTTATTCTGTTCGTAAGTCCTCAGTGAAGAGGACAGAAAGGTTGGTACAAGGTGCAGTAGCCCCCCTTTATCCATGGTTTCACTGTCTGTGGTTTCAGTTACCCACAGTCAGCTGTGATCTGAAAATATGAAATGGAAAATTCCAGAAATAAACAACTCGTAAGTTTTAAATTGCATGAGTTGCATGATGGAATCTCGCCTGAGCTGTGAATCCTCCTTTTGTTCAGCATATCTACACTGTAGGTACAGTACAATAAGATACTGTGAGTGAGAGAGACAGGCCACATTCACATAACATTTATCACAGTATCTACACTAATAAAAGAGAAACATGGTAATTAGCGTACGACCGCTACCCTTTTCATTGGCTAATCAGTGAGTATATGCAAATTAACTGTCAGCCAAGATGGCGGCCGGCAGCCAGGCAGCTGGAAGTGAACATGAGGCTCGCTTGCTGCAGTGACTACAGACTCCAACGTTCCCCACCTCACTTTCCGGCCTCACAGTTGCAACTCTAAGCAACTATATACTATGTTGCAAATAAGAAAAGAAACAAAAGCCCAGAAACCGGCTTTCAGTCAGCCGGGCTTTAGCAACATTGTATCGATGTTTTCAGCAGCGAGGCCTCAGAGCTAAAGCTGGCCCAGAAAAAAAAAAAAAGAAAACAAGGAGCAGTTGGAAACTTCAGTCACTCGCTTCCAGAAAACAACCCTCAGCCCCTCAGCCAGCCTGGCCAGGCACCCCAGTGGGGACCCCCACCCTGATCCAGGACACCCTTCAGGGCAAACCAGCCGGCTCCCACCCGTGCACCAGGCCTCTGTTCTATATAGTAAAAGGGTAATATGCCTCCTGGCACCAGGATCAGCGTGACAGGGGGCAGCGCCCAAACCCCCTGATCGCCCTGCAGCTCTGTGTGTGACGGGGGCGGGGCCACAACCTCCCTATCCACCCTGCTCTGTGCCTGATAGGGGGTAGCTCCCCAATCCCCTGATTGCCCTGCAGCTCTGTGTTTGACAGGGTGCAGCGCACCAACCCCCCCCCCATGGGCCCTGCTCTGTGTGTGACAGGGTGCGGCGCCCCAAACCCCTCCCCCCGCCCCCCATGGGCCCTGCTCTGTGTGTGACAGGGTAGAGCCATAACCTCTCCGTTGGCCCTGCCCTGAGTGTGACAGTGGCGGCGCCCCAACCCCCTGATCGGCCCTGCTCTGTGGGTGATAGAGGGTGGCGCCCCAACCCCCCTCCACGGGCCTTGCTCTGTGTGTGACAGGGTAGAGCCATAACCTCCCCATTGGCCCTGCCCTGAGTGTGACGGTGCAGCACCCCAACCCCCTGATCCGCCCTGCTCTGTGTGTGACAGGGGGCGGTACCCCAACTCCCCTATCGGCACTACTCTGTGAGTGACAGCGGGGAGCTCCTCAACCCCCTGATCGGCCCTGCTCTGTGCGTGACAGGGTACAGAGCCCCAACCCCCTGATCGGCCCTGCTCTGTGCGTGACAGGGGACAGCACCCCAACCCCCTGATGGGCCCTGCTCTGTGCGTGACAGGGGACAGCACCCCAACCCCCTGATCGGCCCTGCTCTGTGCGTGACAGGGGGTGGTGTCGCAACCTCCCCATTGACCCTGCCTTGAGTGTGACAGGAGGCGGTGCCCCAACCCCCCAATTGGCCCTACCCTGAGCGTGACTGAGGGTGGCATCGCAACCTCCCGATCCGCCCTGCTCTGTGCATGATGGGGCGGCGCCCCAACTCCCCAATCGGCCCTGCTCTGAGCCTGACCAGGGGCTGCACTTAGGAATTGGGCCTGCCCTCTGCCACCGGGAGCAGGCCTAAGCCAGCAGGTCGTTATCTCCCGAGGGGGTCCCAAACTTCGAGAGGGCACAGGCCGGGCTGGGGGACCCCCCCCCCCCCCCGGCCCCGAGTGCACAAATTTTTGTGCACCGGGCCTCTAGTATTGTTATAATTGCTCCATTTTGTTATTGCTAATTTCTTACTCTGCTTAATTTATAAATTAAGCTTTATCACAAATATGTATACATAGAAAAAAAACAAAGTATGTATAGGGTTCAGTATATACAGGCATCCACTGGGGGTCTTGGAACGTATTCCCCATAGATAAGGGAAACTGCTGGAAACCAAATTCTGATCTACGTGGTTCATACTTCTGGGCTATTTGTGTCATATTTATTCTCACTGCTGGTTTTCCCAATGGATTTTTTTTTTCTGGATGGAGAAGTTGGAGGAATTAACAAAATGAAGCAGAAGTGCCCTAACTGGTTTGGCTCAGTGGATAGAGCGTCGGCCTGCGGACTGAAGGGTCCCAGGTTCGATTCTGGTCAAGGGCATGTACCTTGGTTGCGGGCACATCCCCAGTTGGGGGGAGTGCCGGAGGCAGCTGATCGATGTTTCTCTCTCATCGATGTTTCTGACTCTCTGTCCCTCTCCCTTCCTCTCTGTAAAAGATCAATAAAATATATTTTGAAAGAAAATGAAGCAGGAGTGAAGGCTTGGGTTCCGACCCCACTTTATCGGTGATAATAACTAACATTTGTATTGCAATTTTCTTCCAAATGTTATTGCATGTGGTTCTCAAACTGTCACTGTGAGGCAGGTGTTAATGCCTCATTTTCAGGTGAAGAGGCAGGCTTGGAGAGACTCTCCCAGTGTCACATGGGTAGGATTAGATCAGCCTTGCGATAAGCCTGGTTTACCATGTCCAAGTCCATGTTTCTTCTCTTGCTCCCACTGCATCCCCGGCTGATGTATCCTGGGAAACCATTCTCTTCTGGGCCTCAGCCCCTCCTCACCCCACCCGCCCCATCTGGAGGATGTCCAGGTGATCTGAGATTCCCCCCCCAAATTTCAATGCCTCCCTCACAGATTTTAAGAACTGCTATAGCTTTAAAAAGTACTAAAATAATGAGATTTTCTTTCTACTTGTAATTGCATAGATCTTTCAAAATATGATTTAGATACTCAAAAGTAAATTATAAAAAATGTCCTTTCTTTTCAAGTAATGCCTAGAAACAGAGTACCTTGGAAAAGAGTTGGTTTTGTTAAGCACAGGCCCCTCAGAAAGGTCTTTTTGTTCTTAATGTCATGAGAGGATTTTTCTCTGAGCTTATTTCAAAACTAAAGATATGGAAGAAAATATAGCAACTTTTAAAGATATGAAGCCATGTAGAGCAGAATAAAAATAAATATGAAATATTTAACCACCAAGCAGCTAGATAAATAAACCTTTCCAAAAGAAAGGCCAGGCTGGGCTTCATTTACCTGGAAACCGCTTTGCGAGCAGTGTGTGCTCCTCACCGGGAGGCTGCCTCGGGCCACGGGCCAGCACAGCGGCCTGGCCTTTCGCATCGTCCGGCTTCTTTGCTGGCCATATAGAAAACCCTGCTTTCAGTGTCTCATGAAACACTACACAGAAAACTGTTTTTGCGGTCTTTTGGGAGTTTTATTTTGCTAAAAAGTAGAATTCACATGGCAAGAAAAATCAAAACAAAAACCATGCCAAATAGTTTTGTGCACACTTCTAACACACTACATTCCATTTCTGAAATCTTAAAATTAAAAAAGAAATCCCAAAGCAAAAGTATGTGTGTTGAAAAGTTAACATTAGAAAAGCTAGGTTCCTAACCCCAACACTGCAAGCCCAAGTCACTCTGTTGCAAAGAGTCAATGTTTATAAATGTTAAATAAATGTGAACAATACGGAGACAGAAACTGCAGATCCAAAGTGTACTCCACGCCACGAACTATTACAAATTGTGTTTGGTGTTGTAGGCCAGCCATGATGTTAACCTGAAATAGATACAGCCTTCACACTGAGGACACAAACTCACAAACACGAAGAAACCTGCTCAAAACTACTACTTTCCCTGCTGCCCTAAAAAACATTTCGTTTTGGGTTCTGATAAATAAAAGAGTTCCTCAGAATCCACACTAGCTCTGAGCTGTAGAAACACCGATTCAATAAAGGACTATGAAGTTCTCCTTTGAGATATTTCACTTTTCAGTGATCACACACTTTTTAATCATCACACGTGGGGTGTGTGTGTGTGTGTACCATTTTAAAAGATATTTTTGAGAACAATTCTAGGGAACTTTTTCCTTTCCTCATGACCATCCCTGATAATTTGTTTTGTTTTATTTTGCTTTGTTTTGTTTTAGAGAAAGCTGCCTAGAGCCTTTCTGTACAGTCTGCAACCTCCTTGTCCCTGTGCCTTTGAACTTTCCAAAAATAACAGAATGTCCAAGGCACTTGTTTGCAGCTCCTGCAGAACCTACAGGCTCTCCTGCGCCTGGCTCTCTCGCAGCCCCTCGCTGAACAGGGCCTGGCGGGAGCTCACTCGTGCCCCTCCTGGTGCTCCCTGGGGGCTGGGGGTTACCCTGGGAACGAGACACGGGCTTCTTGCAAGGGACACACCTAGCTGCTTCCCTCTCTTGGGAGAAGGGACATATTCGGTAGAAAGTCCCTGGAAGCTCAGTGCTCAGAAGTGTTGTAATGCACTCGCATGAAAGGTTTCGAGTGTGCAGAGAGGCCCACACGGGCCGGGGGGTGGGGGTGTGTGTGTGGGGGGGGAGAGCTAAGCGTCCTGCACACGAGAGAAGCCTCCACTCCAACCGCGCGTGTCGCTGCCCAGAGGGGAGACCAGGTACCGGTTCCAACTCAGCACAAGCTCCCAGATGCCTGCTCAACGCTAGCTATTACTGCTATTTTAAAGAAGTTTAAAGGCCCAAGTCTATTTTAATAAATATTTATAAACAATTGCTTGATCAACCCAGCTCATACATTTTCAAAACCTGAGCCCCAATGGCCATGAGTGTCAGTCCCTCTTCCTTCCAGCACCCGCGCGCGGGCCAGTGTCCCGGGACCGCCCGGGAGGCCGGCGCTGGTGGGAGGCCTGCCCCGCCTGCCTTCCGACTGACGCTGGCAGAGGGGCCTCCCGCCGCCCATCCGCCACCCAGTTCCATCGCCGCCTCCCTCCTTCCCGCGGGTCGGGCGGACAAGCTGCAGGGGCGGGGCTTCGGGGGCGGGGCCGCCGGGGCGGAGCTTCGGGGGCGGGGCCGCCGGGGCGGAGCTGCGGGGGGCGCGGGGCTGCGGGGGCGGGGCTGCCGGGGCGGAGCTGCGGGGGGCGCGGGGCTTCGGGGGCGGACAAGCTGCGGGGGCGGGGCTTCGGGGGCGGGGCCGCCGGGGCGGAGCTTCGGGGGCGGGGCTGCCGGGGCGGAGCTGCGGGGGGCGCGGGGCTGCGGGGGCGGGGCTGCCGGGGCGGAGCTGCGGGGGGCGCGGGGCTGCGGGGGCTGGCTGCCCCAGCCTCTCACACACAAGGCCAGACCGAACCGGGCGGCTTTCAGTCTCTCCCGCGCGGTAAAGCGAAGCCGGGAAAACCCGATGTCACTTTCCCGTCGCGACTCGTAAAGGAGCTAAACCTCTGGGACATCGCGGCCTCCGACTGAGAGCGGAGCTGCAGAGCCGCCTCTGGCTGGGGGAGAGGAAGGAGGGGGAGAGGGGAGGGGGAGGGGGAGGGGGAGGAGGAAGGGGAGGACCTGGCCCTGCGAGGCGGGGCTCCCTGACTGAGCGCTCCTTCCAGGTCTGAGGTCCGAGCCGCACCAGCCAGGACGCCACCTCCTCCCGGCAGGGAGGCCTCCCCGCGTCCCCTGGGCTCCGCGGACCCCCGCCCCGTGAGGACACCCGCTCCGTCGGCACGTGGCGCTGCCTGCCCGGAGCCCGGCGCCCGGCCTTGGAGCCTCCTCCGCCCGCTCGCCTGGCGCTGGTGGCCCGGGACGTGCATCACTGGGGAAAGATAAAGTTACTTTTTGTTTTCCACTTTTGGGTTCCCAGGATTCGGTCCTAAACGTCCGAGGTGCAATTCCAGTCTGGGGTTAATTACTACTTTGGCTTAGGAATCTCCATTTGGCTTCTAGTCTGAACTAGGCAAATACACAATCTGTGTGCAGAGAAAGACTAAGTTACACTCAGGAGCGCTCGGTGCTTCCCTCTCCATTCGCCAGGGTCTCCGTTCCTCCAGCAGCAGCAGCGGCAGCGGCCCGCCTGCCTGCCCGGGCTGCCTACACGTTGATGGCGTGCGCGTGCTTCTTGCACAGGGGTTTGTCCTTCTTGGAGTAGAACGGCTGCCCCTCCAGGTTCACATGGCAGACCTGGGACAGAAAACAGACCGGGTGACACAGGCCGCGTGCAGGCCCGAGGGGGGAGCCCCAGCCAAAGGTTTGTCACCCTTTAGGGGAAGCGCTGTCCCGGGCAGAGCGGGGAGGCAGCAGCCCTTTCTCCCACCTCCAAGCCTTAACTGCGGAAGCAGACTCGCTGGGTTAAACTATGTGAACTGAAGACTTCCAGAGAGGAACGTGGAGTAAAACTCAAATTAAATTAAATTAATGGAATAGAGAAATATGCATGCTGAAGACCCATTGGCACTATCCAAAAACTAACAAGGAACCAATACTAGTTCATAAGTCAATATCCACAGAGATGGTTAACATCTAAAAAAATACCGTTAGTAAACTAGCAAACACACCATTACATTATCCTCACTCGCAATGAAAGGAATAAGAAAAGCTCCACAAACACCACTAGAGAACTCTCACTTTAGTAAAAGAAAAAACCAAACAAAGCCCTCAGTAGCTTGTCACCTCTAAGCTTACATACCTCTAGCCAAAGAGTGAAAGAAAGTAAGAGTCCGCACCGCTGCCCTGGCCAGTGTTGCTCAGTGGATAGAGCGTCAGCCTGCGGACCAAAAGGTCCCGGGTTCGATTCTGGTCAAGGGCATGTACCTTGGTTGCAGGCTCCCCGGCCTGGGCCCTGATCAGGGCTCCTGCAGGAGGCAACCAATCCATGTGTTTCTCCCACATCGGTGTTTCTGTCTTTCCCTCTCTCTTCCACTCTCCCTAAAAATCAATGGGAAAATATCCTTGGGCGAGGATTAACAAAAAACAAAAACAAAACAAACAAAAAAAGTCGGCACTGCCCAATGGGATCCGGCCTCCGTGTGGCAGGTGTACCTGAGAGAAGAATTCTTAGAGGAAGGGAAGGGAGGCACCGAGTCGGGTTCTGTGTGCGTGATACCATGAAGGCCGGATGATTGAGAGATTTATGCACATTGTTTGGCAAAGTGCCCGCCTCGTGTTATAGATGTAAGAATGTCCAAACCTGAGAGAAGCTTTATAAAAATGTATTTGAGCCAAACAGAAGATACAACTGAAAGCAAGATCTCAACAGACTTGGAAAAATGCTTCCAGCCCTCCCAGCGTTTAGACTACCAATGGGTAGGCTGGCCCTGGGTGAGCAATAATGCTAATGAGTCAGCGTCAGCTGGGAAGCCACATTGGCTGGGATTGGCCCAGCCTCAGAGAGGGCGCTGAGTGTCCCTAGCGGGGAGTAGAACTGGGCCACAACCAGGACACTAACATTGGGTAAAGAAATGCAGGTGGAGTTCCCACATATGGGGAGGCATAAGGATGGGGCAATCACCCTACAGAGATGAACGGGGTCAGTGAGCGTGTGTCCACGCCAAGAGAGTTGGAAAGAAAAGCGGCATCATGAGGGCCCCGTGTGCAAAGCCCTGATGTCACACTTAGGGTCCCACAGACCTGCCAGTGGGCCCTGGAAGACATGACCTGAAAGTGTCTAAAAACATCCCAGGCGGATACAGTCATGTTGAGTGTAACCAGGCTCCTGTGGTGGCCTCAAGCTGCTGATGACAGTTTGGAGCCAAGTCCAAGAAGGTGGCACTCAAGATCCAACTGGAGATAGGTTTCATGGAGACAGAAAGACAGCTCTGGAGTGAGTTGGCCAGGAGATGCCTGCCAACCCTGCCTGGTCTGCGACAGTGCTGGCTGCTGGTGAGAACTCTGGGATGAGTCAGGCTGGACAAGGAATTGGGGGGACTGAAGACCAAAGACGAGGCAGGGCCAGAACCTCAGAGGTGGCTCCCCTATGAGATGAGGCTGAGAACAGGATTTGTCATAACGAGGTTGTGCTCAGTGTCTTGGGCCAGGAGGCTGCAGGCAGGATGCATGGTGGCTTCATGGTGGAGGGGGTCTCCAGCCTACTCAGCACTGGCACAGCAGGGATGGCCGCCTCCCCAGCTCCGGGGTCTAGGAGCATCAGGGCCTGGCTGGGAAGGAGTGGTGGCCATGAACAGTGCCGGCTACAGAGTGGAAGGCGATGAAACAGGCCGGGTGCAGCAGCCTCAGCACTGCCCACAGAAGTTATGCCACCAGCGTCCCCTCCTGTTACCCACACTGGTGAGGAAGGGCCAGAAACCAACTAAACTTGGAGGAAACGAGGGGCCAGGAAGACATCCTTCCCCCAGGAAAGTAGGACCCAAATCCTTTCCCTGGAACTCAAGTGCCAAAGGCAGACAGGAGCTGAGCCCTCCCCTTGACCCACGCTGCCTTTTCTGAGCCTTCGTTCTATGTGCGTGGGACTTCAGCAATGCTGTCTGTGCTGCTGTGAATTGCTGGTATTTGCTGCTTTGCTTTCCTTCAAGATTCTAAATTCCCTGAAGGGGAAGTTCTGGAATGCTCTTGCGCTCCCAGACTTGGTTATTGGAATTAGTCTGAAGGATGTGCTCTCCTGAGATATGACTGCAGGAAACACCGTCCTGGTCTTCCTTTCTTACTGTTTTTTTTTTTTTTTTAAGTTAAAAGAAAAATATATGCTCATTAAGTGTGATTTGGAAAGAGAACCAAGAAAACCCTCAAAGTTTTCCAATCGAAAGATTGTTTTCCAAAAATTCAAGCCATGTTCCATTTTGATAAACGCTAACAGGACAGTGAGTGCCACACTGGGCTCGTTAGGGGGAGGACGTAATGATTCTCCATGGTGATTCTCCACAGGATGGGATCTGCCTGGTTCCTTTGGGCGGATCCTTTGGGCAGAGCTATGGATCTCTCACACTTGACCAGAACTTATTTGTAATCTCAGTCTGAACAGCCCTAAGCTTTGCTGCTTCTTTGGTTCTCCCTCTGGGACTTGTGCTTGCGATCATGCCTCTCAGCGAAACACAGTGAGCTCAAGGGAGCAGACCCCGCTCATGTTTGCCACGGCTCCCTCTCCATGCAACACAGACCTCTCCTCAGCCTGCCTAGGAAAGGCCTCTGTGCCACTGTCTCCCTGGACCTTCTCCAAGTCTCCTGGGTTCTTGCAGAAGTTGGGGAATCAGACGTGTAGGCAGCATCTTAGGATCAGACAAGCCACAGCTGGAGTGTAAGGGTCAGAGAGCCATATTCTGTGCCTTGCTGAACTGGGGACAGCCCCAAAGTCAGCATATTTATATCATTGTCCCTCTTCTCTTTGGAGTGCAGGCCCTGATGTATTTAAAAGACTACAAAAGGCAACTAGAGAATGTGTTCAAAGATCTGGAAAATCAGTGTCTACACCCCCCGCCCCCCATTTCATTTGTTGAAGTCCCAACCCCCAGCTCACCCGGCGTAGGGACCCAGCAGGGATCTCAGTGGAAACAGGGTCTTTGCAGATGTGATGAAGATGGAAGTTAAGAAGGGGGCACACTGGAGTGAGGTGGGCCCTTACTCCAATGCGGCCAGTGTCCTTTTCAGAGGAGCAGCACACAGAGCCAGACACACACAGAGGAGAATGCCATGTGAAGACAGACACATGGAGGGCAAACAGTCATGTGACGATAGAGTCGGAGACTAGAGTTACGCAGTTAGAGGCCAAGAAACAGCGAGGACTGCAGGCAGAACCCAGGAGCTCGGGGAGAGAGCATGGCCCTGCTGACACCTTGAATTTGGACTTCTAGCCCCCAGCACTCTGAGAGAATACGTTTCTGTTGGTTGAGCCATTAGTTTATGGTACTTTGTTATGGCAGGCCTAGCAGACTGCTACACAGAGGGAATACAGTGCACCCCACTACTTTGAGGGGGCAGTATAGAAATGAATTGTAAAACCTGAAGTGTATAGCAGTAAACTTTATGACTTGGTTGTCCTATGCCATAAGTTTATAAAAACGCTTCAAGTTTAAACTATACAGATCTTTCACACATCCCCGAAATTTACCTTGATCAGCTCTGGTAAAAAGAAAAAAATAGTAGTGGCACATTAACTTTCCCAAATTAAGTTGGCTATTCCCTAACTTTAAATGTCAGAATGTAAATGTCAGCAGGCTCATTGCCGAGTCCCCTCCCCAACCCAAAGCCCGTGGGAAGAAAACGCCAATCTCCCTGATAAAAATGACCGGGCTGTTTAGCAGAAATACATCACACGTGGTTAGTAGTTAATCTAGGGCTTATCTCCTGGCAACTACACATCAAGAAGAAGACCATTTAGGAAAATGAAATTATATTCAATCCTACTTTCTAAAGGTTGTATCAAAAGAAACTTTATCTCAGCTTTTTATAGGATTAGTCAATAAGCTCCAATCTATCGATCCTAATGAAAATTTAGGGGGGAAACTCTTGAATCACTTCATCATATCTGAAACAACTTACAACTACAGGAAGCATCTGCCTCCTTTAACTCTCAGCGTAAGTCACTGCTCTCACCTACTAAGAACAACGCTGGTGAGGCAGGTCCTGGGCTCTCTGTTGTCCCTAATGAAATGGAGAGTAACAAAGCCATCCTGGTTAATAAAAATTACTAGTAATAAAACTTTGTTCAACTGTGACATATCAAGGCATCATGGTATTTGCCAGCTTTTATAAACAATCAGCATATTAGAAGGCCAGAGTTGGAAGGATGTAGAATGTGGGTCGGGCCCTCTAGGTCCCTCCTGCCCCTCTCAGAAAGCCAGAACGCCATGCTAAACACATACTGCACAAATGAAGCAGGTGTCGTGCCAGGTGTGGCCCAGGGCTTCGATGAACTTGTCACCGGCCTCCACAGGGAAATCGCAGCCGTGGCACTTGGTGCTGAACAGAGTGACGTAGTCTGAAACGAAAGGCAGAGTGAGGACGCGCAGCCGGCAGCGAGGAGGAGCGTCCCGGCCAGTGCCAGCCAGCCCCTGGCCAGGGCCAGGGCAGTGGGGGAAACCCAACGGGTTACTTGTCATCTTGCAGATGAAACACTCAGTTACAAGATTTATTTTTTCCTTTTCCATTAAGAACTGGAATTGTGCAGCTGAGGCTTAGTTAGCACCCTGTGCCTGTTTGACTTGCAAGCACTTTCTCAAACTCTCATTCACTTTCTGCAGCTGAGCTTCTCCTCTGTCTCTGTCCCCTCCTATAGCCAGACAGACAGTCACAGAAAAAGGAAAAAATTTCTCAGCAACTCTGCTTATTTCGGAAGAATGAGAGCCCTTAACATTTTTAATAGCTATAGGCTGTTCTTTGCTTGGTCATTCTTCTGTTATTGGGCATTTGTTTTAATAGCAAATTTTCACTACTGGAAACAATAATTGAGCTACTTTGTTGGGACATGTACCCTTTCCCCCACCGGACCCCCCGCCCCGCCGCCGCCAAGAAGATAATAACAAATATTATTTGTATAATGCTTTATAGTTTACCAGGCATTCTCAGTAGATGACACTATTTACTGATATCTCAGTGTCAAAGTCTTTGTACTCCCAGCTCATTGCCTGGCGCATATATGTGTTGAATGAATGAGTGAATGGATGAATCAATGAATCAATAAATCAATGAATGAAGTTAACCTTTGTGAAATCCCTCGAAGACTGAACTATCATTGTTTTTCTGTTTGGTTTGGTTTGACTTTGTGGCTGAGGAAAAGGGATCAAAGAGGGAAGGGCCTCGCCAGAGTCCACGGCTGAGACCCCAGGGCCAGGCCCTGTGCATCTCGGCCACAGGAGCCAGGCTCTGGGACCGGGACAGCAACCCCATGCGCACTGGGCACTCTCCCAGGTTCTCTAGAAAACCCTGACGGCTGCTATGAAGCCTTCATTTCCCCAGAGCTGTCTCCACAGTGCTGCCCAGTGGCTTTTCCTTTGGGTGGCTTTCTGGACAGTAGCCTGTGGACAGTAGCCATGGGGGTTATGACTTTGGGTTCTGAAGAAAGAAAAAGCCGGGTTCAAATCCCAGCTTTATTAAGGAATTGTTCAAACCTGAGGTAAGTTGCCTGACTTCTCAGTGCCTCTACTTTCTCATCTATATAGTGGGAATAACTACAGCACCTAACTCGTGGCGTTGTTATAAGAATAAGTAAGATCATGTATGTGAAGGACTTGGCACAAAGCCTCAAAATGTTGGCTCTTATTTTGAGTGTCTTTGTGAGTGATGAGAGGAGGGGAGGGAACTGGTTCCGCTATTAGTCCGCTGCTAGTGCTTCTCTGCGTGTCTTGTTTGGTCTTCACAGCAGCTCTGAGAACAAGTATGATTCCCACGTTAAAGACCAGGAGTCTGGCTGCAGAGGTTCCATCACACAGTGGGGGAGCGCGGTGGACTGACCCCGTTCCATGGCTTCAGGCTGTCTCCAGTGACCTATCTGCCATTGAGCTTTGTTAAGTTCCATCTCGTGCATATTTTCCAATGTATAGTTTCCCTTTGGGGGTTTAATTTAGTGTGACATGCAAATGCTTTTACATATATTGCAGTCTGTCAACCTTGTTTCTGACCAAACATTTAATTTGTTCAGTAGACAGAAATCTATCACCACACCAGAACTAGGAAAACATTATTCTGCTTCCTTCAGGAACACAGCAGGTTCTGGTTCACTCTCTGCTCTGTAGGAAGTTATCAATGTGGGATGAGAAACAGGGCTATAGGCCACCATCTCCAAACCCTGCACCCACTCCTAACTTCTCTCTTCTTACTCCCCATTGGTCTCCAGGTGCCCTGGGCTCTGTCCTCCACCTTCACGCCTCTGCATGGACCAGGCCAGGCTTGGAACACCCGCCTCACTTTGTCTGCCTGGACCCCTGACATTCTTTGGGCCATGCCTTCCTTTTGGGGAGTCGTCATCCCCAAACCCACCAAGAAATATGAGATGGCCTTCTGGAGGCTTCTCCTGGCTTCCCTTCCTATTCACTCACTCACTCATTCATTCATTCATTCATCTCTTAACTGTCCACTGATGTGTTGGCATCTCATAGATGATGGGTCTTCTTGAGGTGTTTGAGCGCAGAGCTCCCCGGCCCCATGCCCGGCATTTTGCACAGGAACTGGCACACATTTGATGGATAAATGGTTCAAAAAAACCTTATTAAATAGTAATTCCTTCTCTTGTGAAACCAATGATTTTTCATAGATTAATCTCTTAAAATAGCTTGATTTTATTTTGGGGGTGTTTACTCTATACTATTGATTGATTTTTCTGTTTTAAACTTAATTCTGTATGACCTGGAGAACTGCTAATTTGCTTTAAAATTTGGTAGCACTTGCCTAGCCGGTGTAGCTCAGTGGTTGAGCATCGACCCAGGAACCAAGAGGCAACCAGTTTGATTCCAGGTCAGGGCACAGGCCCAGGTTGCGGGCTCAATCCCCTCTGAGGGGCATGCAGGAGGCAGCTGATTGATGATGTTTCACTCTTGTCAATGTTTCTATCTCTCCCCTCTCCTTTCCTCTCTCTAAAAAAAAAAATCAATAAAAACATATTTTTTAAAACATTGTAGCACAGATCTGACCCTAATACATTTTTTAAAAAGCTGATATTTTCCTCATTTATACTACAAAAGGAGAACATAATCCATATGAATTAGCTTATACATGGGCCTTCCCCCAGAAGCATAATCTAGTTCCTCATTTATTAGGTTGTTACAATATTCTTTGACTAACTCTCATCTGCCCCAAGCTGAATTCATACCCTGTATTTAATGGGCTTATTGCTATTGTTAAAGGATTTCCATCCATCAAATCACATGCTCTGAGTTGAAAAATGGTTTAGTGCTTTATCAGACAATGGTTCTCACACGTCAGAATCATCTGGAGGTTCATTAAAGCACAGATTGCCAAGGACTGTAAGAAAATACTATGAACTATATGCCGACAAGCGGACAACCTGGTTGAAATGGACAAACTCCTAGAAAATACAATCTTGTAAAACTGAATCAGGAAGAATCAGAAAACTTGAATAGGCTGATAACTACTGATGAAATTAAAGCAGTAATCAAAAAACTCCCAGCAAACAAAAGCCCAGGTCCGGATGGCTTCACAAGGGAGTTTTACCAAACATTTAAAGGAGAACTAACACCTATCCTCCTCAAACTATTACAAAAAAATTCAAGAGGAAAGAACATTTCCAAGCTCTCTTTGTCCTAATTCCAAAACCAGGTAAAGACACTACAAAGAAAGAGAATTACAGGCCAATATTCCTAATGAACATAGATGCTAAAATCCTCAACAAAATAATAACAAATCGCTTCCAGCAATATATTAAAAAGATCATACCCCATGACCAAGTGGGATTTATTCCAGGGATGCAAGGCTGGTACAATATTTGCAAATCAAAAAACGTGATACATCACATGAACAAACTGAAAGACAAAAATCACACAATTATATCAATAGACATAGAAAAAGCGTTTGACAAAATCCAACACCCAGTTTTGATAAAAGCTCTCAGCAAACTTGGAATAGAGGGAGCATACCTCAACATAATAAAGATCATATATGACAAACCTACAACCAACATCATACTCAATGGGCAAAAACTAAAAGCATTTCCCCTAAGAACAGGAACAAGACAGGGACGTCTGCTTTCACCACTCTTATTCAACACTAGAGGCCCAGTGCATGGAATTCATGCATGGGGGGTATCCCTCAGCCCGGCCTTTACCCTCTCCAATCTGGGACCCCTCGGGGGACATCCCCCTCATAATCTGGGACTTCTGGCTCCTAACCATTCCCCTGCCGTCCTGATCCTCCCCTAACCACGACCATGCCGGCCTGATTGCCACCTAACTGCTCCCCTGCCAGCCTGATTGCCCCCAACTGCCCTCCCCTGCTGGCCTGATCACCCCCAACTGCCCTCTCCTGCCGGCCTGATTGCCCCCTAACTGCTTGTTCCCCTGCACCAGCCTGATCTCGCCCCTAACTACTTGTTCCCCCACACCAGCCTAATCTTGCCCCTAACTGCTTGCTCCCTTGCCCCTAACAGCCCCTGCCTCGGCCCCTGCCACCGTGGCTTTGTCCGGAAGGAAGTCGGACTTTGGGAAGATGTCTGATTGATCTGGTCTAATTAGCATATTACCCTTTTATTAGTATAGATAGCACTGGAAGTCCTAGCCACAGCAATCAGACAAGAAAAAGAAATAAAAGGCATCCAAATTGGAAAGGAGGATGTAAAACTCATTATTCGCAGATAACATGATATTGTACACAGAAAACCCTAAGGACCACCAAAAAAACTATTAGATTTAATAAATCAATTTGGCAATATAGCAGGATAAAAAATTAACACCCAGAAATCAATGGCATTTTTATACACCAATAGTGAACTCACAGAAACTAAAAAACAATCCCATTGACCACTGCAACAACACAGTTAAGATACTAGGAATAACTTAACCCAGGAGGCAAGAGACCCGCACACATTGCTGGCCCCACCCCTCAGAGCTTCTGATTCCACAATGTTGAGGTGGGGCTGGAACCCGTGTTTCTAAAAGGTTCCGGGTGATGTTCAAGTTGCTGGTGGGACCGCACTTGGATCCCCAGACCTAACTGCATATAAAATCACCTGGTCGGGGAGGGCACCCCACGAATTCGGCTTCTGGAGGTTTGGGAATTTATTTTCTCTGTCTCTGTAAAGGTCACCCAGGTGACGAAGCCCGGCCAGGCCCGGGCAGTGCTCAGGTGCAGGCCAGTCTGGGAGGCCTGACTCACACCTGTCTCACTCACGCGCAAGCTGTCGCACAGTGTCAGCTCATTGTTTCAGCAACTGAAATCTCTCTGCGTCCGAGTCCTATCGTTCTGTACCTTCTTCCAAGCTGTTAATAAAAACTGTGACGAAGTGCCACACGAGATATCACATCACACTCATCAGGATCGTTACCAGCAAAAATATTTTAAAAATCAGAAAATAACTGTGGGCAAAAATGTAGAGAAATTGTAACCCTGTGCACTGTTGGTGGGATATACTAGTAAAATGGAGCAACTACTATGGGAAACAGGATGAAGGTTCCTCAAAAGTGAAAAACAGGACCATCACATGACCCAACAAGTCCTCTGGGCGTAAACCCAACAGAATTGAAAGCAGGATCCTGAGGGGCCATTCGCACACCTGTGCTCCTAGAGTCAAAAAGTGAAAGCACCCCCAGGGCCCCTCCGTCATGGAGAGGGGCAGTGGTGAGGGTGGAAATCGATCATTCTTTTAGAAAACCTGAGACACAAAGTGTGATTCATCACAAATTATTAAAGTTGCAATGCTCTTAGTTGACTAATAATAGCAACACACATTTGGAAATAATACTTAATTACCAGGAATCATCATATGTTCATAAGAAGGAAAAACGCATGTTATCTTCTCCCTTTTACAGATATGGAAAATGAGACACAGAGTTATTTTTAAAAAATATATATTTCTTTATTGATTTCAGAGAGGAAGGGAGAAGGAGAGAGAGATAGAAACATCAATGATGAGAGAGAATCACTGATCAGCCGCCTCCTGCACACCCACCACTGGGGATCGAGCCTGCAACCCAGGCATGTGCCCTTGGCTGGAATCGAACCCGGGACCCATCGGTCTGCAGGCTGATGCTCTATCCACTGAGCCAAGCCGGCCAGGGCAGAGACACAGAGTTATTACTTATTAAGTAACTAAGTCATTCAATTAACTTCAGAGCTGGAAAGAGAATTTACCAGTATATATGAATCCAAGAAATTATTTTTATAATTTATTGACAGAGGGGCAAATTTCATTTTGTTTTGCTTTTCCCCTTGAGGGACTGGAATGTTCTCCTTTTCTCATTGTAAAGTAAACTAACCTGCCGTGGCTCAGTGGTTGAGTGTGGACCTATGAACGAGGAGGTCACGGTTCAATTCCCAGTCGGAGCACATGCCCGCGTTGCAGGTTCAATCCCCGGGGCGGGGGGCGGGGGTGGGGGTAGGACGTGCAGGAGGCAGGCGATCCTGATTCTCTCTCATCATTGATGTTTCTATCTCTCTCTCCCTCTCCTTTCCTCTCTGAAATCAATAAAAATATATTTTTAAAAAATAATGTAAACTAACTTACTGTGTTTCTCCTTTTCCCTCGAATGTGCCCCCAGCCACTGCAGCTCCGTTCCTTTTCGTAACCAGCCCGCTTGCTCTTCCCTCTTCTACTTAGAACTGACTTTCTATTTCTAGTGTCTTATTCACGTTTATGCTGCCTTTGTAGGCACCTGCCTCAAACCGTTTTCTGAAAGAGGCAGGCTGTGAATAAATGAGTGAGCGAGTGAGTGAGTGAATGGCTAGTTGGCCCGACACCCTCCTCTCTGACAGAGTGCTTTGTCTTCAGAATTTATGATACCTTACTCCAAGTTCCAAGATAACATACTGCCCTTCGGGAAGCAGAGAAACTCTGCGTTCAGACGGGGAGGAACACTAGGAGCAGGGAGACGGACTATCACGGGTTTGCTTTACACAGGTTCTCTGTTTAATCCTCACACAATGGTGAGGCAGGGATTTAGTTCCCCCATTTTACAGATGGGAAAAGTGAGGCTCTGAGGAGCTCAGTAACTCACTCCGGGTTGGACAGTCAGCCTGAGGTGGAGCTTGGAACAGAACCAGCATAAAGTCCAGAGCCAAAGCCTTTTCAGACTAGACTGTTCCGTCTCCAGCTCAAAATCATCTGAAGGGTTTCCCACGCTGCTACAAGATGCCAACTTGTGATCCACATAATTGGTGCAGGGAAGGGGCAGCGTTGACTGTGTATAAAACAAGCCCCTACCTTGGCCCGCAGCCCCCACCCCCCACCCCACCTAAGGAAAGCTGCAGCCCAGGGGGCCGGGCAAACAGTGTAGTAAAGCCTTTGTGCAGTAGTGGCACGAAGCTGCCACTTGGAGCCTCCGGGTGGTTCCATCCACTGGACCTCTGCAGGCGGTCCCTGTGCTGCCCCTTTCTCCGGGATGGGGGGAGGGAGGTGGGGGGCCCCAGCACAGCAGCCTACCTTTCTCACAGTAGGGCTCCCCGTCTTCCATGTGGAAGAGGCTGTTCCCGAAGGGCTTCTTGCAGGCTGCGCAGATGAAGCAGCTGGTGTGCCACGTCTGCCTCAGGGCGTGCATCACCTCCTGCGGGAAGGAGCTCCTTCAGGCCAGGCCGGACGCCGGTGGAGCACCCCCCGCACCCCCAACAGCAGGCCCCGCCCACCGAAAGGCCGGCAGCGGACTCCTCTCCCGCAGCGCTGGCTGGGCCGGTCTCACGTCACTGTGAGGCTTCACTGGAGGAGGTGCTGCTCGTGGCAGCCGTTTTCCCAAAGGGGGGCCCAGGGTCACGGCCACGTGTGGGTGCAGGGAAAGTCGGGGGTGAAGACATAACTTGCTTTGCAGAAGCTCCACCGCCACTGGGAGCTGTGGCCCAGGGAGGTGCTCATCTCTCTCCTCAAGTTCACCGGCTCCCTAGCTCGTTGGTGGCAAACCAACTTCCTTCCAGAACCAGAGTGGAGCTGCCTCGCTGTGAGCAGCCACTTCTCGGCTTTCTCGGAGGAGGGAAGAGGTCGCTTGGGGAAAAGACAAGGCCAGAGGGAAGGATCTGCCCACTCACCCCCATGATCTTGGTGTTGCACTTGGCACAGATCGGGGCAAAGAACTGCTCATAACACCGCTCGCAGTACACGGCGCCCTGCTCCTCCACGAAGCACACGTCTGCCAGGGAGGACTTGCAGTAGGCGCAGTTGAACTCCTCTGGGTGCCAGGAGCGGCCCATGGCTACCAGGAAGGGGCCCCTGGGAAGCAGAGAACAGCACCTACTAAGGAAGCCCCAAAAGCTTGAGGCCAGATCATTTGAGACCCCCCAACAACCCTGACTTGTGACTGTTCTAATGAAGTCATGGAAAATTCACATAAAGCTCCTTGAAAGGTGTTCCTGTTGCATCCCTTCCCCAGGGACCTGGAAGCCACTCCCACACCTGCAGCAGGGGCGGCTCACACAGGGACAGCCATTCAGCTGACAGGAGCAATGAGGTGCTGAGCCTAACACTTACCAAGGCCTTCCTCTCTGCCAGGCGCTAGTCAGGCACCAGTGGAGAAGAAGTGGTATCTGTTAACTCCATCCCCCAGCAATCCTACGAAGTGGGTTCTGCTATCAGACCTGCTTCTGGGTAAGGACCCCGAGGCGTGGACAGGTGACTTGCTCCAGACCAATGGCTGGAAGGGTGGGCCCAGGACACAAACCTGGGAGTCTAGCTCCACTTCCGTAGTTAGAAGAGTGGGACGTTGAGGAAATGTTTTGTATTTTCATTCTGTTTTTTCTAATTCTCCTCTGAGGATGTGTTACTTCACTTTTAAATAAAAGTGTATTTTTCATATATACGTAAATATGCCACCCCTCAGCGCCCGCCAAACACACACCAATACTGTGGACATACTATATTCAAACCAGCACCATCCATCACCCGGCTTCTGGGCTTGAAATGACTTGTCTCATAGAGTGACAGGTGCCCCGACGCCCTGAGCGCGCAGGCCTGTCCATGGACGGCCCCAAAGCTCCCCTAAAGGAAAGCTAGCTCCCAGCCTGCACTGCCAGCAAGCGTGCAGCCAGCAGGCCCCAACCTCCCCACCCACAATGCTGCTGCCAGGACTGGCCTGAGCCCAAGGGGGTGGTCCCGGCACAGGCACCGCTCTGGGGGCTTCACCCACTTACCTCACTGCACCCTCCAGCTCCTCAGGGAAGTGGGTGTCACCAGGGATGGAAGCCACAGCTCAGAGAAGGTCAGACCTGATGCTGACCCCGAGGGACCTGAGGCTGCCCCGCGTGCGCCTGGAGTCTCCCTATACCTGCCCTCCCGTTCCCCCGCCCACCACAGGGCTCAGAGCGGGCCTGCAGCCGCAGCCCCAGCACCCCAGCACAGGGCCACAGCCGGTCATACCTGATGACGTTGTTGCAGTGGCCACAGAGTGGAGTCCGGCTGCTGGCTGGGAAGCGCTCAGCCCTCTGGAAGGTGCCCCTGGCGAGGGGGGGCACCTGGGAACCTGGGGTGTAGGCAGAGGTCCCTCCAGGCAGGGGCTGCTTGCTGATAGAAGTGGTACTCTTGCCAGGAGCAAACTTCTGAGAGAAGCTGTCGTCTGTGGCCCAAGGGGGGCGGCCGGCAGATTCAGCAGGACCCCTGCTGTGGGCCACTGAGGGTGCAGGCTCATAGCTCGGGGCAGGCGAGGGGGTGTAGGCTGGTGCTGGGGAGAGGGAGTAGGTGGGGGCAGGTGAGGGGGTATTGGCAGGGGCAGGGGAGGGGGTGTAGGTGGGGGCAGGCGAGGGGGTGTAGGGAGTTGGGCTGTAATTGGCCCCCGGAGATGGGCTGTAGGTATTTGCAGGCACTGCAAGCCAAAAAGATCCAAAGAAAATGTGTCAGGAATTCATTTCCCCCAACTTCCTGTCCCACTCCCTCCAGGGAAGGGGCTTTAATATCGGAGCAGGACAATTCCATTTTTACCAGAGACACAGTCCTGGGCTTCTTGGGGCCCAGGTTTGAATTTGCAGCGGGAACTAAGGGAGATGGGGAGCCTTCGGAGCAGGGCCCCAGGCGCTACAAATATCTGCAGCTGCCAGGGTGGGCGCCGGGCTCCTCTCCCTCTCCAGGGAGAGGGCAGGGGGTCACCTTGGCCTCGACTGGAAGGTGCTTCCGGTGCGCTCTGGCTGGTGATTTGACGTCCGAAATGCCTAGCTGCATGCGTTCGTGGAATCTGGACCTAGTCCAGGCTTTGGGACAAAGCAGATGGCAGCCAGGGCAGTAGGGTTTTCAGGGCGGGTTCAGGACGAGCTACAATTGTTTTTCTGAAAAGCATCTTGGCTTGAATTGTATTGGGGGACCTCCATCTTGGTGTGGTTAGGGTGCGGGGTAGGGGTCTGGAAGGAGTCGCTCAGGGAGCCTGGGGTGGAGATGCTGAGGAGCCGCAGCCCAGGTCCGGCTGCCTGGGCACCTGTGCTCTCCATCTTTGGTAGAAAGAGTGGGTCCCAGGGACTGGAGAGGTCACCCGGGAGGCAGTGTGAGAATGCACGGCCGCAGCTCGGGACCCCCCTCCAGTCCACTGAAAGCTAAAACCTTTTTGGGGTGACAGCACCAAGGAGCATTACAGTTACCTGCCCAGAGCTCTCTGAGGCCTGGGCTTTCAAAACCCAGGTCTCAGCGCTCTGTGCCTCCACTGTGGACCGCTGGGCAGACCTGCGCACCAGCCAGCCAGCCAGCACCCTCTCCCAGTGAGGAAGGTTCCAGATGCCTTCCCTCAACTCAGTCTGCTCTTATGGAAAGAGGCCTCCTTCTCCCGCCCTGGGTAGCCAGCCAGGGCCACCTCCTCCCCATTCCTGAGCCTGGCCTGTGGACTGTGCTGAGGGGCACTGCGCCCTTCCCTCCCCTCCACCAGGGTCCAGCCTAGAAAGTAAGGCCTTTCTCAAGGCTGAAGGCCCTGACCTGGCCTTGGACTCTCCCACCTGGTTGCCCTGGGCCACCGCAGGTGGCCTGTGGTCTGCTGTCCAACTCTGTCCCTTCTACTCCCAGATGACTGGCTCCTCGGAGCTGGGCATCATGGAAACTCTGCCATGGGGATGGGGGAGCCCGGCCCTGTTATGGAAAGCTGCGGGGTAAACCCTCCACAGCCCTGCCCTGGAGCCATCCTGGGAGCTACGCTGGCTTCATCCACAAGGAATCTTCTTCCCACTCACTGAGGAGGCAGACGGCACATAACAGATCATCCTTGTTAGTCCTGTTTACAGTTAAGGTCACTGAGGCTCAGACAGAGCCAGTAAATGAAAAGCAAGTCTCCAAAACTATTCTTTCTATCACCCCAAGCTGCCTCTGTAAAGAACACAAGTCCATGCACTAGCTAAGATTTGGAAATGGCCCAAGTGCCCATGTAGATGAGTGGATAAAAAAGCTGTGGTATGCCTGGCCAGCGTGGCTCAGTGGTTGAGTATAGACCTATGAACCCAGAGGTCATGATTCAATTCCCAGTGAGGGCACATGCCTGGGTTGCAGGCTCAATCTCCAGTGTGGGGCGTGCAGGAGGCAGCTGATCAATGATTCTCTCTCATCACTGATGTTTCTATCTCTCTATCCCCCTCCCTTCCTCTCTGAAATCCATAAAAAAAATATATTTTTAAAAGAAAGAAACTGACAAATGAAATAGATCCAGAGACATGGAAGCATGCAACAGACAGAATTCTCAAAGAGAAGGGTGGGACGGGGAGAGATTAACCAAAGAACTTATATGCATACTGGAGGCCTGGTGCACAAAAATTTGTGCACTCGGGGGGGGGGAGGGGGGGGTCCCTCAGCCCGGCCTGTGCCCTCTCACAGTCTGGGACCCCTCAGGGGATGACCACCTGCTGGCTTAGGCATGCTCCCTGGGGGATTGGGCCTGAGATGGCAATCAGACATCCCTCTGGCAGCCCAGCAGCCTTCGGGGGATGTCCACTTGCCAGCAGGGAGCAGGCCTAAACTGCAGTCGGACATCCTTAGTGCTGCTGAGGAGGCAGGAGAGGCTCCCACCACCACCGCTGTACTGGCAGCCATCAGCCTGGCTTGTGGCTGAGCAGAGCTCCTCCCATGTGAGAGCACCCTGACCACCAGAGGGCAGCTCCTACATTGAGCGTCTGCCCCCTGGTGGTCAGTGTGTGTCATAGTGACCAGTCATTCCCAGTCCTTCTGCTGTTAGGGTCAGTTTGCATATTACCCTTTTACTATATAGGATAGAGGCCTGGTGCACGGGTGGGTGCTGGCTGGTTTGCCCTGAAGGGTGTCCCGGATCAGGGTGGGGGTCCCCACTGGGGTGCCTGGCCAGTCTGGGTGAGGGGCTGAGGGCTGTTTTCAGGCTGGCGGGTGACTGAAGCTCCCAACCTCTCCTTTTTTTCTTTTTCTTTTTATTCTGGGATTTATTTACCTTCTATGGCTGTCACTGGAACTGAGAGCCGGCTTTAGCTCTGAGGCTCGGCTCCAGCTCTGAGACCTCGGCTGCTGAAGCAGGTATCTGGGTTTGTTTGGCTTCTATAATTGAAACACTGTTGCAGCTCCAGCTCTGAGGCCCGGCTGGCTGAAAGCAGGTTTCTGGGGTTTGTTTAGCTTCTATAATTACAACATTGTTTCTTAGAGTGCAGCTCAGAGGCCGGCAGCGGCAGGCGGGGAACCTTGGCTTCCTCCATCACTGGAGCAAGCAAGCCTCCTGTTCACTTCAGCTGCCTGGCTGCCGGCCGCCATCTTGCTTGGCAGTTAATTTGCATATCACCCTGATTAGCCAATGGGAAGCGTGTCAGAGGTACGGTTAATTACCATGTTTGTCTATTATTAGATAGGATATGCATAACCCATGGACACAGACCATAGTGGGATGAAGGCCTGGGTAGGGGGTGGGAGTGGGGAGGAGTGGGGGAAAGAGGAACATCTGTAATAGTTTCAACAATAAAGATAAAATTTAAAAAATAAGAACCCAAGTCCAATTTCCATAAAATCTTGGTGTACTATGTGATTGAGGAGCAACTATCAACAGAGAGGAGGCCCCATCCTCGGCATTGAGCTCGGCCTCCGTAGCACAGCCCTACTAGGTCCAGGCTGTGTGTCCTTGGGCAAATTCCTTAACATCTCTGGGCCTGAATGTCCTTGTCTAAGAATGGCAATATGATTGTTAGTGCCTTACAGCGTTGTGATGAGGGTTAAGTAGCTGGCACCGTTATGTGTGTCACTAAATTAGTGACTCCTGGGTCTCAGCTCAGCATGACTGTCAGCTTGTCTCACAGCCTGGTCGCCTGAGGGAGCCCAGCCCACACGGACTTGGTGTGGGGGCTGGAGTGGGAGACTGACACCCTAAGTCAGAGCACCTAGACCGAGTGCTCCCCATGGTGGGTTCATGGTCCGGCCTGCCTCACAGGCGGGGGTGGGGGGTGGGGGGGGACCGCCCCTGTGACGTGAGGTCCAAACTCCAGGTGCTGCCACCCTCCTAACAGCCCTGCATGTCTCCCAAGTGCCAGAGCAGCGTCTCAGAATGGGTCCCAGCTGCCCACTCCCTAGGCAGCAAAGCCGCCTGCCCACGGCCCTCGCCCACCTTCCTGCCCCTCCGCGACTCCTGCCCATCCCCTCCCCCGGGCCCCCGCCGTCGGAGGCCGCTTCCTGGGCGGGGCTCGCCCCGGAGCTGGGACCTCCCTCCCTCCCTCCCTCCCTCCCTCGCGGCGCGGCCGGCAGCCCCCGCCCCGCCCTCCCCGGCTCCCCGCGCCGCCCCGCGCCAGGGAGGGAGGACCTGGCACCCACGGGGCCGGCTGGGCTGTCCGTCCCGATGAGAAGGTGACGTTCCATCCCAGTTGTCAGCTCGAAAGGCCCCGTCGCCTCGCAGGCGGGACGGTGCGGCCGGCGGCGGGATCCCGCTCCCCGCAGCTCCGCCTCCCGCCCCCCGCAGCTCCGCCTCCCGCCCGCCCGCGGCCGCGCCAGGTGCCGGCCATCAGAGGGCGCTGCGAGGCCACCCCGTCACCTCCACCTCCCTGCGACCCTGGCCACACCCCCAGCACCACAACCCGACCACCCAGGCACCCCAGCTACCTCGTCATCCCCACCCCCAGCCATCCCGGCCGCACCCCGCGCCCCGCCAGGAGCCCCGCAGAGGAGGGAGGAGGGTCGCGGCGCCGTCCCCGCCTCTCCCCAGACCAGCCCTCCCTCCCCGCAGGAGTGAGTTAACGTCTGGGCCGCAGCCGGAGGGGAGCCAAAGCCGGGGCTGCCCTGGAAGGTGCCCTGCCAGGCCCGCCCAGAGAGCCCGACCGCGGCCGTCTGCCTTCCTGGCGCCTGGGAGGCCCTCCCCCTCCCAGTGCCCGTGTCCGCCGCCACCTGACACTTGCCACGGGATTTTACCTCCGAACCGGTGTCCCTGCCTCTCAAGGCACAGAGGGCACCGCCAGTGTGCCCAGCGCTGTGCGAGGAGCCTCCCTTCACCCCAGAACAAGGGGAGCACCCAGTCTCAGGACCATTTTCAAAGGAGACCTCGCCCAGGCAATGAGGTATTTTTCCACGGATGGCAACTTGGCCGGCCCTGCAGGGAGCACCAGGCCCTGGCAGGGGAGCCCCCTGAGCACCAGGCCCTGGCAGGGGAGCCCCCTGAGCACCAGGCCCTGGCAGGGGAGCCCCCTGAGCACCAAGCCCTGAGGGAGCCCCCTGAGCACCAAGCCCTGCAGGGGAGCCCACATACAGGGCTGTCACTCTTGCGAGGCTGACAGCCAGGCCCTGCTGGACTCAATATCTCTGTCCCCCCTGCTCCCCAGCCACAGTAAGAAAACTTAACCAGATGTACCCCGAGCCCAGACATCTCTCTTCCTCTGTCCCCCACACTGCTACCTAGCTTTCCTCCTGCCGGACGCCCAGCAGCCCCCTCCCTGCCCCTTAGAACTGGCTGCCTCATTCTTTCCCAAACAAGACAGTAACCGCCTCACTTTCTACCATATGTCAGCTTTACCATATGTAGAAATGGGATGTGTGCAATAATGTGTGTGTGTGCGGGGAACAGTTTGTATTACTGCTGCAAGTGGAAAATTGTTAATACTTTTTCCGTAAGTTCAAGATGGCCGTAAGAATAAATATGTTAAAAGTAGAATGCTTTAAGCCCAGCCGGTGTGGCTCAGTGGATTGAGCCTGGCCCCATGGACCAAAAGGTTCCTGGTTCCCTTCTGGTCAGAGCACATGCCCAGGCTCCATGCCCAGTAGGGGTCATGCAGAAGGCAGCCTATTGGTGTTTCTATTGCTCTCTCCCTGACTCTAAAAATCAACAACAATTTTTAAAAAAAGAAAGCATAATGCTTTGAATAAAAAGTGTCTGCCTGCCAATATCCTACCTGGCCCAGGCTATCCCTCTGGGAACCCTTGTCATCCATTATCCCTGGTGTTCAGACACCAGACCATGCAGCTCACAGCCTCTTCTCTCCCCACTCCCCACTCCCCACTGCCAGTGGGGGGACACACAATTCTCACCAGCATTCATTCGTTCATTCGTTCCTGTTCACTTCCTTTGCTGAGTAGCTCCTCTGGGCCAGAGCTGAGTCTCTGGTGCTGCTGTGGAGACAGCCCGCCCTAGCCCTGCCCTCCTGGAGTTCCCAGTCCAAGTCCAGCGAGACGGAGGGGCCAAGCAGTGCTATCAGCACTCAGGGCCTAGATGCCAGGAGCCCTCCTGTGGGCACATACTGCAGACCAGGACACCGGGACCTTCCCCAGCAGGGGAGGCACCTGTAAGAGCCCTGAGCTTCTGAGCAGGAACAGGCCAGCCTGAGAGCTGCCCTAGGCTCTGGGGAGCAGGCTTAGCTTTGGCTAGGAAAGAGGGGGTCATGGGCTGAGCCCTCATTCCTGCAAGGGAGTCCTAGGCAGTGAAAAGAATGGGGACCAGTGTGAAGGAAGGGAGAGTCCGTGGCTCAGCCACTGTCAGGCCCGGTGCTGGCCACTCTGCTGCCTCCCTGTGCTTCCCATGCCTCCAGCTCTCCTGCCTCAGCAGAGGAAACCAAAGCCCAGATGGGTTGGGCAGCTTGCCCAGGGTCACCGCGAGGCAAGGGGCTGTCCGAAGCCCCAGGGTCACTGCGAGGCAGGGGGCTGTCCGAAGCCCCAGGGTCACTGCGAGGCAGGGGGCTGTCCGAAGCCCCTGGCATTGCCCAGGGTCACTGCGAGGCAGGGGGCTGTCCGAAGCCCCTGGCATTGCCCAGGGTCACTGCGAGGCAGGGGGCTGTCCGAAGCCCCAGGGTCACTGCGAGGCAGGGGCTGTCCGAAGCCCCTGGCATTGTTGGTGTAGCTGCCCATCCTCTGGCTTGAGCCAGAACCAGACTCCTGGAGGAACCAGCTCCCCCCTAAACCCTCTTCCCTCACCTTGAGCCTGAAAATCCCCAGCAGGAGTGTCCTCTCCCTAAGAGCTGGGAGGCTCATCCCTGCCTGGCACTGCCCACCTGTCTCTTCAGTGCCAGAGGCAGGCTCCAGAGGAATCTGGCCCACAACTGAACTCAGTAGCAGGACCTCACAGACCACCATCCTTCTGGGAGTTGACCCCTGCAGCCCACACCCAGCCTGACAGTCCCCCACCCACTCTCACCTGGCTGGTAGACAGAAGGCCGAATGCTGGCAGTGGTGACAACCCGTGGCTTGGGTGCAGCAGCTGCTGGGGCTTCGGTGTATGGATGGGCAGCAGGTGCTGGAGAGGTCGCCTGGGCCGTACCCTGAGCAGAAGCCTGGGGCCTGGAACCAAGGGGGCAGAGTTAGCAGCTGGAAGGACAGCCCAGGCCTTGGTGCTGGCAGCCCGGCAGGTTGTTCTCCATCCTCGGGAGCCTCTGGAGAGAGGACATCTGACAGATGGTCTGGAGCTGCCCGAGGCTGCGAGGAAAGACCACGAGGTTGTGGGGGGCGGAAGCTGCTCCTTAGGTGAGGAGTTTTGGTGAGTTTCGTTAAAGCAGCAAAGACACCTCAAGAACTAGAGCCCATTGCTGCTGTCACCGCCTTGCAGAGAGGGAGGAAGCCAAGCTGCCAGCTGGCAGGAGGGGGCACAGGAGATTCTCCACCCTCTGGGGAGAGGCTGCCAGGGACGGTCTGGGGCTGGAGGGACAGAGGCTGGAGAGAGGAGAGATGGACGTAGTCAGAGCTGCCCCCCTCCCTCCACCTTCTGATCTTGGGGCACTTCACAGCCTTAGACCCCTGGCCTCCTCCCCTCCCCCTTTCTACTGTTGCTGGAAGGAGCAGTAAAGTCTCAGGTTTCTGAGCAAGAGTGCTCCGGCAGGGAGACCCTCACTCCCAAACACGGTTCTCTTCCATATGGTTCTCGTGCCTCTCCCACTGCGTTCCCCCAAGAGGCTGAGAGCAGCCTTTTTCTACTCTGACCCAGGTATCATAGGACCAAAGAGAACGGAAACAGTGACCCCGTGCATTGCCCTCAGGAAATGCGGTGCGTGGCCTGTCTTCTCGGAGAGCGGACAGCTCCAAGAATCCCTGGAGCAGCTTGTTTTACTTTGGCTGATCCAGCGTGCCCCAATTTCATGTGTCTGTGAACCCTGCCCCTCCTTTTCTTTTCTCATTTAAAACTAATGAATATCTTACAGAACACGCCCTTGTCTCTCCCTACCTTTTCCAGATCCCACAGGGACCACGTGACCACACCCAGTGGAAATGGGGTGCTAGAGACATGAGCCCCTGGAAATGTGCTGCCCTCCTCACTCAGCACATGGCTTCCTGCCTTCCTTCCACCTGGCCTGAATGACCCGCCCCCCCCGCCGTCCCCCCCCCACCCCCCCCCCCCCCCCCGCCCCCGCGTGTGCATCACGCTGGGCAGAGCCACAGGAGCAGGGCCTGCCTTGTCTCTCCTGCTCTGGAGGGGGTGGCCCTGAGCTAAGAACCTCGAGTTGCTCCTGAGCGGAGTTGCCTCAGACCTCAGACGGTGGGAGGTGCAGACAGTGCCGGTGGCCGAGCCTCCGACCCTCGTCCTGGGCCCGGTGGAGTGCAGCTTGCCCTGCCACACTGCCATGCTGCCGGCTGAGTGAGGCCATCGTCTCCCCTCCCTGGGCTTGCCCTTCTCTGACCGACCTGTCGAGACCAGTGGAGTAGGGGCCTCCAGGGAAGAGGAGGAGGCAGTGTCCATGGGGTGCCCTGCTTCCATTGGTGGGAGGAGGCCAAGGTAGTGGGTGTCAGCCAGACTTTCTCCCCTGTGGAGGACGCTTTCCCCGCACCCCAGGAGCTGTGGCCCTGGTCAGGGGGTGCTGTTGGAGGAGGAGGCCGAGGCTTCCGATATCCACCAAGAATTCTGAGGCCAGGCTCCAGGACAGTTTAGGTGGCCATTTGCCTCCCACTTGCTCCCTCTACCTCCCAGCCCTTGTGTCAGAAGGGAGGGACCTGGGCCCGGAGGTGGTCTCCTGCTCCCTTCTGCTCCAGCCCACGCGGGAGCTCTCCAGGCTCCTCCCCAGCCTCCACCCAGGCGTCACTCTCTTTGCAAGACAAAGTGAAGAAAGGGTTTGCCCTGTTGAAGGAGCCCTGATGGCCCAGGATAGAGGCCTGGAGCCTGAGCAGGGCCCACATCTACAGCTCCCCAATCCAAACTGGGGAGGGAGGGGGCATCTTTCCACTCAGCAGCAGGGACATTTCAACCCTCCTCTGCCTTCTTTGGCTCTCACCCGGAGCCATTCTGGTGGGCAGAGGGAAGCACTTGCTAAGTGCCCTCTGGCAGCCGGGATAGAAAACTATGGAGGCCGGGGTGGGCTCACCCTGAGGCTTGAGTTGGGCTGGGAAAGGCTGGGCTCTGCACCACCTGGGTCATTGTACAGCCCAGGGCTAGGGGTGCAGACCACAGGCCTGTGGCTAATCTGCCCCCCTCCATCCTCCTCAGGCTGCACCAGGAACTTGTGCACCCGACTCTGAGAGGCATGTCCTTTCCACAAAACCGGGGGTGGGGGGGGGTGGGGGCGGGGGCAGGAGACTGAGAGCTGGCTCTGACCCTAACACCAGGTGGACACTCCATGCAGCCCGTAGAGAGCTGGGTCTGGAGGCCTGCTTGCTGCTTGGCTGTGCCAGACCACCTGCCAGCCTGCCCCCACCTCCCCGGGTGCTCTCCACCCAGCCCCGTTGCTGGGCGCCAGGAGAGCGGGTGGAGAGCAGTACGCTGCAACACTGGGGACCACTTTGTGTGCGAGGTGGCTTAGGCACACTTTTTCTGTCCCAACCCTACAAAATCAACGTTGCATTAAACATCTTAGCAGACGAGGAAACTGACGTTCAGATTCAGTAACTTTCTGGAGATTACAGACAGGAAGTGGCGGAGGAGAGGTTGAAGCAACACTGCACCAGGTGCCTCTTGCTTCTCCGCCCAGAGAGCAGAGGCTAAGGGCCCAGGGCAAGTCAGTTGCTAAATATCTGGCCTGTCTCCTGTGACCAGGTCAATGCTCCTCCCTCCACGGAGCTTTCCTCAGCTTCCCTAGCCCAGGCGACAACTTCCATTCCCCTAATCCCAGTTCTGGAAACAGACTTTCCAGTCTCCGTTTGCTGTCTTACTGTGTGTGTGTGCGCGAGAGAGAGAGAGAGAGAGAGAGAGAGAGAGAGAAAGAGAGAGAGAGAGAGAGAGATCCCTCTCTTGCCCAAGGAGAGGGCAGAGGGGCCCACATCCCCTCCTGTCTTCAGCCACACTCACACTCCCCTGCACTCTGCAGCAGGCAGTGCTAGCCTTGGCCTCCTGGGCCCTGGGCTCCTAACCACCTGGGGTGGGCCTTTCTGAGGGTGAGACACAGCTGCCCACACATGGAGCCAGGGTGAGGCCACTCCTGCCTCCCTTCCCCACAGCCGGGGTGGCACGTGTGGGGCAGTTACCTGGGACTGTCCGCAGGGCTTGAAGCAGGGGCCGAGGCAGAGGCAGCGGCAGCATGGGCAGCGGTTGCAGCCAGGGGTGGCGAGGCTGCGCTGGGAGAGGCAGCAATAGGCGGCTGGGCAGAAGCGGGCAGCAGCGGGGTGGTGGCCTGGCTGGTGCACACTGGAGCATGCTCAATAGGGGTGCTGATGAGGCGGGACCAAGAGAGACAACAGGTCAAGGGGGCCCTCTGCATGGCGGTGGTGTCTGCAGCAGAGGCACGTTGGGCAGAAGGCACCGTTCATACTGCAGAGTAGGATCTTCCAGAAGCCTGTTCCCAGCTTCAGAGAAAGAGGCCCTCAGGACCCCAACAGGGAAGGGCTCAGCCCACAAGGAGGATCACAGTAACATCAAAATTATTCTCAAGCCTGGTAAGAACACCCCATTGTAATATATATACATATATATATTATTGATTTCAGAGAGGAAGGGAGAGGGAGAGGGAGAAACATCAATGATGAGAGAGAATCATTGATTGGCTGCCTCCTGCATGCCCCACACTGGGGATTGAGCCTGAAACCTGGGCATGTGCCCTGACTTGGAATCGAACTGTGACCTCCTGGTTCATAGGTTGATGCTCCGGCAGAGCAAGAACCCCCCATTTTTGTGCTTCCTGGTTTTTCTGAGTACAAAAACACAGTATTACAAAAACACAGTGTGATGGAAAAGTAGATTGAATTATCAACCCCCATCTTGCTTTCCTCCCTTCTGCATTTAGTCGGAGGCACATGGCCTTTGAGAAAAGCAGAGGTAGATATTTGAGGGTCAACGGCTTAGGCTCTAGAGTGGCGAGAGCCTGGGCTTTCAGGCTGTGGAGGACTCGGGCACTGACAGCACGTTCGGAAGGTGGAGGAAAGCTGCCATGCCAGGCTGATCAAGGTTATCTGGACCAGAAAGGGTTAACGTGGCGTGGGGGATCAGAAACAGAGGCAACTGTGCCCCTTTCCCGGGTAAACCTAGAGAGAGGTGGCAGGATCTCAGGGTCTCCCATACCCGTGGTGAAGGAGCAGACGGATCCAAGACCATCCTGAGGTGCCCAGGCCCTCGTGTGGCCTGGCGGCCAGAGGGTTTCTCACATGCCCAAGAGTGATGTGCTGGGGCCCCGAGTGCCTGTATGTCTGAAAGACCAGTGGCTGGGAACAAGGGAGGGACTGCAGTGCCAGTGTGACCAGTGTGCCCAGATGGTAGGGATATCCCGGCAGGTGCCAGCACAGGGAGACGGACCAGGGCCAGGTGCCCAGGTGCCCACCCTGCCTGCCTTGCTGTTCAGTGAGCATCTCTTCCCCAGACCTCTCCAAGGAAGAGGGAGCACCAGAGCCTGGGCTGATGGGCTGGATTTCTGCCACCTGGGAAATTGGGCAGAGAGACAAACCAAGTTACAGGAGAGCAAAGAAATGCATTCTCTGCCCCCCGGCCTCGGGCCTGAGACGGGGACTTGCTGCCACAGAGCAGGAGCTGGCTCCCGTCGAGGGTGGCCCTGCGCGGAGTTTACTGTTGACCTGGCCCCGTGTGCCTGGCCTGTGTCTGCAGTCCTCACATGGATATTAGCAACTCTGTTCCGTAGACAGGGGATGGAGACACAGATTTCAAGCTCCCGGAACAGGTAGTGACGGCAGGATCTGGCGGAGGGACACTTGGGTTTGAAGCCTCCCCCAGTACCCCAAGTCCCTCAGGGAGGGAGGAAGATGCTTCTTCGAGTCAGGCAAGTAGGGTCCTTCCCCACAAAAGGCACTCTCCTTCCCCACAAAAGGCACTCTCCTATTGGACAGGGTGGGGAGTGGGTTTGCCACGCACCAGCGGTGTGCTGACGGGGGGGCGGGGGGCGCGGTGAGCATCACTCCTCTGATCCCCTCCACCTGCTGTACCATTGGTATCAAGACCCTCATTTTCCAGGAAAGGAGCCTGATTCCAGAGGCCGGCACCGCTGGTAAACCCTCACCGCTGCCTCACTCCTGCCGCCTCAGGTCGAACATGCAGTGAATGGCCTGGGGATCTTGCTCAAATGCAGCTTCTGATTTGGGAGGTTGGGTGGGGCCCCAGGTGACGCTGGTCCAAGGACTGCCCTGGGAGTAGCCAGGCGCTGCCCAGTCTGTCCCAGGGCAGAGGCCACGAACTGTTTACCAGGCATCACTGAACTGCTCTCCTCCCCCAGTGAGGTGTAGGGCGGGCGGAGGGAGCCACGGAGCCCTGGAGAGGCTGGGGAGTGGGCTGGAGAATGCCTCCCACAGGAGGGAGCGACCCCTGAAGGACCAGGGCAAGGGCCATGTCCTGACCAGCCCCCCCACCCCTCCCCACCCCCCGACCCCCGCGCCAGCTTTAGTTCAGAAAGGAGGCCTCGAACAGCCCTGCTGGGGCCTGCCGCATGCCGGGCCCGCCCTCCCAGGAAGCTGCTCACCCGCCCTGATGGAGGAACCTGGCTGCCCACAGCTTCCCTGGGAAGCAGCTGCAGTTCCTGGAGCCATACTGCCCAGCCAGCCGCCAGGCCCCGCCAGACCCTCCTCACGCCGTGGGCTGCGAGGCCTGGGGACGCTGGGCCGCAGAGAACACCCAGCTTTCCTGTCTGCTTCTCCCTGACCCTGGCCCAGGCTTCCAGGGGCTTCTGGGAGCCGAGGCCGCTGCTCAGGACAGGAGGGATGACGATGTCTGGGGGAGACAGGACTGTACAGACAAACCGAACATTGATTTTGTCCCCTTCACTCCAATTGCTAGTCAGACCAGCTTACGTGGTGTGTCCCAGGCATAGCTCCAAATGACCCCTGGGCTCCAGGCGCGAGGTGGGCCCCAGGAGAGTCCATGCTCTACCGAAGGGCCAGGGCAAGGGACAGGCCGCCGCTTGGGGCCTACGAGTGGCATCCTACCGAGCAGCACTGTCTGCAGATGCCAAGCAGCAGGCCCCAGGAGAGTGGCAGCATGTGCCCAGGGTCTTGTCCGGGCTGTTTCCTGCCTGAAGTTTCATTAGCCCCAAACGCCGAGGAAGGTGTCCCAGTGAGCAAGCAGAGCACTTACGTGGCCCCAGCTGCGAGGAAAGCCACGAAATCACCCAGCCAGGCGTAGGAGTCTATCTGCCTCTTGCCCTGGTCATAATTCACTTCAAATATCTAACAAGAACCAAACCAAACCAACTGTACTCAACTACTCAAGGCTTCAGGAGGGGGTGTGGCGAGAGGAGAGACAGGCTGGCCCTGGGCCCCTTTGCAGGCCATCTCGTCCCTCGACCCAGCTGGCATCAAGGGGGAACACGCCAACCCTGTGCCTGCTCCATGGTGCTGGCCTTTGGTTGATGCTCTTACTGATGCCAAGGGTATTAGGTACAGAAAGGACATTATGGACAGATTGGTGAGGGGCTGGGCTTGGGCTCTGTGGTTACTGGGCTCAGGCTGACCTGCTGGTGAGGTGGAGGTGTTGTGGTTGATGGTGCTGGGGGTGCTATTGTTAGGGTGACAGTGCTTATTGTATTAGTTCAGAGAATGGAACACGAACATCTCTACTGACTGGATTACAGAACCCAGTCAGGTTAAAGTGTTCACGCTGCCATCCGCCTGGTCAGCGTTTCATCTTGCAGCCTGAAGATTGGCTGTGGCTCGGGGCGGCCTGACCACGTCACTCCGCACGGTCACTTCCAGGGCCCGTGGACACTGCAGTCTGTGCAAATGACACCCTCGAGATCGGGCCCGCGATCCCCACAGGCCGCAGCGCCCGGCGACATTCACTAGCTCCGGGCACAGTCAAAACCCCACAGCCCTCACGCCACTCCGACCACTCCTGACCAAATGCCCTCTGCACTGCCTCTACCCCAGCCACCGTGGCAACTCGGGGTTCCGGGACACCCCTTCTCCTCCTTGTCCAGCCGTGCCTACTTACACAGCGACCCTAACTGCTCTTGAGGACCAGGGCCCAGCCCCTTCTCCCAGGGAGCCTGCTCTGACACCCAGTCGAGGGGCTCGCCCTGTCTCTAGACCTCATGCCAGCAACCTTGCCTCATGGTCAGCCACGGCCACATCAGCGCTTTCTCGTTTCTCTGGCATCCACAGCAGCCAGGCGTACACGGGCTGTTGTGTGAGGACAGCCCTGCACAGAGGCCGGTGGGCATCCCTGGGAACCTTCCAGAGCACCAGGAGGGCTTCCACACCCCGGGGTCAGGACAGGGAAATGTGAGGCCACCAGTTCTGACGGGCTCAGGTCCTCTGTCAGCCCAGGACACTCACTGCCTGGGGCCGCTCTCTGGCAGCCCCCAGCCCCACAACCCACCTTGGGGCCTCAGCTAAACATGTGCGTGCGCTCCAGGACGCCTCGGTGCAGGCAGGAGCAAGCCCCATCTCCTGGCTGATCCCTCAGCACGCTGGCCCTGCCTGGCCCTGAGCAGAGGCTAGAAACGGGAAGAGATAGGAGGCCCAAATGGAGCCGCTGGCAGGGGTTTGGAGAGCGTCTGGGATGTGGGCGGGATAGAGCAGCCGCCCTGGCCAGCCCTTCCAGATGGGATTGCCAAGGTCCTTGGAGGCAAAGAGGAAGCCTGTGCCCAGGCGGCACGAGTGGAGCAAGGCTCTGGCCAATCCTGGCATGGCGGCAGGGGCGTCCTGAGGGGGGGCCTTGGCGTCCACCTCTGTTTGCTAAGTGCAGTTGGTGTCATGTTCTCAGCCAGTGGTTTTTCTTTCAGGAACCAGGCTGATGGGTTGACAGAAGGGTGGGAAAGAGGTGAGCCCGCCAGCCTGGCCCTTCCCAAATGCTCTGGATGAGGACAGGCCACAGGTGGGTGGGCGGGGCCAGCAGGCCAGCCGGAGGTCCTCCGCACCTTCCTGACCCAGCAAGACTCCACTGGGCACATCTTCCACCTCCTCTCCCCTGTGCCCTGCCCCTTAGCGCAGGCGTGCCCTCCTGAGCCCTCCCTGTCCCCGGCACAGGGCCAAGCAGGGCAGTGCCTTCCTGGCTGCAGCTGGGGGTGGGCAGGGGCCTCTGTGCACCCACCAATATACACTGCCCCGGGGACCCTAGGACTGCCCACCTGGCACAGCACAGACTCCCACGTGCATTCTCTGGCCTGAGCTCACAGCCCAGACAGGGCCCTTGTGGGGGAAACGGGCGGAGGGCAGAGCCGCTGGGGCGCCTGTCCCTCCCTGGCTCAGACCTGCGCCTCTGGATGATGCACACAGCACAGCAGGACCGAGGCTGGTTTGTTATTTCAAATCCTCTTTATTTCAGAATGAGCATGCATATCTGTCCTGGAGAGAGGGCTGGGCAGCCAGCGCACACGGCACAGAGGGAGAGCACATGCCAGTCTCACCGCAGGCGGAGGGCCTGCGCCTCTACCCTAGGCTCCCTCTCCTCCAGGGCTCCAGCTCAGAGGGCAGCAAGGGAGGGAATGGGGCGGGGAGTCGCCTCCTCCCAGGACCCTGCTCTATGGGCGACTCCTCCCAGACGGCACTGGGCAGGGCTACCTCTCCCAGCCGCTGAGGGTGGCAGGGGATCCACTAGGGGCGAGCTGTCTCCCTTGGTTCTGGGCTGTTAGGCCAGCAAACCCCATCACATCCTCTCTGAACTACGGCTACGGCTCTGGGTACGGCCCCGGACGGGGAAGCAGAGGCACGGGCTGTCTGGGCGGTGAGGGTTGCACTGAGGGGGTGCGTGGGTGCAGTGCCGCCCTGACTACGAAGGTGCCAGCACAGCTCTACGTATTCAAGCATCGCCGTGGGGCTCACACGCCAGGTCTGTGGGGGGAGTGGCAGGCGGGGCTCCAGGCAGTCTTTAGCTTTTAACGTTAAGGATTTGGGCTGAAAGGCCATGGTGCCAGTTGCGCAATTTGGCAAAACGTGGGCTGTTACGTTCCGTTTCAAACCTTTCCCTGTGGCAGAGAGAGAGAGAGAGAGAGAGAGAGAAAGAGACAGACAGACACAGACCCAGAGACAGAGAAACAGAGAGAAGAGAGAAAAGGGAAAGAAAGGGGTTAGGGGATATGTCCGCCAGTCTCTTGCCTGGGGGTGGGGGGTGGGCAGAGGTCATGGGAGCGGGGGTTTGGCTTGGAGAGGCTTTGCCTTCCCTGGGAACTTTCTACAGGTCAGGCCTGGTTTGGGTCAAGGACCAGTTTGGAGGGACTGAAGCCTGGACCCGAGTGAGTGGGCGGCATGGAGAAGCCTGGCTGGAGGCCTGAGGACAGAGTGGCCTCGTGGCGAGGCCTGGGCAGGGCTGCTTTGGCTGTGGGATCTCGAGGCTGAACCACATAGGCAGGGGCCTCTCCTGGCCCCAGAGCCCTCACTGGGCATGAAGAAGGAGAAACACCTGTCCCTGTGATGAGGCTGGGCGAGCAGGCCTGCCACCTCGCTGTGCTGCCCACTCTCTGCCAACCCTTGTCTGTCCCCAGAGAGAAGCCTTCTGACACCATGCCTGGCCCTGCCCTTCCGGGCCTGAGCACGCCAGCACACACGTGCACACGTACTCACAAGACTGCCGGCACACATACAGGGCCAGGACTTCCTCCACTTCCCACCAGCAGGGCTCTGGGCTCAACCCACAGCCCCTCGGCTGAGGGCACAAGAAAACTAGGTAAGGAACAGCCAGAAACACAGAAATGGAGGGGAGGAGACTCTGGGAAAGGCCGTTGACATGGATGCCGGCATCCTGACGCTTGCCCGGCTGCAAGGGCCTCTCACGCCTTCAGGCCAGAGGCGCACCTGGTGGCCCAGGGTCACTGCCAGCCACATGGAACCGCTCACCCAGACCATGGACTACTACTCAGCAACAAAAAGACACGAGCGAGCCATGGGTGTGCTCAGTGGGCACGGGGAAATGCAAGGAGGGCATGAGGAGCCGCGGCAGGTGGATCGGGCAGTTGGGGGAGGGCTTTTAGAGGGCGACGGTGTTGGGTTGAAGGCAGGTCTTAGCTGCCAAGAAGCAGAGGAACCCTCGAGTGAAAAGGGAGAGCGGGTGCTTCTTGGGGAGAGACACTGGCCGGGGCTGGGAAGAGTCTGGAATCCAGAGGCTTTGGGGGAAGGGGTGGGAGAAGAGATGAGTGTGAGGAGAGGGAATGAATTAGGCCAACAGAGAATCCAGTCCCACAGGCCGGAGGCTTTATGATCCTACTTATACAACATTCTCGAAATGACAAAGTTATAGAAATGGAGAAAAGATCACCGCTTAGCGGTTGCCGTGCCACAGGGTGGGGAGGGGGTGTGGTAGGGAGGTGGTGTCGCTATAAAAAGGCAACAGCGGGGAAGGCTTGGGGTGGAAGGGTTCTGCACGCGACTGCCAGCGGCCACACCCAGCTGTGCCGTTACCACTGGGGTAAAGGGTGCTCTCTGTATTATTTCCTACAACTACATGTCAATCTGCAATTATCTCAAAATAAATGGTTCAATAAGTGAATTGCAGCTATAGAAATCAGGAAGGTCAGTGTTAGGTCTTTAAAAATCAGAGGATGCTGGTCTTACATGTCTCCGTGTAACAGTCCCATGTCCCCACATTTACACTTGGCACCTGCCCCTATCGGCGTTACCTGGTGGACTCCCCACACCTTGAGTCCTGCATATTTGGTCTCTGTAAGATTCTGTTGGACAGAAGGGGCCCACTGCTAACATATTTGAAACCACCCTAATGCCAAGAGGAGCCTAGGCCCAGAGACATCGTGAATGGCCTAAGCCACCTGGAGACTCAGCATCGGAACCGCCCTCCACGCACCAGCCTCTCCGAGGTCAAGAGAAGGGGTAAGACAGCACGGGCAGAGGCCCCGCCGCCAGGCCACACAGCCCTGCCAACAGCACCAGAGACCACCCGGAGAGCCACCAGGCCGCAGCCGCAGCGAAGCCAGCTCCACTGCACAGCCAGCCGCCCTGCCCAGCCAGCCTCCCTGCCCAGCCAGCTCCACTGCCCAGCCAGCCACACTGCACAGCCAGCCGCACTGCACAGCCAGCTCCACTGCCCAGCCAGCCGCACTGCCCAGCCAGCTCCACTGCCCAGCCAGCCACACTGCACAGCCAGCCGCACTGCCCAGCCAGCTCCACTGCCCAGCCAGCCTCCCTGCCCAGCCAGCTCCACTGCACAGCCAGCCTCCCTGCCCAGCCAGCTCCACTGCCCAGCCAGCCTCCCTGCCCAGCCAGCCGCCCTGCCCAGCCAGCCTCCCTGCCCAGCCAGCTCCACTGCCCAGCCAGCCACACTGCACAGCCAGCCGCACTGCACAGCCAGCTCCACTGCCCAGCCAGCCGCACTGCCCAGCCAGCTCCACTGCCCAGCCAGCCACACTGCACAGCCAGCCGCACTGCCCAGCCAGCTCCACTGCCCAGCCAGCCTCCCTGCCCAGCCAGCTCCACTGCCCAGCCAGCCTCCCTGCCCAGCCAGCTCCACTGCACAGCCAGCCCCACTGCACAGCCAGCCGCACTGCACAGCCAGCCGCACTGCACAGCCAGCTCCACTGCCCAGCCAGCCGCACTGCCCAGCCAGCTCCACTGCACAGCCAGCCGCACTGCACAGCCAGCTCCACTGCCCAGCCAGCCGCACTGCCCAGCCGGCCGCACTGCCCAGCCGGCCGCCCTGCCCAGCCAGGCCTGCGGCCGCTGCATCAGCTCAGGGACAGCGCAGGGAGCCAGGGAGCGCCTGAGTCTAGGGAGCCTGTTCTGCTTGGAGCCGTTTGGAAATCCACAGGCAGCCAGACAGGAGTGGGGAGAGAAGGAAAAGGAGAGGGGAGGGAGGAAGGAAGGGAGAGGGGTCCCATAAGGGCTGCTCAGGGGGCATCGAGGCTGTCTTGGTCTCTCCAGCTGTGGCTTTCAAACGTGCTAGGCTGGCAGAGCACCAAGGACCAACATGTCCACAAAATGCAGGTAATTGTGTTGCCGATAGCTGCCCACTGCTCCTCACGAGGGCTCCCTTTGAGGGAGGGCCCTGAGCCAGGTGGCACCGGAGTGGGCCAGGAGTGCTCCGAGGGAGGGAGGACCCTGTGGGGAGGGAGGACACTTCGGAGTCCTGGGCTGTTGGGAGGGCCAGGTGAGGAGAGGAAAAGGAACCCCGAATGGGCTTGGAGAAGGGACTGGGGGGAGGTCACGTTGCTTGTGGAGGGGTGTGCAAGGCAACCCTCCCCTTCACCTCCTGTGAGCTCATCACTACAATCAGCCTGATTCCTTCACCTGGGGACTTGGAGAGAAAGGCCCTTTACAGGGAGCAATAGGTGAGCACAGAGGCTTGGAGATAGTTGTGCCACCAGGTGGGGACCAGGGATCTCTACACATTGAGGTCCTCTGAGGTGGTTACGCCAGAGGAATCCCAATTCCTCACAATTCCGGCCCTGCCTGGATGAAGCCCCATCAGGGCTGCCTCGCAGGGACCTGCCTCCCACGGCCCCAGAGAGGCTGGCAACTTCTCTGAAGTTAGAGGTTCGGCTTCCGGGTGGAGGCCCGTTGGTGCTGCTCTCCCAGAGGCGCTGGGTGCCCGGCACTACCTGCCTGCAGGGAGGTGCCTGCCTGCTGCTGGGGCTGAGCAGGCTGTCTACAGAACCAGGCAGGACCAGCTTCAGCAGGTGCTTCTGAAAGCCAGGATGGGGCCAACGATGAGGCCTGGGGCCACCCTAAATACTGCCTTTTGTGTCTCCTCACTCAATAACTTCTCAGTGTCTAAAAATATCCCAGGGAAAGACAAAAGACAGGAGTTCCTGTAATCTGCCGCCACCAGTGCCCTCCTGCCTCCTGAACGGTGTCCAGTTAATGCGGTGCAAGCAGAGAGTGGCCTGCGGGAGGAGCGGCGAGTGGCCAGAAGTACACCAGAGGGGGCAGGGGCCAGGGGCAGGGTTGCCTCATGGCAGGGAGAGCAGGCCCCCCTGCCAGCTTCTTGTTGGAAGGAACCTGGGGACTTTAAAGCTGTTTGTTTTGTGGGGGAGGGGGGGGGGCGAAGGGGTGCTGTGAAGCGCTTATCAAGTCTCAGGTAAGGCTAAGCACCCGCATCTACTAGTATGTGGGTGGCTTCAAAGAGGAGGTGGGACAAACACGGAAACGGCACACAGGAGCAGTGGGACATAGGACAGGGTGAGCTGACAGCTCAGTCACACTTAAAACAGCTGGATACTGGTCCTGGCCGGGTAGCTCAGTTGGTTTGAGCATCATCCCCATACGCCAAGGTTGTGGGTTCAATCCCCAGTCAGGGCACATACAAGAATCAACAGATGAATGCATTTAAGTAAGTGGAACAACATCCACCCCCCGCCACCCGCCACGCCTCAACCCAATAAATAAAAAATTAAAAAATATAGCTAGATACTAACTCTTGAGCTAAATCAAACATCATCTCATTCCAGGCGCAGATGGCACGTCACAGGCACTGACAGGCAGGACCCGCCATGGGAGCTGCACGCTGCTGTCAGCAGGCCTAGAGGGACCTTTAGGCTTGGAAGCCCAGCCAAAGAGTGGGAGCATTCGGATCAGCAGCAACAGGTTCAGAAAGCAAGTCCACACCAACTCCAGTGGCCCGAGTTCCACGCCCACACACCCTGTGGCCACGCCAGCAGGTTAGCAAGGACAGAAAGCTTGGCCCAGAGTGGAAGGCGGCTCTGAGCCCCAGCCTCCCACAGAAGCCACGCAGGGTGCACTTCCAGGGCGGATTCTCTCAGGAAGAACATGCAGGTGACATTTGCATCCAAAGTACAGTACAGCACAGTCACACTGGGCTCTATGCCCATCATGGAAGACCCTAGTGGGTTCCAGTGGGTGCCTGGGCAGTGTGCCCCCTCATGCCATGGTCACCTGACAGACCACAGGTGGCAGGTTAGTGGCTGTGGCCTCAGACCTGCCCGTGTTTCAGAACCATATCTTGACCTTGAGACACCTAGTCCTGCACAAGCTCCTCCTCATGCCCAGGGCTTGTCCTTCCTTACAGCAGCTGCTGTATTTTGAGCAATTTACAGAACTGATACCTCACGGTCTGGACAAGTGAGTCCAGGGCTCAGCACCCACGCCCAGCACAGCCCTCCTGGTGCCTGCTTCCTGGCGCCTAGCCTCCAGACTCACAGGGTGTGCAGGCAAGGCAGCTGGCTCGGTGCCCCACAGGGAGAGATGCCCTCGTTCTCAACAGCCTAGCAAAGGCCAAAGCAGCCCTGCCCCCGGTCTTGGACAGACCAGGAGAGCCCAAGTCCTCACGCCTGGGCCCAGGGGATAGAGACTCAGCTCCAGGCACCCACCTCACTGACCTGGACAAAGGCCCCTGAATCTGCTGAAGCCCCTTAGGGGCCAGGTGTTTCCAAATACACGAACTTGAGAGGTACCTTCCATAAGTCATGTGACCTGGGGGCTGCCGGGAGGGGTGGGATTAGGAGGGGCAAGGCCACAGAGCCTGAGTCCAGGCGCTTACCTTGACCTTCGCAAAGCTTCTTCATCAGGGTCTTGCACTGTGGGTAGAAAGTTGCTGGTCAGGAGGAAAATCGGGAGCACAAGAGAGAAAAGCTACCAGAGCTCTGTGGACACTGAGTCCCTACCCATGACTGGACATGACCTCTCCCAGCCTATAAACTAGGAAGGGAAAGGCTGTGTGCTGGGCAGAGGGCAGCTGGGTGCGAGTGGTCAGAGGCGTGGCCAGCTCTGGGCAGTCATTTTGCCTGGAAACACCATGCAAGCCTGCTGCCCATTGTTTGGTCAGGGCGCTGAGCAGAAGGCTCATGTCACTTGCCTGCCCCGGAGCCCAGAAGGGCTCCAAGGGCCGCTGTTCATCTCAAGGCCAGCTCAGCTTAAGGGGGTCAGGGGCTCGACTCCCTGGCTTCTGTGGCCTGTGGAGTGGGACCCATCACCTCCCCTTTCTGCCCGCCCCCAGCCCCACTCACTGTACTCAGTTCCTGTCATCTGGGCCAGGATGCGGAAGGAGCGAGACTGAAGGTTGGAGGAGCGGCGGGCCCACTCATCAGCCTCATCTTCCGGCTTGTTCTGGTTCTTAATCACAGCCTGGTACACGGGAGAGGCGCTGTCCACAGCGAGGTCTTTAACGGGAAGGCTCCTGCAATGCAGAGCGACTGGTGGGCAAGGGCTGGGCTGGAACCTGCTCCCTACCTCCTCCCCTCCCCCACACTGACTCCCGGGCACCCCCCGCGGTGGCCCCTACTTGTCTGAACCCACCATGCCCTTTCCCCACTGCCCTCTGAGAGCCTGGGGCAGGGGTCAGCTGGGTGCTCAGTGCTCAGGGTGGTCACAATTAGACAGTGATTCCTCTCACAGAGGGTCAGGAGGCACAGGTCCTCCAGCCAGCACCGCCCCCCCCCCCCCCCCCCCCCCCCCCGCAAGCTGCAGGCACAGACCTGAGGACATCCCACCTTTAAGGAGATAGGAGGCAGGAGACATCTTCTAGAAGTAATTTCCAGCGCCCTGAGCAGGCCCTGAGTTTGGGGCTAAGTGAGGACAAGCCAATCGGGACCCTCCCCCCACTCCCCCCAGTGCCGTGACTGCCTTAGGAGAGGACTGAAGGCTGTGACTTGGCTATACACAGGCAGGCACAATAGGGTGGAGTGGGGTGGGGTAGGGATGAGAAACACAGCAAGGAGGCCATGTGGGGGGTATCACCTGCAGATAGCAGGCTCTGCCCTGGGGGCGCTGGGAGTGGAGCTGCAGGAGGGTTCCTAGTCTCTGCCCCAGCCTATTGAAGGGACCTGGTGGCCTTCCCTTGCCTTAGACTCCCAGGACCTGGCACATAGTAGGTGCTCAAAATGTAGTTGGATAAATTAATCCTATATCGGAGCCAAAAGGGCCCCCAGAGCCGCTTGGGTTCAGTGCCTCCCAGACTGCAGGGCAGGGTAGATCCAAAGCTTTCTGGGTGCCCACTCACCCTGCCCAGCCTGCGTGACTCAGGTGGAGCTCACAGCACTAAGGCCTGCCTCCCCAGCCAGCGGCCCAGCCCAGGCACCTGCTGATGCTGAAACAGCTCCAGCGAGACCAGAAGACCAGCTCCCGGTGACAGTGTGTGGGGCCCCAACAGAGTCAGAGCCAGGCTTCCTGCTCCCAGCTGTGTCCTTTCCATCAGACCTCACAGTGACAGGGCTCGGAAGGCCACTTCTGTGCACTGGGCCTCAGACACCCCAGACACTCTAGGCCTAGAAAGGCCCAGCCCAGACACCGGCCCTGTCGGCACCCCCTGCCTCTCAGGCTGCCTCTCCCTGCACCCCCAGCGCCTCCTCAGTTCCCACATCATCTACCCTCTGGGCAAGGAGCCCTCCAGCACTGATCTTGTCTCCCATGAGCCTCTGGGCTTGGCACCCTGTGTCTGGGTCAGGGTGGGCTACAGCTGCAGGTAAAGACAGGTGACAACAGGAGGCAGAGACGGGCGGAGCTGCCTCCTTGCCTGAAGGCTGTGCCCTGGCCAGGGAGCTACAGGTTGGGGTCCATGGGGAAGACCAGTGAATCCCTCGGGGTCCAGGCAGGGAGGAGCCCGTCGGACCAGGAACAGAGGAGGGTGGGGTCTCGCTGGGGGTGCCATTTCCAGCACAGGCAGATGTCCCAAGGGTCTCAAAGCAGAGGCTGGGCCTACTGTCTTTGGTGAGGCGGGCGATGGGAAGGCACAATCAGGGCGCCTTGTTCTACCGGGAGGAAGTGTGGACTGTGCTGTGGGCCAGGGGTGCAGGCCCAGGCCAGGGCTCTCCTGTGAGCCTGCCCACAGTGAAGTCTGTGCCAGGAAGCAGCCGACGCCTTTGCTGCAGTCTCCCCAGAACATGCCCTGAGGTGCTCCCCGTCCTCCCTGAGCTCCCAGGGCTCCAGGCTGCTGGGAACGTGTCGCTGGGGCTTCCGTCCTCGGCCCCTTCCTACCACCTGCGCGGAGACCGGGCGAGCCTGCAGCAGAGCCGGGAGCCCGCGAGGGCACTCGGCGCCTCGTTAGGACCGGGGCTCAGAATAATAGACGCAGAGAGCAGAACGGGCCCCATGTCCTGGGACCCTGGGTCTGAGGCTGTTCTCTGGAGCCCCTCCCAGCGCGACCTTCTTGCCACCAAAAACACTCCAGAGACCACAAGTTAAGGTCACCCTGGGGCAGTGACCCCACTCACACTGTCCTCAAGCCTGACTCATCGTTGGCCCCCTTGGGTGGTCCAGGTTCTGGGGTGTGGGGAGGGGCCTCTAAGAGGACCCCTTACCACCCTCTGCCCTGAGTCATGGCCAGTGTGGATGCTGAACGGCAGGCCTACAATCTCCCAGTGCAGACAGAAAAGGCCGGGGAGCCCCGCGAAGCATGGCAAGGAGAACACAGAGACCCCAGCCTGGGGCCAGCATGAGTGCTTTTAACTCTCATCTGTGTCCATAGTGACATTATTCAGGGCAAACCCTCAAAGACAAGCCTGTACAGGCTGCAGGGCATGTCATGTGGCTGTGAGGTAGGCGTGAGGAGAACACAGACAGAGGCACTGTCCTCAGGCACAGCCCACCAAACCCACACACCGTCCCACAACCAGACAGACGGACGACGGAACAGACACTGTGGGGTCTACTTACGCCAGCGGCGACGCCCTGCCAAGCAGAGGGAAGCCCAGCAGTGAGTGTGTGTCCATCGGGGGTGGCAGGGGCGGCGCACACACAGGGGAGCAGGGTTGGGATCAGAAATGAGTTATGGGAGTGGGATGGATGATGGAGGAAGAGAGAGACAAAAAGAAAACTGTCAGTGAGGAAGGCATCATGGAAATTCACACAGAAACGGAGTGCCTTAGGCACCGGCACTGAGGGCAGCTCTTACCACGCGCACCAGCCCCGCAGGCTGCGTTAGGAGGAAGGGAGTGCATGGTGCTTCCCAGGCACACAGGACAGGGCAGGGCAGGGCAGGGCGGGGCAGGGCAGGGTGGGGCTGGGAGAGGTAGCAGGGAGAGGGGAACAGTCCTTCCAGAAGACCAGATAAGGTCAACGGTGCATCATGTTAAAAAGACCAAACAATAGCATTCTTTTCCCAAGCGCAGAAAATCAAGTTCTTTTGCAGAGTCGTTCTTCCATTATCTGCCACTGAGCTTCCCCTTGGCGACGGTGACCACCCTTAGGAGCACACCAAGGACACACCTGCCACGTTCTGGGGCAAACAAGTGTGAGCAGGAAACCCCTGTCATCCCTTCGATTTAGCCAGGCAGGTTTTTTCTGGGTTCACATGAGATAAAGGTTGTGTTTTTAAAATTGCATTGTCACTGTTTCTGCTTCGAGCCATGGAATTAAATCAACACTGTCTAGAGTTCTGCCTAAGCCAGGCCAGTTTGAGACCCACAGCTCCAGGGCGAGCAGCTTCCGCCCCCCTGGTGGCCCCAGGAAGCATCGCCTCCGAGGCCAGGCTCCCCTCTCTGTCCTGAAGCCTGCGCTCAGAGCATGACAGTGTTCTGCAAAGGCCAAACACTATTGGAGTTTTCTGGGACTTTTTAACCCCTTTATCCCTCTTACAACATTTGTTTTTCTTAGTTTCAGAAAAAAAGTACATCATTTTAAGACTTTTTTTTTGCCTTGAGTTGCTGGGGATACCGAGTCAGGGATAAGATGTTGGCCAAAGAGATAGTCAGTCAGTTCTTAAAATCAACACTCATGTCATTCCCAAGCAGAAAACAGTCAGAGACTCTCTGTGTGTGCGCGTGTGAGACAAGAGAAAGACAGAGAGAGGCAGAGAATAGAGAGTGAAAGAGGCAGAAGCACACACAGAAAAAGGAAGAGAAAGAGAAACTAAGGGAGACAGACAGAAAGACAAAAAGAGGAAGAGGTCCCACCCAGCCAGTGTGGCTCAGTGGTTGAGCCTCGACCTGTGAACCAGGAGGTCATGGTTCAATTCCCAGTCAAGGACACATGCTGGAGTTGCAGGCTAGATCCCCAGTAGGGGGTGTGCAGGAGGCAGCTGATCAATGATCCTTTCTCATCATTAATGTCTCTCTCTGTCCCTCTCCCTTCCTCTCTGAAATCAATAAAAATATATTTTTTTAAAAAAGACGAAGAGGTCCCCATTAATGTTTGCACTATTAGCAGTTTCGTCCACAAATGATTTTCAGCCAACTCTTCCCTATTTAGCCCTCAAGTGGAGAAGAGGCAAATTCCAGGGACCCCGATGCCCTCAGCCCCTCGGCCCTGGGGTCAGGCTGCCTGGGCAGCCAGGAGGAGCAGGAGCCCAGCCTGGGGCTCCAGGCTCCACAGCCCTTCCTACACAAGAAGCCAGTCACACATTTGAATCGCTCTCATCTTTGGAAGAATGCAGCAACTTCCCTCCACAGACAGGCTCAGTGAGGGAAGACTGGGGTCTCCAGAACGAGAGTGTGACTCAGGTTAACGAGATTCCAGAGGTCTCTCTAACCCGCCCCACGGGGCCCGGGAGAGGCAGAGGCTGTGACAGCAGGTGGAGGAGCCGCCATACTCTGCATTTCTCCCCTTCTCCTACAGCTGGCCCAGAGACTAATTCTGAGGAGAGGACACCATGTTCCGGGCCCCTGGGCTGTGCCCGGGAAGCCAAGGCCAACGAGGAAAGCTGGTCTTGATGCCTAAGGTCTCTGCTGGTGCCGGCAGCCTGGCACCCTCAGCCTCGCGGGATGAGGCCCAGCCAGCGGCTGAGGTGGTGAGCCGTGAGCCACTGCGGAGGGAGGGCGCTTACCCACTGAAGTCACTGCCCTGGGCCTGGGCCTGCCCAGCAATGGCGTCCATGATGGCGTCCTGGGAGTACATGCTGATGGGCGTGTTGTACTGTGCGTGGATGATGGTGGCCTTGCCGCCCAGCCCCTTCACCTCGATGGGCTTGTGGGTGGACAGGGCCGAGTCCTTCAGGGCATTGGGGTTGAAGCGCTCCTGGTAGTCCGCACTAGGGGGAGCAGGGGGTGCGGGGGGGGGGGGGGGGGGCGGGGAGAGAAGGGCAACAGGTGGAGTTACCTGGGCCATCCAGGGAGGGCTGTGGAGGTGTCAAGAGAGACCTCCCAAAGTCTGATCCCGGGTCAGGTCGGAAATCCTCACACCTCCCCAAAGCCCTCTGCAGAGGCTGTTCTTGCCCATCTGGGCTTCCCCCATCCCTGGAGGTCCCCGCTCAGGCGAGCCACCGCCCAGGGCCAGCAGGGGGCGCCAGGCGTTGGAAGCTCTCACCACACCAGCCGGGAAGCAGAGACAAAATGGGTTGGGGAGAGGGGCTTGGGAGTGTGGCACAGGCGCTGGGCCACGGGGCCAGGCAGCAGCAGCCCAAGCAGAGTCCAGGACCGCCAAAGGCGAAAAGCAGCCCCGCTGGGCAGCCATGGAGATGGTGGCCTCGTTCCTCTGCCCAGGACCTCATCCTGCCAGCCGCCCCCTGGTGGCCAGCGTTCTGCTCCTCCGGATGCTTCGGGCGAGCTTCTTCCTCAGAGCAGGGCTCTGCTCAGGCCCCCTCATGTCCCTCCTGCTGTGTGGCCACCAGTCTACCCAACAGGGCTCTCCCCTCGACAGGCAGGTGCTCCCCAGGCAAACACAAGGTCAGGGGCAGCCCCCTGAGGGTCCCACCAGGACAGAGATCTTCAGGCTCAGGAAGAACCCAGGTCAGGCGGCGCTCCCCCGCCCCAGAGCCGCCTGCTGGCCTTGGGCAGCTGCCCGAGATGGAGAACTGCACGCAGGGTGTCAGGCCGAGCCCTAGCACCCCTCCCTGCGCTTCCCTCCACACTCGCGGCTTCACACATGCAGGCGCACTCGAGACAAATGCACCCTCTTGCACGCATGCACACACACGGACACATGCTGGCACAGGCACATGTGGTCCAGACCGACGCATGCTGGGATATGCACGCAAGAGCACACGCATGCTTTCCTTCGATACTAACTTGGCTGGAGAGTTGGCTATCACCTGGGAGGAGAGAAAGAGCAGGGAAGAGGGCTGTCAGGGCGGCTGGGCCAGGAGGCTCGGCCAGGGCCAGGGCCCGCGGCCGGGCAGAGCCACAGAGAGTGCCGAGAGGGGCGCAGAGCTGAGTCCCACAGCGGCTTTCCTCGGTGGGTCTCTAGTACCCAAAGCTTTGCCAAGAAGGGTTCTGGTCCATCTTTAAGGGCACATGTACATGCAGCCCCCACACAGCCTGGCGGATACCCTTAGCTGCCGCTGCCAAGGCCCAGGCACCTCCTGGCCAGACAGCAGCTCTGGACATGCCCTTGTTCAGTGGGGGCTCTGGGAGCTCTGCTCCCTGGGCAGGAGTTGCATGGTGCTAGGGTGTATGTGAGGTGGGGTGACCCACAGCCCCAGGGACCTGCCCTCCCTCTGAGGGGAGGGGCAGGCAGCCATGGCCACTCCTGGGCACAGGGGTGGGGGTCTGTGCGGGCTCCAGTGATGGCTCCTAAAGGCCCTGGATGGGCAACAGGCAGGACGAGGAGCAAGGAGGCTCAGAAGTCTGGCTCCAAGGCTGATGGCAGGAAAGCCTCAGGCAGGCAGCCCGTCTCGGGTACCACAGAGGCCCTCGGCCCTCTCCTGTGAGTGAGCCCCCGGAGCACCCTCTCCTTGGGGGAGCATTGCCTGCATTCATCCCTTTGAGCACAAATTCCTTGCCCCAGCAGATCCTGCCGCTATCTGAGGCCTGGAGGGGTGAGGGCGGAAGAGTGCATGTAGCCTCCTTGCCCCAAACTCTGCCAGCGTCTCAGATCTGACCACGGTGGGCTCTGACAGGGGAGCCTGGGCCCCAGCTGGCCTGGCTCTGCTCATCCTTTGGCCCAGACCCTGGGGATCCAGGCAGAGCCAGGGCCCCTGAGCAGCCTCGCTATGGCCCTGCTCAGCCTCAAGCCCATGTGTCAGAGCTGATAAAATGTCCTCTGTCCTCCCAGTCTCAAAATAGCTGCCAGTGGCGCTATATTAGGAGAGGCCAGCACAGAGCTCCCATCCCCTCTCCATCTTTGGCCAGTGCCGACAGCTGCAGGGTCAGCTCTTGCCCTGACCAGCGTGCCCCCTGCAAAGGGCAGCCTTGACCTCTGGGGCTGCCTCTGCCCTGCCTGGGCAGCCAGCTCCTTCTTGGGCATTGATCCCTGCCCCCTGCTTAGCTCCCGTCTGCGGCCCTGGGGGCTGGGAGGCCTGCAGCAGACATAACTCAGAGGCCCCAGAGCTGAAGGACCTGCCCGGGGCCCTCACAGCAGGTGGCCTGGCGGACACTGCCTCCAGTCCAGCCCCAGAGAGAACAAGAAGGGGTGCAGGGATGCTCAGGCCCACTGTCCCTGTACCCCATTCGTCTTCTCACGCCTCCCAGGATAGACGCTGCCAGGAAAACACACTGCAAACTGCTCAGAGAGAGAGAAGGGGAAAGAGAGTTGGGGAAGGAACTTCCTTTTAAAGCCAGACTGGACAGAGTTCAAATCTTGGCCCTGCCTCTTGCCAGCACTGACTGGGCAAGTCACCTGCCTCCGCCTCCTCCTTCGTGAGAGGGAGGTGGCAGCGCCTGCCGCACAGACGGCTGTGCAGACTGAACGGAACACCGAGAGGAGAGCCTTGGGTGGGCTCCGTGTCCAGTGGGCGGACTCGGAGCATCTGGACACTTAGGAAGGCAGCGCCTCGGCCCAGCAGAGGCTGCCCAGGCTGGCAGCTCGCAGGCTCCGCCCTGCCTGTGGCCCTGCCCGGGCAGCAGCACTGGCCTTCCTCTGGACGAAGCGCTCCCTCCCCAGCCGGCTTCCCTTGGAGGACACGCTGGCCTCTGGTGCTCCGAGTGGTGCCAAGTTATACTGTAGTACTTGTCAGGTTCCCAGAAGTCCCTGTGCCCAGAGAAGGGCACCTTGGGAGTCATGGGAAAAGGGGGGTGGGGCTGGCCTTGACTTCCCGGGACAGGTAGGTGGGTCCCTGTGGCCATGCAGGGGAGGAGTCAAGTCGACCCAGGTGCCAGTCCTATCTGCCACTCATTAGCTGTGTGACCTGGGGCGAATGACTCACTCTCTCTGGGCATCTAGTCCCAGTGGTACTGCGGTGGTGGCGCGGTGGGGGGGGGGGGGGGGGGGGGGAATGATGCTGTCTCTGAAGGTGCTAAGAGAGAAGTGCTTGCTGTTGTAGGGGCCCCGACCAGACTGAGGCTCAGTACCGTGGGCCTCATGCAGGCCGGGGACCAAGGAGAGTTACCAGCCCCTCCAGGGCAGAGGAGGGGCCATTTCTATGCTGTGTTCCTGGAGTTTTCTGGCAGAAGCTGCTGGGGAAAGAGCCAGGGGTATATGGCTCTGCCACCTCGGCCCAGGGAAGTGCCGAGGCCAGCTTCACTCAGGATCTGAGAGAGCTGGGGCCCCGGGGAGGGGGTTTTCTGGGGGAGTAGCGAACTGTGGGGCACCGGTACTTTCTGTGGCATGGGCTTGGGTCAGACTGACCTGGGTTGCAGTTCTGGCTCTTGGTGTACCAGCTGTGCACCCCCAGGGAGCGGCGGGTAGTACGTACTGAGCCGCCAGAACAGAGCTCAGCGCTGTGAGGGCTGTCGCCCTCAGTCCTCCCAGCTGCCCTCCTAACCACTGGACCACACGCCTCCACTCAGCCTGCTCTGCTCCGAGCACACAATTATTAGGGAGAACTAGACCGACTGCACGGCCACGGAGAATTAGAATGAGGTAACAAGCAGGAAGCACTCAGGGACTGCCGCAGGCTCTGCTTGAGGCTCCTTCCACCCCCCCACAACCTCCCCCCCTGTCCCCCCCCCCCTCCCGTGCCGGCTCTGGGTTTTTAATTCCTGTGCTCACAGGGTCCTACCAGCCAGACCTCAGCAGGCAGGGTGGGCTGCTATTATGCACAGCCCCCTTCTCCTTGGGGTCCTGCTTCCTTGCGGCCCCACCCCAGCAGGGTCAGTACTGTAAGCCCACCCCCTTCACACTGCTGCCAAGTCTCTCTGAACCCAGCTGAGATACTTCCCCGTCCAGGCAGCCTTCCCAGACTGTTAGCCTTAGAGAGCTGCCTTCCCACCTCTCTAATTCCTCCTTGCCCCTCCCTCCAGGCTCCCGGAAGGGTGAGGATGAGCCTGTCCCCTGCCCCAGAGCTCCTGGGGGCAGCAGGCTTTGTCCTGTCGTGTGTGTGTGTGTGTGTGTGTGTGTGTGTGTGTGTGTGTGTGACAGTTTTGGGTGTCAGAGTCTCTTGCATTCAAGCCCAGCTCGGCCATTTAGTTGCTGGACAGCTGGACTTTGACTTAACCCTCCCCAAGTCTGTTTTTCCCTCTGCAAATCCAACCCGTCCCCCAGGCAGTTGTGCAAAGCAATGAGCGTGGCCCAAGCTGACGCCAGCAGGAGCTGCTCCCACTCTCAGCCTGCGGGCCCTCCTGGGGTTGGGGCTGGCGATGGAGGCCAGCTCCTCACTCTGATCACCTGACCAGGCTCTACTGAGCACTGAGGACCCAGGTGGCCCAAGACCACCTTGGAGAGCTGTGCCCATTACCTACCCTCCTGGGAGTCCAGCACCTGAGGCCTTTCCTCGGAGGCTCATCTGATACAGCTGAGCCATCTCCCTCAGCGTCTCCGCCGAGTACAGGCCAATGGGGTTGTTATACTGCCTGGGCTGGCTCGAGCCCTGGGGCACTTTCGGGCTGAGCGAGTGCAGGGCTCCCTCCGAGCTGGTCTTGGCCCCCGGGCTGCCCTGAGGAGGACCAGGGTCAGAGGCCTCCATGTGGGAGGAGAAGGCGGAGGTCTGGGAGAAGGAGGCGCTAAAGGTCTGCCTGACCTCCGCGCCCGGGCCGGCCCGCACCTCGGGGTTGGTGTCCAGAGCAGGGTCCTGGCACAGGGTAGCCGCCATGCAGGGGAGAGAGAAGAGAGCAGTGAGAGGCCACACGCATCCAGTGCTTCTGTGTGGACCTGAAACAGAGGGTTAGTGCCGGGCCGCGGCGCAGCTGCTGCTCTGGGCTCAGGGGGCCGACAGCACACCTGGAAGGGGGCGTTTGTCTGGAAGAGCAGGGGGCACGAAGCTCCTGGCCCAGGGCTGGCACCCCCCGGACAGAAAGCCAAGCCAAGCCCAGCCCAGCTGCCTGCGGGGCTACAGGAGGCTGGAACAAGGGACTGTGGGTGGGTGGGGGGCACCCACCTCCACTCCATGTCCGTTTCTCCTTCTCCTGAGTAAGGGCCCCTGGTGGGCACAGCCCAGCCTCCTGTTCTTCTGACCCCACACTGTGATGCCCCCACATGGCCAGTGAGGGGCCCCAGCTGGCAGTGGGCAGGCAGAGTGGAGGTGCAGGAGGGGAAACCGAGGAAGTAGGGGCTGGCATTTGGCCCCTTGGGCTCACCTCTGCAACTTCCCCTAAGCAGCCGCTGCCTATTTCCCAATCTGCCACCCTCCAAGCCCGTCAGCCTCTTCCTCTCTCCTCATCCTGTCCCGGGCCCACTCCGCCTCACTGAAGAAACAGGGCTCAGCATAAGGTCGCGCAGGGAGGGTGGTGGGGTGGACTCCCAGGCCTGGGGCCCACAGGGCTGAGCTGCTTAGAGGAAGCTGGGGAGGAGCCTGGGGCACAGGGTGAGGTCTGTGGCCAGGGCTCCACCCTCTCTCCTGCGTCCTGGTCACCACCAGCGTTTGGGGCTGGGCTCTATGGCTGTGCAGTTGGGAGGAGGAATGGAAATCGGAGGAAGAAAGCCTAGATCGGAGGAGAAAACCCGGGAGCCAGCAGGCCCCTTCTCACCCAGGGGCTCCTCCAGGGTGCCCGCTCAAGCTGGGCCTCCAGCTCTCCTGCCACAGTCCCCTGTCCCCGGCCTCAGGAAGGGGAGGGTCAGAGCCCTGGACACTGTGTCCCCTGCTGTGAGGATGCGGCCTAAGCTGCTGGCATGTGGGCCTAGCCATGAGGCCCTGGCAGGTGGCACCCAGGCAGGCGCTCCCCTCCCCGGGCCGGCCCCCTTCCCAGGGTCAGCGACGGCGGGCAGTGGTGGGGCAGGACTGACCCCTTGCCATGGGACTGCACCCCAGGAGCCGTGTCTGGGAGTGGAGTCGGCCACCAAGTCAGCACCTACCTTCTGGTGAGGGATCACTGGCAGAGGAGACTGGATCGGGGGCGCTGCCGTGGAGATGGGAATGGGTCGCTTCGACCTGGAGAAACCAGAAATGAGGCCACGTGAAGACAGTCACACCTGGGCCGGGAGCTCCGCGGAGAGCCGTGGAGGCCGGGCAGAGAGCCCGAGACCTGCTGCCCACCGCGCAGGCGGGTGGCTCCAGGAAATCGCTCATCTAACCAGGGTGGAAAAGTATGGCCTTGGGCACTGGGCAGCCACGGGCCTCTGCTGGGGCCTTGGGGGGCTGCCTGGAGGAGAGAGAGCAGGGGAGGCCTGGCTTCCAGGCCTGATGGCCCACACCTGGCAGCCCCAGACCCGCCCTCCCAGCCTTGTCTGTCTAGTGAAGCACAGATGTGGAGGAGCTTGACGATGACTTGGGCCTGGTCCTCCTCTGGCCCAGCTGCCCTGCGAGGCCTTGGGCACAGGGCTGGGCCCACCCCCAGCCTCCCCGTCTGGAGGGCTCCACCTACTTCTGCAGGGTGAGGCTCAGGTTGTAGCTGGCGGACTTGATCTTGTTCTGGGCCTCCAGGTGGGTCATGGTGTCTGTGTTCACGCCGTCGATGGCTACCACGAGGTCCCCCTGGCTGAGCTGGGACTGTGCCGCCTTGCTGCCTGGTGTGATCTGAGAGGGCGCAGGTGGGGGATGAGCATCAGGAGGGTGGGCCTGAGGTTGGGTCAGGCTTCGGGGAAGCGTCACCTGGAGTCACGGGTAGAGGCCTGCCATTTTGTCTTACACTGTGGCTGGCACCTCGGATCCCCAGCCGATCCCTCCTGCTGGCACACAGCCGCCGCGTCTCCTAGTGCCTGTGTCTGCGTGTGGCTGGTGGATGTGGGGGGAGGTGGTGCACGCCCCCCCAGCCTGTCCCCAGCAGTCGGTCTCATACCCTGCACCCTGCACTCTCTCTTCTCGCCGGCTGACTGCATGCAGAGGACCCAGAGGACAGCTGAGCTACTAGCAGAAGAGACCTGAGCCCTGGGGCCGCACTTGGAGGAGAATGACCACAGCGCGCTGCACTGGATGCTGCATGAGTGAGAAATGAACTTTCCCTGTGCCGAGCCACTGGGCTACACGGGCTCTTGCTACACCAGTTTGCTCACTGTACCACCTGCACCTGAGAACCCACGAAGCACCTCCCAGGCTCTGGGAGGGAGGGGATAGGCAGGAGTGGAGGCTCAGCACCACCACAGAGATGCTGCCAGGTCACAGGTAGGATGAATGCCCCTCACAGAGCATCCTCGTGTGAGTGCCTAGAGCTGCCATGCAAGGGAGCCCAGCAGGCTGGGCGCTGTCAACCCTGCCGGGTGAGCAGGCTGGCACACGGGGCAGGGTTTGGTGCTCTGAGGCTGGCTTCATCCTGCCCGAAGGGGAGGTGTGCTTGTGGGGGCCAGTTCCCTAACCCTGCACCCTAATGACAACACAGAATGTTAGAGTCTGCCCCACCCCAACCCTCGCATCACAGAATGCCAGGCCTGCGCCACCTGGAGCACCCCACACAATGCCAGGAAGGCCACACCCCAGGAACATTACGTGGGACTCTGGCTCCGACCCCACTGACATCATGGGCAGTGCCCCGCTCTACACACCTGGCTCCCGCCACAGCGCCTGGGGCTGTGGAGACCCCGCCAGCAGGGACATCACGGGAGACTCTGGAGGCCTCGTGACATCACCTGAAATACTTTGGTGGCCACTGCCGGGACATTCCGGGAATGTGATGAAGCCCCACCTCTAAAGACGCCTGACGACACGCCTGAGGCTGCCCCACCGGAGACGCCAGGTGGCGCTGTGCGTCGCTGGAGTGACCGCGAGGTGTGGAAGGCCAGGCAGGCCCCACCCCAAGTGGCGCTGGGAAGAGGAGCCTGGCTTTGCCCCCCCAACTGCCCACCAGCCAGCCTTCCTGGTTCTCTGGGCACATGGCCCCACCGCCCTGGCTGGGCCCCAGGGACGAGGCCGGCTCCCGATGCTGGCCAAGGTCTTGGGACCATCTTAGAAGGAGCCAGAGAGGACCCGGGGACAGTCGCCTGTCCTTGGGTGTCAAGCCTGACAGGGCTTTGGCCGGCAGGACTCTCCCCTAAGCCAGAGCCCTGCGGCCACTGCCCGCCAGCCTGTGCCCAGGTGTGCTCGGCAGGGCGGCCCGAACCGAGCGGATGACCCCGTGACCACAGCAAGAGTGCTACCTGCTTGCACCAGCCACCTCTGCCCAGAGCAGCCTCCCGCCCTGGATCTGCTGAGACCATGAGGACAGGAAAGAAACGAACCCGGGACGCGGTCGGCGGTGGGCCTGCAGTCCAGCCTGCTCCCCAGGACTTCTAGCTACCGCTCGGCCCGCCTCTCACACTGCACACCACCCTCCTGCCAACCCAGGCCCAGGAGCCTCCACCAGCACAGGCGCTAAACAGGGCCCAAAAGCAACAGCAAAGGAAAACAAAACACCGCAGGCTGAGAAGAGACTCCTGAGGCAGGAGCCGCTCCCTCCTCCTGGCTTCTCCGGCCTGTGCTCTCCCAGCGTCTTATATAGACATTGTCTACAAAAGTGGAACAGATTTACTCTGAACACCCAAATATCCACCACCAAGGCTCTAATCGACCGTGACATTTCACTCAACTTGCTGCTCCACGTGCCGGTCCCTCCCTCCACCCACCAGGCCAGCTTCGCCAGAAGCGCTTCAGAGAAAGCACAGCCCCGGGGCTCCCATCGGGATGAAGTGAGCAGGCCACTGCCCTCCTGTGGACTGCCCGCAGGGCCCCCCAGCCCACGCCCCCACACCAGGGCTCCCCAGATGCTTCTAAGGAACCACAGAGAAGGCCAATCACCCTGCGGCAGGGAGCTCCCAGGTGAGCGGGCGCTGTCCACACAGACCCCAGACAGCAGGGCAGGCCTCTGCCTACAGAAGTGATGACTGCCAGGTCCAGAGCCACGTCCAGAACATGGTGGATGACAGCGTGAGCAAGGACACCAGAATGACATCCAAGAGAGGCTGGGCCAGATCAGCTCGGGAAGTGGGTGGGGGTGGGGTTGGGGAATCTGGAATGTCCTACGCTTGGAGCCCCTCTGGGCACGGGCTGGCTCACACCAAACTTCCCCTTGCCAGGCCCTGCCTTGCTCCCGGCAGCCTCAGGTACCCATGGGTGGTCCTTGTTCCCAGGGGAGAGCTCGGCCTCCCTGAGGCCTGGTCAGGACCAGGCTCCTCTGCCCCTGGCGCCTCTCTCCCTGCACCTGTGTCTGCCCATCCTTTCAGCTGCCTGGCCTTTGGCCACCGAGCAGATCCAGGACCCTGGCTGCCACCCTCCTGCAGGGCGTGCTCTTCAGTTCTGCCAGCTTTCCGCGAAGAGGCGGGGTGCAGGCTGGGATCTCCAGCTGGGCCCAAGGGTCATCACATCCCTCCCACCGCAGGAGAGGTGGGCCCACAGAAGGGTGGGGCACCCTGCGCTCTTGCCTGGAGCCCAGCGCTGTGAAGGGTGCGCTCCAGGCATAAGACACACCTGGGTCTCTTGTTGGACTCTATCCCTCTCTGCTTCCCTCACCCCAGGAAGGACCCAAAGCAGCTAAATCCTTTTCTTTAGTTTTTCTCCTCTTAAGCATTTGAAGGGCTCTTTGTAATCGTTGCTTCATCCCACTGCACTTTCCGCCTCTCCCGTCACCAGCTGGGAACCAGTCCTGGCAGAGCTCCAGGCCTGTGTCTGGGCTCACAGGTTCCCGCAGATGGGCTCAAAGTGCTTGGGGCCAACATTGCCACCAGGAGTCCTTCCACCTGCTGAGCCGGGTCCTCAGGGGCCCCGAGGGGCACAGGGCTAACGATGGCAGTGCACAGCTGTGGCCCCACCACCTGCAGGAGCCCGTGGGGAGGAAGTGAAGGGACGAGCATGGACTTTGGTCTGAGCCAGACCTGAGGTTGCAGTGCCAGCCCCATGCCCTGTGCGTGTGGAGAGAAGGACACCCTGGTCCCCGGACGGCGAGCATTGCAGTTAACGGAATTGTGTAAGGAGGGCACAGAGCTGAGGGAGTTTCAAGGAAGCTCCCAACTGAGGAGCCAAGTGCTGCCCCAGCTCCTCCCCCTGGAGGAGCCAGCGGGGCGGGGCTGGGAGGCTGCATCCCTGGCTCCAGAACGAGAGCCAGAGCTGGCAGAGTGGGGTGCACAGGGCTTCCCTGGCTGAGCAGCCTCAGCCACATGCCGCCCCTGGAGGGCCTCACACCCGCCGGGGAGAGATGTTCTGTCCAGGCTGCCAGGGAAGCAAGGAGCCGGTGGGGCTCAGGGGCACCCATGCCACTGACTCCTGGCTCCCCAGTTCCCAGGCCACTGGCAGCCGGAGGGCAGCTGGGCTCCCCGAGGAAGTCCCCAGCCATCTCTCCCCGTGCTCAAAACCAGACACGCCCTGCCTGCCTCCCCCTCCAGATTTGTCCACGTCAGGGTGATGGGAGAGGTGTGGGGGTGCAAGGGCAGCCGGTGGATGCTGGGCTGGTGTCGCTTCCAGCATCTCCTCCCCACCCTTCCCGGGGCCCATCCCGGGGGATTTCCGTGGAGCCCTAAGTGCATCTAACATTGTGCGATTAGATTACTGCCTCCATGCTCTTAGAGTCCCATCTGGACTCCCCTGGGGCCTTGCTCCATCCCCCACCCTCCTACTGGAACTTCTGTCTCCCCATGGCCCCACTTCCAACCCCAGCCTGGCCAATAAGCAAGGCAGAGTCTTATCTAAGCTTCAAAAGCGTCTCCTTGCACAGAGGGTTCTAGGGCAGGGAAAACACTATACGCTGGATGGTAAACGCATGTCATCGAACATTTGTCCAAAACCACAGACTGTATAACAACAGGAGTGAGCCCTAATGAACCGGTGATGATGATGTGTCCATGGAGGCTCATCAGCTGTAACAACTGCACCACTCCGGTGGGAGAGGCTGACAATGGGAGGCTGTGTATACGCAGGGCCAGGGGAGGGGGGGTGACGGAAAATCTCAGTACGTTCCCCTCAATTTTGCTGTGAACCTGAAACTGCTCTAAGAAAATAGTCTAAAGATAAAGTCTCTCCCCGCTGTCTGACCTGCTCCAGCGCCTCCTGCCGCGTTCCCCTCCCTCCTCACCTCAGGCTTCCTCAAGAAGGGACAGCAGGCCCTGTCTCCGCCACCTCCCAGCGGCTCACACCAGCCATCTCGCTCTGGCCCCTACACTGCACACAGGACAACGACCTCCCTGTGCCCAAAGCCAGGGGTCCCTGGTTCCTCTCCAGCTGACCACACCATCCCCTTCCCTGGCCCTCCGAGGGTCTCTCGAGAGCTCTCCTCCTCCAGTCCAGATCCACAGCTCCGTCTGTGTCCGGGAGGTCACCTGCAGAATGCTCCCGGGGGCACATCCCGCCCGGCGGGCCCGCAGGGTACTGGGACACAACAAAGTCCCTCCAAGCCTCTTAAGACGGTTCCTGGGGAGAGGGGAGGCGTGGTCCTAGGGGCCTTTGCAACGATAGACTCTGCCCTGGACGGGAGGGGCCTGTGTAGAGAGGGACAGAGCTCTCCCAGCCTGGAGGGCCGCCCAGCAGGGCCCAGGGGCCTCCTCACGCTTGCTGCCGCCCCCCTGGAGCCTGGGGCGGTCCATGAAGTCGGCCCAGGGCCTTGGAGGTTCTGGTCCCTAGGACCCCAGCCAGCCTCGTGCCCACTTCCTTCGGGCGTCACAGGGCAGGGAGGTCTGCCAGGGAGGGCCTGCCGGGGGGCCGCTAAGACGCATTCCCGTGGTGGGCCTGTGGGCTCTCCAGTTTGCTCCGGGGTGGGGGCGCCTCGGAGGCTTGCCTGACCTTAAAGGCTATAAACAGCTTGGCCTGTCAGCACTTTGAGGCGCTGCCCAAGAAGCAGCTCCAGCAGCTCTGGATTCCAGGAATTGCCGGCACAGTTGCCCCAGAATAGTCTTGGCCTTCCCCAGCGTGGGGACCCTCTGTCCTCTGGGTCCCCATTGTAGCTGGCAGAGTCTGACAAATACTGGAGCTGAAAACTGCCAGGGAGCTGGTCCTCAGGGCTGGTCCCCTGGCCTGCCCCGCCCAGGCTGAGGCCCCCTCCCTGCCATTCTCAAAACTAGTGCCCAGGGACAGCAGGTGCCAAGGACTCCACAAGTGCCCGTTGGTTCCATAGCATCTCACAAAGGCACTGTCTTCCTTCTACAGGGTGAACCCACCTCTCCAAGGTGACAAGCTGGGAGGAGCAGAGCCGGACAACAGCACACGCCTCTCCCATTAAGGGGAGGACCCAGCGTGCACCCAGGGGTAAGGCCCAGAGCAGGCCCAGACTCTGGCCCAATGGCCGGCGGGGTTGGCACAGGCTGGCACAGGTGGGGCAGGCCTTTGTTGCTGCTCCCACCCCTCCCCCACTTCCTGGAGAACTGGCTGGTGTGGGGAAGGCGGGGAGAGGGCAGCTCCAGTTGCAGGCCCAGCACCTGTCCCGGATAAATAAGGCCCTTCCCTCCACCCTCTGAGTCTCCTTTCTGAACCCCCTTCTCTATGGCTCCTCAGGCTGAGACCCACAGAAAGGAGGCCGGACAGGCTGCTGCTGTCCCAGGGGAGATGCTGAGGGGCCTGTGGGCAGGGTGGGGTGGGTCGAGCTCTCACCAGCCTGCAGGTGGCAGGCGGCAGGCAGCCTTTTCACAGGAGGAGCTACAGCTGACAGGTGCCTGGCCCCACTCAGTGCTCCTCTACCAGCCCCAGCCGGAGGGGGGAAGGGTCAGGCGTGGGGGCAGGGATCGCCACAGGAGCTCCTGTGCAAATTCAAGCCTGTTTGCTTGGCTCTGACCCTGCCTGGCTGGCCACCCGCTCTGGATTCAGTGCAGGTGGTCATGAGGGAGGCCCCTGTTGAGAAGAGGCAGGCCCTGCCTCCGGGAACCCCCTCTGCAATATGCCCCCAGTCCCCAAGAACCCGCTGGTCCCTGTGGGAAGTGAACTGCAGCTGGAGTGGCCCTGCACCCCCGTGGGGGAGGAGTTCCTGGTGCAGAAGGGCCTGGAGAAGCCCAGCAGGCAAAACCACAGCGCTGGGGGGAGGGCAGGGCTGGGGGCTCGGGCAGACCTGCAACACGGAGCCTGGGGCACCCCAGCCTGGGGATCAGCGGCCACTAGAGCAGCTTACCAAGAGACTCCAAGCCCTGGGGAGGCCTGGTGCCCCGTCCAGCTTGCTCCATGGCCTTGGTAACTTGGGGGGGGGGGTGCCCCTGTAGGAAGCAGGGAGGCCATGTACCCTGCCCTGATGCCTTGTCTGAGCTGCGGGTTCTATTCTTAAAAGTCCCCCTAGTCATGGCTCCAGCATATCCCAATACACCTGGTGCCTGCAGCGAGGACATGCTTCCTCCTGCCCCGCTTCAGGCCTCTGTGCTGCATCCAGCCCCGCTGGCCAGGCCAGGCGGCACATAGCCCCTGGTGAGGTCATGGCCATCCTGGCGTCACTGAGCCAGGAGGCTGATCTCCACCCCAGGGATGGGGCAGGGAGCCCCAGAAGGAGGCCTTGAGGATGGTGGGGCTGGGGCTGGGCAGGGTTGGGCTCAGTCCCAGGTGGGGTGGCCAGGGGACCTATGAGAGTGAGGGTGGACAGGGAGGAGACTGCAGCCATGGGGTGGGAACGTGCAGGGTGTCCTGGGTTCAGAGGCCCGTGTCACCACACCCTGAGGCAGGGTGTGCAAGCCCTGGCTGTCTTCTGAGTATGGCCCCCGGCTCCCGGCCCGTAGTCTGGAGGGTGCGGGCTCAAGTTGGAATGAGCCAGCTCTCCAGGACGAGGGAGGCTAAGGTCGTTTCCCGGGCCAGCACACCACCCCCAAGAAATGCAGCCTCCCTAGCACCCTGAGGGGCTTTCCTTGGGGTCCCTCCATGGGCCCACGTCAAGTTCCACAACCAGGACTCCTCCTCCAATGGGAGTGTTGGCTTCCCACCACCCTGCCAAGCAGCTGTCAGGCCTTCCCCAGCTGCCCACCTCGGCGCTTCCCTGTCCTGAGAAAAAGCTATCTTCCAGGTGGGCAGCAACTAGACACTCCTGCCCACCCATCACCCTCCCATGACAGCCCGGGGCCTCCGCCGGCCCCCTCGTGCCCACACCAGGACTGCTGGGGGCTGCTCTATGCCTCACATGCCTCACAGTCCACCCCGGGCCCCAGGGCCTTCAGCCCCAGCTCTGCAAGACTCGCAGAGTCCCTTTGCTTGACAAATGTTGCCTGAGCATCTATGCTCTAGGCCCTGGTGTGGGTCCCGGGGACTCGGCTGTGGTTAAGACAAGGTTCTCTCAGCAGATCTAGCTGCTCCTCTCGCTGGGTGTCAGCGCCCCAGCAGTCAGCAGTCTGTGAGCTGCCCTCGGGCAGTGCCGTTCCTGATCGCAGGCAGACCCGGCAGGACAGGGTCATTTTCCCTGGCGGGCGGCGAGCATGGGAATAAGATGTGAGACAGGCAGGTAAGCAGCCCTGATGAATAGGCAGGGGCTTAGGCAGGTGAGGGAGGAAGGCCCAACCTCAGGAGGCCAGCCAATGCCAGGTCCCTGGAGGGGACTGTTATCTTGGGTCTGAGACGGAGTGGGTGCTGGAGCCCAGGAACCAGCCGAATCCAGCCCTGAGCCCTGACAGAGAGGTGGGCAGTCGTCCATCTACCTATCCGCCCCCGTTACCTGCCCGCTCCACACTGTGGGTGCTCTCTCCCCAAAGCCCACTTCCAGGGAGACACTCCCAGCCTGGGAGCACCCTGAGCCCACCCTGCCGAGGAAGGGCTGCCCTCCCTTCCCTTGTCTGCCAGCCCTTCTTGGCTTAAAGCACCCTCAGCTTGCCCATTACATTCCACATTTCGCAGGCCGGCCAGTTTGGCAGGCAAACAGCTGCGGCAGAGACCAGGGGGCTATGGCCGACAACATTCAGTTGGCTCCAATCCCAGCCCCCAACTGCGGGTGGGGTGTGCTCTGATTTTCAAGAGCCTTGAGGAAGACAGACAGATGGACAGACACACCGTTCTCTGAACATGCCAACCCCTGCGGCACCAGGCCACGGCAGCGCACTCACCCGGGAGATGGTGAGCGGCATGTTGAAGTCCTTGCCCCCTTGCAGACGGAAGCCCCAGGGCCCAGGCCCCGCCAGGGTCACGCTGTAAGACATGCTGGTGTGGGCAGCGGCAGCCTCTGTGGACGGAGGAGTGGAGTGAGAGGCTCTCGCGCACCCTCCCAGCCCAGGCCTCTGCCCCGATCCCCAAACCCGACCCCAGCCGTGCCTGCTCTGCCCCTGGCTGTTGGCTGGGCTGTGTGGCGCTTCTGAGAGGCTCCTAAGAATAGCTGGGAACAAATGCCATCGACACTGATATCTGCCCTCTGCTGCGCCCATAAATGGACTGTAACCCTACACTGTGCCCGCCCGTCCAGGCCTCCCAAGCAGTCCACCGTGACTCATACGGCTAATATAGCCCCTGGGGAGGGGTGTCCAGCACCCAGCACCCCGAGGGCAGGACGGGGACTGGCCAGGTCAGTGACAATGCTCTCGCCTCCCTCTCTCCCTTCCTTGCTCCCTCTACCTGGAGAGCAGGACGCACGCTCTCTCCCCAGCTGCACCACCCCTGGCCCAGAAGACAATAGCTGAGCCCCTTGGGCAGGGCGTTGGGACTCTGGTTACGCTGCCCTGTGCTCTCTGGTGAAAGGCTGTACCTTGTGTGGCATGGAGCCCTGGTGGCCCTCAGGGCAGGTGAGCCTCCCGCTGGCCTGCACGGAGCCTCAGCTCCGGAGACCCGTAACTGGCCCGAGGTGGTGCAGGCCCAGCAGCGATCATCATGCTGGCCTGCGTGGCTCAGTGCTTAGAGTGTCAGCCCGCACCAAAGGGTCTCGGGTTTGACTCCTGGTCAAGGGCACGTGTCTGGGTTATAAGTTCAACCACTGGCCCCAATTGGTCAGGGCACATGTGGGAGATAGACAATTGATGTTTTTCTCTTTCTCTCCCCCCCCCCGCCCCCCACCCCTTCCACTCTCTCAAAATCAGTGGGAAAAATACCCTTGGGTGAGGATTAACAACAAAAGCTCATCCTAACAGCAGCAGCTGTGGGCATGGCTGAGCTCAGCTCCAGGCCCTTCACAAGCTCATCCCCTCAGACCCGAGAGGCGGTGCCTCAGCTGAAGCCCGGCTCCGAGAGGTGAGTGCCTGTCCCAAGGTCACGCAGGGAGAGGGCTCGGCCGCCCTGGAGCCTGGGCTAATTCCCACGGGACTCGGGCCAGAAACGAGCTCCCAGTGGCCACAGGTGCCTCCCAATGCCCAGGCTGCGGGTGGGGGGTGGGGGAGGTCTGGCCTGCACCCCTGGGCACAGGGCCTGAACGCAGGCCCCGGGCAGGCTCACACCCCCCAGACCCTCGGGCCAGGGGTTATTCCTGGCCCTCCTGGCTCACTTGCGCTGGAAAACCTGACAGCAGTATGGAAAGCTTCAGCTGCCAGCAGGCACGTCAGGCCTGTGCCCTTTGCACTGGAATGGCAGGGGGCAGGGAGGAGGAGAGATGCCATTTGCTCAGCTGCTGGGCCATGGGGCCAGGGAGGCAGGGAGGGCAGCGTGTTCAGTGTGTTCAGCCCACAACCCCGAGACAGCATGTTCTGGGAGGGCCTAGGACCCTCAGGACTCCTGCCAGTGTGGCCTTTGGGCCAGGACACCTTCAGAAACCTTACCCAGAAGAGACCTCAGGCCCTGAGTTGTCTGGAGAGAGATCAAAGCTCACCCTGGCCCCTGGCTGGGGAAACTGAGGCTTGGGGAAGGCAACTGGCTTAGCTGTGCCCTGGCCTTCCCGCAGGGCTCTGGCCTGGGCTGGGCCCCAAGCATTGAGTGCAGGCCTCGGTGTGAGCAAGTGACTCCCCATTGCCAGCACCCATCTCGGGCCTTGGCCTGGCGCAGACAACGTGCTGGTGCAAGGAGTCCCCATATCACAGCAGCATTTGGCAGCTGGCCCAAGATCACAAAACTGTCACTTGGAAGAAGCCAAGGAGGGACTGTGCTCCTTCCTCCACGTTACCACCTCCTCTGCCCTGTGTCATGTAGCCCAGCCTGTTCTCCCTGCTGCTCCTGGCAGGAGGCCAGCAGCTCAGAGCACCCCTTCCCTCCTCCCCCCATACCAGCCCCTGCCCTTCCCCCACGCCCTATCCCCTTTCCTAGGGAGGCCTGTCCTTCCAGGATGGAGAGGACCCAGCAGCATGAACAGTGTGGGATAAGGCAGGAAGGGGAGGAGGGGGAGCCACGGGCTAGGCTGTACCTGGAGACACAGGCTCTCTTCTCTGGACTCGGGGACCTGCCTGATGCTGCCCTGGGGAAAGGGAGGGCTAGTAGGAAGGATGCTCTTAAAGGTAAAGGCCAGCCCCTCCCCTCACCTGCCTCCCCTGGGAGACCCAAGACAGCCATTGAGCAGCTGGTACCCACAGGCTGGGTGGGAGCCGCTTCTGGTAACAGCAGCTTGCTGGGTAGTGGGGTGAAGGCAAGCCTGATCATTGTCCCTTCTCCACTCTGTCCCCTCATAGTTTGAGACAGGAGCCTCGGGAGAGAGTCACAGGTGGGGAAAAGAGGGGAGGGAGGAAGAGAAACTGCTGTGGGCCCACACTCTTCAGGCCGGCAGTTTCTCTCCCATTTTGGCATCAACAGATAGAGACCAAGTTTGTCGAGACTGCTGCTTTTTATTTTCCTCTACTCTGTCTGAGCTGCACAGCCTGGGATGAAGGCCACTGATTTACTAGTAAAAGAAATCACAGGTGCAGTGCGTGCACACATGTGCTCAGTGCATGCGGGTATGTGCCCGACAAGGAACGTGCGCACGAGTGTGGGCACAGTGCAGGCAGCGCTGCAGGGAGAAGCCAAGGTGAGGAACAGGCTCCCGCGGTGGAGGGAGGCGTGTGCCGGCCCTCCGTGCCTGCGAAACGCCCAGCCGGGCAGGGGCAGCCATGGTGAGCCCCATGGAGCATCGCCACGGCCTTGCTCCGACAGGACAGTCACACACGGCACTTGCGGGGAGCAGCTGCCCGGAAGCAGGAGGCCTGGCCCCACTCCTCAGGCTGAGCCTGGGGAGCAGGCTGCCCAGATGAGAAGTGGGTGCAGACCACTTTGCGTGGCACAAGTTTTGTGTTTTAGGATGTGAATCCAGCACACCATGGTGACAGGGCCACTCCAAAGCCCACAGTTCATGGGCTGATCCTGGGTCTGTGTGAGGGGCTTCGTGGGGCTGGACGTGTCCCAGAGGAAAAGGAGAGCCAAGGGGGCCCTACATCCTGGGGTCCGGGCTAGGGAGCAGCCCCTTGGTCTGAAAAACAAGCAGCACACATCTGTTAGCCCAGGACTGTCTCCCTCCCCACGCCACCCCACCCCTCCGCCCGTGGGAGCAGCCTCCGGTGGCCCTCTGCAGTGAGGGACAGTGGCTGAGGGCAGGCTGTCCTGGGTCAGGGTGGGCCTACTCTGAGACCGGCCACGTGGCCGGAGAGATGGAGCCAGAGTGTCTAGGTGCCTGCAGGGACCCCCAGGTCCCCGGGCTCCTAGGTCTGGACTGAGGTCCCTCCACCCCACTGTCCATTTCGCCACTGTCCTCATTTCTCTCCCTGTGCTGCGGCCCCTCCTCCCCCCCGCTCCTCCACACCTCAGTCCTGCTGCCCTACAGCACCGCTTCCTCCGGGCCTCTACCACAGCTCACTCCTCCAACCTGTCCTTTCCGGCCACACAGAGGCCAGCAGGGCCACGTCCTCCCAGGGTCCGCCCGCAGCACTGGGCCCGGAGAGCCCTCTGGCCAGCACTTGAGTGGCTTTCCCAAGTGCTGCCACCTCCTGCCCTCTCCTACCCCTCCCCCCAGCTCCCAGGGCCCTTTGGCTGCTTCTGAGGTCACAGGGCAACATTCTGTCCCAGGACCCTGAGTGCCCCTGGGCCCCCTCATTCGCAAGGCAGTTCCCTCAGCCTGGACCCTCGCTCCCCCACTCTGCCTGGCAACGCCCCCTGCACCTCCGCCTCCCTGGGTACCCTTGGGGCCTGGCCTCTGCTCCCACACCCTGTGTGCTGATCCTCAGTGGCAGTGCTTGGCACCGGTTAGGAGCCTGCCGATGAGCCACCCCTCTTTTCCCAGCCCGGTGTGCCCCCAGGCCAGGCACTGTGCCTTTTGTCATCGCCCCCCAAGCCGGGGCGCAGCCATGCCTCTGTCCGGCTCCTACGCCTGTGCACAATGCAGGGGGCTCAGGGCTGGGGAGTGAGTCCTCCTGGGGCTGAGCATTGGGGAGCGGTGCTCCCTGAGACACTGAAGTTGGAAGGGGCAGAGGCTCCAACTGTAGGGGCAGCCCAGGGCTCCCCTCTCTGGGACATGCAGGAGGCAGCCTTGGAGAAGGATGGCAGAAAAGTGCCTGTGGTCTTGGCCTTGCTAGGGAAGCTCAAGAAAGCCCAGAAGCTGGGGCGGGAGTGAAGGACAGGGGTGGGGGAGGGCAGCCTCCGGGCCTGTGCCCGTGGCATTTCCATGTTCCAGAATATGGCCTTCTCTAATCGCCATCGGCATTCCGTTCCATAGGCACTTGGGCGACAGCTGGCTTTCTTTTAATAGCCACAGTATTCTGGGTGACACCCTGGTCGCAGGGCACTGGCTGCGAGGACACACACGGCACGCACCCCCCACCCAGGTACGCCCAGCCTCCAGCTACACAGAGGTGCGCACCACCCACACCTGGTGACACGCAGAGCTTAGAGAGACGCATCGGGGAGCACTCCACTCCTGTGTGTCGCGGGGACAGCATGTGTGAGCGCTCATGTGTGCATCTGTCCCAGCACAGAGGCCACCGGCACGGCTGCCTAGTGTGTCAGTCACAGACACCCTCAGGCCTGCTCAGAGCCTCTGGCAGTCTTAAACTCCCAGGCCCACCAGGCAGGCAAGGGAAAGCTGGGGGGGACCGAGGACAACCCCGCTCTCCTGGCCACCCCCTGGGCTCCTTGCCCCTTGTCTCCAGTCACCTTCCTGGGATCCTCTGCTTCATGTCCCTGGGACTTGGGAGGGGCCTTGGTTTCCACGTCCTCCAGGCCCTGACTGCAGGGGGGCGGGCCACTCACTTGCTGGGCAGCCCCCCACATAGCGGCTGCCTCCGTGTCTGTCCAGCCCTGTGAGGTGAGAGTGAGACAGTTTTGCTCCTGCCCCTCCCCCAGGCCTTGCTCCATCCTCCCCACATTTACTTGGGTGAGGCCCATGACACTGTTGGCAGGCGTGCTGGTCGCCAAATCCCTGCAAACTGTAAGTGTGTGCGCGAGGGGTGTGCACGCACCTTCTAACACAAGTGTGATGGGTGTGTCTTCAGGAGGGTCTGGACCTCTGTTAACAAATAAGTTTCCCTCCTCGATGTCTCCCACAACAGCAGTTCAGGGAAGGGACCCTGACAGCTCCTCCCTCAGCCCCCAACTGAGAGCCCTCCGGAAGGGGGCAGTGGGAGGAAGGGGTGGAGGGACCCTGTAGGCACAGTGCGGAGGAGCCCAGGTGTGGCTGGAGACAGGGGCCCACGATCAGGGAGCTCTCCTGGGGACCTCAGGGGGCATCACAGCTCCAGACCCCAAGCAGGGCGGCAGGCTCTGGGGTCTGTATCCACCCATGGCACCCCAGCCAGTCGTGGACGTAGAGGCAACTGCTTCAGGGAAGGACACAGAGGGTCCGAGAGGGTGAGCCAGGCTCATAGTCAGCACGTGATGGAGCTGAGGCTTGCACCAGGGCTGTGCTCCTTCCTCTGCACCTGCAGGCTCTCAGGGCTCCCAGGAGGACGGGCTCCATGCTGAGAACAGGGCCCTGAGCTAGTTCCTGTCTGTCTTTCTGGAGGCTCATCTGGGACCAGAGATGCTAGTCTTTTCCATCTGTGGCTTAAGGGGTAGTGCCGCCCTGGAGTGGGAAGACCCCTGCTCAGCCCTGGCCTTGCTGCTGGGTGACCTTGGGCCAGTCTGTTGCCTCTCTGGCCCCAATGCCCCTACCTATCAGGGAGGATGATGCCTGAAAAAGCTGTGGGAGGGGGAGGCTGGGAGTCCCACTTCCTGCTAGTGTCCCAGTGTCCTGGGGGTTCTTGAGTTTCAGCGGCAGCTCCGCCCAGAGGCCTGAGGCTGGCCTGGTTGAGGAAGGGATGGCCAGCCATCGAGGGCCCAGCATTCTTACCATCTCACTTTCAGAGCCCAAGGACTCCTGGCGTCTCCGTCTGGAGACCCAGCTGAGGTCCGAGGCCTGGCTGCTCAGTGTGGAGCGGTGGGTGGAGCGGTAGCTGGCGTAAGGGCCGGTGCGCTGGCCAGACACACCCAGCAGCAGGCCCAGGCAGGGCAGATGCTGGGCTATGGCCATTCTGCAGGGAGGCACTTCTGGTTAAAGCAGAGGGGACAGACAGACAGACAGACACAAGGAGACAGGGGTGGTGGACAGACTGATACAAGGCTAAGGGGAGTGGGAAGAGAACCCCTGGGGAAATGGGGACTTCAGACATTGGGGTCATGAGCACAAATGACGAGGTCTTGGGAACGGACAGAAAGAAACTGGGAGTCATGAAAAGTGATGGCAAAGGACAGACAGATGCTGAGGTGAAAGATACCGACAGGCTCACAGGACTGGGACAGACAGACAGATACTGGGGCCAAGGGCATGGAGGGAGAGCCTTAGGGTAGCAGGTTCAGCCAGGTGCTCAGTTCCAGCCCTCAAGTGGCTGGCTCCAGCCACATCTCTGCCAATGGGGACTCGGGGTTGAATAGGCTAAGGCCTGCTGCTGGCCCAGCAGGTGGTGAGTTACTGACACCACCAGGCAAAAGGAAGCGCTGACGGCCTTCTTGTGGGAGAGGCCAGTGCGCTGGGATTCCGTCAGCAGAGAGCACTCTGGGCCAGCACCATGCCCGCCTGCCAGGGCCCTCGAAGCTGAGCTCTCCTGCTGGGGTCTCTCCAGGTGTCGCTGTCTGGGGGGTTTTCCTTGCAGGGGCAGCACTGCTGATCAGCCATCTGGCTGCCTTTTGGCCTCGGCTCCAAAACTCCCCCATTAGGATTAGACATTGCCAAGGGAGCCTCCTGGGAAGGTGGAGCAGCAGCAGGTCACCCCGGCCCCAGGTCCCCAGGCCCACCCACTGTCACTGGCTGGTCCCAGCTGCTGGAGCCCCTCCAATACATACACAAGAGACAGGAAAGACACCCCCTTATCAGGCCCTCCATGCCCATGAGGGTGGGCTTGGGAGCCTGGGGCTGCACCTGTACTTGGGGTGGGTGATGGCGTAAATGATGGGGTTGTGGATGGCAGAGGCCTTGGCGATGATGGCTGGCACCGAGTTCATGTAGGGCGTCAGGACATGAGCGTACCTAGGACAGAGAAGCTGGGGTCTCCCTGCCACGCTCCTCCCTGGAGACCTCCCGCCCACCCACCCTCTCAGGGATGTTCTTCCTCTAGGCCAGGCCCTGCCACAGGCACAGCCCAGCCCGGCCCAAACCAGCTGGGCCAAGTCAGTCCCAGGGGTGGACTGAAAAATGCCAGGGCAAGTTCTGATCTGAGGTGAGGGGCACCCGGAGAGCAGTGAGAGGGCGTCTGGGAGGAAGCTGTGCCGGGGGGCGGGGGGGGGGGGGGTGGTGGTTCACTGTCCCTTGGAGCCTGTGCTGCCAGCAATAAACCCTCTTCACCCCCAGTGACGCCGGTCCCTGCTCAGCTCTTCCCACACCGCACCCCAGCCCTGATGCCCACAGCTGTCCTGGCTCAGAGAGCGACTTCACAGGAGGGCCATGTCCAAGGAGACACACACCCACCACTTCCAAGGGTTCAGAGCTCTCTCTGCCTCAAAAGTGCTTCTGAAATCTGGCCTGCGTCCACGCTGCTGCAAATGTCAGAGTCCCCCCGACTCTCGCCATCAGGGCAGGAGAGGAGCAGGAGCCCTGGCTGTGTGCCAGGTGGAGAAGGACCCAGAGCCTCGGGGAGAGCCACGGATTCCAGGGCTCCTGCAGCACCTGCAGCCCTCACAGGCACTCAGGCCCAATCCAGCATGTCCCAGCGCCTCCAGGAACCGGGCAGGCCCAGCAGGGGAGCATCTCACAGCGGGGGGAGAAGGGGGCCAGGCTTCCAGTGTAAGCACAGCTGGCTTGCGCTTGGGCCAGGGAGGGAGAACCTGCCCAGAGCCCCTTCATCCCCTCACCCCTTCACACCCCGCAGCCCTTCACTGTTGCTCACCCAGCAAAGGCCATCAGGGCCACAGTGGAGTAGGGGGCCCAGGAGAGCACGAAGAGAAGAATGACCAGCAGCACAATCTTGGCCATTTTCCACTCATTCTGCAGCCCCTGCCGTTGTCGGGGCAATTCACTGCGGCCCTCACAGGCTCCGAAAGTCTGGAGAGCCCTGGGAAGGATGCGGAGTCTGGGTCTGACCCCACTTGTTTGCAGTGGGTGCCAGGGTCCTGGCCTGTGCAGGCAGCCCTGACACCCCAAAAGTTCTCCATTGCATCCAGCTAAGCTAAGCTGCCTCCTTGGGTTCCACCTGCGGTGTCTTCTCTGCGCCCCCCCACCCCTAGACCTCCTGACATGCCTAATAGCCCCCCTCAGAAGACCCCATCTCCTGAGACTTCTCTGGGCATCAGGCTGTGCTGGTCTCTAGACACCTGCCCCACAAGCACCGGTGCTCAGCTTGTCTTTGCCAATCTGGAGCTGGGTGCCCCAGGGGTGGGTGCAGATGGGAGCCTCTAGCGAAGGAGCATGGCCCCTCCCCTCCAACCCCTCCTCCAAGCCCAGCTCTTACTGGCCTGTCTCCCGAATGGCCCTAAAGATGAAGACGTAGCAGTAGATGATGACAAGCAGGGGGAGGAAGAACACGAAGCAGAAGAGCAGCATGGTGTAGGAGCGGACCGCTGGCGTGAAGCTCATGTAGTCCCAGGAGCAGGAGGTCAGCAGGCCCTCGGGCACATAGGCACCTGGGAGGCCGGGCAGGCAGCTCTCAGCATCTGGGCAGTGCTGACGCAGGCTCCCCACCAAGCAGGGGCTTTGGATGTGGGGCCTGGGGTCCCGGAACATTGGCCACAGCCCAGCCGGCCCAGTGCAGTGAGAGCCAACTGGCAAAGCCCATGGCTGCCCATCCTTGTCAGTGTGGAGCAGAGGCCTCACCAGAGCCCCAGGGTCCTACTCCTCCCGGCTTCAGCCTGCTTTCTGGTCCTGCCCCGGAAAGGCCATTGCCTTTGCTGCTAACCCTCCTGCCGCTGAGGCCTCACACCCAGCCCTGCCTGTCTGACTCACTGCCAACTCAGCATCCCTTCTCGCACCCAGGAACCACATGGGCTCCCCCTGTGCCGAGGGATGGGAGCCCAGGTCATCTTTGACAGCTGATGATGCAGCCCCAGTTTCCCTGCTGTTAGTCAGGCCTCCTGAGGCTCATCTGCCTTGAGGCTCAGGAAGCCGCCTAGACCCTTTCTGCCAGCTGGCCAACCCAACTCCACCGACCTGCCCTTGAATACGCCCCTCCCAGACTACCTCCCCCCACCCCCAGGTTCCCACAGCCCACTTACTCCAGCCAAAGAAGGGCGGAAGACTCCAGGCCAGCGCGTAGAGCCAGACGCCGAGCAGAACGAGCGCCGCCCGCCTTTTGGACACCACCCCGATGGCCAGCGGGCGCGTGATCACCAGGTAGCGGTCCAGGGCAATGGCCGTCAGGGTGATCATGGAGGTGATGCCAAAGAGAGCCCCACAGAAGGCATAGAACTCACAGCCTGTGGACACAGCTCCGACTCAGCCTTGGCAGGGAGCCCAGCAGAAGCAGGGGAGTGAGGGTCTGAGGCAGAGGTGCTTGGCTCCTGTCCTCACCTCTCAAGCAGTGCAGGCTGAGCCCTCTCCGCCCTGCCTCCCTGCAGCACTGGCAGAGGCTGGCGGGGGCCTCAGGACTGGAGCCTGAGCCTTCCCTGTTGCTAACTGAGGGCAGCTACTCACTCTCTGCCAAGAAAGAGGAAGTCACCTCCTCACCTGGGCACCCTGCACTGGGAACCCTCGCCACAGCCTTCCCCGCTCCTGCAGAAGGAGCCCGAGTGCCCACCTGCCTCCCCGAAGAGCCACCGCTTGTAGATGCTGCTGGCGAAGACCACGGGGGCCTGGGTGAAGCACATGAGGAAGTCGCTGACCGCGAGGTTGATGATGAACATGTTGGCGGGTGTCCTGAGGCCTCTACTCCTGTGAGGGCGACACTGTCAGAGGCACTTCTGCTGGGGAGCTCCCCTCCACTACGGGTGCACACTCACACAAGTACATGCACACATGCACCTGTGCACACGAGAGGCGCGCACACACACACACACACACACACACACACACACGTGTGCACTATAGAGACAAGCCGCTGGGCCAGCCAGCTGCCTAGCAAGCAGCTTTGGTGCCCAGAGTGCAGGCTGAGAAGTGAGAGCCTTGCCTCCGAGGGCGGCTCGTGGAGAGTGAAGTGGAGAGCAGGCCCCCGAGCCGCTGCTCGGCCTGGGAGCAGGCTGTGGTGTCCACTTCTCACCCTCCGCACTCCCTGTGCCTGACCCCCACACTCTCCTCAGACACACTCATTCCTCGGAGCCCCTCCCGGCCAAGTGGCCAAGTTCTCTCTTCCCCTGTGCCCAGCTGTGCACCTTCTTCCGCAGGCACCCTCCTCACCCCCTGCATCTGGTCTCAGGGCCGGGCCCTGCTCAGCACAGCTGCGTCTGCATTCCTCCCCTCCGCGGGCAACGGAGCTGCGCTGTGCTCCACAGGCAGGCCCTCCTCTCCCCACTCCCATTTTCCAGATGAGAACACCAAGGCCCCGCTGGCGATATGGCTTCCTCCAGATCAAAACACTCAGCCAGCGGCACAGCAGGATTCAAGCAGACCTGCTGGGCTGCATCACTGCATTGACTCTGCAGGAAAGCACAGCTCCGCTCTGCGGGCAAGACGTGTGGCTCACAGAGATGCCTCGCCCACAGGCACCTCAGCTAGGAGGCCATGGGGCTAGGGCTCCGCTTCTCTGCCTGCCTGGCTTGGCCATTCGGCCTGTGAATAGGGCAGGTGTGGAAGGAAGAGGGGTTGCGGAGGGGCTGGAGGGCTCAGGGCCCTGGTGCCAGGGCTGTTCTTTGAGGAAGAAGGAGGATGGCCGCTGGGGCAAGGGATGGTGGAGGTGAGCTGACGGCAGGGCAGAACGGGCAGGGACTGAGTGTCCTAGGGGTGGTCACCCTATGCAGAGGGTGTGCCCGGGGCCTAAGTGGCATGTGCCACTGAGCTGCCTGGACTACTTTTGGGCCCTTCCCTGAGCTTAAAGATTGAGGCCTGAGCCTGAGACCATTGAGGGCCTAGCCCTGGCCTCACTGTCCGAGCTCAACCGTGCCCTGCAGAGTCAGCGCCAGCAATGCTGCGTGTGCTGCCCTTCTCTGCGTGGCAGGCTACCCTCAGCAGCCAGGCCCCCCCTCACCAGCCAGTCACCTGCAGAAGGTATAGATGACGGTCAGATTGCCCAGCATCCCAGTGAGGCCCACCAGCAGGATCACTATGCCCAGGGTGTAGTGGGCGTGGGCCGGAACGTCCACGGTGGGGAAGGAGACCCAGGCCGCAGCCTGAGCCTCGGCTGCCTGGAGAAAGTCGGAGAAACAGGGCATCATGTTATCCTGTCATCTTCAAATCGCCCTGAAGAGGGGGTTAGGGCTCCCAGAGGGCGGGGCGGGAGCTGTAAGCTCACCATGCAGGGTCCCTCCCCCACTCAGCTGGCAAGGGGCTGGCTAAAATGGAAATGCAGGTCTCCCTACAGTCGAGCCCAAACTCCCATACATGGCACAGGGCATCAGGCTCCTAGGAGGGCTCCAATCACCCGTGGAGGCTGGAAAGACAGACTGGCACACGCCTGGCAACAGGACATGGCTAGGATGCCTCTACCTTTCCGTGGGGAGAAGGCAGAGCCAACTCTGAGGTGGCCCCTCTCTGCTGAATGAGGCTGCTCCAGGTGCTCAAGCAGTTAGCAGTGGTATTCCAGGCCCTCGGCTCGGGGGCGGCGGAGCGGGTGGAGCCCCTTTCCAGTGCCTCCGAGAAGAGGCTTGCCGCCCCCCCCCCCCAACCCCCCCCCCCCCGGGTATAACTGGGGACGATGGCACAGATGGAGGTGTCGGGTCTCTGCAGGGAGGCCGGTACAAAGAGATTTTAAGATGCCTCCCCCCAACTCCTTTCCGGGGCTGGTCCAGTCTCCACCCTGCCCTGGCCTTTGTAGCTACAGGAGCCATCCCCTCCTGTCCAGGCCCGAGGCCGCATCCCAGGTCCGAAGGGTACCCTAGCCCTCCCCAGTTGTGGGCGTGGCCTGGACTCTGGCTAGAATGATGGGGCAGCAGAGCACACCTAACGCCTGCCTCCCTCGCTGGACAAACCCAGTTGCCCAGAGTGAGCCTGCTTCTGTGGAAGGTCCGTGGGCAGCCAGCCCTCCAGGAAGGGGGGCCCCCAGGGGCAGGTGTGGCCCTTCAGCCCCTTCCTTCAGGCCAGGCTTTCTCATCCTCAGTGCTCTCCTCCAGGAAAGCCTGTGCCCTCTCTCTCCAGAGGCCTCTCTGCAGGGCAGGCTCAGAGGTGCCCAGTGACACGCCCACAACTCACAGCAAGGCACAGGCCTCTCCGATCTCCTACCTACACCCCTGTGCCACCAGGAGGGGTCAGCACAGAGGAGGGAAGGTCATGTGCCCACAGGCGCTCGCCCAGCTTACCGTGGGGCTGGTGGGCAGAGGGGGGTCCACGCTGGAGGTGCTGCTGGGTGAGACTGGGGTGGCCACGCAGCCAGGCTCCCGGGCTGGGTCCAGGGGGCCTCTTGGTCCTGAGGGAAGGTTCATGCTGAGGTGGGGGGGTCTTTTCTTGAGCCCACAGGAAAGTCAAAAGCACGGGCGCCCAGGATGTTAGCTGTGCCAGGCTCCCGAACTCCCCAGCTCCTTCCTGCCAGTCTGCCAGGTGCCGCTTCTGCAGCCAGCGGGGCTGGCAGCTGTGTGTGCAGTGAAGCACACAGGAGGAGAGTGTCATCGTCTGGAGACTCAGCTCCAGGGTCTGTCCCCACCTTTAAGCAGCGGGGCTGGGAGTGCACACACGCACTTGCTCCGGGAGACCGCCCTCATCACAGGTCCCTGCTGAGGACAGCGTGAGTGCGTGCGTGAATGAGGGCGTCAGTGTGACTGTGTGCGCGCATGTATGAGGGCGTCAGTGTGACTGTGTGTGTGCGTGAATGAGGGCATCAGTGTGACTGTGTGTGCGCATGTATGAGGGCGTCAGTGTGACTGTGTGTGTCTGTATGAGGGCGTGAGTGTGACTGTGTGTGCGTGTATGAGGGCGTCAGTGTGACTGTGTGTGCGCATGTATGAGGGCGGCAGTGTGACTGTGTGTGCGCATGTATGAGGGCATCAGTGTGACTGTGTGTGTGCGTGTATGAGGGTGTGTGAAGGTGTGTGTGTGTGCGTGTATGAGGGCGTCAGTGTGACTGTGTGTGTGCGTGTATGAGGGTGTGTGAAGGTGTGTGTGTGTGCGTGTATGAGGGCGTCAGTGTGACTGTGTGTGCGCATGTATGAGGGTGTCAGTGTGACTGTGTGTGCGCGTGTACGAGGGCGTCAGTGTGACTGTGTGCGCGTGTATGAGGGCGTCAGTGTGACTGTGTGCGCGTGTATGAGGGCGTCAGTGTGACTGTGTGTGCGCGTGTATGAGGGCGTCAGTGTGACTGTGTGCGCGTGTATGAGGGCATCAGTGTGACTGTGTGCGCGTGTATGAGGGCGTCAGTGTGACTGTGTGTGCGCGTGTATGAGGGCGTCAGTGTGACTGTGTGTGTGCGTGTATGAGGGCGTCAGTGTGACTGTGTGTGCGCATGTATGAGGGTGTCAGTGTGACTGTGTGTGCGCGTGTACGAGGGCGTCAGTGTGACTGTGTGCGCGTGTATGAGGGCGTCAGTGTGACTGTGTGCGCGTGTATGAGGGCATCAGTGTGACTGTGTGTGCGCGTGTATGAGGGCGTCAGTGTGACTGTGTGCGCGTGTATGAGGGCGTCAGTGTGACTGTGTGCGCGTGTATGAGGGCATCAGTGTGACTGTGTGTGCGCGTGTATGAGGGCGTCAGTGTGACTGTGTGCGCGTGTATGAGGGCGTCAGTGTGACTGTGTGTGTGCGTGTATGAGGGTGTGTGAAGGTGTGTGTGTGTGCGTGTAAGAGGTCGTCAGTGTGACTGTGTGTGCGCATGTATGAGGGCGACAGTGTGACTGTGTGTGCGCATGTATGAGGGCGTCAGTGTGACTGTGTGTGCGCGTGTATGAGGGCGTCAGTGTGACTGTGTGTGCGCATGTATGAAGGTGTGTGAAGGTGTGTGTGTGTGCGTGTATGAGGGCGTCAGTGTGACTGTGTGTGCGCATGTATGAGGGTGTCAGTGTGACTGTGTGTGCGCATGTATGAGGGCGTCAGTGTGACTGTGTGTGCGCATGTATGAGGGCGACAGTGTGACTGTGTGTGCGCATGTATGAGGGCGTCAGTGTGACTGTGTGTGCGCGTGTATGAGGGTGTCAGTGTGACTGTGTGTGTGCGTGTATGAGGGTGTCAGTGTGACTGTGTGTGCGCATGTATGAGGGCATCAGTGTGACTGTGTGTGCGCATGTATGAGGGCGTCAGTGTGACTGTGTGTGAGCATGTATGAGGGTGTGTGAAGGTGTGTGTGTGCGCATGTATGAAGGTGTGTGAAGGTGTGTGTGCGTGCGTGTATGAGGGCGTCAGTGTGACTGTCTGTGCGCATGTATGAGGGTGTGTGAAGGTGTGTGTGTGCGTGAATGAGGGCGTCAGTGTGACTGTGTGTGCGCGTGTATGAGGGCGTCAGTGTGACTGTGTGTGCGCATGTATGAGGGTGTGTGAAGGTGTGTGTGTGCGCATGTATGAAGGTGTGTGAAGGTGTGTGTGCGTGCGTGTATGAGGGCGTCAGTGTGACTGTGTGTGCGCATGTATGAGGGTGTGTGAAGGTGTGTGTGTGCGTGAATGAGGGCGTCAGTGTGACTGTGTGTGCGCATGTATGAGGGTGTCAGTGTGACTGTGTGTGCGCATGTATGAGGGCGTCAGTGTGACTGTGTGTGCGCATGTATGAAGGTGTGTGAAGGTGTGTGTGTGCGCATGTATGAAGGTGTCAGTGTGACTGTGTGTGAGCATGTATGAAGGTGTGTGAAGGTGTGTGTGTGCGTGTATGAGGGCGTCAGTGTGACTGTGTGTGCGCATGTATGAGGGCGGCCGTGTGAGTGTGTGTGCGCATGTATGAGGGTGTCAGTGTGACTGTGTGTGCGCATGTATGAAGGTGTGTGAAGGTGTGTGTGTGTGCGTGTATGAGGGCGTCAGTGTGACTGTGTGTGCGCATGTTTGAGGGCGTCAGTGTGACTGTGTGTGCGCATGTATGAGGGCGTCAGTGTGACTGTGTGTGCGCATGTATGAGGGTGTCAGTGTGACTGTGTGTGCGCATGTATGAAGGTGTGTGAAGGTGTGTGTGTGCGCGTGTATGAGGGCGTCAGTGTGACTGTGTGTGCGCATGTATGAGGGCGTCAGTGTGACTGTGTGTGCGCGTGTATGAGGGCGTCAGTGTGACTGTGTGTGCGCATGTATGAGGGTGTCAGTGTGACTGTGTGTGCGCATGTATGAAGGTGTGTGAAGGTGTGTGTGTGTGCGTGTATGAGGGCGTCAGTGTGACTGTGTGTGCGCATGTATGAGGGTGTCAGTGTGACTGTGTGTGCGCATGTATGAGGGCGTCAGTGTGACTGTGTATGCGCGTGTATGAGGGCGTCAGTGTGACTGTGTGTGCGCATGTATGAGGGTGTCAGTGTGACTGTGTGTGCGCATGTATGAAGGTGTGTGAAGGTGTGTGTGTGTGCGTGTATGAGGGCGTCGGTGTGACTGTGTGTGCGCATGTATGAGGGTGTCAGTGTGACTGTGTGTGCGCATGTATGAGGGCGTCAGTGTGACTGTGTGTGCGCGTGTATGAGGGTGTCAGTGTGACTGTGTGTGTGCGTGTATGAGGGTGTCAGTGTGACTGTGTGTGAGCATGTATGAAGGTGTCAATGTGAATGTGTGCGTGCATGTATGAAGGTGTGTGAAGGTGTGTGTGTGTGCGTGTATGAGGGTGTCAGTGTGACTGTGTGAGCATGTATGAAGGTGTCAATGTGAATGTGTGCATGCATGTATGAAGGTGTGTGAAGGTGTGTGTGTGCGCATGTATGAGGGTGTCAGTGTGAATGTGTGTGCGCATGTATGGTGTCAGTGTGAATGTGTGCGTGCATGTATGAAGGTGTGTGAAGTGTGTGTGCACATGTATGAGGGTGTCAGTGTGAATGTGTGCGTGCATGTATGAAGGTGTGTGACGGTGTGTGTTTGCGCATGTATGGAGGTGTCAGTGTGAATGTGTGTGCGCATGTATGGTGTCAGTGTGAATGTGTGTGCGCATGTATGAGGGTGTCCGTGTGAATGTGTGCGTGTATGAGGGTGTCTGTCTGTGAATGTGTGCATGTGTGTGTATGATTGTGTCAGTGTGAACGTGCATGTGTGTGAGGGTGTGTGAGGTTGTGTGTCAGTGTGAATGTGTATGTGTGAGTGTATGAGGATGTGTGTCAGTGTGAATGTGTGATTGTGTTAGTGTGAATGTGCGTGTGTGAGGGTGTATGAAGATGTGTGTCAGTGTGAATGTGTGCGTGTGTGAGGGTGTCTGTCAGTGTGAATGTGCATGTGTGTGAGGGTGTGTGAGGTTGTGTGTCAGGGTGAATGTGTGTGTTTCAGGGGATTCCAGGCTTAGGCTCTGGACACTGAGCCGGAGGCTCTGTCCTCCCCTCTGACCATTCCCTTTCTCCCCGAGCTCATCAATAGCCTCCACCCCAAATCCCAGTGCTGTCCAGTGGGCAAGTGAACCAGCCTCTGCCTGTGCCCAGGGTGCCCTACCCTCGCACCCAGCCCACAGGAGCCATCACATCTTCACCCCTCCTGGCAGGAACCAGGCTGGCCACCATTCGCATGAAGGAGCTGAGATAAGCCAGGATCTATATGAAGAGACCTGGCATGGGGAGATTGGGTCATGGAGCATGTTAGCCAGGTGGCATGCGGTCCCGCTTGGAGGAGGCAGCAGGAGTGGAGCCCAGAGCTGGAGAGGGGGACGCTGAGCACAACTTCCCGCATCTGCTGCTTCCAGAAACGTCCTACTTGGGAGCCAGGTCCTGCGCTCAGCGGACAGCTATGCCCTCTCCTCTTCCGGGGTCCCCGGTCTTCACAGTTTTCCTGAGCCACGATCTGGGCGTGGGTGGCTGTGCCCACAGGGCACCTTTGGCTCAGACGTGCTTTCCCTGCCGCTCCAGGTCTCGGGCACAGGGTGGGGCCCGCGGGTGGTGCATGAGGCCGAGGCGCTGGCTTTCCTTCCTTTCCTTTAGCCCCATGCGGACTGCCAGTCGCAGGCTTTGCAATGTGGGCACTTAACTACCAATGTCAGCTGGGAGCAATTCCGACCAACATGCCCGCCCGCTTTCCAACCTGACACCAGGGGGAACACAGGTGAAGCGGCCAGGCTGTTCCTCAGGGCTGCCAGGAGGGCCACGTGCCCAGAGCGCCACAGGCCTCAACGCAACGCGAACGGCTCAGAGAACGGCACCCCTGCCGGTCACAGTGTCCTCGCTGCGCCCTGCCCTCGCAGCAGCGATGCTGGCATTCCTCCGGCCTCCTCCAGAGCATCTCCTGGGGCTGCGGACCCGCCCCTCCGCCCCTCCGCCCCTTTGAGACACAGCACTGGCGACCCTGCTTTCCATCATGTTGTCAGTTTGGCTCAAATAAACTCTTATGAAAAACATTATTTTAAAACAAATTTAAAAACAGCCCCATGAGCCCCACTCCATCCAGAATTCCAGTGCAGGGTCTTCAGATCCTCATAGTCCCCCCCCTTCCCCCCCCCCAGTTAGTGCCATTCCCTCACACGCAGGTCGGGGTCCCATCCTCCCAGCACCAGTGGCCCAGGGCAGGCTGGCCTCAGCACCCAGAGCCACCACTGGTGCCTGGCACAGCTACGCTCCTGGGGACCTCCAGCAGAGAGCGGGGCTGCCACTCACACACAGCTCCACTCTCCATGCTCCCCCTGCCCTTACAGCCCACGCTTTACACGGCAGGCCCCTATCAGCTGGGGGTCTGTTGGAATCACAGTCCCCATGCAGCTTCCATTGCTCTTACCACAGAAATTCCCTAATGTGGGAGGCAGGCAGAGGGAAAACTGCAGTGTCCCAGGTATATGGGGTTAGGAAGGGAATACTGCAGTGTCCCTGGTATATGGGGTTAGGAAGGGAATACTGCAGTGTCCCAGGTATATGGGGTTAGGATGGGAATACTGCAGTGTCCCAGGTATATGGGGTTAGGAAGGGAATACTGCAGTGTCCCTGGTATATGGGGTTAGGAAGGGAATACTGCAGTGTCCCTGGTATATGGGGTTAGGAAGGGAATACTGCAGTGTCCCTGGTATATGGGGTTAGGATGGGAATACTGCAGTGTCCCTGGTATATGGGCTTAGGAAGGGAATACTGCAGTGTCCCTGGTATATGGGGTTAGGATGGGAATACTGCAGTGTCCCTGGTATATGGGGTTAGGATGGGAATACTGCAGTGTCCCAGGTATATGGGGTTAGGATGGAAATACTGCAGTGTCCCAGGTATATGGGGTTAGGGTGGGAATACTGCAGTGTCCCTGGTATATGGGCTTAGGAAGGGAATACTGCAGTGTCCCTGGGGTGGGGATTAGGAAGGGGGTTTGTTGGGGAAACTGAAACAGCACAGGTCAGCAGCAGAGGCCTGCAGCTCCGTGTCTATGTGCTGGGCCCCTGCTGTCCTGCGGGGCTGCCGCATCCCAGGGGATCAAGTTCAGGTGGAGGCCCTCTTGCTGGGTGCAGGAGCCAGCTTGGGGCCTGGGACCTGAGCTTCGGAGAAGCCCAGTCCAGGAGTCCTCCCTGTGCTCTAGCCTGGCTGCCTCCTCTCAGACCACAGAGTCCACACTGTCCCTGTGTCCCCAGCCCCTTCTCTGGGCCTCAGGTCAAACACCACCTGCCGAGCTGCAAGGAAGCTGCCCCCAGAGCCAGCGGCCCTCTGCCTCCTGCACATCCTCCTGGCCGGCACCCGTGGTGCCATGTAGTGGCTGTCGTCTGGTTGGTCTGTCTCCCTCTCTAAACAGGGCAATTTGTCTGACCTCTGTCACCCATTGTTCCAGGGAAATAAAAATCTCCCTGGTCCCTGCTTCCCAACGTGTGGCTGCAGGACAGCCGCATTAGCACCCCGGGAGCATGTTATAGGTGCCCCACCGACTGCACCGGTCACTGTCCCACACGCAGTGGTAGGTGCCGGCTGAGACTCACAGAGGACTTAGGGACAGGGAACAGGTGGTGGGACACAGGCAACCAGAGACGAGCAACGGCAGGACGCACTGCCTCGCCCAGGTGGGCAGATGACAGGAGGGGCTGCCAGCAGGTGCCAGAGGGACGGCGCTCATGAGTGGAGCTGAGCCGCGGTGGGGGCGTGACTGCCGGCAGGGGTGCGTGGGAGCGAACGTGGCGAGTCCCGCTCCTCTCTCTGGGTATGTCCCCTGCAGGTGCCTCCCAATGGCCACCCGACCTGGGAGCCAGAGGCGGGCCTGCGAGATGGGGCTCCTGGGACCGAGCGGGTGGGACAGGGTGACGGAGTAGAACCGTCATCCCTCCACCCGCCCCCACCTGCCACTGTAACCCGTGGGCACTGTGGGTCCCCCTCCCGGGCCACAGGGTAGCCCTCCCAGTCCTCCCTCCCCCCCGCCCCGATTTCCTATCCGCAGGAGCTGCTCAGGGGGATGGCCGAGCCCTGGCCGGGCAGCCGTGCCAGCTCCCAGGTTCCCGTGGGCCAGCCTGAGCCATCCTGCTCAGCCTGCCGGGAGCCGGGGGAGATCACACTCACTGTTCCACCTCCATCCCGGCCGCCAGGGAGGCCCGAGCGGGTGCTCTGTGGCCTGGCCCCGTGCTCAGCCCTGCACTGACCGCCGCCTGCTCTTCGCGCCTCGCTGGCACGGCTGGAGGTGGGAAAAGCCTTCCAGGCCTCCCCCTCAGGGGTGCCAGGGCAAGGCCTGAGCTCCCTGCGGGGGCGCCCTGGGCCTGGGTGTCTGCGCAGCTGGGCGGGGCGGAGTGGGATGTTCTGTGTTAGATGAAGCCCGAGTTGCACGCGGTCAGCATGGCCTCGGCGACTGACCCGCTGCTGCGGGGCCGGAACCAACCAGCGCCTGAGCCCTGTCCCCGGCCCCGCTGTCCGAGCCCAGAACCCCCGTCCTTGGTGCGGCCTGAGCGCCCCGGTGAGAAAGCGATGTGGAGGCCAAGGCCCTGGCCCTCAGGTCTGCATTCCCGGCTGTAGCCCCGGGGTCTGGGCTCCACGCTGCCCTCCAGCCGCCCCAGCAGGGGATCAGTTTCCTCAGCCCGGGCTGGCGAGGGCTATCTGGTTACCCAGAGATTCTGGAAAACTCCTGGGAACTGTTAAGTGTCTCAACAAGCACCTGAGCAGGAGCTCACGTGAGCCCTCCTCACCTGGCACCTGCTTGCTTTCAGGCAAACCCTGTCAGAACAGGGCGCCTTCCCAGGGCCACACGTGCAGAAACTCAGAAACCCTTGCTTTCCTGCTGCCTTACGTCAGAGAGCAGCAAGCAGGGCAGTGCCTTCCCACCTGCCTCGAGCCCAGCGGTGTCACCCAGGCCCCCACCAGTGCCCGCCCGCCAGGTGGCCCAGCGGTCCTGCTAATGTCCTCAGAGGCAGCTGAGGTCCTTTGGTCCCTGGGGCCCACCTCTCCTGTGGCTTCTCCCATCCTTACTCCCCACTCCAAGGGGCTCCCTCTGAGCTCCCTCCTGTGCCGCCAACACTAGCAAAGTGGGGTGGGCAGGGCAGAACCATGGCCGTGTCTCTCAGCACGGAGGGGCTGCTTCCCGTGTCCGCAGGAGCCCCACATTCCGGGCCCAGGGCCTGAGCCAGGATGCTCTGCGTGGTCTCCGATGCACTCCTGCCGGGTCCACGTGTGTTTTCTCAGTGAGTCCAGGCGGGGTCCTCAGTTTCTCGCCCACCCAGCGCCAGGCACTCATCACCCTTGGGCAGCACGCCATGCCTGGGCTGGCCTCAGTCGCAGCAGCTGCTTGGGGTGAGCTTGCTTTGTCACCAGGAGGAAAGTGACAGTCACCCCCAGAATGTGGCCTCTTCCTCCCCTCAGCTGGGGGCTTCTGTGAGGGGGTCAGGGCCAGTTACCAGGTGTGGGAGAGCAATTAGGAAACAGGAAGTCAAGGAAAACATGAGTGAGGCCAAAAGAACAAACTTTTAACTTGAAAACTGATTATACACCTAGAGGGATACATGTATAAAAACAGCCATCAAACGGGCAGCCTGTATTTCACATATGAGCACACTCAGCAGCCCATCGAAGGCAGTGACTTACTACTGGACTGAAAAAATAAACCTCAGGGTGGGCACGATGGGTGATGGGCGAATTATATCTTAATTTTAATTTAATTTTAGAGAAAGAGAAACATCGGTTCATTGTCCCACTTATTTGTGCATTTACATTGATCATCTGCCTTCCATATGTGCCCCTAGTAGGGATCAAACCCACAACCTGGGTATGTGTCCTGACCAGGAATCGAACCCACCACCTCTTGGTGCACAGGACGATGCTCCAACCAACTGAGCTACCCAGCCAGGGCCATTTGCAGACATTGATTCTTGTCTGTGCCCTGACTGGGGGTCAAACCTGCAACCTTGGTGTATGGGACGACACTCTAATCAGCTGAGCTACCCAGCCAGGGCCTATATCTCAATTTTAAAAAACGCACAAAATATATTCCTTAGCCCTTTGACATTTCCTAGCTGGCACAGGGAGCCTGTAATTGGGACACACTGCCCAGGAGTGACATACCGGCTCCTACACCTTTTGGTGGCATGCTGGAAGGGCAGGGGGGCAATTTTCTTCCTGGAAGTGCTTTCATTGACGTCGGCCACGTTCCTGAGCCTTCCCTACAAAGCGGAGCGTTTTCCAATGGGGTGGGAGGGAAGCAGGGTCCTGCTTTGTGCATGACAGTCCAGAGCCACGTCTGGCCACTCAGAGAGGACGGGGGGGGGGGGGGGGGGGGGGGGGGGCAGCAGACGGGGAAGGATGGGACCTCCGTGAGCACAGACATGTTCTCAGTGCAGAGTGCGGCCGGCATGTGACATGTCCGGGTCGCTCTCTGACCACCGCCACCCTCACTTAGCTGGCCCTGCCGAGTGGCCCCGGTGCGCCCGGAATGAGAACCCTGCATTTGCATTGGCTTTGTCCTTCGAGGCGACTGTAGACATGTCGGCTGTGCGGCGGAATCCCAAAGCTGTGAACATGGCATATCCCCACCTAGGAGCCAGCAGGTCCAGGGCCTCGGCTGCGGTCCAGCTTGGCCCGTCTGCTGCCAGTCCGGGAAGTGACCAGCCGTGCATCACCGGGACGGCTCCTCGCTGCAGGACAGGACGAGGGCCTCACCCTGCGCCAGGCACAGGGAACCCAGGGCAGGGCGTCCCGCCCAGCCCCGGAGCTGCGGAGTCTGCAGAGCGCCATCCCCGGGCCACTCGCTCTGGCCTCTGCGCCTCCCTCCTTCCTCATCTGTAGAGAGCGCCAGGACAACCTCCTCAGAGGCAAGGCTCTCCCCTGACAGGAGACAAGAACCACCCACCCGCGTGTGAACACCCGCCTTCGCGGCTCAGCCTCCTCCTGCGCCTGGTCTCCGCGATGCCATGGGACGCGTTCGGTCTCCTCCGCTGGGGGGGCAGGCCCCCGGTGGCCCGGTTCGGGGAGGGCGGGGCAGAGCAAGCCGTGGGCTCCCCGCCCCTGCCGCTGGCCGCAGAGGGAAGGGGGACCCAGCCTCGTGCCCACACGTGGCCTCCAGCCGCCGGCCTCTGCGCTTTTCACTTGGAGAGGCTGTGTCCCCGCCAGGAGCCCTGGCCTTTCCGTTCATCTAAAAGCTGCTCGGACCCCACTTCTGAGAGCAGAAGCCTCACCGGGTCTCCCCTGGGGCTGAGGACCAGGGAGCCCACCATTTCACAGCAGCCTGGGGAGCAGCTGAGTCGCAACCCGGCCCCCTCCGGGTTCAGCTGTGGGCGGCCGCGGGCGCCGCAGGGTGAGGACCACGAGGGGCCCATGATGGACTGAAGAGGCTCCCCGCCCCACAGGCCCCTGCGGCTGGGCGGGGTGAGGCGACCCTGCTTGTTTTGTGGTTTTATTGGTGTGAGCTCATTGACACCGCACATCCTTTAAAAAGGAAGTTATACAAAAAGCTTATTATAAAAATAGTGCCTGTCCGTTCCTTCTCCCAGTTTCACTTCCTGGAACCCACCGTCTTCAACTCTTCAGTCTTCCTCCTGCTACTTCTTCACGTTTATAAGTGAAAGGCTCACACCATTGAATCTTGTTTAGGAAGTTGTGGAGAGAGACTTCTGTTGCTGCTTAAAACCCCGAGCCGAGGTCAAGAGGCTCACACCCACATTCTAGAAAGAACGGGATGTGCGGGGGGGGGGGGGGGGGGGTCCAGCCCCAACGGGCCAGGGGTTCCCAAAGGTGTGGACGGAGTCGGCAAAGAATGATTTACACGGAGACAGCGTTCAGATGTTCAGCATAGCTCTCTTTAGTCTCCATGGATCTTCCTGTGCCTGGCTGAGGCCACAGAGAGAGATCCAGAAGCAAGCTGAGCCTTTATTTTATAGTCAGAGGTAAACAAGGTAGTGGTTACCATAGTTACACTGTTCTTGGGAGTTTCACTTGTTTTGGTCACTTCCTGTACCTCCCCCAGCCCATTAGCTTCCCAGATAAGATCTAGGGAGCATTATAAGGTCAGGCCTAATTATGCTAAGAGGACTGTGCCCTCTAAGCTGGGACTTGTTTGTGACTTTGCCAGCAGGTCAGTCCGAGGCTTAACCCTATAGCGGTGCCCCACAGGGATGGGCACTGCGTTTCCCCTCCCATGAAGCTGGAGGCTAGGGGCACCCTACCCCTTCTTCACAGGCTTTGTTGGGGGGACCCCTGAATCAGTGTCTCCCCCCCCCCCCAGAAGGCTGAGAGGAGAAGAGGGCTGGTGAGGGCGGCATCTGCACCCCCGTACCTCCGCACTCCCCTCCACCTGAGGCCACGTGCAGACCCCGCCCCGCTCACCCCTGAGAGAGGGAGGCCCTGCACTCCGCCCGGGCGCCCTCACTCTCCCAACACCCCGCTGCTGCTCACGATGACCCTGGTGGTCGTTGCTCCACGATGGCTTAGGATTTGACTTTGTTGGGCCTCCTGAGCCGGTTTCCACTCGCCCACCTGCTTCTAAGGTCCAGATTGGTGTTGATTGCTCTGCTGCTCTCCCCGTCGCTCTGCCTTTATGCCTTCCCTTTGCCCTGACTTTGATGGAAGTCTCGGGGAGAGCACAATTAGATGCATGCGCCCATCGCCTCTACCCAGGAGTCCCAGGGGGCCTTGCGCTGACCTACAATGGGCTGCGAGGCGGGGCGTGGACAAGAAGCATGACTGGGTGAGGCACTGCGTCCTTGTTAGGACCTCGGTACTGCTCTCCTCCGAAAGGGCTAGTTGGTCAGGACACTGGGTTTGGGATTGATTTCTAGCTCCTTTGTTAGCTACAGAGAGAGTGTCTGCACGGAGGTTTGATTGGCTGTTGGAGCCCATGGCCCTGGTCCTTCTTGAGGCTTATTTACCCCAAGTGCCTGACGTGGGACTCGGGGTGGGTCTGCGTGGGGACCTGGACCTCTGCCCCACCTCCGCCGCTCCTCCTCCATGTGGGGGGTTCACAGCACAGCCACCCCGTGTGAGGCAGCCTCTGGGCAAAGCCCAAGTTAGAACAAACTGCCTTAATTTGGGGACTTAAACAAAAACAGTATTTGATTTTACAAATCCTGAGCCTACAAACCTCAAAGTGTTTAGCATCTCACCTCCACCCTGACCCCAAACCCCGGCTCTCTCCCAGCGGCCGGCCCTGCACTGGGGTTCCCTGGATTCGGGTTTCTGATCTTTGCTCCTTACACGGAAGTGATGTTTCCTGGGAGGGGCTGTGAGCACCCGGGCCCCGCACCTGCTGGGGACAGAGACGGACATCTGCAGGAGCCCTGCCAGGCCAGGCTGGAAAGAGGAAGATGGCGTCAGGAATGACAGAGCCTCTCCCCGGAGCCAGGCCAGGCCCACTGAGAAGGGTGGGTGATCATGGGAACCGTGTGTGCCTCCTGGGGCCACACAAGAACTGGTCCACAGAGGAGCGGCCCACTCCCCACCCTCTGCCTGGTCCTGTGCTCAGAGCTGGCTCTGACCAGCGCTCTCAGTGGCGCTGCTTGGGTGGGGCTGACCAGGGCGAGGTCCAGGAAAGGCTGCCTTGCAGCTTCCTAAGGGGAGGAGCCAGAGCCGGTGCTGCGTAGGCCCTCACCCCCTTCAACAGGGGTCGCCTAAGACCATCGGAAAACACATATATAATTACATATTGTTTTTGTGATTAATCACTAGGTCCTGCCTCCCCCCACCTACAGAGCCCCCTGGGGGACAGGGGGGCACTCTCGGCCAGCCTCGGGGGCCCACCTGGACAGCACTCCTGCCACTCTTGATTCAGAATTCCTGGGACTTCAATTTTAAGAACTCTGAAGGGTCAGGGCGGGAAGGGCCAGCCAGACCCAGGTGAGGAGAGCAGAGCAGGGAAGAAGAAGGCAGCTAAGCGACAGCAGGAGGCCTGACAGTAAGAAGCTCAGGAAATCCTTGCCAAGTGGAACAAGGGAAAGAGACAAAATAACGACAAGGCCAAATGCTTTGAGCAACTTACAATCAGCTAGTGCAGTGGTCGGCAAACTGCGGCTCGAAAGCCACATGCAGCTCTTTGGCCCCTTGAGTGTGACTCTTCCACAAAATACCGACTTCTGCTCATGGGCTACAAAGTTTCAATTGCACTGTACATGCGCGCCCGCACCTGATATTTTGTGGAAGAGCCACACTCAAGGGGCCACCAAGCCACATATGGCTCGCCGGCTGCAGTTTGCCGACCACTGAGCTAGTGAATTACATGTTTGACCTTCCCTAACCAAGGACACTTAGGAGCAAGTGGTTTACACATTCCAGGTGGTCCCGGTGCCTCTTCAGTGACTTTTCTTGATGATGTTCTTTAAAAATGAAACTGCTCAGAAAATAACCCCTGACCCCTCTATAAGCACATTTTGATGAATCAACATATTGAAGGACACACCTGAAAAGCTAATAAATATTCTGTTAAGACCCTCCCCTAAGTCCTCCCCTAAGATTCCTCCATCCAAAGAGAGAGAAAGGACAAAGGAGGCTCGGCACATCCTCGCAAGAGCACACTCACACCTTGCATCTTTGCTGTTTTTCTCCTAAACCAGTGGTTCTCAACCTGTGGGTCATGACCCCTTTGGGGGTCGAACGACCCTTCAACAGGGGTCGCCTAAGACCATCGGAAAACACATATATAATTACATACTGTTTTTGTGATTAATCACTATGCTTTAATTATGTTCAATTTGTAACAATGAAAATACATCCTGCATATCAGATATTTACATGATGATTCATAACAGTAGCAAAATTACAGTTATGAAGTAGCAAGAAAAATAATTTTATGGTTGGGGGTCACCACAACATGAGGAACTGTATTAAAGGGTCGTGGCATTAAGAAGGTTGAGAACCACTGTCCTAAACTCTGAGGGACTCCATGAGACTCACAACCAGGGGAGCAGTGGGCAGTGGCAGCTCGACCCAGGCTCACCCCCTGAACCTGTCTCCACGGCCCCTTTTCTCTGACTTTCTCCTGCTGCTGCTTCTGCCTTAAACCCTTCCTTATTTCACTGTCCATAAATATTCTCTCAGAATCACCTGGACTCATGTTGTGAGATCTTTCCTGCACGAGGTCAAAAACCCACACACTGCCAGCGAGCCCAAGGCAGATCCACTCCGGCCCGCACTCTGTCCAGTAACAATTCAGGCAAAGTCCCAGCCTCTGCTGGGAACTCTGGAGTGTAAATTACCCATGGGAGCTCATCCAGACCCAGAGCAGGGAGCTGAGCTTTCTTCCCGAGCAATGATCTATGGCTACAGGGTATGTTGGAGGAGGAACATGCACATCACCAGAGCCAAGAGGAACTCTCAGGTACAGCCCTGAGAAGAAGCAGGTGCACAGGCCTGATGAATGGGTGCTACAGGACCTGGGCAGAGCACCAAAAATGCCAGTGCATTTAGCAAGTAATTGGAATAAAATTCTCCCAAAGACAAGTGGCGCTCAGTGAGGCACAGAATTGCAGAACGGGAAGGAAGGTCAACAGTGCTCATAGGCAGACTCCCAGCTCCTGCTCCACTCTCCCTGTGGATAAGGAGGCTCCCCTCCTCTGCAAAGGTTTAACATCCAACTTAGCCATCCTCTTTCTAGCCCCCAGGGTCCTGTCTGACCCTCCAGCTGCTAGAGAGCCTTCGATGACTGCTGTGACCCTAGCCTCACCTCGCCAGCCCCCGCCCACTCACTCCAGAGACTTTCAGGAAAGAGATGACCTGCAGGAAGAATTTCTAGTGACTCTAGCCACTGCTCCCTTCTCCATGCTCACAGGTTTTAGAATTGACCAGTGTTGGGGTTCAGAACGAGCCACCCAAGATGTGCCTCAGCAACATGCAGTGAGCAAAAAGCAACCAAGACCCTGTCGGCTCAAGATACATTTCTGCCGCCCTCCCCGCAACTATCTCGAAGAATTTAAATTAAGGGTCTGGCACATGACAAGAATCATCCCCAGGAATGACTTCTCACCCAGCTCCATGGCAGGGCAAGCCGGCGGGGCGCAATGTGCTCTTCCTGCCGGGACCTGAGGTGCCTCGCCTCATCCCACGGCACCTCTGGCTCCGAAATGTCACACACACCTCAGCTTCACTTCCTGTCTGAGCCTCTGGTGTATGTGGGGTTCCAATGCATATGTGCATGTAGGTAAATGGAGTCCCTTTCTCTTACTAATCTGCCCCATGTCTACTTGATTACCAGACCAGCTGAGAGAACCTTGAAGGAGCTTTTCTTATCCCTCAGCCCCACACCAGCAATGGGCGTAAAGTCCCGAGGCTGCTAGAAGTTGCTTTTCCCGTTTCTGTATCTGGGATATTTGTCCTCCCTCAGTGCCCCCTCCAGCCTGAGGGCTCCGGGTCACTCCGGTGCCTGGGGAGAGAAGGAGCAGAACTGATGTCACAGGGAGACGCTGTGACACAAAGTGGGAAGATCGAGCCTTTTGCCTTCGCCTGGGTTCCCTGGGAGACTGCGTCGGAAGCACACCCTTAGATGCTAACACTTTGTGGGGAAGAAGTCCCAGGGAAGCCGGGGTGAGGCAGGCGGAGAGACAGGGAGGCCCCGGGAGGCGCGTGTGAGATGTCCTCAGAGGGTCGGTGTGAGCGGCGGGTGCCAGGAAGCCTGGCGTGGGGCGGCAGGGCGAGAATGCCACCGAGCCTCAGCCCCACGCTGTGTCCGGTGCGCGGCACCCAGGCCAGCAGGCACTGGGAGGACTGAATCCCAGGTCATGGTGCACATCTTGGACGTTGTACCAGTGCCTGTGGGGTCAGCGAGCTACTAGGCAGAAGCCAGTGGCCCTCCCACCGCCTCCTGCCGCCCGCAGCCCCGCAGGCTGCCCGGAGGCCAGCAGCAGGCACAGCGCTCAGCTCTCCGGCGGCTCTGCGTCTGTCCGTCCGTCCGCAGCTCTGGGTGTGGCGGGCCTGGCTCAGCGGACCGCACCCACCCTGGCCCTGCCCCTGCCCCTTTCAAACGGGTGCCAGTTGGCAGGGCTGGAGTCCATGGCACCGGCTCCCAGAGATCCCGCCTTGGCACCAACAGCCCTTATGCTGCGGGATCCTCTCTCCTGAGCGGAGGACGCTCACGGCACAGATGCCCGAGGGCACCTGCAGGCCAGGCGCCCTGGAGTCCTGCTGGGCCCAGCCCCTGCCCTCCCTGTCTGCATCCGACGGCAGCCCTGCAGGGTGGCCTCACACCACCACATGGCGTCTCGCCACCACAAGGCGCAGGGGCCACTCTAGACAGAGCCCTGTGGTCTCAGGCCGCGGGACCAGGGCTCTGAGTCTGTGGCTGCGGGCAAGCAAGGCGGGCTGCCTCAGAGCAGTGGCGACCCCCCCCCCCTCCCCCGCCATCGGAGACTTTGCTGCCTGAACCCAGCCCTCCCGGCCCTCCTCTCTGGAGAGCACCACGCACCTGCCTGCTCCCAACCTCACTCCAACCTGCCAGTCCCCAGCCCTTCTTAAGCGCGCACTGAGCGAGGAATGACTCCAGCAGCACCTACAACCCAAGAGGTTGATTGCAAATGGCACCTGCGGGAGCCGAGCCATTCCCCTTCCCTTCTCCCGCCGCCCTGCCCCCAGGGAGGCCACCTGCTTCCTCACTCCCAGCTCCTAGGCCCTGCCTCCGCCTCCATCACTTGTCTCCTAGGCCCATTTCCTTTAGGAATTACTTTCTATGCCTCTGTGATTAACCAAATAAATGTTCTCTTATTTTTAAAAAATAACTAATTTAAAAAATAAACCAAATGCAAATTCTAAATTAAATGAACAATATTGGAGCCCTAGCCAGTTTGGCTCAGTGGATAGAGCGTCAGTCTTCGGACTGAGGGTTCCCAGGTTCGATTCTGGTCAAGGGCACATGCCCAGATTGCGAGCTCGGTCCCCAGTAGGGAATGTGCTGGAGGCAGCTGATCATTGATTCTCTTTCATCATTGATGTTTCAATCTCTCTTTCCCTCTCCCTTCCTCTCTGAACTCAATAAAAATATATATTTTTTTTAAAAAGCAGAGGATGGGAGATGGCAAAAATGAGTAAAGGTGGTTAAAAGGTACAAACTTGCCCAGCTGCCTTGGCTCAGTGGTTGAGCATCAACCTATAAACCAGAAGGTCACGGTTTGATTCCCAGTCAGGGCACTGTTATGCCCAGATCTCAAGATCCCCAAGAAACCAACACCAGGGAGCCAGCCAGTCCGATGCAAAAGCATAAGAATCTGTATTTCAAGCTAGCTTGAGCTCCCCATCCACCAGACTCGCCGACACAATGGCAAGCCAAGTGGCCGAGAGAGGGAACCCCCGCGTAGAGATGGGCTTTATGGGGGGGGGGGGGGTTGGAGTAAGGGGAGGAGAAAGGACGTAGCCCTTACCCTGAGGCAAGGTGGAGGGCGTAGCCCTCGCCCTTTCAGGCACATGCCTGGGTTTTGGGCTCGATCCCCAGTATAGGGTGTGCAGAAGGCAATTGACCAATGACTCTCATCATTGATGTTTCTATCTCTCCCTCTCCATTCCTCTCTGCAATCAATATTTTTGTAAAAGGTACAAACTTCCAGTTATAAGCTTAATAAGTTCTGGAAATCATGACTATAATTAACAATATTGTATTGTGTATTTGAAAGTTGCTAAGAGAGTGGATCTTAAAAGTTGTCATTGCAAAAAAAATGTATAACTGTGAGGTGATAGATGTTAAGTAAACTTGTGGTAATCATTTCACAACATATACATATATCAAATCATTATGCTGTACACCTTAATCTAATACAATGTTATATCTCAATTATATCTTAGTAAAACTGAGGAAAACATTAAAAGGTAGAGATGACCAGGTTGGATAATAAAGCAATAAGTATCTGTTGCTTGCACATAAGTTGAAGACAAAATGTTAAGGCCATACTTTAAAAACTGATAATGGCATACAGCTAGAACTAATACAAAGCAGTGTTAAATGTAAAGTGTAATTTTAAAAAGAGGCTGCACTGCAGCTGGAATCCTGGAATCACACACACACAAAACAACAAAAGCTGACATGGCTATACTATTATCCAACAAATTGCACTTTAAAGCAAGAAAATATCAGATAAAGAGGGATATTCATTAGCATTTTACCATTTTATTTCAATTAACTTTATTTGCAATAGTGTGCCCCAGTTCGTTCTTCTCATCTCCATTGTCTATCTACTTAATCCTAGGTACCTGGCGCCCTCCAGCTTGCTGAAAGAGTGTTATGAGTGGAATTGCATCCTTCCACCAAATCCATATGTTCGAGTTCTAATCCCCAGGACCTCAATGGGACTGTGTCTGGAGACAGGGTCTTTAAAGGGGTAATTTAGGTTAACTGAGGTCACTGGGGTGGACTGTAATCCGATATGACTGGTGTCCTTATAAGAACAGAAAAGACCACGTGAAGACACAGGGAGAAGATAGTCCATCCAAAAGCCAAGAGGAGAAGCCTCAGAATGAAACCAACACCACCAAAACCTTGATCTTGGACTGTAGCCACTAGAACATGAGAAAATTAATTTCTGTTGTTCAAACCATCCAGTCTGTGGTGCTTTGTCATGGCAGTCCTAGAAAACCAGCAGAGAACAACACCTTTATTCCCTTCTTTCTGAGCAATTCCATCCAAGTGAAAGGGTTTTCATGAGCGATGTGGCAGGAAACTCCTGATTGTTCCTTGCCTACAGGCTTAGTTCTAACTGCATTTTTTTGTTTAGCAGGTTCTCAGTTTTATAGCTTACCTGTTGAGGTTGAGAAACGTTTGCCACTTCCAACCCTGCAATTTCCTGAATTTCTATACTTTCTATTCCCTTCCATTCCTGCTTATAATAAATTAGTCCATTACTTCCTGAGTACTTCTGTTACTTGAAGTATCTTGTCATATGCAGCCAACCGTGATCAACACATGCTATTCGCGTTTTGTTTTCTAGTCTCTTCTGCTGGAGCTACAAGCTTACTAGGTTTATGATCTACCTTCTAAGTTATTATTATAGGTAACAATTTTGACAAACGTACCAATATAATGTTGGTACAAATGTACCAGCGTAAATCAGTGTTCTTGCCCCGTGATCAAGTCAATGTCACAAAACTCAGGTTTTTGTTAAGACACACTCCAACTCTCAGCATGGATTTCTATATCAATCAAGGCATGCTAGATTATGTCAAAATCTGATGACATAAAATGACAAGGTTTATTTCTTGCTTATGCTGTATGTCTGTGGCCAGTTGCTGGGGCACCTGCACTTCACACCTTCTCACTCCAGGGTTCAGGCTGATGGAGCAGGCATGTCGAACTGAAAGCAAAGGTGTTGCTGTGGAGAGTGACATATTGGCAATTAGGTGTTCTGGCCTTGAAGTGACACACATCAAAACTGATTGGCCAGAACTAGTCATGTACTTGTCTACCCAACCACAAGGGGGCGGGGAAACAACCAGGTGCCCTGCAGGTGGGCAGCAGGAAATATTCGGTCCAGAGCATGATCCAACTGCATGTGAACTAGATAATCAAATAATCACATATATTCTAGGTCTGGTTCATAGAGGCCCAACTTTACTAGAGTTGCAGCCCCTCGTAAGCCCATTTCCAGACTTAAGAGGCCCCTGACCAGCACAAGCCCACACTGTGCACTTTTCTCCTAGTCTCCACCAAGGAACCTGTGGCGACTTTGCCCAGTAACTACGCCAGGTAAAGAGGGAACTCCCAAATTGTTAGTTACAATTGACCCTGGCTCTGAGATAAAACCAATCTCTTAATACTCAGACCACCAACTTGGTCCACCAATCAGGGCCTTAAGAGCATCAGGTGGGGGGGGGGGGGGGGAGCATCAGGTGATAACTGAAGCTTTAACCAAAGTAAACAGCATGCCCCACGAAGCCTCAGTCATCAGGGTGGTTTCCCAGCTTCTATGCATGGATGGAGCAGGGGGCCTAAATGTCCAGGAACTGCCCCTGACTTAAAGGGTCTGTCTACTGTAAGACTGCAATAGAGCCCTGATCGGTTTGGCTCAGTGGATGGAGCGTCGGCCTGCGGACTGAAGGGTCCCAGGTTCGATTCCGGTCAAGGGCATGTACCTTGGTTGCGGGCACATCCTCAGTAGGAGATGTGCAGGAGGCAGCTGATCGATGTTTCTCTCTCATCAATGTTTCTAACTCTCTATCTCTCTCCCTTCCTCTCTGTAAAAAATCAATAAAATATATTTAAAAAAAAAAAAAAAGAATGCAATAGAAAGCACCAAGTAGAAGCCACTGGAGCGCCCCTCCTGGCCAAGGGAGGAAATGAAAAGGAAGCTAACTCCTGAGGTTGTGGGAGTGTTGCCTGCCTTGTGTCCTGTGCCTGCGCTTGAGCAATTGCTCCCACCTAGCATTAAGGGGTGACAGCGCCAGGAGGTGAGTCAGTGAGAAGCCAGCAGAGACTCGGACGGAAGGGGGCAGAGCTGGTGGTGCCTGGGGTGGCCAATTACCGGGCACCAAGTCCAGAGCATATACAGATGTTTGTGTCAAGGGCAAGTACGAGGGACTTCACAAAGTTAAAAAAAAAAGCTGGCGCCGGTCCCCGGCAGCAGCGACAGGTGCCCCCTTCCAGGCTCTCCTTGCTGTCTCCTTTGGCTCCGGAATCATGGCCTCGCTGTCGCTGATGTGTGGCTGTCGCTGATGGAGTCACCAAAGTGTTCAATGACATGAAGGTGCGTCAGTCCTCGACTCCAGAGGAGGTGAAGAAGCGCAGGAAGGCGGTGCTCTCCTGGCCGAGTGAAGGCAAGAACATCGTCGGGAAGAGGGTGAGGAGGTCCTGGTGGGTGCTGTGGGCCAGACAGGAGACCACCCCTCCGCCACCTTCGTCAAGATGCTGCGGAACAGACTGCCGCTGCGCCCTGTCTGCCGCAACCTATGAGACCGAGGAGCACAAGAGGACCTGGGGTAATCTCTGGGCCCTGAGTCTGCACCCCTTAAGAGCAAAATGAGCTATGCCAGCTCCAGGGACGCCACAAGAAGAAGCTTACAGGCTCAAGCATGAATTACAAGCCAGCTGCTCAGAGGTCAAGGGTGCTGCCCTCTGGCAGAGAAGCTGGGGGCAGTGCTGTCCTCTCCCTGGAGGGCAAGCCTTCTGAGCCCCCGCCAGCACCTGCCTGGAGCATCTGGCAGCCCCAGACTTGCCTGTGGGGGGTTGCAGGCTGCCCCCCTTCTGCCAGGCCCGAAGGCTAGAGGGATCCCACCAGGGGGAGGGCATTCTCTTCACCCAGTTGTCAAAGAGCCACCCACCCCCTGAACCTTCCTCTCCCTCCACCCCTGACCGTCTGGCCTTCCCAAATCGCTTCTGATCTTCTGATTCCCTTGGGTTGAAACAGACCAAGCGCCCCCGCCCCAGCCCAGTTTTGGAGATGGCCTGTGTTTTTTAATGACATCCCTACTTGCAACTGTTCCTCCCTTTCCCATGCTGCCAACTTCTAACCGCAATAGCAATTCTGTGCGTGTCTGTTTAGTTCTGTGTATACTAGTCAATGGAATATTGTGATGATAACCTCTCCCCACACTGCCTGGTTCCCTCCCCTTTTCCACCTGATCTCAGCCACTCGTGGAAGCAGGACCAATAAGGGACCCTTAATTTAAAAAAAAAAAAAAAAAAAGAAGGAAGAAAAACAACAATAAAAAGCCTCAATTAACTAAAAGGAACATCTAGAAGGACAATGGGAGGCAGTCTTCTCAGGAAATGAGCCTGTCCTTCGGCAACTAGAAAAGCGCTGTATTCAATCCGATGGACGACAGTGCCTTATCAGACCGTCTCATTTTTCCAACTTTTGTTCATTGTGAACATATAAAGCTTTTGAGAAGTAAAAGAAATAGTTATGTCTGTGCTCATCATCTTTATTTAGTTAAATGGCATATTTTGTAAAGCAATATTTCAATCTACAAACGTTTCTTTTTTTCATTCCACATTTTCTGAAACAACCCCAATGTCCTCATCACCCTGAAGCTTCCCGTTGAGTCATCCAACAGTTTTTTTTAAAACTCATTTTTTAGAACAAAAAAACTAAAAAGCCTTGAAAATTTCAGTTCCCTGCTTACCATTAAAAAGGTCGCAAGGAAATAAGTTTTCAGATGATACACTTACCGTAGGTGGGAATGGGGACCCACTTGGCCACTCTGGAGGTGTGAGGCTAGTGCAACACCCAGGGAATACCCAAAGTGCTCTCCGCCAAAGGGTGGGAAAAGCAAATGACCGGTGGCTGCCCTGGGACATTGTCACAACAGATTAGGTTACAGACAAAGAATCTCAAAGCACTCCTGACGGTAAAGAAAAAGATTTGATAAATTAAAAGAAATGTCAACAGAATGCAATGTGTGACTCAAACCAACATTTGGAGACAATCAAGGAAATTTGATCCCTGACTGGAGATTGGGTGTTTTGTGTTTTTTAAAAAAGATTGTTCTTTGAAAGGATAAACAAGATTGATGAACCATTAACCAGACTCAACAAGAAACAAAGAGAGAGGGCCCAAATAAATAAAATAAAAAACAAAAGTGGAGAAGCAATCATTGACAACACAGAAATATAAAGGATTGTAAGAAAATAACTATGAACAACTATATGCCAACAAGATGGACAATGTGGATGAAATGGACACATTTCCAGAAAAAACAGTCTCCCAAAACTGAATCAAAAAGAATCAGAAAACCTGAATAGGCCAACAACAACTGATGAAATAGAAACAATAATTTAAAAAACTCCCAGCAGACAAAAGCCCAGGTTCGGATGGCTTCACAGGGGAGTTTTACCAAACATCCAAAGACGAACTAACACCTATACTCCTCAAACTACTCCAAAAAATCCAAAAGGAAGGAACACTTCCAAGCTTTTTATGAGCCCAGCATTATCCTCATTTCAAAACCAGATAAAGACACTACAAACAAAGAGAATTAGAGGCCAAAACAAAGAGAATTAGAGGCCAATATCCCTGATGAACATAGATGCTAAAATTCTCAACAAAATACTAGCAAATCAGACCTAGCAATACATTGAAAAGATCATACAGCATGACCAAGTGGGATTTATTCCAGGGATGCAAGGCACAATATTCGCAAATCAATAAATGTGATACACCACATGAACAAATTGAAAGACAAAAATCACATGATCATATTAATTGATGCAGAAAAAGCATTCGACAAAATCCAACACCCATTTGTTATAAAAACTCTCAGCAAACTGGGAACAGAGGGAGCGGAGCATATCTCAACACGATAAAGGTCATATATGACAAACCCACAGCCAACATATAGGCAAAAACTAAAACCATTTCCCCTAAGAACAGGAACAAGACAGGGATGTCCACTTTCACCACTCTTATTCAACATAGTACTGGAAGTCCTAGCCACAGCAATCAGACACGAAGAAATAAAAGGCATCAACTGGAAAGGAGGAAGTAAAACTCTCATTATTTGCAGATGACATGATATTGTACATAGAAAATCCTAAAGACTCCACCAAAAAACTACTAGATTTAATAAATGAATTTGGCAATGTAGCAGTATACAAAATTAACATCCCCAAATCTATGGCTTTTTTATACACCAATAATGAATTCTCAGAAAGAGAAACTAATTAAACAATCCCATTTACCATTACAACAACAAAAAATTATGATTCTTAGGAATAAACTTTACAAAGGAGGTAAAAGACTTGTACTAAAAAAACTACAGGATGTTGAGAAAAGAGATAGAGGAAGCTATAAAAAAGGGGAAGAATATATCGTGTTTGTGTATTGGTAGAATTAACATCATTAAAATGTCCATACTATCCAAGGTAATCTACAGATTCAATGCAATCCCTATTAAAATACCAAACGCATATTTCACAGATCTAGAACAAATACTCCAAAAATTTATATGGAACCAAAAAAGACACGGAATAGCTGCAGCAATCTTGAGAAAGAAGAACAAAGTTGGAGGAGTCACAATACCAGATATCAAGTTATACTACAAAGCCACCATAATCAAAACAGCTTGGTACTAGCACAAGAACAGATATATAGATCAATGGAACAGAACAGAGACCCGGAAATTGACCCAAGCCATTTTGAGGTCAAGCATGAATTACAAGCAAGCTGCTCAAGCCATTTTGCTCTATTAATATTTGACAAAGGAGATCGAGAGATCGAAGATGGCGGCATAGGTAAACACCGGAGACTGCCGCCGTAAACAACCACTTCAAAAATACAACTAAAAGTCGGAACGGACATCAACCAGAACCACAGGAAGGCTGGCTGAGGAGAGACTCTTCAACTAGAAGCAAAAACAACAGCATTCCGACGCACAGAGGAGGCACAGTGTGGAAAATTTAAAGGTACGGTGGTGCGGTGGTGAGGTGGTGCCCGCGCAAAGCGGGCTGGTGGCTGAGGGCGCGGTTGTCGTTTTCAATCAGGAGTGAATCTCAGACTCTGGACTACAGATCCGGGCGAGTCTCTAGGGACCCAGACTCAAACGGGAGAAGCGGGACTGTCTGGCTACGGCCCCTTCCAGGTTTGCAGCGGTTGTCGGGTTGCCGGGACAGAGAGGCAGAGCCGCTGGGGACGGACTGAGAGCGGCCATAACTGCTCCCTCCGCCCGCCCTGTTGAGCCCGCCCCGCCCAAGCTCTGCGCACAGCCATTTGCCGATCGCCTCAGGCAAGGGCTGGACTAGCGCCTCCCCAGAAGACAGACGTTTTCCAAACAGCTGATTCCTACAGCCAGTCGGCCTGGTGGTCAAATCCCTCTAGTGTTAACTACAACAATTAAGGCTTGGCTAGAACAAGACAGCGCACAGAGACCACAAGGGGGTGCACCAAGAAAGCATAAAAGATGCGGAGACAAAAAAAACATGACAGAAATGGAGGATATGGAGCTAAGAATCGCAATTTTGAGGGCTTGCCATAAATTTGTGCAGAGCCTCACGAAAACTAATGAGACCCTCGATGCTACGATAAAGAAATTAGAAAGTAAGCATACACGGACTGAAATAAAGAATATTATACCCAATAGCAGACCAGAGGAGCACAAGAATCAAACCAAAGATTCGACAAAAAACACCCAATTGGAAAAGCAAAATGAAAAAAGAATCCGAAAGTGTGAAGATAGTGTAAGGAGCCTCTGGGACAGCTTTAAGCGGACTAATATCAGAATTATTGGAGTGCCAGAAGATGAGAGACAGCAAGATATTGAAAATCTATTTCAAGAAATAATGGCAGAAAACTTCCCCCATCTGGAGAAAGAAATGGACTTACAGGTCCAAGAAGCGCAGAGAACCCCAAACAAAAGGAATCCAAAGAGGACCACACCAAGACACATCATCATTAAAATGCCAAGAGCAAAAGACAAAGAGAGAATCTTAAAAGCAGCAAGAGAAAGAGACTCAATTACCTACAAGGGAATACCCATACGACTGTCAGCTGATTTCTCAACAGAAACTTTGCAGGCCAGAAGGGAATGGCAAGAAATATTCAAAGTGCTGAATACCAAGAACCTACAACCAAGATTACTTTATCCAGCAAAGCTATCATTCAGAATTGAAGGTCAGATAAAGAGCTTCACAGATAAGGAAAAGCTAAAGGAGTTCATCACCGCCAAACCAGTATTATATGAAATGCTGAAAGGTATCCTTTAAGAAGAGGAAGAAGAAAAAGGTAAAGATACAAATTATGAACAACAAACATGCATCTATCAACAAATGAATCTAAGAATCAAGTGAATAAATAACCTGATGTACAGAATGAACTGGTGATTATAATAGAATCAGGGACATAGAAAGGGAATAGACTGACTATTCTTGGGGGGAAAAGGGGTGTGGGAGATGCGGGAAGTGACTGGACAAAAATCATGCACCTATGGATGAACACAGTGGGTGGGGAGTGAGGGTGGAGGGTGGGGTGGGAGCTGGAAGGAGGGGAGTTATGGAGGGAAAAAAGAGGAACAAATGTAATAATCTGAACAATAAAGATTTTTAAAAAAATAAATAAATAAAAGTCAAGATCTATGTGAGAGACAAAAAAAAAAAAAATATTTGACAAAGGAGGCAAGAGCATACAATGGAGTCAAGACAGTCTCTTCAATAAATGGTGTTGGGAAAATAGAACATATACATGCAAAAAAAAAAAAGAAAGAAAAAGAAAAGAAACTAGATCACCAACTGGCACCATACACAAAAATAAACTCAAAATGGACCTAAATGGCCGTAACCGGTTTGGCTCAGTGGATAGAGCGTCGGCCTGCGGACTGAAAGGTCCCAGGTACGATTCCGGTTAAGGGCATGTACCTTGATTGCGGGCACATCCCCAGTGGGAGGTGTGCGGGAGGCGGCTGATCAATGTTTCTAACTCTCTATCTCTCTCCCTTCCTCTCTGTAAAATCAATAAAATATATTTTTATTTTTTTAAAAAATATATTTTATTGATTTTTTTACAGAGAGGAAGGGAGAGGGATAGAGAGTTAGAAACATCGATGAGAGAGAAACATCGATCAGCTGCCTCCTGCACACACCCCACTGGGGATGTGCCTGCAACCAAGGTACATGCCCTTGACCGGACTTGAACCTGGGACCCTTCAGTCCACAGGCTGATGCTCTATCCACTGAGCCAAACCGGTTAGGGCAAAATATATTTTTTGAAAATGGACCTAAATGTAATTCGTGGTACCATAAAAATCCTAGAAGAAACCATAGACAGCAAAATCTCAGACATCTCTTATAGCAATATGTTTATGGATACATCTCCTAGGGCAAAGGAAACTAAGGAGAACATAAACAAATGGGACTACATCAAAATAAAAAGCTTCTGCACAGCAAAAGAAACCACCAACACAATGAAAAAAGAACCCACTGTTTGGGAGAACATATTTGGCAATGATACATCTGTTAAAGGGTTAATATTGAAAATACATAAGGAGCTCATACAACTTAACAAAAGGAAAACAAACAATTCAATTTAAAAATGACCAAAGGACCTAAATAGACACTTCTCCAAAGTGGACATATAGATGGCCAAGAGGCATATGAAAAATGCTCAAAGTCCCTGATCATCAGAGAGACGCAAATTAAAACGACCATGAGGTACCACCTCACACCTGTCCGAATGGCTATCATCAGTAAATCAACAAACAAGTGCTGGTGAAAATGTGGATAAAAGGGAACCCTCGTGCACTGCTGGTGGGAATGCAGACTGGTGCAGCCGTTATGGAAAACAGTATGGAACGTCCTAAAAAAATTAAATATGGCCCTGGCCGGTTTGGCTCAGTGGATAGAACATCAGCCTGTGATCTGAAGGATTCGGGTTCGATTCCAGTCAAGGGCACATGCCCAGGTTGAGGGCTCAATCCTCAGTGGGGGGTGTGCAAGAGGCAGCCATTCGATGATTCTCTCTTATCATTGATGTT